>NC_073247.2:49867500-50492500 GCF_029281585.2 Gorilla gorilla gorilla
TTTCAGAAATTAATACTATTAGCAAATAGACTTAATAATCCAAAAACTTCTTTCCAGTCTCAAAGTCCTCCCCTCACAGTCCCCACCAACTCAATTCAGAGTCTTGTTTATTCATTCATTTATATTTCACACACAAAAAGACAAAAATAAATGTTAGATGGCTTTGAGATATCATAGGGACTAGCCCCTCTTGACTTGATCTTTTGGAGGGCTATTTCTCTAGTCCAAATAATGAGATGGGAGGTTCCCTAGATGCCACATGTTTTTCCTGTGGTTCTCTAGCACCTCCAAGCTTGTACCTCTAGGTAGGATGCATGAAGACCACCACCTCTCACTTCTTCACTGGGAGAACAGAGAACTGCTATTGCTAAAACTCTCTGAGACTTGCAAAGTCCTACCTCTCAATGCTTTTATGTCCTGTGTCTCCCCAGAAGCCAGCAGAGTCCTGGACAGCAGGAAAACACAAGCCCTGAAAGGTAGTGCCAAGTTCTATGGAGCCCCATCAGAGTTCTAGAACTTCACCACCCCCTCACCAAACTATACAGCCTAAGTCAGCTTTAGTGTATACACATCCCTGCCTCCCCCAGAGTTCTAGTTCTCCCAACCATTGGCCCTTTCTTTTTTTTTCTTTTTTTTTTTTGGTACCAGGAGTGGGGTACAAACCCACTGGCCCTTTTAATGGGCCAGGCACATGTCACCAACCCCAATAGAGCTCTTAATCACTTATCCTCATTAACACTCTAGCTATCACTCAGTTGGAAGGGTGCCACATAACAAAACATCGCAAAACTTAGTGGCTTAAAACAATCACAAATGATTATTTATCTGAGGAGTCTGGGAGCTAACTAGGGAGATGTTTTGTGAGCTGGGGTCACTCACCCAGCTGCAGCCATCTGGAGGCTCCACTGGGGCCGGATGAATGTGCACAATGATCTCATTCATAGTCATATTGACTGTTGCTGCTGTTAGCAGGGTTGCTGAGGTTCTCCTCCCTGTGACCTCTTCACATGGCTGGCTTGGGCTTCCTCACAGCATGGCTACTGAGTAGCACACGGGAGCATTCTAGGAAGACAAACTCCAATGCAGGACCACTTATGAAGCCTCTGCATGATGCTTGCTAATGTTCCTCTGGCCAAAGCAAGTTACATGGATGTGCCTGCACACTCAGTGTGCCAAGGCATTATATAAGGGCGTGAGTACTGGGCATTGACTTACCTATAAAATGGAGGCAGTCACAGTACCCTGTGTACCGGTTCACACGGAGCCAGCAATTTAACAGGTTACCACAGAGGGCACAAACTTCTCAAGGCCTCCTCAGTCAGTCACTCACACAGTGTCAACCTCCTAGAATAGACAATCAAAGAAACCAGGGATATTCCATCACTATTTCCCCATATACCTTTTCCCTGATGGAGCTGACCCACTCAGCCTCAATATTTGGCGAAAAAGCCTCTGAGTTACTGGATCAATTAGGATTCTTCTGTTGAAAGCCACAGAAACTCAATTCAAACTGTCTTAAAAGAGAGAATTTATTGGTTCGTGTAACTAAAAAGTCAAGAGGCATTGGCTTCAGGTAAGGCTAGATCTAGGTGTTCAAATTATATCATTAATATTCATTCTGTCTCTATTCTCCTTCTCATTTATTGGTTCTGCTGTCCTCTGTGTTCATTGTCAGGAAAGCTTCTCTGAAGCAGTGACACAGATATTCCATTGGCAACTCCGGGCTTGTATCCTATTACCTATTACCTTGGAAATTACAGCCAAAAGAGTGCTTCTCTTCTCAAATAATTCCAACCAATGTCCCAGAATTAGGTTCCATTGGCCAGGCTTGTGTCACATGCCTATCTATGAATAAATCACTGTATGGCTAGTGCTTGGCCTCTGCTGATGGGTCAAACCTGGGTCTCATGCTCACCCCTAGAGCTAAGGGTGTGCACATCTGCCCCAACCAAACCTCATGCACTGAAACAGGAGAGAGATTATTTCTCAAATAACCACCAAGGTGCTATTACCATATAAAGGGGAGGCCAAAACACAAACATCCTTTCAGGTTACAAAATAAATAGCCAAGCTAACGAAACAAACTCCTGGGTCTCCTCTGCATCCTTGCATGTGCTCTCTCATGTAGGCATGTTTTTGACCATTTCAGTGCTCAGAAAGAGTCTTCCCACAGGGAAAGATATAAGAAGCAAAGCTCAAATCAGGAAATTTTCCTATTTGCTAACAACCCTGCTTCCAAGTTCTATAACAAGAAAGGTAAACAACTATTTAAAATAAATGCAGCACAATTGTTTTGTTATAATTATTATTATTATCGTCATCATCTGGTGATTCTGAGTGTGCTATCTAGTCATTTCTGAGACCACCCGTTATCAAGAATTAATTCTTCCCAGGATTACACATTCTCTCTTTCTAATGATGGAGAACACCACAATGTATCCATATGAAATGCTGAGAAGTGGGGAAATTTCCTGCTGATGACAGGGAACCTAGGGCCACAAGTTCTGTGAACTGTTATCTACAATGTTAAGCAGGACTGAAGCACATTGTAGCCTAGCAGGGAATCCCAGGAAGTCAAGGACATGACACTTTTCTTCAGCTGGCGCTAGACCAATACCCTCTCAGAGCAGGATGGGAGATAAGGAAAAATGGAAACAAAGAATGTGTGAGTTCATCACAAGATCATCACAAAGTGAGGGGCTCAGAGCACTGCTAGCAAAAGGGGGGTTGGCCCATTCTGCTCAGAAAGTTAAGACTTTGGCCCCCAAGCTCCGCATGGGGAGCTCTGGAATTGGAATGGCCCTTCGGAGTTGTCCCCATAGAGCTGATATGGCCAGGCCTTTATACCATCACATTGATTAGTCATCAGACATGAGCTGCCCCAGGAAGGGGTGTGACCTAGGGCCCCTACCAATGAAGATGCTGAAGACTCAATACCACTCCCAGCAGCTGAGCCCACCAGTCCTTCCCTAAAGGGGAACTGGGGGGTACATCACAGTGCCTCCCTAAGTGCTATCATTTGCACTATTCCCCAGAGAAAATACTAGAGATGTAACAAAAACAGTGCTTGTTACCACATCCTTATATGCCGCAGATGTCTCCTGTAACATCTTAACCTTCAGGAACAAAAGGTTGTAGCTGAATGAGCTGCCAGAGATCAAACTTGTGTCTTCACCTCTACTTTATTTAGAGAAGTACAAGGGAATCTCTCTGGTTCTCTTTGAGAACATGAGTCCCGACAGAGGCATGACATCATGCCAGTCTAAGTGGAATGGACCTTCTGTGTTTAAGGATCAAAAGTGGAAAGCCACCAGGCCAATGTGGGCATCCCTAAAGCCAGCGTGTAAAGGGATTTTTGTGATTTAAAGCTGTGGGCCCAGTTGTAGATGATCAAGCTCTGTTGCCTGAAAAAGAGAGTAAGATCAGCCCTTTGGGGTTACAGGGCCTAAAGGAGGAGTGTCTGGACCCTCAGGAGCAATAGAGGGGGAAGGAGAATAGCTGGGGAGGGGACTTTGGGCCCCAAAGGTAGTGAAGGAGCCTGTTGTAGCTTGTTTCTAGCTTGGTTTGTGGCATAGGAGACTGAGAGGCCTATAGAGATGGGAGCAGGGATCATGAGGCTGCCCTGAACAGTAGCTGCATTTCCCCCAAAACATTCCACAAGACCCTCAAGCAGGCAGGCCACCACCACAGCTAGATCCCACCCATGTCTATGCATTAAAAATAAGTCCCATGAACAAGCAAATCTTCCAGTTGCCCTGAAAGTCACAGGCTGGCTGCTCCTCAGTCACAGTATCAAGCCCCTCTCATTCCATCCCACACCTCCCTGCCCCTGGTTTCCTGGTTTGAGAGGGATTTGGGATAATGTCTCTGCCCAAAAAACCTCTTCTGCTCAGTTTTACCCACAAACCTTTTAACGGAAGATGAGTCTTTTATTCCACAATATAGAGATGAAACTTGAATTGCAAATAATCCCAGGGGAGGCAACTCCTTTATCTGAATTCACACCAAGGTATAAAGGACAATGGAAAGAAGAGTGTCTAAAGGGAAAACGAAGGGGCACTGATAGAGGGAGGGGAGAGGAGTAATAAGGCAGAGGAGTGCTGAATAGAACAGCTGTGATAGATTAAAAGCCATCATTTTCCTAGTCCCAGCCCTGATTAATACATATAGGTACAGTCTAATGTGACCCTGTTGGCCTGGACTCATGGTTCTCAACCATGGCTGTACTTTACAATCCTCTAGGGAGCATTAAACAAAAAAATGATGCCTGGGCCCCACCCCAGACCAATTAAATCAGAATCTCTGGGGGTAACACCTGAGAATAGGTATATTTTTAAACTCCCCAATCATTCTATAGGACAACCTGAGTTAATGTATTTGTCAGCTATTGTTCGTGATACTCCCATGTAACAAACAAACTCCCAATCACCAGTAGCTTACAACCACAGACATTTGTTTTTCTCACTCACAGATTTGCAGATCAGCTGCAATTTAGCTGATTTCAGCTGGCACCATCGGACTCTTCTCCAGATTGTAAACTGAGTTTAGATCTGCTGCACTTTGGTCATCCAGACAAATGGCTATGCAGGAGAAGTTCTCCCCAGGGTGATGGGTGGAGCACAAGAGGCCAAGCCAAACCATGCAAGCACATGGAAAGCCTCAGTGTACATCACAGCCATTAACTTTCCACTAGCCAAAGCGAGTCTCATGGTCAAGTCTAGCATCAAGGAGGTAGGAAATATAGCTGACTCCAGTAGGAAGAACCACAAAGTTACATGGCAAAAGCTATGGATGTATCATTTCCTAACAGGGAGGGGGTCAGAATTGGAAATAGTAAGCTGATCTATCACAGTTGGGAACCATTAGCCTACAGGCTAAGGATTCATTCTTCTCCCAAGTGATTTCTGTAAAGGGATCCTGCTGTTTATGGGGTTCAGGTTCCCCACTTATTACCTGTGTACCATGAGCAAGTCACTTAACCTCCCTCATTCTCAGTCTTTCAGTGTGTAAAATGGGGATGGTAATTCCTAACCTGCCTCTATCAAAGGGCCGGAGAAAGGGGAAAGTAAATGAGTGCATGTGAGAACACACTGCTTTCTCTCTGCCTAGCCTCAGTGAGAAAGACCATTGCAACATATAAAAGAGTTGAATCAAAAGTCAGGGACACAGTGAACAATCTGTGTACATGTCTATGTGTGTAATTTAGAGTTCCTAAAGGTGCCTGGAGGTGAGTCAAGAGCCTGAGGCAGGGCCCTGAGCCAGCATCTCTCAGCCTGGCATGGCCTGGAAGGCCAGTGAAGGTCTGCCCTCCCCAACCTGGAGGCCTTGACCTAAGGCAGCAGATTCTGTTGAGTCATCTACAAGTCTATGAAGCACCTCCCCATCCCCGCTTCCCAGCTGAGGCTTTCATTTTCCTAGCTGCCAGTGTCAGCTGCTGAAGATGTGAGCATCCTTGAGATTCTGAGACGCTGAACATCTCCCCTTCTTGGGATTGCAACAGAGTTGGTTTCAACCAAGGTCACCTCCCTTCCCATGGACAGCCAGCTTCTGACAACAGATGGATGCTGGAGTATAAAGACACTGCCTCCTTCCTTCAATTTCAGGACAACTCAGCAGGGATATCCCAGTCCCAGTGGTCCTCGTGGGATCAGCTGACCTTCCAGCGCAATCCCATTCCAGTTCAACTTATCTGCCCAGTTCAGCCTCCTGTATCCCTTATAGGTATTGATCCTATTCTCCCTGATACAGCTCTCCTTCCCTGCAAATCTCCAACCACAGCCTGCTTCCTGGAGAACCCGACCTAGGACAACACACCATGAGGAATAGTCACAGAGTTCTTTCCAGACCAGACCGAGGGCATTTCAACCTAAATCAGAGACCATCTTGGAAACCCTGCGGGCCCATCAGCCAAAGGGGCCCTCCTCTAGCCAACAAATCTTAGCCACTGGCCACAGACCACAGGTCACTGGAATGTGTGGTGTGGTAGTGTATTGTGTGACATCAGATGCTAGACTCGATCAGAAAAAAAAATAGAGTCCTCTTCAATAGAAGGACTCTAGCTGCAACTGAAGTTGGAGCCCCCAGGATGCCCCCTCCCTGCTGTTTGTGCTGTGAGTGTGTATTTGCGTGTGTATTTGTGTAGTTGGAGGGAATAAATGTTTAAATCAGTGTGTCAGTTATAATTACAGCGGCTCTCCCTTCTTCATCGCGGAATGATTCCTTCATGCTTAACGCCTGGAATGTCATTTTCCACTGTGAAATCCTTATTCTTCAAGGCCTAGTGCCAAAGTCAGCTTCTGATGCACTTCCCCCACCCACTCGCAGCTCCCCATCCCCCAGACTGGAGCCAGTCTCTCCCTCAGCTGCAACCCTGGCACTTGTGAGTTGCACTCAACATCCTCAGCATCTGCTCTCCACTCAACATCCTCAGCATCTGCTCTCCACCCCACATCTCAATCTCCTTGAGGGCAGGGGCCGTGGCTGCTCTTCCCTTCAGTGCTGGTTACACAGGGGGTGATTAATCCAGACCAATGAATGAAAAATGAGGCTGGGGGAGAAGCTGTGAATTCTGGCCATGCCCCCAGAGAAAGCACCCTAACCAGGTGTCTGGGGGTGCTGCCCATAGAGGTTTCCTGGAGCTATAAGATTCCCAGCTTCAAAAAGGAACAGACCCGCCCCTCCTGTGCCACACCTGGCCCCACCCCACACTTGGTTAGTGACCCTCCATGCAAAGTATCTGGTTTCCCTGGCACTTGGGAAAAGGCTGGAGAACAGCTGCCCCCACCCCACCCCAGTGTGAAAGAGGGGTGCCCCAGACCTCTATTCCCTCACTCTTTCTGGACTGGTTGTCTACACAGCTAGTGACAGGTGCCACCACTTTGGACTGACAGAGCAATGTGTGATTGGAACTGATCAAGTTATCAACATACAGTTTGATGGGTGTTTGGAGCGGGTGTTAACCTGGGGGAAAAACCACCGATTTTCACTGGAATTAAGCCTAAGCAGAAAGGCTCACCTTGCTGAAGGAGCTTTCCCTGCCCCCACTGCAGCCCCTTAACCCGCTCCCTTTCCATCCTTGGGGAGGGTCTCCAGGGAAGGCATGAAAGGTGGGAGGAATGAGGCACAGCCAGATCCTTGCTAATCCTCTCTTAAAACCGCAGCTGAGGCAGCCAAACGTGCCCGCCCTCTGAAGGGCCTTTCAGACAGTAGCGTGTGTTTGGGAAACCTTATTTTTTAAACCACCTCCCCAGTTCTCTCTCCCCCCAAAAATGAAAGAACCATCAACTCCTAGCCTGGGTTTCACCATGCACTGTACTAGGGAAACCCCCCCGGGAAGACAGGCTCCCTGCCGGAGAAATGTTCCTCCTGCACAAAGCTCTGCAGCAGACCCCAGATGGGGGCTCGGGCCCCCATCCTTCTGGGGCCTGCGTTCCTCAGGGGAGAAATAATTGGCCTGTCTATAGAGCATCAGGATTCAAATAAAGCTTAAAAATGCACGCAGCCCTGAGAATTCTATAAATGTGGAATTACAAATGATGGCCCACCACGATATACACACACGTGCACACACAGCCCTGAAGGCCACCTCTGCTTTTCTCTCTGATTGTTTCCCAGATCCACCTGACTCAAATAAACCCACTCTCATTTGAACTGGAGGTAATCAGGGTGGAAAATACCCCGTTCCGTTGGTGCAGGTCCAAACTGTCACCATTTGGCATCCTGACACACCGATGTCCCCATCAGCTGTTAACGTCAGCCAAAGGGGCCATCCCCCAGTCAACAAATCAGAGATTTCATTAACCAGCAAAGCCTCCCGGAAGGATGAGCGACCTCACGTGGGCCTCCCCCCATCTCCCTCACTGCCCCCCTCCCTTCTGCTACACAAACAGGCTCACAGCAACTAGATTGGATTCAGATCTTGTAGATGAAGAAATTCAGATACGACAGCAGCGCCTCACCAGACCCGGAGCGAGGGCCAAGCCCCACATGGCAGCTGGGCTGCCTCGGTAATAACCACTCGTAATATCTGACAGAAAGAACCCACGCTGGTCATATCCGATCCTGCCACATGAAAAGAAGCATTACACCAGCCTCTCGGGGGCCGGGGCTAGGGGAGAGCCTCCGCACAAATCAGAAACATTTTCCACGAAGCTGCTATTCAAGGGCTGCAAAATCAACAGGGGCTGCTTTCCTAACATCCTGAGAGATGCTATTATTCTCCGGGCGGTGCAGCTCACAGAACGCAGCAAGGCCAGCTTAACCCGAATTCACTGAGCGTTTGGCATTTCTGAGCTCAGAGGCCTTGAACGGGTGGGAACAAAAACCCATTCTGGTTGCGGGAGTGGGCTGTGGGGCTCCACAGGGGTGACATTCTAAATATTTAACAACGGAGACAGCCTGGGCCTCTGCCATTCAGAATGAGCCCCAGCCTCAGCCCTGGGGCAGGAACATGGGTGCCTCAGGCTATAGCAAGCAGCCCAGGTGGAAGGGACACTTGGGACAATGACAGAGAAGCATTTCAATACTATAGCAACTGGTAGGGCTATTGGGATGAACCCTGGTCCAGAAGCCCCTCCTGAGCCATGCTAGGGGGTGCCTGCTCATAGCATCTCATTCTTTGGGCCCACGACAGCCCTGAGCCACCCCTCCTCAGCCAAAAGCTTCCAGACACAGGGCCATGCCCTTGTAGAGCCAGGACTACATGATTGAGTCTTTCAAGGCCCATGCCCACCTGAAGCAGAAACTTACAACTCAAGGCTCCCAGCATGTTTCACCATGGCTGGATTTTAAATGCTGAGCGTCCCTAGACGCACCCAACCACCTGTGATAAATACACAAGCAATGGCCCTGTCAATACTCCCCACCACCTCAAATTCTTGTCCTTCACATCTTTTCATTGCCGCAGCATTGTCCTAGCCAGGAAGAAAGGGCTAGATTCCCCCAGCCCTGTCTCTGTCTCTGCAACCCCAAGCTCCCAGCCCCGTCCTCCTCTTGGCTTAGCCTTGTACACCTATGGGGGTCTTAGAGGCCAAAGTCACTCAGGGACATTGAGTCTCCAAATCTTTACCTTTTTGGTGTAAGGCAGCTTTGTCATGGTGGACCTTGAGACATTCAACAAGATAAAGTGATCTCCACCCAGCAGTCACCTTGTTTGTGTGTTTTTGGGTTTTTTTGGTTTTTTTTTTTTTTTTTTGGAGATGGAGTTTTGCTCTTGTTGCCCAGACTGGAGTGCAATGGCATGATCTCAGCTCACTGCAACCTCCACCTCCTGGATTCAAGTGACTTTCCTGTCTCAACCTCCCGAGTAGCTGGGATTACAGGTGCGCACCACCATGCCTGGCAAATTTTTGTATTATTAGTAGAGACGGGTTTTAGCCATGTTGGCCAGGCTGGTCTCGAACTCCTCAGCTCAGGTGATCCACCCACCTCGGCTTCCCAAAGTGCTGGGATTACAGGCATGAGCCACCGAGCCCGGCCTCACATTGTTTTTAAAGCAACAGATATTGAACTCATAAATAGCTGTCTACAATGACAGGTAGTGTATGCTGAAATCTCATGGGTTGGGATGAAAACAAATTAAGTGTATATAATTCACTTCACTCTTACTCAATTTCCCTGCCTGTAAAATCAGGCCAGTATAGCTTCTCTGTGCCTCAGCTTACTCATCCAGAAAATGGGATGAATAGGCACCCTGCCAATATCACAGGGCTACTATAAGGACCAAATGATACGTGTGAAAGTGAGCCTTGTAAGCTATAAAAATAACACCCCAAATGAGCCTCTAAATAGCCGAAACCCCTGCACAGCTAAAATGCTCTCTCTACCAAGTCTGCCCTAAGCCAGCCCACTGTGCCTGCGTTTTCTTGGCCAGTATTGCTCTAGTGCAATTGTCTGAGGACAAAACAGCCCCAGCACTCGGGCAAGGACCCAAGGCAAGACAGCCTCGTCACCTCAGCACTTCTATAAAAAGATTGCTCAGACTCTGGAGCCTGGCTGACAGGCAGGGCTGAAAGGGTGTGTGCATGTGTGCATGAGTGTGTGTGTGTGCACGCATGCACAAGCACACATGCACGCAATGAAATGTTCTCGTAACAGTTGGCATGGGCCAAGAATCCATGCTCACCCTAAATCCCCGAGCCCCACTAGCAGGAGGGGAATGGATTCAAGGAAGGGTAGAGAGGCTGAGAGAGAGAGAGAGAGCGCTGTGCATCGAAGAATAGGTCTGGGCAAAGAGATGTCTGCGGTGCTGGTCTGTCGCTCCGAGCAGCCAACACAATGGACCTCTGGGTGGGCTCAGAGAGACCCCCCAACCCCCCGACCTCCTGCCCGTGACACAGATAAGGACCTGGAGGACTGCTCTGAGCTTCTGTGTGTGCCCTGGGCCAGCCGGCAGCGAGGCCAGCCTGGTGTGAGTGGCAGCAAAGATAAACGGCGGCCGCGCGGGCATTGAATGCCCCGACACAAAAGGCCGCCTCTCCCCGAGTCCCTCTGAGGCCCAGATGGTCAGGGAAGCCCTTTCCCGCCTCACAAAGAGGATCGCTGCATGTCTTTTTCTTTTAAAATGGAATAAAAAAAAAGCCATTGCTCACAAAGGACCTGGATGAAAAATAAACCCTTAAAAAAACCCAGCCTCTCCTCGCTCAGCAGCCCGGCATTTCTTCCGACTGTCAGACTTAGCAGATTGCTTTCTGGAAAGGATCCAATTGGCAAGACCTGCCGCTGTGCAAATGAAATTTTAAAACCCCATTCCTTGTTGCACTCAAAGAGCTTTTCTCTCTCTGCTTGTTCTACACGGCCTCGTAGAATTATTCTCTTGTCTCTCGTTGTATCAGAAACTAATATTCCCCCACCTTCCCTCCCCACGTGAGGGGTCCTCACCCCAGCTGGGGATTTGGGTAATCAGGGACGTCTGGAGCACCACTCCAGACCCCCAAGTTGATTCCCCACCTGGGCTTCATCTCACAGAATCACCTACTAATTAGGAGAGAGACTTGCTCCTGAAGAGAATAAACACTTCCACGCTGCCTCCCTCCCTCCCCGGCTCCCTGCCCCCGCCTCGGTAATGAGATAAGTGTTTGGGGGATGAGGGAGAGAGGATGACGGGGACGTTCTTCACACACAAGGTTTGACACCCGTCAGGCCCGTGACACTAGCTCTGTTTGGCTGGCATCCCCGTGGTGAAAAGTCAGCAGAAAAATATAGCCACAGGACTTGTCTGGGTTTGACAGGCTGCCTCACAGAGTGATGAACTTGGAGAGAAGAAGCCACGTGATGTGTCGGAAAGTGTCCCAGGCCTGGGAGCCAGGAGACCTGGGTTGCAATTCCAAGTCTGCCCCTAATAACAGTGTACCAGGCACTGTGCTCGGCTCCATACATGTGTTCTGTTCTGCTTTCCTTGGAGCTAGTATCATTCTCAGGTTAGATACCGGCACTATGAGACAGGCAAATGTTGCTCAAAACATTGCCTCATGGGGGTAGATTGCATTACTGGCCCCCATTCCTCATCCTTCCTTGTAGCCATGCCATTGGCCATGAGACTTTGCAGCTCTTCTCATATTTTCTCACCCCTTGATTCTGGGTTCAACCATATGACCTGCTTTGGCCAATGGAATGATCCAGAACAAACAATACACCCATCAAGTACAGACCTCAAGAGTCACGGCCAGTTCTGCTCACCCTCTTGTGTCCCTGTCATTCAATGAAAAGAGCTTCCTCTGAGTGAGTGCTGCCCCTTAGCCTGAGCCCCAGATGAACACATGTGGAGCAGACCCAATTTATAAATGACCTTTAGGGTAATGACATCCCACCTCCCACTGGTGGCTGCCTGTATTTGACATTTTAAAAAGAAGGTACTCACTGCAGCAATCTTGAAAGATGTCTGTTAAATTCCACTCCTGCCCTATCTGGTGAAGGGGTATTAACACCTAATTATTCATCCATTCACCACTCACATATTTACTGAGCACCTACTCTGTGCTGAAAGCTGGGCCAAATACCCCCAGAAAGAAATATGGGCTGCCAGGCCATGACAATGCCATCCTCCAATAAACGGAGGATGATCAAGTGGGAGAACAGCTTGGTTTCCTTAAAGCAGAGCGGTTTCCAAATCTCTGCACCAGGTCACTGAGTTAACCTGAGAAAACTGGTCAAGAATACTGGAAAAGAAAGAATACATCCATGATCAGCTGATCCATCAACAATAAGTCCTGATTTCTTCAGACGTAAGATGTCATTGACTAAGTTAAGACAAGGAAGAAAAGAAAAAGAAAAGGAAGTAAGGGAGGTAGGCAGGATACCATTTTAAAGGAATACATCAAATGTAAATGATGGCATCCTAATTTCAGAAATGGTAAAATGTGAAAAGAAAGTGTGTGTCATAACACCAGGGAAATTCATTCTCTTTTGTGCTCTAAGTCCACTGTCTGTTGAGAGCACAAAGATGCTTAACACAACTTTGGGGATTAAAGCACAGGATAGGCCAGGCACAGTGGCTCAGGCCTGTAATCCCAGCACTTTGGGAGGCCGAGGCTGGCAGATCACCTGTGGTCAGGAGTTCGAGACCAGCCTGGCCAACATGGCGAAATCCTGTCCTTACTACAAATACAAAAATTAGCCAGATGTGGTGGCACACGTCTGTAATCCCAGCTACTCAGGAGGCTGAGGCAGGAGAATCACTTGAACCTGGAAGAGGGAAGTTTCAGTGAGCCAAGATCATGCCGCTGCACTCCAGCCTGGGTGACAGAGCGAGACTCCATCTCAAAAAAAAAAAAAAAAAAAAGATACTGGAAATATGCCAGGAATCTTTGTTTTCAATGAATCACAAGGCTTTGTCCAAGTCTCCAGGTGATGTGGCATGCCCCATGTGGGCCACCAATAAAATAAGTCTTCCAAGATAGTCTTCACCCAAGAGCCTTCCCACAAGCAGGGGCTATGCCTATTATTCAAGATGATGGGGACAGCTGCTTGAGCCATCCCTAAACCAGGGCTTCAAAATCCATCCAACCTGACAGTCCAGATGGCTCATTGAAAGGGAAGCCTATGCCCAATGGCCATGTGTGGCCACAAAGTCCACTGCAAGCCAAGGGCTTCTAGAGCGGAAGGCAGAAGGCTGGGGAAATCTTGCACCCAGCAGCTCCCATCCTGGGAAGTTCTGGTGAGTCACAACAAATGGAGTGGAGACAATGACAAAATGCCAGGACACTTCTGAACAGGCCTCAGTATTCAAAAGTGTCCAGATCTCAAGGGGCAGGATGAGGACAACGCAGGGCCAGGACTGGAGCTAGCTCGATTTGTCCTGGGAAAAGGTAGTCAAAAACCTGGGCAGGGGCCCAGCATCAGCTCCAGCCGAGGCCCCAGAGAGCCAGAACAGTGGGCCATGCCAGAAGCTCCAAGACTCAGACAGAAAGACAGCCAGTGGCATCTTGAGGCCAGGATGGGAAGGAGACAGTAAGGTCATTTCGTAGGCTATCTAATGCCCAGGGGGAAACTCAGAGAGAACTTTCCACCAACTCTGCTAGCTGGTGGGGAGATAGCTGCAGCTGTTTTGCCAGGCTGAAGTCCGGGACTGAACCTGGAGGTAAAGCTCACCATTCATCACAGCCCAGGCAAGGCTAACCTCATCCTCCGGCTGCTTCACACCCAGGTCCCAGTTTCCCAGCAAGCCCTTCTCAGGACTGCCTCTCAAAAACAACAGTTGGGACATAGGCATCTAGTACTCACAGGTACAGATGTCCTGACTATTTGGTTCTTGACATGCTTTCAGACTGATTAGCAGGTAATTACAGCCCTGAGCACCCTACCTCAAGTTCTTCCCACCCACCCAGCCCTCCCCAGACCCTCCCCAGACCCTCCCCTAAGACCCAGGGACCTCCAAAGAAACCGGCAAGTAAACAGTTAAGACCCGCAGAGCAGGTGCCTGTGTCCATCCTAATTGGTCAGGGGCTGTGCCCTCCCAGTTATTAAATGTTTTGAACATGCCATCTGAGTATATGGCAAATGCCAAGTGTGGCGACCTGTCCAGTCAGTCACTGGCCTGGCATTTCCAACAGCTATGCCCTTCCCCAACCACTAATATGAGCAGAATGGGGTCTTCTCCATCCCACTCTCTCTAAAGAAACCCAGCAGGCCTACCAAATTCATGGTGACCAGGGATCTCCATGTCACTTCCCTTCAAGCCTCCCCAACCCATCCTGGTCTCAGCCCCAACTAGATTTTTGGATCTTGACCTAATTGGGACTTAATTTTCTGACTTTAACCTTGACGTTTCTGTAAGATGGTGATAAACATCACACAGCATGCCTAGTTTTTCATACAGCCCCTGATCTAAATCATGGACCAAACACTAAAAGTATTTGAGCAATGACCATCAATGTCCTTCAGTCACCTGCAGGCACTGGGGTGTCTTGTGCAAGCTGAGAAATTTCAGCCAGCACATCTGTCATCAGCAGGCCCAGCCCTGCCTGCTGCCACCTCCGTGGGGAGAATCCGTTCTACTTTGTGGGAGAGAAGGACCCTTTAGTTCATGTCAATTGGAGTATTTCCCCGCAATTCCTGACCAAAGGCATCTACTTGATGGTCCTGGCTGTTTCAGGCATAGCAGATGGTAAAAAGAGTATACTCAGAGAAGGTGGTTGAGTTCAAGGCCAGCCCAGCATCTGGGCCTCCTTGGGTGAGTCACAGGTGGGGCAGGTCTACTGTTGAGGACAGAGCTGCTCAAGTTAGGGTCTTCCTACCTCCTCAGAGACAGTCACCTTCTCACTCTCACTCAACCAGACCTGGCTTCCTGAACAGAGGGACCCTGGGGTGAAGAGGCTGGCTCTGGCATCCCCTTAGAGCAGGATGGTCATACCACAGCTCTGGAGGCTGAAATCTGGTACAGTCTGGTCAGGCCCCTCTTGGGATAGAGGTGGACAAGATCTTTGGCCACTCAAAGGCCCAGGTGGAGGCCAGATACCTGGCAGAACGCATTATATTCCTGATTCTGTTATTCAGGGTTCTCCAGAAAAACAGAACCAATAGGAGATGATAGATAAACTAAAAAGATGATCAATAGATGTTGAGATAGATAGATAAACAGATAGATTTATCATAAGATACTGGCTCATGCAATTATGGAGACTAAGAAGTCCCACAATCTGCTGTCTGCCAGCTGGAGACCAAGGAAAGCTAATGGTGTAGTTTGAAGCCTGAAAGCTGGACAGGCAGTGGTGTAGATTCCAGTGTGGATCTGAAGGCCTGACAACCAGGAGCACTGAAGGCAGAAGAAGATTGATGTCCTAGCTCAAGCAGTCAGACACGGAGCTTGAATCTAAACTCCCTCCACCCTTTTGTTCTATTCAAGTCCTCAACAGGTTGGATGATGCCTACAGACATTGCAGAGGGCCATCTGCTTGACTCGGTCCACCAATTCAAATGCTCATCTCATCCAGGAACATCCTCACAGGAACATCCAGAAATAGTGTTTAACCAGCTATCTGGGCATCCCATAGTCCAGTCAAGTTGACATAAAAAATTAACCATCACACTGACAAAGTCAGCTACTGGAGCAGTTAGAAAGGAGAAGTGGGGAGTGTCATTGGTATGGTCTGGCAAACCCGGGAATCACACCATTGATGTCACTGACTGAGCCTGGGGCTTCCTCCTCTAGAATAGCTGACACTGTCTGCTTCTGAGCTCTTAAGCATCTCCCAAGGTTAACAACAGATGTTCCCACAGCTGATTCAAGGCTGCAAAGCCTAGGAGTTCTTATTAATTCATCTTGGGGAAATAAACCAAGATGTCACTCAGGCAAATGCCAACACCTCTGTCAAGAGGTCATTTATGGTGACAAGAGAACAAACCTAAAGGGCCCAAGGGCTCTAGTTGGACGAATTTTCTAAAAAATTTAGAGGACTGTTCTAGAGGACAGTTGGCAGATTGCAACATAAATAACATTTGATCCTTTCAATCATTTATTCATATTGAGCACCAACTATGCACCAGGCACCATCTTAGATCCTGAAGATGCAGCAGTGATGTAGGGGTCAGTGGCCAGTTGCAGAAAACAGAACCCACTTTTGCTAATTTGAACAGAAAATTATTAGTTGCAGAATCTTTGGCATTGCTATAGAAACAAGTTCTAGATTGAGCTTTCAGGAACAACTAACTCACAAACCACACAGCGGGACTGGGCTGTTAATAGACTGCCGGCTCTGCTGTGATGAGAACCTCTCCATGGTCAAAAAGCCACTGTCTCTGCTGTTGGGCTACACTGCTTCTGCCAAGACCCTCCCAACAAAACAGATGCCTAGCATGCTGCCTCTCATCACAGGCACATGAATCAGCGCCCAAGTCCAAGACTTGCTGAGTCCTCCAATTGATGAAACCAAAATCACATCCAGAACCCTGGCTACCTATCACACAAGCCAATCCACTGTATTTGCCATAAATGATAACCAAGACAGAGCTGATCCCTCCTTCACAGAGTTTCTGTTCTAGCTGACGAGATGAACATTAAACCTCCAGTTACCTGATTAATCATCTAAGGAGAATTGGGATAAGTACCTAGAAAAGGAAGCATAGAGTGATATGATGGGGAATGTGACCCAATCTGGAAGGTCAGGGGTTTGCCTGAGGAAATGGCTGAAGGTAAAGAAGTTAGTTTGTTGAAGAGAGTGAGTGAGAACCTTCCAGAGAGGGGGAATGGCATGTATGTGCATGGCATGTGCATGTGGCTGGAGACTTGAAGGATGAACAGAAGATTCAGTGCAATGCAGGGAAGGCATTCTCAGCATGTGTAAGAACATGGATGCAGTGTATGGCTGGTCAAGAGTGAGCTCAGCTGCTGAGAACAGCCTACCTGGGCACCATTGAAAAGTAGGCACACCCAGAAGTTAGAATAATAACTACCACTTACCTCATGCCTACTATGTGCCAGACACTGGTTGAAGTATTTTTTAACAGTTAACTCATTTCATCCTCACGACACTATGCTGTTAGTATCCCTGTTTTCAGATGAGGAAACTGAGGTACAGAGAGATTAAGTAAGTGAGGTGTGGACTGAGTGGCAGAGGACTTTGAATGCAGAGTTCAGTAAATAGTGAATGAGTGGAACAGTTGAAATATGCTAATGGGGTTTATAGCTGATTCTGCACCTCACCCTTTCCCCATCAGTGCATATGGTCCTAACTCCCAGCTGACAGTACCTGCACCTCTTTGCCTGAGGGCTTCTCTGGTCAAAGGCAGCTCTGCCCACCTATCAGAAGGCCAGGCGTGCCATGGAATTACCAGCACCCCAGGAGCAGCCCCCCAACCAATGACTGATGGGAGGTGGAGGATAAATACCCCGGCTCCCTTGCCTGTGAATGGGATAACTGTGAGGCACATGTTCTACAACAATTCCCGGAGTTCCCCTGCGGAATTGAGCCTCAGCCACTCACAGTAATTTGCTTGCTAACACACCCTGAATTGCTGTCTTCCCTCCCCTGTCCTATATCCCACCCCCTACCGGTGCTTCCTAGGATCGCCTCCCACATAAATTACTTTCACTGAAATCCATGTCAGAAGAGGTGTGACTGAAGATAGGTATAATTTCCGTGTGAGGCAGGTGGGAGGCAGGTATTATTCCAGGTGAGGCAGACGGTGTGAAGTAGCCTGGCCATCATTTGTTTAGGCTGTGGGGCTCCTGTCCGCAGTCCCCCTGCCTTGTCAGAATCTTCACCTTATTCCTACACCAAGCCTCAACCAGCCCTGAAGGCCAAGCATTGCTAGGTAGCCAAGCTGCCTCTGCAAAGGCCACAGAGTTTCCAAGCTCTGTTTGAAGTGGAAACTTAACTTTATGCCCTCCAGCAAAGGTCACTGGGAAAATATCACAAAACTTGGCCACTGCCAACTTCCTGTCCCTCCTCCTATCACTGCCCTCACAGCTGGGACCTACAAGGGCCCACTTCATGGGCAGGAAGGAGGCTTTCTTTTATTATGTAAATGGAAGGATTTTGCTCTGGGCTCCTTGAGGGATGAGGGGCTTATCCCTCTGCTCTCCCCCAAGAGAGTCCTCCATAGGGCGTAATATGACTCATGGCCTCTGCCATAGATTGAATGTTTGTGTCCCCCCTGCAAAATTCACATGTTGAAATCTTACCACCCGAGGTGATGGTATTAAGAGGTGGAGGCTTTGGGAGGTGATCAGGTCATGAGGGCTCCACACTCCTGAATGGGATTAGTGCTCTTATAAAAGAGACCTTAGAGAATTCACTAGCCCCTTCCACCATGTGAGGACACAATGAGAAGACACCATCTGTGAACCAGGATGGCCCTGACCAGACCCTGACTGGACACCAAATCTGTCGGCTCCTTGATTTTGTACTCCCTAGTCTCCAGAACTGTGAGAAATAAATTTCTGTCGTTTATAAGCCACCCAGTCTATGGCATTTTGTTATAGCAGCCCAAAGAGACTAAAACAGTGTGGCCAATAGTATTTTCCAAAGATAGCCACAGAAACATATGTATCCCATCTGCCATGCTCTTCTGACACTGTGACTAATGCTTCTCCCACAGAGGGGGCGGTCTCTGTTCCTCCTCTTGAATCTGAGTAAGGCCGATGATTATTCTGACCAATAGATTATAGTGCAGATGATATGATGTAACTTCTAAGGCCAGGTCATTCAAAGGAGCCAGTTTCCAACTGCTTCTCTCTTTCTCAGAATCTCACTCTGGGAACCCAGACACTATGCTATTAGGAAGCCCAAATCAGCTTATGGGGAGAGTCCACACAGACAGGGAGACAACTGAGGCCCCCTGGCCAACAGCCAGCATCAGCTGCCAGACATTTGAGTGCACAAGCCTTCAGATGGCCCCAGTCCCCAGCCTTCGAGGCTTCCAGCAGAGACCCCAGACATCATGGAGCAGAGGCAAGCTGTCCCTGCATATCCTGTCCAAATTTTTGATCCACAGAATCCGAGTGTAAGGAATGAGTTCTGTTGTTTTAATCCACTAAGTTTGGGAATGACTTGTTACATAATCATAGTAACTAAAACACCAAGTTTCCCAAATTCCCAGAATTGGGTTGGGTTGGGTTGGGTTTGACATTTGTCTGTCACTGTGAGGATACCTCCAGGAAGATATCCTCTGTGTCAGGGTCCTGGCCCCTGCACTCTTTTCCTAACACTATCCCTTGACTCGCAGGTCTGAAAGACACACGCCTAGTGTTTCTACAGTGACGTTCTTCCAAAGGAGATAGGGACAGCAATCTGTCTGCTATCAGACCACGCTGGCCTGATGCTGCTAATTCATAGCCACTCCTTACAGTCTCATCATGTCTCTTCTTTCCTTCTGACAGTAACCTCAGCACAATACCGTCCAGGACTTATGATCAGGGAGGCAGTCTTTCCTCCTCCTGCCTGATCCATAACACCCCACAGCCCACTTGCCCAGTTCAGGGAGTCCTCCATATCTACGGAAGCAAAGCAGCATTGCTGGACAGCAAGTGTCTGCAGAATTTATTTATTTAGTTGCTCATATCTATAAGTCAGGCCTCTCTCAGGCTCATTCAGATGTTTTTAACCTCCCTTTTGGCTCTTTCCATCTGCATGGCCCACTCACACTGGAAACTCTCTTAAATCAGCAATGTTTAAGCCCTGAGTCCAGCCTAGCCTTGTGGACAGATGGTGCTTTAGTGGTGACGCTGACAGTGACACTGATGTTGAGCATCCTAACCCATTACCCCTCCCCACAGGCACCTGGCAAAGGGCAAGGTCATGTAAACCTGCTCCCTTAGGCTTCCTCCAGCAACAAGTGCCAGGAGCAAAAAGCTCCATGATCCTGTGGTAGCAAGCAGAATCTCTAACTCCTTTTGAAATTGCTTTTTGCTTGGGAGCTGGAATGCCACTAACTAGCTGTGTGACTTTGGGCTAATTATGTCAACTCTCAAAGCCTCACGCTCCTTATGTGTAAAATATGCCCAGCCCCTACCTCAAAGATTTCATGAATGAATTAAATGAGATAATAAAGCATGCTTATCGAGGTCTCGCTATGCTCTAGAAACTGCACCACACCCTCCACATGTAGTATTACTTCCTTCAGTCTGGAAGCCTGTGATAAACTTCTACCACCATAAGCCTAGAAACTCGGCAAATTATTTGATTATGATCAAATTTAACTGTATTGAAAGGACTTGAAACAGTGGCTAATCAATTGGGACAGAAAAACACCTTGTAAACAGATTTGTTTTCTTTGTCCTGTGAAAGAAAGATGCACATAACATCAGAAAGGAAATCAACCTTTGTTTTGGTTCTCAAGGTGGCAGCGTGGAGGGAGCACTGACTTAAGAGCATGCCAACCTGGGTTCTCCTACATTTTCCCCACAGCAGCCACAGAAGTGGGGTCCTCCAGTAGCTTTCCATTGTGCAGGGGAGACAATCCAACGTCCTCACATGGCCACTGAGCTCTGTAGGAACTGGCCCCAGCCACGTACCTAGTCTCAGCACCAACCACACTCCCCTCCCTCATTTCATGCCAGCTCTCTGGACCTCTGTGCTATTCCCTAAATGTGCCAAGCCCTCACTTGCCTCCAGGCCTTTGCCCTTGCTGTTCAATCTGCCTGGAATGCTCTCCCCAACAATATCCCTGGGTTCACTCTCAGGTATTAGGGCCTCTGCTCAAAGCCTTCTCCACCACCTCTCCTCTTACTATGCTTTTCTTTTTCTTTAGGGTGCTTATCCTGACATTTATTACACATCTGTTTGCTTATGTGCTTATTGTCTGTCTTTCCTCACTAGAATATAAGCCCCCTAAGGACAGGGACTTTGTTTTTAGTCATCATTTCATCCCCAGCATCTGGAATAGTAACGGATACATAGTAGGTGCTCAATAAATACTCATAATGAGCAAATGGCCTTTCCAAAATGCTGCAGTTCATTGAATGATTCCCCTTTGCCCTATGAGTAAAGTCTTCAAGAGCCCTCAACATCTGGCCTCTGCATAGCTCTGGTTACCTCCCAACCCCATCTACCCCCACCACACACACGCACACACACACACACAGATGCACACACTGAGATACACAGACACATATGCATTCATATGCACTCACACACACAGATAACAAGTATACGCACTCATGAAACACACAAACATATGCATGGACTTACACAAAGACAGACATGTATATACAGACAGACACAAATACATACACATGAACACACACGAATACACATGCACACACACAGGAACACATATGGACATATATACAGGTACAACAGGATGGACAGACGTATACATACACCCAAACACACACAGAAACACACATTAACATGGACAGACTCACACAGAAATGGATATACACATGCATAAATACACAGATACACATATACACACAGACATACAATGATATGTGTATATACATATGTACTATCTTTTTCTTTTCTTTCTTTTTTTTTTTTTTTTTTGGAGACGGAGTCTCCTTTGTCGCCCAGGCTGGAGTGCAGTGGCGTAGTCTCTGCTCCCTGCAACCTTCGTCTCCTGGACTCAAGCGATTCTCCTGTCTCGGCCTCCCAAGTAGCTGGGATTACAGTTTCATGCCACCACGCCCAGCTAATTTTGTATTTTTAGCAGAGACGGGGTTTCACCATGTTGCCCAGGCTGGTCTCGAACTCCTGACCTCAAGTGATCCACCTGCCTTGGCCTCCCAAAGTGCTGGGATTACAGGCGTGAGCCACCACGCCCAGCCACATACATACTTTTTAGCCTACAGTTCCACAGGCACACCACACTCATGCTCACCTCCAGAATTTTACCATTTTGTGCATGCCATTCCTTCTGCCCAGCTGTTCTCTGCTGGACAGCTCCTGCTCATTCCTCAGGTAAAAGCGCTGACATTGTCCTCCCCAGAAGGTCAGTATAATGTAGTAAAAATCACAGACTCTGGAGCCAGATGACCTGAGTTCAAAGTTTGGCTTTGCCACTTGCTAACTGTGTGAGCTTGGACAAGTTACTTAACCGCTCTGTGCCTCAGTTTCCTTCCCAATAAATTGGGATAGTGGTAATAATGCTTACCTCACAGTGTCAGTTTGAGGAGTAAATAAGATAACACATGTCAAATGCTTAGAACAGTGCCTGGCCCATAATGAAGATTAGTTGGCTATTGTGGTTCTATCCTGACCATGCCTAAGACTGGATTAGGTGCTCCTCCCAAGTGCTTCTTAGCATTCGATGCAGCTATCTGTGTGTAGCCTGGATCTGACTGCACTGCAAATGTATGTTTATTGTCTTTTTCCTCACCTGGGCTCAGAAGCTGTAAAAGGCGTCCTATGCACTCAGAGCCCCAAGCCCAGGGCCTCCACACCAAGGTGCCCACCAAATATTTCCTGAATGCACAAATGCCCTTGGATGAGCCATTTGGCTGCCCTGGGACATTGCTTTCTCTTCTATAAAGTGAGATCACTGGATCAGAAGTTTTCTAAGATCCTTCCAGGTCAAATAGTCTACAGTTCTTCAATTCCATGCTTGACCCTCTACTCGAAGAAAAGTTCTTCCTTTATTATACCAGAATCCTAATCGGTATCTTTATGAAAACTCTTTCCAACTCTTCTGGATCTTTTCCAAAGGGAACTTACAAAATGATGGATGTCAAGGGCCCTTAGAAATGAGTTCAATCCTGACCTTTCACTGTGGAGGGGACCGAGGCCCAGAGACTGGAGAAGGCTTGCTCAAGTTCACTCAGCGAGCTAATGGAAGAACCAGTCAGACTTCAGGGGTCGTGGCTCACTACACTATTTTTTCTGCACAAAAAATGTGATTTGGAGAGATTTCTTTAGCAAAGGCATAAAAGTGAAAACCAGCAAGTGTTGGATGGAAATTTGAGAGAGGGGATGATTCCTATCTCTTTAAAGTATCATTTGGGGCTTTTGCTATAACAACACATAAAAATAACACCAGCTAATGGATTTAGTGAATTCCTGCCACTGGCTAGACATTGCACTAAGCACATGACACACTTTTCTCATTTAAACCTCCAAACAATGCTATGAGAAAAGTACCCATCTTACAGATGACAAAACTGGGCTTAGAAAAGCAAAGTAACTTCCCCAAAGGTACCCAGGTAGTAAGTGGTAGAATGAGGCTCTGATCCAATGTGGTGTTGTGATTGCAGCTCCAGAAACCAAACTGCATACCAGCCCCTCCTATCAGAATGTTATCAACACATCCTCTCAAATTAAGTCAACATTCCCAGACAGATTGATGCATTTAGCAAAAACAAGTTCACACAGCAAAGTGTGGGCTGAGCATTTCTGTGCTATAACTTTTTCTCTTCTTTTTTATGATGACTTGTTGTGTAGGCAATGTGTGTGTGTTCAGAGAAGCAGATTATAGAAGATATAGGTTGTATCAGTCAGCTATTGGTGGGTAACAAAAACCACCCCCACACTCAGCAACATATGACAATAAGCATTTGTTCTCATGCCCACAGGCCTGAAGGTCAGCTGTATGTCTGCAGGTCAAGTGGTCTAGGCTGGACTGGACACCAAGCTATGGGTTCAGATTAAGCCTCCCGACATGTCTCCTCATTCTTCTGAGACCAGCTGGCTTCCTGGGGTACTTTTCTTATGATGATGACAGACGTGCAAGATGACAAGTGGAAACCAAGGATACTACTTAAGGGTTAGGCTTGGAAATGGCAGGCCATCACTTCTCCCTACATTCCAGTGGCCATAGCAAGTTGCACAGCTAAGCCTAGCATCAGTGGGATGGGAAATAGATTCATCTCTAATGGGAGGAATGGCAATTCTCATGGATAGAGAGAGGAATCAGAAATTTGAAACAGTTATGCAATGTAGTGCATGGAGTCATTTAAAGCTTTTAAAAAGATAAGAGCATCAGCATGTTTCTATTTTGTGAAGACTGGGGGAGAAGGGAGGAGGAAGGAAGGGAACCAGTGTTACCTTTATTTCAAATGCTGGGACAAGATTTCTCAGTTCATTTTGAATTCAAGTCCAAGGTTTCCAGGGAGGGCTGAAGGATGCAGGGAGGCTTCTGGACTGAACAGAGGACATAGGAACAAGCGACTTCCTGAAGTGTATTCCCAGACTGATTAGTACAGCAATTATTGCCATCAAATCAGAGCTGCATTCGGCTTGCCGCCTGTGTGTCATGAAGAGCTGTGGCACTTCAAGGGAGCTTACGGGGAAGCAGGAGGGCAAATGCAGACAGTCCAGACACCTCCATGCACCTGAAATGATAACCAGATGGTCATGCTGCCTGTTGTGATGGCACCTCTCCTCCCTAATGCTTCTGCAGCTCCTCCTCCTCCCCTTCTCCCTCTTGAGCTAGCAGGGGGGAAGTTCCACCAATACAGGGCTGGGAAATGAAGTCAATGAGTCAGCTGAGCTCTTCCTGCCCCAGGTGTGTTGTCTTTCTCACTGCCTCCTATCTTCCCAAACAAACAAGCCACTCGCTCTCTCTCAGGCCTCTTTCCCCACTTGTAACTACTGGTAAAAATCCTCCTCATGCCCTGCTCAGGAGATAGGAGCCATGTGGGCTGTGTGAGGCAGTAAAGTGTTTCTGAGGTGGCGATGAGGGTGGTTCTGGTCTCTGCCTTGGAGTCGGCAGGCCTGAACCAAATACATCCTCGCCACTGTCCAGCCTGGTGACCTCTCTAAGACTCAATTTTCTCATCAAGGAAATGATCCCCGTGGTGATACCTACCTCATAGAAATGCTGCAAGGGTTGCATGAGGAAGAACTGGACAGCGGCTGGAACAAAATTATACTCTGAAATTCATAGCTATTATCATCATATGTCTCCTAGACTTATGATGCTTGGACTGAACCTCATTCTAAATCTATGCAGACACAGTCTGTGGGTGTAGAAGATTTCAACATCAGCTCTGCCAAAGTGCAGCTTTGCCAATGGGCCCCCCAGAAGCTAATTCATTCATCCATCCATCCATGAATCCATCCATCCATCTGTGCATTCATCCATTTATCCACCCATGCATCCATCCATCCACCTGTTTATCCATCCATTCAATAATTTTTGTTGGTCGTCCACTATATGCCTAGAACCAATCCAGACACTGGGGAAATATGAAGAAATGTAGAACACAACCCATCTCTCAAGTAGCTCCCCATCTAGCAGGGCATCAATGCCTTCAAGCCTAGTACAGTAAATCTAAGAGATGGGAAGAGCCTAAATGTTCCTGGCTCAACTCCCACCCAAGGCCAGAGGGCCCCTGCTCTATTCTCAACAGATCCAGCCTCTGCTGAAGCAAGCCCAGTGACCGGGAACTCAGAGCCTGACCATGCAGGCAACCATGTCTTTTCAGTTCTCTGTGTGAGAAAAACATCTCTGTCTGACTTGGAGCTGAAATGTAGCTTCCTGTGATGTTTGGAACATTCACAGGCAGCTGTCCCATCGCCCCTGAGCCTTCTATTCCTTGAGCCAGACATTTGAGTTCCCTAAATGGCTCCTTGGATGAATCCTCACTAGGTGCCAACTCCTTCCCACGACACCCATTTTGTGTAAAGTGACAACATAGGGAAATTCACAAGACATGACATTGACCAGTTTGCTAAACCTGTGCTTTCTGGGGTGTTCGCAGAACACTAGTTCCACAGAGCTTAAGTAAATTGCAGGCTCCAGCAAAATAAGTGTTCATTGGCCATTCCAGCTGAGAAACTCTAGGTAAGCAAAACCAACCAGGTTCCGCTACTGAAAGACATCGTAAAGCTTTGAAAGGGCTTGATATGGTTTGCTCCGGGTCCCCACCTAAATCTCATCTTGAATTGTACTCCCATAATTCCAGCATGTTGTGGGAAGAACCCGATGGGAGATGGTTGGATTGTGGGGGCAGTTTCCCCCATGCTGTTCTCATGGTAGTGAATAAGTCTAATGAGATCTGATAGTTTGATAAGGGGAAACCCGTTTCGCTTGGCTCTCATTCTCTCTTTGCCTGCCGCCATCCACATAAGATGTATCTTGCTCCTCCTTGCCTTCCGCTATGATTGTGAGGCTCCCCCAGCCATGTGGAACTGTAAGTCCAATTAAATCTCTTTCTTTTGTAAATTGCCCAGTCTCGGGTACGTCTTTATCAACAGCATGAAGACAGACTAACACAGGGCTCATGTACACCATGACTGCCCAAAAGGTGATATAGAATGCTGCAGATCCCCAAATCTCTTGATCCCAGGACTTGACTCTGCTCATGGAGCATTTCCTGGAGCCATTGTTCCTCAGAGAACTCTTTATAAAAGGAGAGTAGTGTTTTTAAAATCCAGATTATAAGCACACAGGCAAGAAAGATAATTCTGAGTTGGTACAGAAGCCATCATGTCTTGCGTACACTCACCCAGGCTTTACATATCCTTGTATTCTGGCCCTAACTTCCAGTCGTCAGCACTGGACATCTGTCTGAGAGCCTTGTGGCTATCAGAGCCCACCATGCCTCTGTCTGCAGCAGGCTAGAATTTCTAGAAGCCTAATGACCTCTCCCCGGGAGCAGCTTTCAACCAATGACTGACAGCCCAGCTCCTCCAACGGTTGAGATAATTCTAAGGTGTATCGCCTACAGTCTCCCAGAGCTCCCAGCGGGATCAAGCCCATTTGCCCACACTGGTAACTGACTTGATAACACACCCTTTGTTGGCTCCTTCCCCTCCCTGCCTCAATTCTTCACCCCGCTACTGGCTTTTCCTGCCATCTCCTGCCGAACAATAATTTACATTCAAATCCCTCTCCAGAGAGTGAGAGAGAGAAGAGGGGTGTGTAGCAAGGGCAGGCCTGGGTGCGCCCAGCTCCTGCTCCTCCTCATCCTCCTGCTCCTTGATGCAGCCATCCTCACTGCCTCTCATCTGCCCTGAGTGACCACGGCTTCACTCTCTCTCTCTCTCTCTCTATCATGTCTCTCCTGTTTCTCTCTCTCTCTCTATCATGTCTCTCCGGTCTCTCTCTCACATGTCTCTTCTTTCTGTTTGTCAGTCTCACTCTAACACCTCTCCTATCTCTCTCTCTTTCTGTGTTTCTTGTCTGTTTCTAACACGTCTCTCCTCTCTCTCTCGTGTATTTTCTTTCTCTCTCTCTCTCTCTCTAACATGTCTCTCCTGTCTCATGTCTTTTCTGTCTGCCTCTCTCTAAAACATCTCTCCTGTCTGTCTCTCTCATCTTTTCTTTCTCTGTCTCTCATGTCTCTCCTCTTTCTCTCTTGTCTTTTCTGTCTCTCTCTCTAACATATCTCTTCTTTCTCATGTCTTTTGTGTCTCTCTCTCTAACATGTCTCTCTCTCTAACACCTCTCTCCTGTCTCTCTTTCTCTCATGTCTTTTCTTCCTCTCTCTCACGTCTCTCCTCTCTCTGCCTCTCTCACGTCTCTCCTCTCTCTGCCTCTCTCACGTCTCTCCTCTCTCACGTCTCTCCTCTCTCACGTCTCTCCTCTCTCTGCCTCTCTCACGTCTCTCCTCTCTCTGCCTCTCTCACGTCTCTCCTCTCTCTGCCTCTCTCACGTCTCTCCTCTCTCACGTCTCTCCTCTCTCACGTCTCTCCTCTCTCTGCCTCTCTCACGTCTCTCCTCTCTCACGTCTCTCCTCTCTCTGCCTCTCTCACGTCTCTCCTCCCTCTCTGACAAGTCTTTCTTCTCGCTTTCTCTCTCCTGTCTCTAACATGTCTCTCCTGCCTCTCTCTCTCCCAGCCTCAATTTCCCCACTGCTTGAGGATTCCATCTGGCCAAGGTAGAGGAGGACTCCAGACAAGGAACCATCGGAAATAGGAGAGGGGTCTCTGGGGCACATAAATCATTCCGCAGCTCAGAGGCCTGGAGCTCCCAAACCCGGAAAGTAATTCCCAGAGCTCAGAATAACTTGGCAAGCTACTCCCAAGTCAGAGCGAGACTTGGGGCAAAGCTTCTGGGTCGCTTTTCTCCATGTTACTCTGGGTGTAACCTTGATCCCTCTGCCGAGGTAAACAACGGGGTCTGAATTATTTGGTTTGGAAACGAAAGAGGCCCTCGGGAGGTAAAGCGCCGCAGTAATAAATGAGGAGCAGAGACAGCTGTGCAGAGCAGGCCCGCTTCCCCTCCATTAGCACAAACCCGGGGCATCTCTAAAAGCTAAAAGGCATCACTCTTCTCTCCCGATAGCAGGGACCAGAGTTGCAGAAGCCACAAATCACTAAGCAAAGTGCAGAAGAATGTTCGCCATTTCTTGGAATGGAAATAATAATAAATAATAATAATCTGTTCCGTGTATTTAGCCAAGACATGTTCTCCAAGGAGCTTTGCACTCAAATTTATCGTTGAGTCCCCAGGGTCTGGATATTTTTTAATTAAAACTTTTATTGGGGGAAACATACAAATAAAGAGGCAACAAATGACTCCCAGAAGTGAGTTATGTGGAGGGTCACCGTCTTACATTTCTTTAGCATTTGTCTTTTTATTCTTTTGCCGTCTGGATGGTTGCAGCCTGATCAGTCCTGCTATGTTGCCTATTCATCGCATAAAAAATTAACCATAAGTACCTGTACTGGATGCCCTGAAAGAGAGAGAAAAGGCGTGAAAATACATTGAGCATCTCCTAAGTGCCAGGCACATCTGATACACATTATATTCTTAATTCTCATTACAACCCCGGGAGCTACCATTTAAGTGATTACTGTGTGCCTGCTAAGTGCTTTCAATGCATTACCTCATTAAATCCTCACAAAGTCCTCTGATGTGAGTTCTTTTAGTGGCCCCATGTTTCAGATGAGGACATTGAGGCTTAGAGAAGCTAAGAAACATGTGAAAACTCTCACAGGTGGAAGCAGGCTAGAACCTGGGTCTGCCTGGCTCCGGGACCCTAGTTTGCCCTGTGAAGGAGGGGAGGGGAGAGATAGGAGAGGACAGAGTATGGCCGCGTGCATCACGTTCTCCCAGAAGTGGTGCTGAGTCAAGGGTTTGGGGGCAGGTGAGTTAGTAAGGAAGCACTCCCAGGAGGAACAAGTAAGGGATTGGCGAGTAGAACAGAAAAATGGAGAAAGGCAAGCAAGGGTGCCAACTCAAAGTCCCACCCCCATCCTCATCTGGCAGGGGGCCTCTGGAGGGTAAATTTCATCCCAGAATTTGACCTGCCTCCAGGCAATGGAGCCGGGTTTTTAACTCCACATCAGTCACTGGCTATAGGTACCCTGGGGTGGGGTGCAGGGGTGGGAAGGGGGATAGCAAATTCCTAGACACCTCCAGCTCTCCATACCTTTGAGGAGGTTGCAGCTATTGGCAGCAGAGCCCCCTGATGTTGGGAATGGGCCCACAGACCTGGTACAAGGAATCCAGCAATGTGTGCAACACTTGGCGACCTCACCAACAAAGATCCACCTGCATAGCCGAGATATGGATAAGGCTCCCATTCTTCAGCATGTGACCCTCCTCTTACCCCATATTTACGGTGGATTGAAAAACCCTGGGACTGGGCCATTCTGTTCTGGACATAACTGTCAATAGCCTGCCCCTAATGACTGGAGCCCGAGATACAGACCAACCTGGCCAGGGCTGAGGGAATGAAGCATGGGCTCTTGACCCAATTTAGCCAGCAACCAAGCAGATGGTGTCACTAAGAACTGTGCCTCAGAGGTGGGGTGGGTCCTGCCAGGTCCTCTAGACTCGCAGCCACCGCTTAGCTGACAGCATGTGCAAGCAAAGGCAGCCAGGAGCCTGGGGGCAGAGCCACACACACACACACACACACAAAATCCTACACTCATAATCCAAGCTCTCTTCCTCTCTCTCTGTCTGTCTCTCTCTCTCTCACACACACACACACACACCTCCCAGCTAGCCTGCCAAAGAACAGAAAAAAAAAAACAAATCAAGATACACATTATGTGTTCCATATTTCTACATGTTGATAGGTGTCAGTAGCCGTCAGTGGAATCAATCTTCTATGGTGGGGCACTAAGGAGGTTTCTACTGCTCTGCTGTTGCAAGCAAATAATGTCAAGTGAAAAAAAAAGTGCAAATTACAAAAGACCATGAACAGGATGCTACCTTTGTAAAATTTAAAAGCATAGTGTATATGGTTTCTGGATTCATACAGATGTAGTCCAAGTCTAAACCGAGCAGAGGATGATACACCAGCCATGGGATGATACTGATCTAAAAAAGGGATACTGATCTAAAAGAAGGGAAGAGGAGATGGAGTTTTAGCTATATTTGAAATTTTATATTTTTTTAATATGTGAAAGAGCAAAATATGGCAAAATGTGAACACTTGTCTAATCTCCATGGTAGGTTCATGGGTATTTTGTACTACTGCTGGTACATAATTTTCTATCTTCATAATGCTTCTTAATCCTAAATAATGTTTTCATGATTTTTAAATTTTCAACTAAAACTGACTGTTGGTATACCCTATGACCCCACCACTCTACTCCTAAATATGTACTAAGTGGGATGTGTTCACGAGCTTACCAAAAGACTCACACAAAAAATGTTCAGCCCAGGGCTATTTGTAATGGTCTCCCCCGCCAGATGTCTGCAAATCACCCCAGTGCCCATCAACAGTGGAATGGGTAAATAAATCATGGTGTGTACATGCGAGAGAATCCTATACCGACATGAGACTGATCCAATTACAATGCTCAGCAACAGGAATGGACCTCGCACACATTATGCTGAGCACAAGAATCAGACATGAAAGAGCTCATAGTGTATGGCTCCATTTAGATGTACTTTGAGAACAGGAAACTTTTCCAATACTCTGTTGTAGAAGTCAGGATCGTGCTTACCCCCAAGGCAGGTAGGGACTAGAAAGGGGAACAAGGGGTCTCTGAGGTGCTGGTCACAGTCTCTTTCTCCATCCAGGTGTCATTACATGGGCATGCTCAGTTTGTGACAATTCATCAAATGGGCATGTATGTTATATACACTTTTCATTGTATGTTGTATTTGAATAAAATCTACATTAACTTTTTTTTCAAAAGTAAAAGTTAAGGCAACATAATGCTCTCTGACCGGACTATCACATGAAGGCCATTGTCCACCATTAATTTCTCAGCTCGGATTAATCTATTGATCACCACTGTTGTAACATACTCAATATCGGACGTGAAATTATTGACCTGGAATAGCCTCTAAGTTGCCGCAGTAATGGGGGGTGGTGGGTGAGAGGTTCTGTTAATGGTATTTCACGGGAAGTATATTGCATCTCTTCATCCCTCCAATGGAATGTCCATTTTTAGCCCTGACCCCATCAGAAAAGAATTCATCCTGCCCCCAAAGGAAACTAAAGCACCCCTCCCTACACTGGACCGGCCACAGTTGGGAATCAAGTGCCCAAGTTAGAGGAGGCACTGCTGGAACAGCTAAAGGAAAAAGCCAGCCTGCCAAGTCTTTGAGAAAACAGACTTCCTCAGACATCACCCACTGACAAAAGCCTGGGTCTACCGGGACCTTTAAGCAGGTGCCTAAGCAAGAGAACAAGCCAAGGGCATGCAGCCCCAAGAGATGAAAAGGGCACATATATAGTGCACGTGCCTCCCATCTCCCTGCCAAGCACCTGGCAGACATCACGAATCAAGAAGGCCCTTGTACCTATGAGACAGGGCCTCACAGCCCTTCTCCACACCCTTCTGGGAAGCCTGGAAGAAGAAGGTCTAGCAGAGAGGAGAGACTCTTCCCGGGGTTACATGGGCTAAGCAAGTAGTTGGGGGTCTTATTAATTGTGTGATGAAGAGCAGTTAGACTTAGCACAACACACTGTGGATTACTCTGGGTTCAATGTATATATTTATTCTTCTTTTAATTGAATAGTAAACATATATGATTTTTATTTCAGAAGGCAGACTGTTGTCTTTCTGTGGTCCTACGGTACTCTTTTGAACTATTGTTACAGTTACATAGTGGGCAGTGGGACCTACATCAGCAACCAGGTGCATGCACCCTTACCCCATAATAGGGACAAGTAGGAAGAGGAAGAAGCTGGGAACTTCTGTTTGATAATTGTGCACAAGCTAGACCACAGCAGGATGCTGAGGCCAACTGACTCCTTAAAGGTAAAAAATAATGACTTTCTGTGCGGAGAACATTCCTGAAGGAATGGGTTACCAAAGGACAGGGCTGCCATATTGCATATGGAGACACCATTCCCATTGCATGTTTTGAGATTTGCTTTATCTGGAGCTGTGGACATGGCAGCTCTGCCCACAAGTGACTGTGGGAAAGGTTGCCCACAGCTTGCTCCCTGGGGGACAGCAGAGGACCCTGGGAAGAGCCATCAGTCTGCTGGCCAGGATCAATCTGCTCAGCAATGAATGAAACAGAGCTGTATCTCCCATTCCACTGTTGTTGCCTGTGTGTCCAGCTCCCCAGACAGGGGAGAAATCAGGCCCCCAGGTCTCTTCTGCAACCCCAACAGATTCTGAAGCTTGGCTGCAGGCAGATTGGGGAGTTGCCGAAGATGCTGCAGACAGCCATCTATTATCACCTCCCTACCCTGGGAGGATTGACAGCCACACGCAGCAACAATGTGTCTCCCAGGCCAGTTGCTGATGTACCCCGTGGCTCAGATCCAACCATCAAAATGGCTTTTTTCCCCATGGCTGAGGTGGCAGACAGAGCCTTCCTCTCCTAGGGGAGGGTGAAATGGTGACTAGGTCGCTGTTAACCCCGCATTTAACCCAACTGCGCTCTTGGCATGTCAAGCCCCATCTCTATTCATCGCAGTGCTGCCTGCTCCCTGAGGTGACTGCGGTATGCCAGCTCATCTGCCTCCACTTAGCCCTCCATTCCTCACTCAGCTCCTTAGGGACACCCCTTTACTCCCCCTCATCCCCACCCTCCTGCTGCAGCCCAGAACTGGACCAGAAAAAACTTCTAAGGACTTTGCAAATTTGCATTCCATTTCATTCTCTGATTTTAGATCCAGATCCTTCAGCCATTTGTTCTGAGATTATAAAATGAATCCCAAGCCTCGGACCCTCTCTCCAGACTGAATGTCCCAAAAGTGAGCAGATTGCTGATGCAAAAGGGGGCAGAGGGGTAATTGTCCCCAGAAGCAGAGCACCAGGCATTTTCTGCCCGCAGTATCACACTCCTCAAAACTGAATATCCTTCTTAAAGTTGCATTTGGCCTTTCACTAGGAAGGGTGCAACTAAGAAGAGGTGATAAGTGAGGTCAAGTCATGATCTGGGCAAGGGGCCACACATGGAACTGGCTCCCAGAAAGCCTTTAGCATCATACCAGTACATTTGGGCTTTGATTTGTTTCTAATTGGGAGCCCTTGAAAGTTCCTGAAGAAGGGAGTATATAAGCAGAGTGATATTTTGGGAAGGTATGCAAGAGAAAAGCTTAGAGATAGAGAGCTGGTTAGAAGTTCTGTAATAGCTCAGAAGAGAGAGAAGGACCTACTCACAGCAAAAATCCAGAAAGTTCCAAGAGGTAGGGGCAAGACATAAGGTTCAGCATGCAAAGAAGCCAAGGCATGAAGATTTGGTAAGATGGCCAAATAGGAACAGCTCTGATCTGCAGCTCCCAGTGAGATCAACACAGAAGGCAGGTGATTTCTGCACTTCTAACTGAGGTACTCAGCTCATCTCACTGGGACTGGTTAGACAGTGGGTACAGCCCACATAGGGTGAGCCAAAGCAGGGTAGGCCATCGCCTCACCGGGGAAGGGCAAGGGGTCGGGGAACTCCCTCCCCTAGCCAAGGGAAGCCCTGAGGGACTGTACCGTGAGGGACAGTGCATTCCAGCCCAGATACTATGCTTCTCCCACAGTCTTCACAACCAGCAGACCAGGAGATTCCCTCAGGTGCCTACACCACCAGGGCCCTTGGTTTCAAGCACAAAACTGGGTGGCTGTTTGGGCAGACACAGAGCTAGCTACAGGAGTTTTTTTTTTTTTTTTTTTTCATACCCCAGTGGTGCCTGGAATGCCAGCAAGAGAGAACCGTTCACTCATCTGGAAAGGAGACTGAAGCCGGGAAGCTAAGTGGTCTAGCTCAGCGGATCCCGACCCCACGGAGTCCAGCAAGCTAAGATCAACTGGATGGTAGTTCTCGCCACCAGCACAGTCTGAAGTCGACCTGGGACACACAAGCTTGGTGAGGGGAGGGGCGTCCGCCATTACTGAGGCTTGAGTCGGCAGTTTTCCCCTCACAGTGTAAACAAAGCTACTGGGATGTTCTAACAGAGTGGAGCCCACTGCAGCTCAGCAAAGCCAATGTAGCCAGATTATCTCTCTAGATTCCTCCTCTCTGGGCAGGGCATCTCTGAAAGAAAGGCAGCAGTCCCAGTCAGGGGCTTATAGGTAAAACTCCCATCTTCCTGGGACAGAACACCTTGGGGAAGAGACAGCTGTGGGCGCAGCTTCAGCAGACTTAAACGTTCCTGCCTTCCAGGTCTGAAGAGAGCAGTGGATCTCCCAGCACAGTGCTCGAGCTCTGCTAAGGGACAGACTGCCTCCTAAAGTGGGTCCCTGAACCCCATGCCTCCTGACTGGGAGAAACCTCCAAGCAGGGGTCAACAGACACCTCATACATGAGAGCTCCAGCTGGCATCTGGCAGGTGCTCCTCTGAGATGAAGCTTCCAGAGGAAGGAAAAGGCAGCAATCTTTGTGGTTCTGTAGCCTCCGCTGGTAACACCCAGGCAAACAGGGTCTGGAGTGAACCTCCAGCAAACTCCAGAAGACCTGCAGCAGAGGGGCCTGACTGTTAAAAGGAAAACTAACAAACAGAAAGGAATAGCATCAACATCAACAAAAAGGATGTCCACACAGAAATTTCATCCAAAGGTCACCAACATCAAAGACCAAAGGTAGATAAATCCATGAAGATGAGGAAAAACCAGCACAAAAAGGCTGAAAATTCCCAAAACCAGAATGCCTCTTCTCCTCCAAGGAATCACAACTCTTCACCAGCAAGGGAACAAAACTGGTCGGAGAATGAGTTTGACGAATTGACAGAAGTAGGCTTCAGAAGGTGGGTAATAACAAACTCCTCCAAGCTAAAGGAGCATGTTCTAACCCAATGCAAGGAAGCTAAGAACCTTGAAAAAGTTAGAGGAGTTGCTAACTAGAATAACCAGTTTAGAGATCAATCAAGCAGAAGAAAGGATATCAGAGACTGAAGATCAACTTAATGAAATAAAGCATGAAGACAAGATTAGAGAAAAAAGAATGAAAAGGAATGAACAAATCCCCCAGGAAATATGGGCCTATGTGAAATGACCAAACCTATGTTTGATTGGTGTACCTGAAAGTGATGGGGAGAATGGAACCAAGTTGGAAAACACTCTTCAGGATATTATCCAGGAAAACTCCCCCAACCTAGCAAGACAGGCCAACATTCAGATTCAGGAAATACAGAGAACACCACAAAGATACTCCTCAAGAAGAGCAACCCCAAGACACATAATCGTCAGATTCACCAAGGTTGAAATGAAGGAAAAAATGTTAAGGGCAGCTGGGTGTGGTGGCTCATGCATGTAATCCCAGCACTTTGGGAGGCCAGGGCAGGAGGATCACAAGGCAGGAGATGGAGACCATCCTGGCTAACATGGTGAAACCCCATCTCTAAAAGAAAAATACAAAAAATTAGCTGGGTGTGGTGGCGGGTGCCTGTAGTTCCAGCGACTCAGGAGGCTGAGGCAGGAGAATGGCATGAACCTGGGAGGCAAAGCTTGCAGTGAGCTGAGATCGCACCACTGCACTCCAGCCTGGATGACAGAACAAGACTCCGTCTCAAAAAAAAAGTTAAGGGCAGCCAGAGAGAAAGTTCAGGTTACCCACAAAGGGAAGCCTATCAGACTAGCAACAGATACCTCTGTAGAAACCCTACAAGCCACAAGAGAGTGGGAGCCGATATTCAACAATCTCAAAGAAAATAATTTTCAACCCAGAATTTCATATCCAGCCAGACTAAGCTTCATAAGCAAAGGAGAAATAAAATCCTTTACAGACAAGCAAATGCTGAGAGATTTTGTCACCACCAGGCCTGCCTTACAAGAGCTCCTGAAGGAAGCACTCAATGTGGAAAGGAACAACTGGTACCAGCCACTGCAAAAACATACCAAATTGTAAAGACCGTAGACACTATGAAGAAACTGCATCAACTAACGGGTGAAACAACCAGCTAGCATCATAATGACAGGATCAAATTCACACATAGCAATATTAATCTTAAATGTAAAGGGGCTAAATGCCCCAATTAAAAGACACAGAATGGTAAATTGGATAGAGTCAAGACCCACTGCTGTGCTGTATTCAGGAGACCCATCTCATGTGCAAAGACACACATAGGCTCAAAATAAAGGGATGGAGGAATATTTACCAAGCAAATGGAAAGAAAAAAAGCAAGGTTTGCAATCCTAGTCTCTGATAAAACAGACTTTAAACCAACAAAGATCAGAAAAGACAAAGAAGGGCATTCATTACATAATGGTAAAGGGATCAATGCAACAAGAAAAGCTAACTATCCTAAATATATATGCACCCAATACAGGAGCACTCAGATTCATAAAGCAAGTTCTTAGAGACCTACAAAGAGACTTAGACTCCCACACAATAATAGTGGGAGAATTTAACACCCCACTGTCAATATTAGATGAATCAACAAGACAGAAAATTAACGAGGATATTCAGGACTTGAATTCAGCTCTGGACCAAGCAGACCTAATAGATATCTACAGAGCTCCCCACCCCAAATCAACAGAATATACATTCTTCTCAGTACCACATTGCACTTATTCTAAAATTGGCCACATAATTGGAATTAAAACACTCCTCAACAAATGCAAAAGAACGGAAATTATAACAGTCTCTCGGACCACAGTGCAATCAAATTAGAACTCAGGATTAAGAAACTCACTCAAAACCACACAACTACATGGAAACCGAACAACCTGCTTCTGAATGACTACTGGGTAAATAACGAAATTAAGGCAGAAATAAATAAGTTCTTTGAAACCAATGAGAACAAAGACACAATGTACTAGAATCTCTGGGACACAGCTAAAGCAGTGTTTAGAGGCAAATTTCTAGCACTAAATGCCCACAGGAGAAGGCAGGAAAGATCTAAAATCGACTCCCTAACATCACAATTAAAAGAACTAGAGAAGCAAGAACAAACAAATTCAAAAGCTAGCAGATGACAGGAAATAACTAAGAGCAGAGCAGAACTGAAGGAGATACAGACTTGGAAAACCCTTCAAAAAAATCAATGAATCCAGGAGCTGATTTTTTGAAAAGATTAACAAAATAGATAGACTGCTAGCCAGACTAATAAAGAAGAAAAGAGAGAAGAATCAAATAGACACAATAAAGAATGATAAAGGGGATATCACCACTGATCCCACAGAAATACAAACTACCATCAGAGAATACTAGAAACACCCCTATGCAAAAAAAAAAAAAAAAAAAAAAACCTAGAAATTCTAGAAGAAATGGATAAATTTCTGGATACATACACCCTCCCAGGACTAAACCAGGAAGAAGTCCTATCTCTGAATAGGCCAATAACAAGTTCTGAAATTGAGGCAATAATTAATAGCCTACCAACCAAAAAAAGCCCAGGACCAGACAGATTCACAGCTGAATTCTACCAGAGGTAAAAAGAGAAGCTGGTACCGTTCTTTCTGAAACTATTCCAAACAATAGAAAAAGAGGGACTCCTCCCTAACTCATTTTATGAGGCCAGCATCATCCTGATACCAAAGCCTGGCAGAGACACAACAAAAAATAAAATTTCAGGCCAATATCCCTGATGAACATTGATGTGAAAATCCTCAATAAAATACTGGCAAAGCGAATCCAGCAGCACATCAAAAAGCTTATCCACCATGATCAAGTCGGCTTCATTCCTGGGATGAAAGGCTGGTTCAACATATGCAAATCAATAAACATAATTCATCACATAAACAGAACCAATGACAAAAACTACATGATTATCTCAATAGATGCAGAAAATGTCTTCAATAAAATTCAACACCCCTTCATGCTAAAAACTCAGTAAACTAGGTATTGATGGAAAGTTTCTCAAAATAATAAGAGCTATTTATGACAAACCCACAGCCAATATCATACTGAATGGGCAAAAGCTGGAAGCATTCGCTTTGAAAACCGGCACAAGACAAGGATGCCCTCTCTCACCACTCCTATTCAACATAGTATTGGAAGTTCTGGCCAGGGTAATCAGGCAAGAGAAAGAAATAAAGGGTATTCAAATAGGAAGAGAGGAAGTCAAATTGTCTGTTTGCAGATGACATGATTATATGTTTAGAAAACGCCATTGCCTCAGCCCAAAATCTCCTTAAGCTGATAAGCAACTTCAGCAAAGTCTCAGGATACAAAATCAGTGTACAAAAATCACAAGCATTCCTATACCCCAATAATAGATGAAGAGAGAGCCAAATCATGAGTGAACTCTCATTCACAATTGCTACAAAGAAACTAAAATATCTAAGAATACAACTTACAAGGGATATGAAGGACCTCTTCAAGGAGAACTACAAACCACTGCTCAAGGAAATAAGAGAGGACACAAACAAATGGAAAAGCATTTCATGCTCATGGATAGGAAGAATCAATATTGTGAAAACGGCCATACTACCCAAAGTAATTCATAGATTCAATGCTATCCCCATCAAGCTACCATTGACTTTCTTCACAGCATTAGAAAAAACTACTTTAAATTTCATATGGAACCAAAAAAGAGCCCATATAGCCAAGACAATCCTAAGCAAAAAGAACAAAGCTGGAGGCATCAGGCTACCTGACTTCAAATGATACTACAAGACTACAGTAACCAAAACAGCATGGTACTAGTACCAAAACAGATATATAGACCAATGGAACAGAACAGAGGCCTCAGAAATAACACCACACATCTACAACCATCTGATCTTTGACAAACCTGACAAAAACAAGCAATGGGGAAAGGATTCCCTATTTAATAAATGGTGCTGGGAAAATTGGCTAGCCATAGGTAGAAAGCTGAAACTAGATCCCTTCCTTACATCTTATACAAAAATTAACTCAAGATGGATTAAAGACTTAAATGTAAGACCTAAAACCATAAAAACCCTAGAAGAAAACCTAGGCAATACCATTCAGGACATAGGCATGGGCAAAGACTTCATGACTAAAACACCAAGAGCAATGGCAACAAAAGCCAAAATTGACAAACACAATCAAATTAAATTAAAGAGCTTCTGCATAGCAAAAGAAACCATCATCAGAGTGAACAGGCAACCTACAGATTGGGAGAAAATTTTTGCAATCTAGCCATCTGACAAAGAGCTAATATCCAGAATCTACAAGGAACTTAAACAAATTTACAAGAAAAAAAAACCATCAAAAAGTGGGCAAAGGATATGAACAGACACTTCTCAAAAGAAGACATTTATGTAGCCAACAGACATATGAAAAAATGCTCATCACTGGTCATCAGAGAAATGCAAATCAAAGCCACAATGAGATACCATCTCACGCCAGTTAGAATGGCGATGATTAAAAAGTCAGGAAACAACAGATGCTGGAGAGGATGTGGAGAAATAGGAATGATTTTACACTGTTGGTGGGAGTGTAAATTAGTTCAACCATTGTGGAAGACAGTGTGGTGATTCCTCAAAGATCTAGAACTAGCAATACCATTTGACCCAGCAATCCCATTACTGGATATATACCCAAAGGATTATAAATCATGCTACTATAAAGACACATGCACATGTATGTTTATTGTGGCACTATTCACAATAGTAAAGACTTGGATCCAACCCAAATGTCCATCAAACATAGACTGGATAAAGAAAAGGTGGCACATATACACCATGGAATACTATGCAGCCATAAAAAAGAATGAGTTCATGTCCTTTGCAGGGACATGGATGAAGCTGGAAACCATCATTCTCAGCAAAATATCACAAGGACAGAAAACCAAACACCACATGTTCTCATGCATAAGTGGGAGTTGAACAAAGAGAATACATGGACACAGGGAGAGGAACATCACACACTGGGGCCTGTTGGGGGTTGGGGGACTGGGGGAGGGATAGCATTAGGAGAAATACCTAATGTAAATGACAAGTTGATGGGTGCAGCAAACCAACATGACACATGTATACCTATGTAACAAACCTGCACGTTGTGCACATGTACCCTAGAACTTTAAGTATAATAATTTTAAAAAAGAAAAAGAAAAGACTTAAATGTAAGACCTAAAACCATAAAAACCCTAGAAGAAAATCTAGGCAAAATCATTCAGGACATAGGCATGGGCAAAGACTTCATGACTAAAACACCAAAAGCAATGGCAACAAAAGCCAAAATTGACAAATGAAATCGAATTAAACTAAAAAACAACTTTTTGAAAAGTGGGCAAAGGATATGAACAGACACTTCTCAAAAGAAGACACTTATGCAGCCAACAGACATATGAAGAAATGTTCATCGTCACTGGTCATTAGAGAAATGCAAATCAAAACCACAATGAGATACCATCTCACACCAGTTAGAATGGCAATCATTAAAAAGTCAGGAAACAATAGATGCTGGAGATGATATAGAGAAATAGAAACACTTTTACACTGTTCATGAGAGTGTAAATTAGTTCAACCATTGTGGAAGACAGTGTGGTGATTCCTCAAGGATCTAGAACCAGAAATACCATTTGTCCCAGCAATCTCATTACTGGATATATAACCAGAGGTTTATAAATCATGCTGCTATAAAGACACATGCACACGTATGTTTATTGCGGCACTATTCACAATAGCAAAGACTTGGAACCAACCCAAATGTCCATCATTGATAGACTGGATTAAGAAAACGTGGCACATATACACCATGAAATACTATGCAGCTATAAAAAAGGATTAGTTCATGTCCTTTGCCAGGACATAGATGAAGCTGGAAACCATCATTCTCAGCAGACTAACACAGGAACAGAAAATCAAACACTGCATGTTCTCACTCACAAGTGGGAGTTGAACAATGACAACACATGGACATAGGGAGGGGAACATCACACACTGGGGCCTGTCGGGAAGTGGGGAGCTAGGGTAGGGATAGCATTAGGAGAAATACCTAATGTAGATGACTGGTTGATGGGTGCTGCAAACCACCATGGCATGTGTATACCTATGTAACAAACCTGCATGTTCTGCACACGTATCCCAGAACTTAAAGTATATATACATATATATATATACACACACACACACACACACATATATATATATATCTCCATATATATATATATATATATAAAGAAGACGAAGAAGAAGCAGCCAAGGTGATGGTTTCCTCTTGAAGCCCACATGGACCAGAACCATAGATGTGCCAAAGGTGACATAGCCTCAGGGAACATTGATCCCAGCCATCTTTTGTCACAGTGAGGAAACTGAGACCAGAGGTCCAGAAGAAGTGACTTTATTGAGTACCAGGCCAGGGCCAACCCCATTTGCTAAGGGCTTTATTGCCTCTCACTCCAAGTTCTCCCAATAACCCAATGTGCCATTTTTCTAGGATTATGTAAGTTGGCACAGAGAGGTTCAGGGATTTTCCCCAAGCCAGGGGCAGAAGCCAGTCTGCCTATTTAATCCATGCTGTTTCCTCCATGCTGTGCCACCTCTCCTGGAGAAAAGAGCCTGGTCCTCTAGAGACCAGCAGCAGCCTGAGAGAAATGGCCTTGGTTAGACCAAAGGGCACGAGTGGGAGAGATGAGGCAATAGCACAGGGCGCCAAAGATGGAGAACTTAAAGGGAGACCTCCACACTGGAATATTAGGTCGACTGCATGGAGCCCCTGCAAAGAGCCAAGGCGTGCTGACTCAAGCCTGCACTGAGTTGCCGAGAATTAGAAAGCTGGATTTACCTGTGAACCCTGTCGACAAGCACTCTCGTAAGAGCTGGACCACATTGGGAGAGGAAGAAAAACCAGAAAAGGCTCTCCCCAGGTGTCTCAGGTCTGGTTCCCTAGAAGCAGGGCTGAACTCAGACAGAGATGCCTATGCCAGTGCTTTCTGGAGGGAGGGCTCATGTGAGAAACCTGAAGAGGAGTGAGGGAAGCAGGAGAGGGCAGGACAAACAGCCAGATGGAGACATGGTGCTACTGAAGTTGAGGATGACCAGCTGACCAACTGTTCCAGTTTGCCCAGGACAAAGCATTTTCCTAAAACTGACAGTCCCAGGAAAACTGAAACAAGCCGATCACCGCTGATAATCACTACTTCTCCTTGAAGCAAAGGGTCCAGGCATTTGTGTCCCTGGCAGAGGCCATTGGCTATGTCTCCCCACCATCCTCCTGGGTGGGGTGTGCAACCTCCCAGATATCTCTGAGTAAAGTGAATCCTGTTGACCAAAGGCAATTCCCCCGAGTAGGATGCAAGCTGCAAGCTGATGCTAGCCAACACCCAGTCTGGCAGACAGACGGGTGCATCGGCCAGATAAAGAGGATCTGGGCGAGGCATCAACACTGTCTGCTGCATGAAGAATGTAGTCTCTGAAGAACAACCTCCTCCCACTGCCTGCACCCTATGAGCTCGCATCCTACCCCCTCCTCTACCTTAAGAGGCAGCAGAGTGACTCCAACCCTTATTGACAGACAGGCGTGTGCCAGAAGGATTCTGTTGGGGGCTGTTTGCGAGTAAATTGTCTCAGTCTTTTGCCTCGCACAGGTGCTGATGTCATCATTCAAGGCTTTCACCAGTGCCTCTTCGATGCAAATGAGTGAACGGCTCCAGGTTAAATTTGTGGTTCTGTTAACCATCAACAGCATAGAGCATAATAACTCATATTTATACACTCTAACCACATTCTACATTTAACTGAGCTTTGATAAAAATGAGAAAATGTTCAGCCATCCATAACCACCAATCATCTGTCATTATTTTTTTTCAGAATGCAAGGGCTGCTTGAGACTCCTTAGTGGTGTATCAACTTCGAAGAAAGTTATTAGTTAACGCTTTTAAAAGTAAAGGTTTTCTGGAATGCAACACATTCCTAAGGGTATGAAATGCAACACATTCCTAAGGGTTATATTAGGTTTCTTCAGGAGTTTGCTCAGCAAGCATTTATTGAGCACCTAGTATGCACCAGTTGGCTCTGTGCTGGGTACCAGGGGTAGAAGATGAATAGCATAAGTTCCTACCCTCAGATCACAATCCAATGGGAAAGCCAGATATGGAAAAAGACAAATTCCAATGAAAATGCTAGGGAATTGTAGAAGCACTATATGGCAAGGGGGACTTGCAGCTTTCCCTGAGAGTCTGATCTTTAAAGATGAAGAGTTTGTCAGATTGAAACAGAAACTTCTTCTCCAATATCTGCTCTCTCTTTTTTCTGATTTTTGGTCAAACTAAAGGACATCCAGAATAAAGTGACATTTCCTAGACTCCTAAGCAGCTAGACATAGCCATATGACTAAGTTTTCTGGCTAATATGATTAAGTGACTTCCAGGAAGTGTCCTTAAAGAGAAGAGCCAAGCCCTTTTTCATCTCTGACTCCTGCTGGTTGTCGAACTGCAGAGGTAATGGCTGGAGCTTGAGGAACCATTCTGGACCATGAGATAAGTTTATGTTCCGAAGATGGTGGAAAAACCACGTGGAAGAAGCCTGGGTCCCTGATACTTTGTGAAATTGCCTGAACAGCCTTGGGCTGTGTGACTCCAGCTTCATTTACGGAGAAATATACTTCTATTGTGTCTAAGCCAGTTATTTCGGATTTTCTGTCACTCACTGCCAAACTGAATCCTAACAGGCAAAGAAGTTAGGGCAGAGCAATTCCATTCCAAACTCTCAGGCTGTGGATGACTTTGGCTCTGGCTTTGGCTTTGGCTTATGTGGGTAATTTTTCTTTCCCCCTCCAATTTCCCATGAGCTCTTCTGCTTTTTCTCTTTCTTATTCCCTGTAGTAGATGTCAGGCTAAACTGACCCCAGAGCTCTTTTCAGGAATAGAGGACTTGCTGCCCCAGCTGTTGAGGGTGGTGTCAGCAAATAGCCCTTAGCTGTCAGCCCCTTGGGGGCATCATATCTAAAGTCATTTTTCCTCCCAATGTAGCCCCCATTAATGACCAACTGATGCATGGGGTGGGGAAGAGGCTTGGCCATTTCAGCCCAACTCAAGGCCACTCTGAGGGGCCGTCCCCTAGTTCCAGAGCTCCCCATCAGGTCAACCATGGCTGTCGTTTGGGTTGCCTGGCAGCTCAACTTTGCCTTCTGCCCATTCCTGCTTCCTTTTGCCTTCCCCCAGGCTCAGTCCAAAGGGCCTGCCTTCATTTTATTGTGCTGCACTTTAAACTCCATCTCAGAATCTGCCTTCCAGACTTCCTAGACCCAACCTGCAACAATCCCTGGTTTCTTGGGTCCTAGACTCTGTCTCAATTGTTCAGCCTCTACTTTCTCTCTCATCTCTTAATAGCAATTTACAGCCGGTGACATCAACACCTAACACCTAACAATTAGCACCTAATTCAATTAGCACTTAATATGAGCTTTCTGTGGCGCTAATAGAAGCCTCTCAGCTGAGCCCTAAGCCAGGGTTCCTTCTGGCCTTCTCCAAGGGGCCCACAGGAAACTGAGCCCTGAGTAGAAATCAGGAAACCCAGATTCCTTACCCACCTTTGTCTCCAGCATGTTGTGTGACCTCAGGCCAGCCACCCAACTTCTCTGTGCTTCAAATGCTTGAACCGGGAAGCAAAAACCATAATTTGGATTTTAGAGGACATTTTTGTAGCTAAACCAGGGGTTGGAAAACTGTAGGCTCTTGGGCCAAATCTGGCCTATCACTTGTTTTTGAGAATAAAGTTTTACTGAAACACAGTCACTTCCATTTGTTTACATATTGACTAGGGCTGTTTTTGTGCTACAGCAGCAGAGTTGAATAGTTGTGACAGACACTGGCTTTCAAAGCCTAAAACATTTACTAACTGGCCCTTCGCAGAAAAAGTTTGCTGACCCTGGTCTAAACAAATTAAGGGGCTATGATGTCTCTTGCCTCAAAAGTTAGGACCACAGTCTTTCCATTCATTCAATATTTATTGGGCATCTACTAGGTTCAAGGCCCACTGTGCCTGCAGTCGTGAACAAAGTAGGCCCAGCCCCCGCTCTCCTAGTGACTGCCTTCCAGTGGAGGAGTGCTACGGCTTGAGTGTGTCCTACAAAATCTCATGTGTTAAAAATTTAATTGCCATTGTAACAGTGTTAAGAGGTGGGGCATTAAGAGGGGATTGGACCATGAAGACTCCACCCTCATAAGTGGATTAATGCCATTATCTCAGGAATGGGCTCCTGATAAAAGGATTTCAGCCCCCATTTCCTCTCTTTCTCTCACACTCTCTTCCCCTTCCACCTTCTGCCCTCTGCCATGGGATGACCCTTGCCAGATGCTAGCACCATGCTCTTGGACTTCCCAATCCCCAGAACCATGAGCCACATAAATTTCTTTGTAAAATAAATTACCTAGTCTGTGGCATTCTTTTATAGCAGCAGAAAATGAACTAAGACAAGGAGAGAGACAGTAAAAAAAAAAAAAAAAAAAAAAAACTAATAAGTATATGCCACAGGGGCAACAAGTTCTGTGGAGAAAATTAAAGCAGGGCATGGGATACTAGGAGTGAGGTGGGGCAGGGCTGTAATTTTAAGTCAGGGGGGTAGGAAAAGGCTCTTCTGATGAGGTAGCATTAGAGCAGAGATCTGAGGGAGGTGCAAGAACAAGCCATGCAGATATATGAGGTAAAGGCATTCCAGGCAGAGGCAACAGCAAGTGCAAAGGTCCTGAGGCAGGGATGCAGCTGGTATATTAGAGACACATAAGAAAGCTAGTGTGGCTGGAGCAGAGCGGGTGAGGGAGACAGAAGTAGGAGTTGAAGCTAGGATGGTTGTGGGAAGCCAGACCCCAGAGGTCCTTGCTGGGCATTGCAAGGATTCTGAAAGCAGTGGGGTATCACAGGAGGGCTCTGAGCAAAAGAGGGGCATGCCTGACTTCAGTTCAAGGAGCCCTCTCTCTGCTGTGTGGGAAACGAACTGTAGATATCAGGGAGAGCTGCAGGGAGGCCAGTCATAATCCAGGTGAGAGGTGAGGGTGGCTCAGACCAGGAGGCACAGGAGAAGGTGGAAGAAGCAGTCAGACTATGAATGCTTCCAGGGTAGAGTCAACAGGCAAGCGTGATTGTTCCAGGAATGGGAAGGGGAGTAGGTTTACCCACTTTTGCCCTTTCCCCTGCTGCTCCTCAAATGGGGATGATGTGCCCTAAAGTCATTTTCTGGATGCCTGGCCCAGTAGGGATTTACTGGCCTTGGAAGTCCACCCTGTCAGAAATTATCTATGTGAGCCTCACTGAAGAGGGGAAAGTGTCTGTTCTCACCAAAGGGAGGTCACCAGTTAGTGAAGATGGAAGAGATTCTCCCTGTAGCCTGCTCCCTATTTACTCACTGAAAAGTTCCAGTGGAGCCCAGAGCTGTTTCTGAAGCCAACAGGCAGAGGGCTCCTTAAACCTAAGTCAGACATATTCCCTCTCTGTTCAGAGCCCTCCTGTGATGCCTTGGGTTGAGATGGGGTCTATACCCCCCTCTTTTTGAACCTGGGCTGACCTTAGTGACTCTCTGCTAACCCATAGAATGTAGCAGAAGTGACACTGCAGGACATCTGAGGACAGGCCATGTGGCTTCCAACTGGCTCTCAGAACACTCACCCCAAACAATGCCAGCTGCCATGCAGTAAGTCCAGCCACCCTGAGACCACCATGCTGGAGGGTCCACCTGTAAGTTCACTTGTCAACAGTCTCAGCTGAACTCCAACTCCCCCGTGCGTGCATGCACCATCTTGGACATCCAGCCCAGTCGAGCCTTCGGATAACTGCAGCCCCACCTGGCATCTGACTGCACCCCCAAGAACTGCTCAGCAGAGCCCTTCTCAAATTCCTGGTGCACAACATTGTCAGCAAAGTAAAGCCTTGAAATAAGTTGTCACACAGCAATAGTAATTGAAACACCATTGATTTTGGAGCCCTGCTGCCGAGGAGCCGTAGGTAGGCTAGAACGGATGACACATGTTCCCTACTCACATGCAGAGAGGCAGCTGTCACAAGAACAGCATTGTGCCACTGTGGGGTTCTTTTCTTCTCCAGGATAACCCCCATTGGCCACTCAGGGTGATGGGGCCTTTGGTGTCATGGGCCCTAAGGAACAATAAACATTGCTGAGTTTTTTATCTTTTTCTTTCAGTCAGCTTCTCTATGTGGGTGGCGGCATGGGAGGGGTGGGTCCCAAACCTCACAGTGTCACCCCCATGGGCTGAGCAGTGTCTGATGCAAAACAAAAAGTGGCGGCCACGAAGTCCAACGAGGGAGAGATTTATGCTTCTTACTCTCCATCTGCAAAGCAAAACAAAAATAGCTGAAACGCTGGTTTTCTGCTTTATCGGCTCTGTGAATAAGCATATAAATTTCTATGACATTTTTGGAGGCTTGCTGAAGGGGAAAAAAGCCATCCCCCAGGACGCAGCCAGCAGCGGTGGCAGCATATGGTTTGCTGAGAGCGGAGGCAGAGTGCTTGTATGTCTGTGAGCACTGAAAAAGGTGACTTTGTGGGTAATTTCAGACTCAAGGCAGTTTTCACCTTTTTAAAAAAAAGTTCCCCTTTTTTATTAAAAAGATAGTCTTGCCAAAGCCAAGGTAAGTGCCTCAGCCAGTCAGTCCTCAGCAGGAAAGAAGGACTGTGCTATACACCCTGGGGAAGAGCAAAGGAGGCCGTTCTGATCCCGGCTGCCTTGTGATACCACACTTGGCCTCTGGAACAGGGGAGAACACCTCAGTAACAAGCTCACACAAGAGAAAGGGGAAAGCAGTCATCAAGACATGTTGAGAGACCCAAGTAACTGAAGAGCAGAATAGAAGTTTGAAGTTCTCAAAAAGAGACATGTGTGCAGTTTCATGGAGGTAGGAAAGACCAGCAAACTATTCAGCTCATTCCATACTTAAAATTCTACAGTTAGAGTCATTCTCATCGCTCAAACCAAACAAGGGTTTTGTCCCCTTTTAGGTGGTAATTATGCCTTTCCCTGAAGTGCCTTAATATATTGTTTTCCTATCAGTCATTTTAACTTTAGTATAAATGAATATATTTAAAAGTCAACTGTATGAGGGAAGAGGGAGAAAGAGCACATGAGGGCATTGGGCTGAGGGGAAGGAGAAAAGATAAAGGATAAGGAGAGAGGTTCAAGGAGGGAATAGAGAAAAGAAAGGTGTCCCAAAGACAAACCTAGCTTTCTTCACATTTTCACTCAGGACCCCAACCTGTTGCCAGGAGCCAGGCTGCCAAGGAGATAAAATGATTGAAAAGACTCAAAAAAAGAAATAGTACTAACAGAATCACTCTGTCCCATGGGAGGAAAAAATAGGCTGTTCTCTGTCCCTCTTTCCAGCAAACCCAGTTATTCCAGGAGAGCAGGTCCCATCCTGTCCCTGCCTGAGGACTCCACTGCATTCCTCTGACCTGGACACCTAAAGAACAAAGCGAATAAATTTGTAGAATAAAGTGAAAACTTCTCACATTGGCATGCAAAGCCCATCACAGTGTGTATTTGACCTCCCTTTACAGCCTTATCTTCTACAGATGATCCAAGCACCCTGTCCCCCAGTTTTCTCTCGCCATTCCCTAGGTCCGTCCTGCATTCCCTCACCTTTTTCTTTGCTCACGCTATCTGCTCTTCCTGGATTGCCCTTCCCATTTTCACTGCCAGTCAAACTCCTACACATCTTTCAAAACCCAAAGACAGTGACATCCATTTCAAGAGATTTTCCAGGATCTTCCCATAGACTTCCTGCCTCCTCTTTCCTTATTCCTTAGCAGATTGTCTGAAGGTATATTGTCACACTTTGCCTTCAGTCACAGTTTTGGTTTCCCCCCAAAGCAGAGGCTGGGACAAGGATCTGAGTGCTAGTTGTATGTTTGCAAGGTGATCTCAGGAACCCCAGCAGGGCAAGGGGGGCAACTCCAACCCCGCTTAGCCAAGGGTATTCCTTGGACATTAGCTCCCTGCACTTCCTTGTTGCTCCTGCATCAACCCAAGCAAGCTCCCCTAGTACCCCACAGAGCTTGTGGGCAATGGAACTAGAGATGTGGCCCTTGAAATGGGAAGCAGTTAATGTGCTAAAAACTGTCCACTCCAATTGCCCAGGAACTCTGGTGGCCTAGAGGGAAACAGGGCAGGGAATAAATAGTGCCCATTCCATGTACTAGTGATAGAGTTATTTACATATGTGTTCCTCTCCCCCATGATACTCTAAGAGCCGTGTGGCTAAGAATTCTACCTTCTTTCTCTTTGTATTTTCACTTAGCGCAGATTTGTAGATGGGAAACACCTGGTAAATAGTTAGCAAATTGAATGGAGTCATTGCCATTTGTTAGAAAGGCTTTTACCAAGCACCTTGTGCCCAGGGCTGGGCTGGGGGTGGTACAGATTTAAACCCATGCCTGGCAGCATCTTCTGCCCCATAGATCGGCAGCAGGAGTCACAGAAGCTGGGTCAGACACTTTGAACTTTCCATGTGAACAGACCAGAAAGTCTTATCAGACCCTGTGTTCACAGAGATGAGGGTTCTGTGTCTATAGCCAGAGAAGCCCTTGTCCTCCATCAGCTTACCTCCAATCAATCCAGGAAGGCAGCAAGGAAAAGGCAGAATTCCAGAAAGCTACTAGGGTGGTGAGAACCAGGCAGCTGGGGAACAGGTTGCTGCAGGGGTCATTTTTGCCATCCGGTCAGGGCCAGAAGCCTGCCTTCTGCACAAGAGTATCTCTAGATACTGTCACACTCTCCAACCTTGTTCCTTTCAGCCTCTGTCTGGCTCACTCCTCTCCAGCTACACTAGTGTCATAGGCTAAATGGTGGTTCCCCAAAAATATGTCCACATCTTAACCCTCTAGGACCTGTGAATGTAAGCTTATTTGGAAAAAGGTTCTTTGCAGATATATTTAAGTTAAAGATCTCAAGATGGGATCATCCTGGATTATCCAAGTGGGGCCCTAAATCTAGTGACAGATGTCACTAAGAGACACACAGAGGAAAGAAACGTGGAGAGAGCAGAAGGCCCTGTGAAGACAAAGACAGAGATTGGAGTGATGCAGCCACAGCTGAGGAACACCTGGGGTCCCCCAGAAGCTGAAAGAGGCATGAAGAATCCTCCTCAAGAGCCTCCAGAGGGGATGTGACCCCACCAACACCTTGATTTCAGACTGCTGGCCTCCAGAACCATAACAGAATCCATGCCTGTTGTCAGCCACCCAGTTTGGGGAAATTTGTCACAGTGTTCCCAAGAGACAAAGCACTGACCTCTTTATTGTTCTTCAAACAAGGCACACACACTCCTACCTGAAGGCTTTCACACCTGCCATTACCTCTGCCTGGAATATCCTTCTCCCAGACGCCAGTGGGGCTCAAACCTCAACTCCTTCAGGTCAGCTCAGATGTCACTTTTTTAGGAAGGCCTCATTGAACTGCCCCCCATCTAAATACATCACCCCACATACTCTCTCTACATTATTCATTTTCTTTCTTGGCTTTATTTTTTCCATAGCATTTATCACTTCCTAACATACTATAAAATGGGCTTATTTATTTTGTTCATTGTCTGTAGTCTCTCCTCCACTAGAAATTAAGCACCATGAAGGCAAGTGGTTTTTAACTATTTTGTTCACCCTTGTTTCTGTAACACTTAGAACCATGCCCGGCTCATGTACTCATTTGATAAATATTTAGTAAATAAAGGAATGATCTGAATACAGTAAGAACATTAAGGAAAAGCACATTCCACAGTGCTTTACACATAGCTGAATGCTTTTACCAAGGTTACCTCTTTTGAGCCTCACAATAGCCTTGGGAGATGACATTACTGCTTCATTTCCCAGAGGAGGAGATTCAGAGAGACTAAATAATTTGCCCGAGGTCACAAAGAGGTGGAAGTAAGATTCAAACTCAGTCCTGTCTTACTTCAAACTCCACATTTTTTTTCAATATGCATACATGTAAGGCACCATTGCTAGGGGGTTGCCAGGAGCATGGGAATGAACATTGTGAGTCAAGCAGAACTCATTATGAATCATTTAATATGTGTTTAATGCTCAATATTGTAAGATTGGCATGTATATATACACGTGTGTGTATGTGTGTGTGTGTGTGTGTGTGAAAGAGAGAGAGAGACAGAGAGGAAGAGAGAAAGAGAGAGAGAAAAATTGAAATTGACAGTGATAGTTGCCAAAATCATTATCCCCATGTTATAAGAATCTGTAATTCAGACACATTCACTCAACAAACATTCATTCAACAAACATTTGATCACTTATTGTAGAACACACTGCCCTGTTCTTAACCCCTCCTGCCACTCCAAAGGTCACCTGCAGCTTGGTGGATAGTTCTGCGTGCCCCAATGGCTTCCTACCTCAGACATTCATCTCTCTGCCTTCAGGCTTCCTCTGGCAGCAGAAATGTGCTCAGCCCACACTGCAGGCGGGCTAGAAGTGACAGAGGCAACACCCAAGGGACCACCATCAACCAAGAGAGGAGGGGAGGGTAGTAGTTTGTAGATATGCACCCCACCTTCATGACCCTTCAGTGGAAGACAACTCTGGATAATGTTCCTCGAAGTCTTCCAGAAGGCTCCCAGCAGGAGGGACCCTCATTTGCCCACCTGCTCCTTAGCACACTGTTTATTGGTTTCCCTCCCTTCCTTGTCTCACTTCTGCACACCCTTACTGGGCTTCTGGGAACTTTTCCCAAATAAACGATTTGCACCCACACCCTTAAGAGAATGCAAACTAGGACACTTGCCATGTGCAATGCACTGTGCCGGGAGTTAGAGATTCAGAGCAGGGTAAGCCATGGCGAGGTTCCCGGAGTCCTACAGTGACGGTCCCCACAATCGAGGAATCTAGAAAATCTGCTCCCTCTGGGATGTGGTACTCCCTCTGGCAGTGCAGATCAGCTCTACAAACTCTGGGGATGTGCCAGAGGGGTGACATATCACTCCGTCGTTTTCTGAAAACACCTTCCAGGGCCGCTGACAAGCCAAGCAAGAGAGTCAAGCTCATCCTGCTGTTGTGATTCATCACGTCTCGTTTCTGATCGTGAAAAGAGTTCAACATTCCTTAATCCTACGAATATCTCCTGAGCATTCTGCTGGGTGCTGGGCACAGTGGCATGAGCCAGACAGACCCAGACCCCATATTAAGGCCACTCACAACCTGGCCACCAAGGTGTGGCCCAAAGGACCAAGGTCTGCTGTGCCACTGAAGCCTAAAAGCACATGGCATAGATTCCAAAAGGCACATCCATGAGATGTGTCCCCAAAACATCTTGAGTGACAGTAGCCACCCAGCCATAGGTAAATACCTCCCAAGATGTCTCCCTCAGAGAACCACACTTATGAACAAAAAGCAGCTGTGGAATGCTGAGTTTTAATATGAGGCCTCATTAGCTTAAAATTATAGGTTTTTAAAAAATTATTGATGTTAAATCTAACAGACAGGACAAAAAGATGCAGAATATATCATCTTGGTTCCCCCAGAAGGCCCCAGAAAAAGTCAAGCCAATGAGCAAACTGTGGCAGACTCCTTCCCAGAATGACACCCTCTACAAGGGTGTAAGGTTGTTCTGGGCTGAATGTCCGGCAAACCAAACCTGCCTGAGGCCAGCCATTGATCCAGTGGCCTGACTGACCCTAGGTCATCCTCAGATGTTTGGCCGAGCCTATGAGGGACCCTGGCCCTCCAGCACCAGGAGCCAGGAATTCTCTGACCCCTTTGAGGTTTGGCAGGTGCCAACCTCGAGATCAGTGCCACAGGCGGTTGTTCTGGGTTTTCTCATTTAGGCTGCCCTGAGCTAAAGGCAGTTACCACCAGGTGAGGCCTGATTTTCCCTTTCCTCCTTCCCCTGAGGAGGAAGCAAGGAGTTCCCAATCCTCCTGCAGCCACATCCTCCAAAGAGTCTGGGGGACTAAGGGACAACATGATCTTCCAGTGCCCTCTGGCTTGAGATGGTCCCCAGGACCAGGCCTGGAGGGGCAGGCTGGTAACCTTCTGGCTTGTTGCCAGCAGGCTGTTGGGCACCCTCCCCACATGATTTGGCCCATTTGGCTTGCTTCTTGCAGATTCCTGAGTTTCTCTCCTTTTGTTTAATTCATCAGGAGCCAGTGGCTGGTGGAATACTCTAAGATCAAAGGAAGAGGGAAAGGGATCCCTGGAAGGTGCATCAGGCCTCTCTGGGAGGGAAACATTTTCAAATCCAGGAAATAAAAATCCTGCATTTTAGGCAGTGATTAAAGATGGTATATTCTGTGTCTCCAAGGATTGGGGAGGAGGAGAGAAATAATTTATTTCTTTCAATGCCACCCAGCACTAAAGGGGCAAGCCGCACTCTGCAATTCAGCAGCAAGATTGGAGGAGTGTAGGGTAGACATGGCAGGACATCAAGGCCTTCAGAGGGTGACACCACAAGGCGAGTGTGCTCTGTCCATGGAAACATTCTGTAGAAAACCTGGGTTGTGCAAGACATCAGCCCCATCTCATAGGTTCACTCCTTTTCCAGCCCCACTCCAGATTTTTCCAGGATGCCAAAAGCAAAAGAACCCACCCACTCATCCATTGGACAAATGCTCACTGAGCAACTACTCCATGCCAGGAACTGGAAATACCATGAGGAGGAAAACAGATACAGCCTCCAACCTCAAGGAGTTTATACTCTTGTGAGATAGCCACACCTTTAGCAAAGAATCCTAAAAAATTTATGAGCTATGATGGTGCCATGAGCATTTCTAACAAGAGGATGTGAGCTAGTCTAGATGGGTGAGGAAACTCTTCCCTGAGAAAATGATTATTGAGATGAGACCCAAGGTCTGTGTAAGAGTTGACTGGGTACAGAAGGTGTAAGGAGAATTCTGGGCATATCTCCTTGATGTAGGGGATGCAGACAGTGATAATCAACTGTGTGAGTCCATTTTGCATTGCTATAAAGGAATACCTGAGACTGGGCAATTCATAAAGAAAGAGGTTTATTTGGCTCACAGTTCTGCAGGCTGTACACAAAGCATAGTGCCGGCATCTTCTGGTGAGGGCCTCAGGAAACTTTCAAAATGGCAGAAGGCAAAGGGGAGCCAGTGTGTCATAGAGTGAGAGAAGAAGCAAGAGAGAGAAGGAGGAAGTGCCAGGCTCTTTCAAACAACCAGATCGCACATGAACTAACAGATCAAGAATTCACTTATTATCCCAAGGACAGGGCCAAGCCATTCATTCATGAAGGATCTACCCCCGTGACCCAAACACCTCCCACTAGGCCCACCTCCAACACTGGAGGCCACCTTTCAACATGAGATTTGGAGGGGACACACATGCAAACCATATCATCAACTCAAAAGGAGGGCCATCAAGAAAGGAGGAGAGCCATCCAGACACCATGTTCTTCTTGATCATGTTCACAACACCCCCCTATTCCCAATGCACTTGAATCTATTGGAGTCTCTAGATCTAACTACCCAATTTACAGGAAATACAAGTGACAGAGGGAGGTTTATATCCTTAAGCAGACTGAAAAACTCTATAAGACAAACAGTCTGGTTTTCTTCCACAAATAAATTGCAAAAGGAGAGGGAAAAAGAGGGAAAACTTACAGACTTAGAGATAACTGTTTGCTATGTTTGGCCATTATTTGGATTCCAATTCAAACAAACCATTAGCAAATTATGACATTTATGAAGCAATCAGAAGTCTGAACACTCACTGGATGTTTAATACTATTAAAAATTTGTTAATTTTTTTAGACATGATGATGTTGTTTCAGTTCTCTTTTTAAAAAGTCTCTATCTCTTAGAGATAGATACCAAAATATTTACAGACAAAATGATGCAATACTGCAATTTGCTTCAAAATCATATGGCTGGAGGAGAAAGGAATGGATAAGGGTATAGATGAAACAGATTGACCATGAGCTGGTCATTGTTACTGCTAGGTGTTGAGTACATAGAGATTCATTTTACTATTCTTTTCTTTTTGTATATGCTTGAAATTTCTATAGTTAAAAGTTGTTTTAAGGATATCTCTAGCAAAGCTTACAGCACATGCAAAAGCCCCTGGACACGAAGGAGTCTGCATATTCCAGGTCCTAAAGGTGTGACTAGGCCTAGGGGGTGAAGAAAGTGTGTAGGGCTGGGGGAGGAGGGGGCTAGATTGTGTAGGGCCCTGGAGCCTAAAACTTGCCCCCTTGGAGCTTATGGGGGGGCTCCTTTGACCCTCGGGGTGAATACAATCCAGGGAAGTCAATTCTCCTTTTGCAAACCAAAGAGGGAAGGTGGAAACGTATAAATGGGCACCTGGCATATGAATACCTCTTGAATCGCTGATGCAAGGGTCTCTCTTGCAGGTAGCCCAGTCACTGTGGGTCATTTCTCAGCTGGGAGACAAGACATTAGGCCAAGTAAACAGTCTTGAACTAAGAACACAAAAACACGGATACACTATGCTTTCATTTTCTGTGGCTGCCATAACAGGTTACCACAAACTGGGTGGCTTAAAACAACAAAAATCGATTCTCTCATAGCTCTGAGGCTAGACATCCTAAATCAAGGGATCTGCAGGGGTAAGCTTCCTCCAAAGGCTCCAGGGAAGAATCTTTCCTTGCTTCTTCAGAGCTTCTGGTAGCCCCAGTGGTTTTTGGCTCCTAGATGCATCACTCCAATCTCTGCCTCTGTCTTCACATGGCCTCTTCCCTCTGTGTCTCCAAATTTCTCTCTCCTCATAAGGACACCAGTCATTGGATTTAGGGCCCAACTCATTCCAGTATGACCTCATCTTAACTTGATTACGTCTGCAAAAGCCCTATTTCCAAATGTAGTCACATTCACAGGCATTGAAGATTAGGACTTCAACCTAACTTTTGTAGGGACACAATTCAACCCACCACACACTGCTCATCAAGTGGACCCTGGAGCTGGACACAATGGATCGATCTGGATCCACCACTGACCCCTCAGAGTTTCCACCCTTCCCAGAGTCTAGGGGTCCTGAGATCCTGGAACATCAGGCTAAACAGGCCCTAAATCATGTCTAATTCGGTCTCAGCTTTTGGGGAAATCCCAAATTCCACTGAGAATCTAATGAAAGCGATGGGTTCTCCCACTAGAAAAAATGTTCACTTGCAGCTACTTGTAAATATTCATGTAGAATTTGGGGGGGTTCAAAGACCTCTAAAGCCTTAGGCCCATGGATCGCAGACAAAAAAGGTCTGGGTTTAGTCTTCCAGACCAACATTCCTACCATGATTCAGTACTCAGTGCCTAGGATTCAGGCACAATTGGCATGCTATTTAAGGGGAGGGCAGTCATTTTTTTCTACAGAAGCAGCGTTCTCTCTCTCTCTCCACCGCCTTCCTCACTCCCTCCCTTGTTGCCTCAGGCAAATAGCCTCTCAGAGAAAAAAGGCATGTCACATCCCAGTCCACAGAGCCCAGATAACTGCAGGAGTCAAGTATCCTCAGGTTTTCCAAGTGAAGTGCTTACGTCATTCCTTCTGGCTTTCAGTGAGCACCCTCCCTCCACCCCCACATATATCTTAGCCCTCTTTTCTATGTGCTAGGCCAGGGGCTCCCAGCAAGTGATCAGTTGTCTCCAAAGAAATCTACTTTCAGAAAATCCAGTGTCTTCTCTCTTCAACCTTTTATGTCCTCCTCTGGATTTAAAGTCCTTTAACTGGTTCTTGGATATTTCCTTTGAAAAAATCTGCATTTTGGTCTCATGTTGGAATTTATTAGCTATTATCTTTGGTGACCCAGGTGAAATGTGCAGTTTCAGGTCCTGGCCCAGAGGCTCAACTCTGGAGGCAGGTGACAGAGCACTGTCTGCTCCCCACTCCCATCCTCACACTGAGCTCGGCAAAGGGGAGGAGTTGTGCCTTCCTTCTCACCCAGGACCCACTTCTGACCAGGCACCAGAGAAGCCTATTGGTGTCCTGCAATGGTGGAATGGAATCTTTCAGGAGACCAGCCAGCAACCTCTCCATAAGCCTCAGTCCAAGTTCAAAGGATTGGGCCTGGGGCCAACATCAAAAACTGTAGCAGGTTGAATGGTGGTCCCAAAAGATATGTCCACCTGGAACCTGTGAATGTAGTAACCTTATTTGGAAAAACGGTCTTTGTAGAGTTAATTAAGTTAAGGATCTCAAGATGAGATCATCCTGGATCAAGGTGAGCCCTAAATCCAATGACAAGTGTCTTTATAAGAAAAGAAAAGAAAAGAAAAGGGGCGAAGGCACACAGAGAGGGTGATGTGAAGTTGGAGACAGAGACTGGAGTGATGTGGCAACAAGCCAAGGAATGCCAAGGATCCCTGGCAGCCACCAGAAGCCAGAAAAAAAGCATGGAAAAGAACCTCTTTCAGAGCCTCCAGGAGGAACCGACCCTGCCTACACCTGGATTTCAGACTTCCAGCCTCCAGAACTGTGAGAGAATCAATTTCCATTGTTTTCAGCCACTCAGTTTGTGAAAACGAATAAAAGACCAACCACAGCTCTCTCTCTCCCCTCTAGCTCCCATTTTCCTCTTTCCTTTCCTCCTGGAGGGCTCCTTTTCCCTGCCTGCCCCTGCCCCTGACTTTGGCTTTCCCAGGCAGATGAATACAAGCACACAGCTCTTGCTGGTCAGCTGCCACGCCAGCTCCACAGACTGCCCCAGCCCACCCAGTGCTGATGCAACTTGCACTCAGTGAACATGGCCTTAGGCAGATTCGGTTCTTCAGCTTCTCCAGTCCCCAGGCCCTCTCTCAGTTCTTTCTCCTCTCACACTCAGTTCCCTCTGACTACAACCTCATATCCTGCCCATACACCCAAGGTTTGTGCAACTCTACCAAGTGACCAGACGTCCAGGGTTCAGTCAAGCAACCAGCAGACTCACTGGGGCCCTGCTGTGTGCCCAGCACAGTGCCAGGCACTGGGACATAATAGTGAAGAAGAAAGATTGTTGTCTGCCCTAAGGCAGGTCTCAATTGACTGGCCTCCTCCTTCAGGACCCAGGAGGGCACAGACTGAGGTTGGCAACCTGATCTTCTCCCCCACCAACAGAAACCTATCAACTCATCATCGCCACCTTCCCACCAGCTGGCCAGACACATAGAGGTGCCTCCTTGCCTCATACATGTCTAGCCTTGACATTTCACCCCTCAAAAAGAAAAGGTGATGGATTCTAGAGCCCCAAGAAAAGACCATCAGGATCCAGAAAATGCCCATGACTCCACAAGTCTGTTATGAAAGACTGTCCCTCAAGTGCTGCTATGGATTGAGCTTTGTCCTCCCCAAATTCATAGGTTGAAGTTCTGACCCCCAGTGCCTCAGAATGTCACTATCCTTGGAACCATATCTGAAGATGATCACATCAAGATGAAGTTGGCCTTAATCCAGTATGGCTGGTGTCTTTTTAAGAAGGGAAAATTTGGGCACAGACACACACACACACAGAGGGAAGACAATGTAAAGACACAGGGAGAACACAGCCACCCACAAGCTAAGGCGAGGTCTGGAACAGATCCTTCCCTCATGGCCCTCAAGAGGAACCAACCCAGCCAACACCTTGATTTTGGACTTCTGGTCTCCAGTACTATAAGACAATACATTAAAGCCACCCAGTCTGTAGTACTTTGTTATGATAGCTCTGGCAGACTAACACAGGTGCAAATATTGAGTGTGACAGTTCCACGAGACAATAAGATTGGGGGGCAGTGGGCCCAAGGCAACCATCAAAAGGCAAAGAGGTCAAGGCAGAAGACAGGAACCCTTGGTATGGGCTCCCCTGAGCATCAGGAGTTCTGTGACCCCTCTCATCAGCTCTCCCACAAACAAGGCACAGTGTTAGATTCAGGCACACCTTGTCTCAAATCCAGAATGCTCCACTTTCCAGCTGTGGCACTTAGTCCAGATTCTGGGATGAGCTTTCTCATCTGAAATATGGGAGCACAAGCACCTTCACAGCGTTGATAGGATTGAGGATGAAATGTAGCTGGACCACAGGGGCCCCTCTCTGTGGGCTATGTTGGATTGGTTTCTGTATTTGTCTATTCCCATGTTGCTAGTAAAGACATACCTAAGACTGGATAATTTATAAAGGAAAGAGGTTTAATTGACTCAAGGTTCCATGTGGCTGGGGAGGCCTCATGATCATGGTGGAAGGCAAAGGAAAAGCAAACACAGATCTTACATGGAGGCAGGCAAGAGAGCTTGCACAGGGGAACTCCCATTTATAAAACCATCAAATCTCGTGAGACTTATTCGCTGTCATAAGAACAGCATGGAAAATACTTGCCCCCATGATTCAATTACCTCCCACCAGGTCCCTCCCATGACACATGGGAACTATGGGAGCTACAATTCAAGATGAGATTTGGGTGGGGACACAGCCAAACCATATCAGTTTCCCTCAGAAGGAGACCCTGACATTAAAGATTAAGGATCTAAGTGCAAACGGTTTATTTGGGAAGGTATCCCAGGAGTCCTCGGCAGGGAAGTATCAAAGTCATACAAGAAAGAAGGCAAAAAGGGGTAATTATTAAGCCAGCTATCACAGCAGTTATAGGTGCTTAACCCCAGGGAAAACTGAGAAATGGTATAAAACAGGTGCCTCTTGGTCAGGAATGGTGGCTCCCTCCTGTAATCCCAGCACTTTGGGAGGCCAAGGCAGGGGGATCTCTTGAGGCCAGGAAATTGAGAACAGCCTGGGCAACATAGTGAGACCCTGTCCATACAAAAAATTAAAAAAGTTAGCTGGATGTGGTGGCAAGCACCTGTGGTCCCAGCTACTTGGGAGGCTGAGGTGGGAGGATTGCTTGAGCTCAGGGGTGGGAGGATTGCTTGAGCTCAAGAGTTTGAGGCTGCAGTGAGCCATGATCATGCCACTACACTCCAGCCTGGGCAACAGAGCAAAATGCTGTCTCAAAAAACAAAACAAAACAAAACAAAAAAGCAAACAAACAGATTGCCTTAGTGTTACTCTATGCGAAAGATGAAGGAGTTGGGGCATGTATCCACCATCCCCCATCAGGCACGGAATGAGGGCTACTCTTAGAGCAGTGTTAATTTCTGAATGTAATTGTTTCCTATTGCTGCTATAACCAATTACTACACATTTCGTGGCTTAAAACAGCACAACTATATTACCTCCTGGAGGTCAGGAATCTGAAATGGGTCAGCAGGGTTGGATTCCTCTGGAGACTCTAGGGGAGACCTATTTCCTTGCCCTTTCTAGCTTGGAGAGGCATCCTGCATTCCTCGGCTCATGGCCCTGCATCACTCTGATTTATTCTACTCTTATCACATCTCCTTCTTCTCCTCTGCTTTCATTGTCACATCACATTCTCTAATTCTGATCCTCCTGCCTCCCTCTAATAAAGACCTACCCAGATAATCTAGGATCGTCCCCACATCTCAAGATCCTTAACTCAATCACATCTGCAAAGTCCCTTTTGCCATCAGGTATTATAATTGCCTTTCTGGCCTGCCCCACAGAGGCAGAGCTGCCTTCTGGGGTGTGGGATGCTTTCAGGTACAGATATGTAGATATTCTGAAAGAGAGCTTAGATATTGGTTCCCTCCAAGTCTCATGTTGAAATTTGGATCCCAGAGTTACAGGTGGGTCCTGGTGAGAGGTGTTTGGGTCATGGGAGTGAATTCCTCATGAATGGCTTGGTACCATCCTCATGGGATTCAGTGAGTTCACACTCTTAGTTCCCATGATATCTGGCTGTTAAAAAGAGCCTGGCACCTCCCTCCTCTCTCTTTTCCTTCCTTCCTTTCTTGCCATGTGATGCCTCCTCCCCTTCCCCTTCCACTATAATTGGAAGCTTCCTGAGGCCTTCACCAGAGGCAGATGCTGGCACCATGCTTCTTGTACATCCTACAGAACTATGACCCAAATAGGCCTGTGTTCTTTATAAATTACCTAGCCTCAGGTATTCCTTTATAGCCACACAAATGGACGAGGACATAAAGGGTGAAGGGATATGGGCAGGGCACTGACAGAGAGATTTCTCTTTTGTTAGCAGGGCACAAAAGCAAAGATATGCAGGAAAAGTTGCTGAGTTGGCAGAGGCAGAGCAGGCAGTCATAGTGGTCTCAGAACTCTCAGACTAAGGGACATTTAGTTTCAAGACTACGGTATTGAAGAGGAATGCATTTGCAGAAAAGTCAAAAGAGCCATACTGACACATAAACATGTTGGGTCCTCACAACAAATATTTCATGATGGGGAGAGCGCATACAATGTTTCGCATTTTATAGCTGAGGAAACTGAGGCCCAGCGACTTGCCCCAAGCTGTACAGTGGAGGAGAAAAGACCTGCTCTTGGATTTCCTGACTCATTACCCAGGGCTGCTCTCACTGGCCCTCATCTAGCTGCAGCACAGCCTGGAAGAGTCTGGAATGAGTCGGGCCTGTGGCCACATCTGAGAAGATGCCAGCCCCTCAGTCACTTAATCTTCTGCCTCTGAGCCTTTGGGTGCCTGGCTGAGCTTCTGGAATTGAGACAGACCCAGCAGGATTGTTGATGAATTTGATTGCTTTACCAGAAGTTTAAAAATGTATCTACTAAGGTTGAGCATTGTTTATAATCTATCTCTGGTAATTTGCCTCCTACGTGTGAACATGCAAGATCAGTTGCCAAATCCTGTCAATGATATCTCCCCAATCTCTCTCTCCCCCATCTGTCGCCTCTTCTCCTTTCCTATTCTCCCAGCACAGAACTCTATTGCCTCCCACTTGGACCACAGCAAAAGCCTCCTCGTGGTGTCCCTGTCTCCTGAATGTCCCTGCCCCAATCCATCAGATATTCTGCCTCTTAATGAACTCCAGCTAAGATCAGTGTGTGAGAGGCCCTCAGTGCCCCATCCATATTCCTCCAGATCTTTCCAGCCTGGTGTGTTCCAGCAGACTTCCACTTGCCAGTATCCGTATCTCTACTTCAGAGGGTTTTTCCCAGAACCACAAGTTGGAAGGGCCAAGGAATCAGTGCCCCTAGAAAACAGCCCTCCAGCAATGACGGAAGGGGAGTTGGTAGATAAATGCCCCAGCTCCTGACCCACTTTGGAGATAACTCTGAGCCGTGTGCTCTGCATTGTCTCCCAGAGTTCCCGTGGGACTGAACCCTAGTTGCCCTGGTAGGAGCTGGCTTAATAACATCCTTTATCTCTGCCTTCCCTTCCCTGAATTAATTCTCTACTCCCCTGCTATTTCCTACAACCACCTTCCAAATAACTCATTGTCCTTGATTCCTTCTCTCAGGGTCTTCTTCTCGAGATCCCAAGCTGAGACAATCAGGTTACTCACCTACACAACAACTTGCCAGAGAATGTCTCTCCATGCCCTCCTTAGCCTGCTCTCTAACACTCTCCAAGGCTGATCCCAGGCTAACTTTTCACTTGAACTCCAAGTCTCCATCATGCAGGTGACACAGAAGTCAAAGAGCATGGCAGGATTATTTGCTGGTTTGCATCCCCGTGCCTTTGGTAAGTTGACTCTTTTTATCTGGAATCTTGCCCTCCTTTACTTACCATGTTTTCTCCATTCTATAAAAGTCAGTTCAGAGGCATACTTGAAACGAAAAAAAAAGAATGTTGATCATTGTTGAAGCTGGGGATGGGTCCATGGATTGTTGTTATACTATTCTGTTTACTTTGTGAACATCTGACACTTTACATAATAAAAAGCTAAAATACAAAATCCATTCCTGTGTGTGACAGACATTGTTGGTGTCCTGCCCATATGTCCTCATTCCCACAGCATCCCTGCCCACTCTCTGCCTTAGGGCATTCTGTAGTGCAGGGCAAATAGGAAGTGCCAACGATCTTACACTCTCCACAGCAGCTCTGCACCATGGATGCATGGAGTGGGCAAATAAACACGCTGGCTCCTCACCCTCGGGTATGATGGCTTTGAGGGTGACTACCTCCTGACAATGCCCAGTAGGACTGAGCCCCAGACGCTTTTTACCACACCCTGTGTTGACTTGTTCCCCTTCCCTGTCTGGCTTTCCCACTTCCAACTGGTGTTGGCTAGGATGCCCTCTCAAATGAGATCCTTTCACACAAATCCTAGGCACAGGATCTCTTCAAAGGGCAGTCAATCTAGGACAACATGTCACCATCACCATGAAAGCATAACTTCTTCCTAGATTAGAAGTGAGGTCTTCCTCCCCTGAGCCTCTGGGGCACATCATCTGGGCTCTGGAAGATTCAGGACAGACTCCTTCTTTAAAATTTTTGGAAGGGCTGGGTATGGTGGCTCATGCCTATAATCCCAGCACTTTGGGAGGCTGAGGAGGGAGCATGGCTTGAGCTAAGGAGTTCAAGACCAGCTGGGGCAACATAATGAGACTCCATCTCTACAAAAAAAATATATTAAAAGTTAACCAAGTGTGGTGGCACATGCCTGTGGTCTCAGCTACTTGGGGTCTGAGGTGGGAGGATCATTTTAGCCAGGAGGTCAAGGCTGCGGTGAGCCATGATCAGACCACTGCACTCCAGTCTGGGCAACACAGAGAGACCCTGTAAAAAAAAATGCTTGGAAGGATGGCAGGATGGAACCTGGTAAAGAGCTTATGAGGAGCCATGAGGCCTGGAGGCCAGGGGTAACTAAAAATAAATGTCTTCTTAAATCTGGATGGACCAAGCCTCAGAGTGCCTTTAGTGCACGCTGTCCTGTCTTAAGAGAGTCTTTCTGCAGAAATCATCATTCTGGTGCCTCACACTAATTGGCCAAGGGTGGGAACCTGCCTCAAGAAGTTGTATTTCTGCAGGCACCATGAGTGAGGAGCATATAAGGGCCTAGTTAGGAAGAAGAGACTAGGCAAGGATGAGGAATAGGAGGGGAATCCAAGACCAACAGGATGGCACTAGAGGTGGCAGGTGCTGCGGGAATCCAGTGCCAAGCTTCCACATAGACCCTGGAAATGGCAGAGCCGCTGCTGGGGGTGCTGCGTGGATCCTGGGATCTGGACTCTAAGCTCCATGGCCCTGGGAGCCTCAGTGAAGGTCTTGGGGACCATGGTGGGCTCTGAGAGCATGGACAATGTTAGCAGGATGCTTTGACAATAAGCAGCTCAGTGACCATCACCATGGCTCTTCCCCCAGTTTCTAGTCTGCTAGTCCCAGGGACTTATAAGCCTCCAGAGAAGGAAAGGAACCTCCCAGAAATGATTGACCCTGGCAAGTGGGGCCTCTGAACCAAGCACAATAAAGCCACAAAAAATGTCTTGCCTTTAAGAGTTATGAACCAGACGTTTGTATGAATTTATCCCTTGGTGTCACTGGTGGGATTGACTTCCAAGGATAGGTTGGGAAAGACCTTGTGCTGTTTTATCTTAGGACATGTGCCTTGGGAGCCCTGAGCTGTCATGCAGGGAGTCCTGCTACCCTATGAAGCCTCCATCCTGGAGACACTACATGAAAAGACCACACAGAAATATAGAGAGGGATGGGGGGATTGGGAAGATGTTGGTGAAAGGACACAAAATTTCATTTAGAAAGGAGGAGTAAGTTCAAGAGATCTGTTGTATATCATGGTGACAACAGTTAATAACAATATTTTGTATACTTGAAAATTGCTAAAAGAGTAGCTTTAAAGTGTTTTCACTATGAAAAAATAAGTATGTGAGGTAATGCATATGTTAAGTAGCTTTCTTTAGCCATTTCACAATGTATACATGTATGAAAGCATTATATTGTATACCATAAATATAATTTTAACTTGCCCTCATATGTTTGTCACAGCACTATTCACAATAGCAAAGATGTGGAATTAATTTAAGTGTCCATCAGTGAATGTTCGGATAAAAAAATGAGGCATATGTCACAATATAATACTACTTAGTCATAAAAAAAGAATAAAATCATGTCTTTTGCAGCAACACAGATGGAACTGGAGGCCATTATCTTAAGTGAAACAACTCAAAAGAAAAAGTCAAATACTGCATGTTCTCATTTATAAGTGGGAGTTAAATAATGTGTACACATGGACATAGAATGTGGAATAATAGACATTGGAGACTTAGAAGGATGGCAGGGTGGGAAGGGAGTCAGGGATGAGAAATTACTTAATGGGGACAATGTACATTATATTTGGGTGATGATTACACCAAAAGCCCAGACTTCACTACTACACGATGTATCCATGGAACAAAACTGCACTTGTACTCCTTGAATGTATACAAGTAAAAATAAAGAAATTGCTTTTATAATTTTTATTTGTGATTATTATGAATACATATACTAGTCATACATATTTATGGGGTACATGGAGTATTCTGATGCAAGCATACAATGCTGAAATAGTCAAATCAGGGTCATTGGGATATCCATCATCACAAGCATTTATTATTTCTTTGTGTTAGAAACATTCCAATTGCACTCTTTTAGTTATTTTGAAATATATTTTAAAAAATAAACAAACAAAAAGGAAATATAGAGAGATACCTGAGAAGCCCCACTTGTTCCAGCCCCAGCTGTCTGAGCCAACAGCCAGCATCAACCACCAGACATGGTAGTGAGGGACCCTCAGATAATCCAGCCCCCAGCTTCCCAGCCAATTCAGCTAACACTGAGTGGAACAGGGAAGAGCTGTCCCTGCTGAGCCCTGCCCAAATTGTAGGCTTATGAGCTTAATAAATGCTATTGTTTTAAGCAACTAAGTTTTGCAGTGGCTTATAACACAGCAATAAGTACTCAGGACAACCATCCCTGCCCCCAAAAATTGTATGGTTGTTGAGTTCTCAAAGTCCTTTCCAACTGTGGCGGATATAACACTGTGTTCACCAATCCCTATTTTACTTACCCATTGTGTACACAGGAAGACTACATTTCCCAGCAACCTTTGCAGTTAGGTGGGGCCAAAAACTGGATTCTGGACAGTAAAATGCAGCCAGACTGAGACGCGGTCTCCAATACTTTCCACACAGTCCTATATGCTCTCTTGTCCCTCCTCCATCCACTGGATGGAAAGGGCCAGTGGAGGATTCCAAGGCCGGAGAACCTGGAAAGCACCCGGGCTTCTGAATCACCTCATGGAAAAGTGAATGCCAAACACCTGCAGGTACTTAGCCACTGCAGGTGCTTAGCTACTGAAGGTGTTTAGCCACTGCAGGTGCTTAGCCATTGCAGGTACTTAGCCACTGCAGGTGTTTACCCACTGTAGGTGCTTAGCTACTGAGGGTGCTCAGCCACTGCAGGTGCTTAGTTCCTGAGGGGGCTTAGCCACCGCAGGTACTTAGCCACTGCAAGTGCTTAGCCACTGTAAGTGCTTAGCCACTGTGGGTGCTTGGCCACTGCAGGCGCTTAGCCACTGAGGTTGGTTAGCCACTGCAGGTGTTTAGCCATTGCAGGTGCTTAGCCACTGCTACTTGAGGGTTGTTTGTCACAGCAGCTAGCCTTCCCTGAGTAATACATACCTACGCTACCTTATTTTCACCTCCAAAGAACTATTTGAGGGAGGACAGGTAGTGGACACTGTTGAACTTTCACTTTGTATCTTCTGCCTATTTCTTAATTATTAATGTACCTCTCTTGGCTTCTTCACCAAACTATAAACTCCCCTAGGGCAAATTACCTGCCCGAGTAACTGTTGTATCCTCCAAAGACTTAACATGGGTCCCTGGACATATTGTACAGGCTCAGTAACCATTTCTCAGATGAACGCAATAATATTTGCTGATATTTGTTAAGCAAATACTACAAATTCCATATATTTTAACATATTTAATCCACACAATAACACAATGAGGTGGTTATTATTACTACCTCTAAGTTAAGAAATTGAGGATCAGGAAGATTAAGTGACTTTCCCAAGGCCACGCAGCCAGCACTGTCTGGCTTCAAAGCCCAAGCTCCTCACTGCTGCTGCCTCTGCCTGGGCATGATGGAAGTGTCACACATTGTTTTCAATTGTCAGGACCTCTGAAGATAAAGATCAACCCAAGTGCAGGTCTTTACTGCACACTTCCTCTGAAGAGGGCTTCACTTTCACCCAAGTGCAGAACGCCAGGCATGATGGCCTTGTCTTCAGTGTCACCGCACTTGATCCTCAAACCTCTCCAGACCCACAGCCCCCAGCCGTGTGGAAGCTCCAGCAGGCAGCCTTCCTAACACACCTCAAGTGGCTAGGCAGCCCCAGATGCCTCCTACACCCTCCAACCAGCCACCGCAGGCCACATCGGGGCTGACAGAGGAGGCCCACAGAGGTACACAGGTGTGGTCCCTGGGTGCTCATCTACCACCACTCACACCTTTCCCAAGTCCAGCTTTGCATTCTGCTTCAGTGATAATGTAAACCCATCAAGAGAGAAAGAGAGCTGGAGATTGTGTGTGTGTATGTGTGTGCGCGCGTGCGCGTGCGCACGTGTGCATGAAAAGATTTGCCTGGAAACACCAACCCTTCACCAAGGATGTTCCCAGCCCTCATTTGTACACACAGTCTTCAAACATCAAAGTGTTTGTTAAGCGTAAATATTTTTATTCGTTCCCCTCCTTCTCCTCCCGCTCCTCTTCCATCCAGGCTCTGAGCTCAGCGGATGCTGGGAGACCCCTCTGACTCAGAGCCAGCAGGGATGGTTTTTGGAAAAGGGCACTTCCAGGTCCCAGCGGGCAGCCGGCAGCTGAGCCTGACAGCCGCCCGGGACTTGGCTCCCAGCAGCAGGCTCCTAGCTTGGCGCCTGTTTCCATAGGAACGGGCAGGCCCGGGATTGGCGGCCGTGGGAGCGTTACCCACGCCGGCTGCTTTTCAAGTGGTCCCTGGGTGTACCTCCCCTCCCCTGCCATGCCTGTGCCTAGGCCTGCCCTGGAAAAGGGCCCAAGTATAGGGGAGCTGGGAGCTTCCCCCAACACTCTATTCTGGGGCACCGAGAGTCTGAGCCAACACCTTGCTTGGAGCCCTTGTTTCTCTCCCGTTCCCTGCCTTCCTTCACTGGGTACTCAACGTTGTGCCCAGCTTCACTTTCGCACAGCATCCACCCGCCTGGCAGAGGACATGGAGCCGATCTAGAGAGCCTGTCTGAGGTCGTGCTCAGAGACGGCACCAAGCCACACGGGCAGCCACTCACTCTCATCTGGTAAAACCCTACTATTAAGCGTCTCTCTGCTTCACGGTTTCCTGTGCCCTGCAGGTCAAATTGTGCTCTGCCTCTTCATTTCCCTGCTACCCCTGTGCTGTGCATCTCTCATTATTAAACAGTAGCTGGCAAACGGTGGCTTTCTGGGCCTCGAAAGCCAGCACGATTATGGCTCTACCGGAGATAATTGGGAACCAGCACATGGATTGCTGCCTTGCTCCCAAGGTGGATTCTTGCTGCCAGCGGCTCTCCTCTGCCTCTCCTTTGAGGGGGTACCTCAAGGGAGACGTTCTTTGACTCTGTTCCCGGTTCTGGCTGTCGCCGTGCTTTGAACCCCAGTCTCCCGTTGTAGTTCCAGACACTGTCAGGCTTCTCTTCAGCCTCCTTAGGCCTCCCTGCAGATGGGGCCTCCTGAGATGGGGATCAATCCAAGCTCTGCAAAATTCAAAGGGTGCTCCGGGAGAAGCTAGGGCTTCGCTGATGGGGTTGAGGAGTCTGAAAACTCCCGCTCAGAGCTAGAGGTTGAAATGCCAGCCCATCAGCAAGAACTAAACGGCTCTTCAGGCGGGAGGACACTCAGAACTATTGATCAAGGATGCACAGACTACATCTATAATTAGACCCAGAAAGCTGCTTGCACATCAGAAAGAGAGAGAGAAAGACATGACCGTGGCTTCACGAGAGCCAGATATGCATCAGGATTTCAAAAAACAAACAAAAACCTCACCGCTGAAAATGCCCTGTGTTGTTAATTCCTCTCTCTAAAAGATCCCCTGTGAGTCACATACTTCATTCAGTCCTGTAAGGAGCAGCCAGAAGTTATAAAGCCCCTGCTCATAAGGCAGCAACAGCTGACTTTTGGGATGGATCACAGCTAGACCTCCCAGCTCCACGGTGGCTGTGACCTCCCAGACCAGGGCAGCCCAGCAGCCGGTGCCCTGGAAACCCAGCAAGTAAAGTTACTGTTGAGAAGTTTTGTTTGCCTTTTGCATTATTGGAAGTGGCAGGAAGAGGCTCGGTTTCTGGGCATTTTGTGGCATTCGTTCGTTCTTTTGTATAATGAATCTGATTTGGGAACTGCAGTTAAAATTTGGAGGGGGAGAGTCCATTAGAAAGAAATACTATTTGTTGGGGCCGTGGAATGCTTGTGGCAAATTGCCCTTCCTAAGTGCTGTTTTTTGAAAACTCATTCCTGCGGTAGGAAAATAAAGCAGATTTCAAACACTTAAGAGATCATTTTTGGAATGGTCTAGATGCGCGCTGGTGTGCTGGTACATTTGCCTCTCATTGTTTTTTAATCACTATTTTGTCAAGTTTAATTGCTGCCACTGTAACAACCCAAACGGGAGCGAAACAAAATAGGGGATATCTATCATTGGTGAGAGCATTTTGATGGAGTCTATATCCATTTGCATCTTCTCCACCAAATTAGGAAAAAGGAAAATAGAAAAGATTTTCTCCATTGCTGGTATAAGGATCATTTTCATTGGTCTGGGTGGAGAAATTCTCAGAGTATCAGGCAAATTGAGCAGCCTCCTGCACAGTGCCTTGTAGCCCTATAAACAGGATTTGGGGTATTCTTGCCTGGATGTTCCTTCCAGGGATATTATGAATTCTTACAAGTGCTACTGGGTAGTGAGGGCCTTGAAGGCAGAGAAAGACCTTGTCTTAATTATGCACACGGTGCCAGGGTCTGCTCCCAATTCTCCTTTCGGGTCTCATGTCAGACGCAGAGAAGCATCACTCAGAGCACCTTCAGGAAAGAACTCGCTGCCAGCTGCTTTGACTGTGGTTAGCTGACAGACTTCAGCTGTTGGCTTCAGCGGGGTTGGCCTCAGCTTTTGAGCTGATGTCACGTTCCTCTAGGGGTGGCCCCTGGCCGGCGGCTAAGCAGGCTGTGGTACTCAGGCCAGCTGTTTCTGTCCCATGAGGGGTTCCTCTGATGGCACCTTTGCTCGGAGCTCCCACTGGGCTGGCAGTGACTTTTCAGACCTGCATTGCCACCTGACGGCTCCCCCTGCCCAATCTTGCTTCCTCCCCTCCCCCTTCCACGGGTGCCCAATTTGATATGGTCCTTCCTGGAAGCCACTGAAGGACTAAATCATCTCTCGCTATCACTAACTCCATCTCAGCATCTGCTTCCTAAAGAACTCAACCTGAGACCGATTTTTTCCCCACAAGGCTTTTTAGAACTCTACTTCCGGCTGCCTTTGGTGACTAATGAAAATATACTAGGTGTGATGCTGAGTACCAGGAACACTCGGGGATTTTAGCAACCAAGGGAAAATGCCAGGCTAGCCATTGAGAACTATGGAGGGTGAAACCCAGTGTGCCTTCTGAAGAAAGCGGTTCAAATTCAGGTTTCCAGAACAGCCAGGGCATGCGTTGCCTCTGGCAACTTGGTGAAAAAATGCAAAGAACCAGTAGTCCACAGGTTTCTCCTGCAGGTCCCGATGCAAAAGTAAAAGCTCAGCTCTGGGAACAGGAATTCAGAATTAGGGCCTGCATTAAACAGGGCTGGGGCTTGTTGTCACTTGAAGGTTTACAAAGCCCTTAGCTCCCCAAGCAGACTGCCTGTCAGCTCTTTGAAGGCCAAGACATGCCCATCTTGCTCACCACTCCACAGTCTAGAACTGTGCATAGCACATAGTTGTTGCTCAATGAACACTTGATGCATGGTTGAGTGATTGAGCCTCATAAATATCATTTCATTACTGTCACTGTAATGCTTCTGAATTGCCTTAAGGATGAAGTCCATACCCCTTCAGGTATGGACAAGAACGGGTGGTGGTCACAATCTGGCTTCCATGGACCCTCCCTCTATCCATAACTCATAGAATTAGCACAGTCGTTGGCCCCCACTCTGGCTCACTTACCAGTGGCTCCCAGCCCCACTACTTTTTGGGCAAGCCAGTGCCCACTCATGCAGGGAAGCCTTCCCTATGCCTTTGCCTTCTGTCCCCTGCCCCTGCTACCAAGAGTAATGTAGGACCTTCAAATCCCAGGCACCCAGGCAAAAGAGAATTCTTTTCTATGCCACCTCCCAGGAGGGTCTGGGCCAAGATCCTTCATTAGCACTATGTGTTGTGCCATGCAGTAATAATACCTCCCACTTTAATATAGAATATTCTGGGCACTGTGGACTGTTCTATATACCTTATATATGTTAACTAATTGAGGCCCTACAGCATTTCATGAGGTAGGTATTCATCTTCTTTTTTTTTTTTTTTTTTTTTTTTTTTGAGACAGAGTCTCGCTCTGTCGCCTAGGTTGGAATGCAGTGGTGCGATCTCGGCTCACTACAAGCTTTCCTCCCGGGTTCACGCCATTCTCCTGCCTCAGCCTCCCAAGTAGCTGGGACTACAGGCACCCGCCACCATGCCCAGCTAATTTTTTGTATTTTTTAGTAGAGACGGGGTTTCACCGTTAGCCAGGATGGTCTCGATCTCCTGACCTCTTGATCCGCCTGCCTCAGCCTCCTAAAGTGCTGGGATTACAGGCATGAGCCACCGTGCCCGGCTGTATTCATCTTTTTACTATTACTTTATAGTCACAGAACACACAGGGATTATGGAACTTGCCCAAGGTCACACAACTAGTAAACACTGTGCCAAAGCAGTCTCATTCCAAAGTTTATGCTACCACCTGGCTCATTGTTTTCCTGCCTGTGTCACTGATGGCTGCACTGAGATCTCATTAATGGAAGGAACTCGGCCCATGGAGGGACAGTTGAAAAGATGCCAATACTTGCAACTGTGGCCTCTGGCAAACCAGTCCTTCACTGCCTTCACCTTGCCAGGTGCGCATCTACCAAGAACCTAAGCCAGCCAGCACATGTAATCAGCCTTCGCCTACAAGAGGTCAAAGATGAAAGCTATGGACAAAGTTGTGGGGAGGTGGCTAGGGACACAAGCTTCCACATTCCTGGTCTGGTGACCTTGTGCTTCCCCTTCTGACGAGGAGCACTGGTGTGAGTGTGGACTTTGGGAAGCACCTGCTGGGTGTCAGGTCCAGGGCCACGCACGTTTCAGCCTCACGAGGCCCCTATGAGGTAGATGCTGTTAGCATCCTCTGCATCCTACCAGTTTACACTTAGTAAGTGGCAGGGCCAGGATTTGAGCCCAGGCAGGTCTGACTCCAGGCATAAGTATGTAACTACTGTGCTCCACCAACAAAAGCACCCAGTAGCCTCCCCACTGCCCCAAGTCGGTCCAAGGACTACCCCTCCTCTCTCTCCTCTCTCATCTCACTCCTATCTTCCCTTCACATCTCCCCCAGACTCCTTTCCCTTCAGCTGGTCCCTCTTGTCTCTCTCCCAGCCACCTTGCCTCCATGCCCTTCCCTCCACATTTGGTATCCTCTGCTGACTTTGAGGCCCAGCTGGAGGCTGCAATGAGCAGCATCCCTAGGCATAGATACTGCACAGTTTCCCCTGCCCTGACTGACAGCTGGCTGGCTCTGCTTCCCCAATGCCAAGGATGGCTGTGACAACCTGGTGGGCAGACACATGCTGTCCCGTGCCTTGGGAGGTCCTAGACTTTGTGCCCAACAGAAAGAAGAAATAACATCTATTGGCTCTTTCACATTGTGGGGGGCATGGTCCTCCAAAGGCTTCACAGTGATCTCCTTTGGAGATTTTACAGATTCCATTCATTCTTCCAGAAGCAGGTGATGAGGCCAGGTACTATGGGAGCCCACAGAAAACTGGGAGTCCTGCTCAAATATGCTGGCGGAAACCAGCACCAGGTTGGTAGAGACCAACAGCCATAAAACAACAAGAAGGCAACATAAAGGTGGGTAAGGCAACTGCTTCAACATGGAGGAGACCCCTACAGCAGCCCCTGTTGACACCACACCCCATATCCCCTGGGAATACCCAAGCTCACCTGCAGCCAAGGTGGGCAGTTCACATGCTAACAGCTTTCCACCTCGACTGCCTGCCCACCTCTGCTCCTCAGTCTCAGGGCTCCCTCCAGAATCAAGGACAGGGAAGGTGACATAATTTGTGGGGCACAGTGCCAAATGAAAATATGAGCCAAGCCTGGTGGTTTGCACCTATAGTCCTAGCTATTCTGGAGGCTGAGGTGGGAGGATCACTTGAGCTAGGAGTTTGAGCCTGCAGAGAGTTATGATTGCGCTACTGCACTCCAGTCTGGGTGACAAAGCAAGACCCTGTCTAAGAGACACAGAGAGAGAAAGGAAAGAAATTTTGGGACACCTTGTTTAAAAAGCAAGACACAAGCTTTTCCCACTCTTCCACCTGTGCACATTCTCTTAACCATCCTAGTAATTTTTATTTGCTTCTTAATGCCGAACTCCCTCTGGCAGGAAGTTATTCCCAGGGCAAGTGCAAATCCTCATTAGAGCTATAACCCACAACTTGGTGCATGCCCAAGCCCTCTGTGCCTTCCACCAGGATCCTGACAGGGGTGGTGAGCAGGAGCAGCAACAGGGTGGGGGCAGTGGAGCAGGCAACCGAGAACCCATCCTGGGAAGGCTGAGAGATTCCAAGCTGCCAGAGTATGTTCCATTGTCCATTAGATTTCCCTTATAAAACACAATTTCGAAGATAAAATTATTAGGAATTGCAAGATGGTGACTACAGGGCATTAAACCACAAGCACAGGACTCCCTTCTCCACTGATCATAGATAGACCCTGACCAGGGAAGCTTGCTCAGTCACGTGTGGGCTCACCACTAAAGTATGAGGAAGTGGATGGCCCTGGGGGAAACCCGCAACCAATGGGAGCAGGAGTCGGTGGATGAATGCCAACCTGTTCTCCAGTGGAACAATTATGAGGCATATTCTCCACGTTCCACTCCAAGGATCCCAGTGGGATTGAGCCCAGCTGCCCACAGCAGCTTTGTTGGCTTTTCTCTCTCCCTTGTCCCACATGTATCCTCTCTTCTTGGTGCTTCCCACAATGTATACCCATTACCATTATTTCCATGTCTTCTCTAGTTTTGGAGAGAACCCTAACGGAGCTCCCCAACAGCTCAGGCAGGTGTATTGGTTTCCCAGGGCTGCCATAACAAAGTACCACAATCTGAGTGGCTTCAAACAACAGGAATTGATTTTCTCACAGTTCTGGAGGCTAGACGTTCAAAATTAAGGTGTTGGCAGTGCCATGCTTCCTCCAAAGCCTCTAGGGAAGGATCTGTCCTTGCAGCTTCCAGCTTCTGGTAGCCCCAGTAGTTTTTTGGCTTCTAGATTTATCACTTCAATCTCTGCCTTTGTCATCACACAGCTGTCTTCCCTCTGTGTGTGTGTCTGTGTCTATTCTCTTTTTATAAAGATGCCAGTCATATGAATTAAGGGCCCACCCTACTCCTGAATAACCCTCCTCCAGTATAGCCTCACCTTAAGCAATTACATTGAGAACAACTTTATTTCCAAATAAGGGCACAGTTTTAGGTACTGGGGCTAAGATTTCAATGTATCTTGAGGGGGAAACACAATTCATCCCATAATAGGGAGTCATTTAAAAAGTCTTCGTGAAAGAGGACAACTTGACCTATATCTCTGAGCAATACTTCTCAAAGTATTGTGTCACCCAATCTCCCAGGAATCCTGTTCAAATGCAAATTCTGATTTGGTGGGTCTGGGTGGGACGTGAGAGTCTGCATGTCTACCACGCTCCCTGATGATGCTGTTGCAGCTTTAATACAAGGGTCAGAGATGAGAAAATGGCTAGATAGGCCTGTGTGCATCCTCCAAGATTCGATTTTAATAAACTACAGACTCCAGTGGCAACACTCTTCCCACTATGGAGAGAGAAAGCTGTCACTTACACTTCTGTTTGGTGGAGCTTTGGAGGCAGGCCATCTCATAGGCCACTGGCTAGTCTGTGACTTGGCTGCCTTTAGGGAAGTGCTCATCCACCCTTGGTCCAGCTGACACATGTAAGGGTGGTAGCAGCCTGTGGCACTGACCTGGAGACATTTCAGAAGGAATTTCTCAGAAGAAACCTGTGAGCATAGCAAGAATTCTGAGCTTCGGTTTTTCTAGTAGTGTAAACAATTTATATCAAAAGGATTTGAAAACTGAAACATGCTGTTCAAATACTGAGATGCAGACATTTTGGTTACTCAGAGGGTACTGGGAGGTGGGACAGTAAAGCAAACCAACCCAGACCTAACCAAGGCTCAAACCAATCCACCTATTTAAGAAAGAATGTCTTCCAACTCACCAGAGTTAACTAGACCTCAGCAGCCTAAGTAAGTTAAAGGACAGTAGGGGCCCTAACCCAGCTCTGTTGCAAGGAAATTTCAGATCTACCTAGTATATGTGCCAGTTCAGTTTCAATAATTCTACTTTACTAGGTGTATTAGTCAGCTATTTCTGTAATAATGCCACATAACAAATCATCCCCAAACTCAGTAATTTACCAAACAAGCATTTATTTTTCTTGCTCACAGGACTATAGGGGTGGCTCTGCTTCAGGCTTCTGAGTGAGTTTTAGTGGTTCCACATGCCTTCTCAGTCTGCATGGACCAGTGGCTACCTGGGACACATAAACAGCAGAAGTGCCAAGGGTCTGAGCAGAAATGCAAGGTGTCTCTTAAGGCCTAGGCTCAGAACTGGCCCCCTGTTACTCCTGCCATGCTCCATTGGACGAAGCAAGTCACCCAGCCAAACTCAAAGTCAACAGGTGGGGAAATATATTCTGCCTAATCTCATGGGAGGTAGGTACTGAAAGTCACACAACAGCCTGCTGGTTTGAGGGATGATCACCTCAAGTCTCCTGACCCCTCTCATGAATGGTAACTTGCTCAGCAAGTAGCATATCAAGTAAATACTTTCCATTGATGACTTCCATCTTTACAATTTTTGTCACTAAATTTAGAATTACCAAAGCATTGGGTACTTTATGAATGCTTTGTTCTTGGAATGCAGTGTTAAGTGTACTGTGCGTATTACCTATGAAGCAGCTCCAGGAAAGAGCCACTCTGGCGAGTAAGTTACGAAGAGAAAACTCCTCACTAGGTTATTAGAATGACTAATGAGAACTACTGAGATTATTTTTTCCATTTTAATAGGGTTTTGGTATTATTTTAGCCTAAGGTGGTATTCACTTAGGGACTCAAGAATGCACCCATTTTTTTTTCCTTTGGCAGTTACGACTTTGGCCGATGAGAAGTAACCCTAAGAGAGGTTCTTCAGGAGCAGAATTATTTCATAAGACAGAGGAATGCACTCTGTCCCAGAGAGTGAGGAGAGAGGAGCAGGTAGATGCTGTGGTTCTGGCCGAGAAAATGGGCAGAACCACAAATATGCTTATGCCTCTTCACACACAGATGACCCAGTGAGGGCAAGACAAGAGAGAGAGTTCTTACGGGAACATGCATACACCTCCTCTCTGGTCCCACCCCACGATTGAGGGAGGGGTCTTGTCTTTCTCTCTCTGGGCTCTGTTAGTTTCTCCCATCCCTCTCTGCACTCTCCTACCTGCCCTGGAGATCATCTACATTAGAACTCCCCCTCCTCACCTCAGCAGTGTCTCCCGAGGGCCCGCGAGTGCCAGGGCCTGGGGTGAGCACCAGGAGTTTTGAAGCCTTTAGCTACTGAGATAGTTTGGACTGACAGCATGTCAGGAGATCACTGAGGGATGCAATAACAAACACAGTGATTAAAAGTTGTTCAAAGTTAAAGTTAAAAACTTGGGGTCAAATACAGGAGAGTTCATTTCCTAGCTCCACCATTTACTAGCTGGGGACCTAGGGCAAGTTGTTTAACTCTGGGCCTCAGTTTCTTCATCTGTAAAGTGGGAATAACACCGCACACAGGGTTGTTGTTATTATATGATGTGATGTGCTTTGGAAAGAGGTCAGCTCTGCCCCTGGCACTTGACATTCACTCAATAGATGGAGGCCGGCGTGGGTCCACAAGCTCTTATCCAAACCATAGAGATAGACAGGTTTCAGAATTATGAATTTTTCAGATTTTAGGAAGGTTATACGGTACATTTACCACATTTTACATGAAACCCCAGCAGGGTCTCGGGTAGCACCTCACAATCAAACACTTCAACACTTCTGCAGCAAAAATGCATGAATAGTCACATGAACTGGAGTTAAATAAGACCCTAAATAATCTCACATCCATTCTGGCCAGGTTGTGCCATCAAGAGAGTTTTTTGCCAAACCATTGTTTTTGAGGCTTTGGGGACTTTTATACTGCAGGGAAGTGGCTCTGTTAGTAGATTGCAGGTATTCTGACTCTAAGTGTGGAGAAGGAAGCCTCTGGGGCAGGAGGAGGAGTGGAAGGGGCAGGCAGTGTTGAGCAAAAGGCCTCAGAATGGAGGCAAATGGGAAACTAGCCACCAGGCAGAGAGTGGTGGGAAAGGAAGACAGACTGTTCCTGCATTTCTAGTAGCATCATTTTGCTCCCTAGAGGCCTTGAAAATATTCATTCCCAGACCCCCTCTATCAGTCACTGAATAGCTGAATAAATGGATGCAAGGCAATGAATAAATAAACAGAGAAGAGAGGAGATCAGCTGGCTCCTGCACCCTAAGAGAGACAGACAAGCCAGTCGCCCCTTTACACAGGGCATTCCAGAAGGTGTGCTGGAGGACCCCGGAGGATGGGAGGTGCCGGCCAAGGTGAGCATTCACCTGGCCACCAGGCACAGGGTGGAATCGGGCAGAGCAAGGCTGACCACTCACCAGAGGGAACTGGCCTGGGCAACAGATTTGGCTCTTTAGCCCAGGAGTTTTATAAGCCCCAGGAACCAGATAATTCTATTGTCCTGGTTTTGTTCCCAGGTTCCTGATAGCAGCCTCTGGTTGATTAGTAGTGACACTGTGTGTGTGTGTGTGTGTGTGTGTGTGTGTGTGTGCGCGCGCGCGCGCGCGCGTGTGGGTGTTTATGAGTGTGTGTGTGTGTGTGTGTGCGTGCGCGCGCGTGTGGGTGTTTATGAGTATGTGTGTGTGTGTGTGTTGCACCCATGTAACAACAGAGACACACAGAGAAAAGAAAGCAATTGTTTTTTCTGAGCCCAAAGGGAGCTGAGCTGGGGGAGAGAGAGGAGCATGTCTTCCTCCCTGTGTCTTTTCTTATTTTGCATTTCTCATTACATCCTCATGTCACGGGGCTGCTGGCTGATTTATAATTTATTGGTTTAGTGTCTCGCGGCAGGGAAAGGATGCTACGCTATATTTTTCAGGGACACTCAATTCAACTTTGGTGAAGCAGCCAGGGCCACAGCTGTGAGGGGCACAGAAGAAAGATGTGTGTGAGGATATGTGTGGCCACAGAGCCCAAGGTTGCCATGTCTGTCCCAGCTGAATGTCCTGCACTATTAGATACCAGTGTGGGCTTTTTGTTTAAGTGGAGGTTCTCTAATCAGATTTTGGAAATCCAATCTCAATTGGGCATGTGCATAACACAGCGACAATTTGGGGCACTGAGCTCCAAGGACTTGGTGTAGTCCTGCTTTGGACGAGTTCCCATGGCAGACCCTGAGACTGGGTTCATGTGGAAGTGATTTTATCAAGAAGTTCTGCCAGGAAAAAGGTAGGAGAGCATATTCCTTCATTAGGGCTGCTATAACAAAGAACCACACACTGGCTGGCTTCAACATCAATGATGTATTGTCTCAGTTCTGGAGGCTGGAAGTCTGAGATCGAGGTGTTGGCAGGGTTGGTTCCTTCTGAGGGCTGTGAGGGGAATCTGTTCCATGCCTGTTTCCTAGCTTCTGATGGTTTGCTGGCAATTTTGGGGGTGCCTTGGCATCAACCCCATCTCCACCTTCATCTTTTCATGGCATTCTCCTGAGTGTGTGTCTGTGTCCAAATTTCCTCTTCTTATAAGGACACCAGTCGTATTGGATTAGAGGCCACCCAAATGATTTAAACTTGATTACCTCTTTAAGAGACCCTACTTCCAAATAAGGTCACAGCCTGAGGTACTAGGATTTAGGACTTCATCACATGAATTCAGAAAGGACACAATTCAGCCCCTAACAGGAAGTGAGGAGGTGATACAAGGACACGGAAGAGGCCAAGCAAGGGTGCAATGTCAAATAAAGTCCCACAAAAGAGAACCAGGGCCCAATCCCACAAGGGATTCCTAGAGACAGGGGAGGCTGGTCACCTTCAGAGGTGTCCCAGTGGGGGAGCAAGGGAGCTGGAATATTATTTAAAGAAGGCCCTCAGAAGGACTTCAACTCCCAGACACTCCCAGCCTTCCTGGAATACAGGTTATATGGTTTGGATCTGTGTTCCCACCCACAAATCTCATGTTGCATTGTAATCCCTAGTGTTGGAGGTGGGGCCTGGTGGGAGGTGGTTGGATTATGGGGGTGGTTTCTCGTGGTTTAAAACCATCCCCCCTTGGTGCTGTCATTGTGATACTGAATTATCATGGGATCTGGTCATTTAAAAGTGTGTGGCACCTCCCCATTCTCTCTCTTCCTCCTGCTCTGGCCATATGAAGTGCCAGATCTCCCTTTGCCTTCCACCATGACTGTAAGTTTCCTGAGGCCTTCCCAGAAGCAGAAGCCACTATGCTTCCTGTACAGCCTGCGGAACCGTGAGAAAATTACACCTCTTTTCTTTATAAATTACCCAGTCTCAGGTATTTCTTTATAGCAATAGGAGAACAGACTAATACAACAGGTAACAAGGGTGCTGGCTGTGGGGAATTAAAACAACTGGAAAGCATCATGCATGAACATGGGAGAAGGCTCTCAAGGAGATGTGGGGAGCACTGACAGCATTTGCTGCGAGCCCCCAAGTTCCATGTCTACCTAGCCATGACATGGTGACTAACTGCCTCTGATAAGTAACCTAGTGTAGGTGGCAGACACATGCCTGTATCACGGCCTGGAGAAAAGACAAAAACAGGGAAACAAGAGCATAAATTCCCAGAAAAGCCTAGATTGCTATTGATATTGAAAAGCCAGTTGTTATTTTGGCTAGGTTTTTGTCACTGGTAGATTTTAACTGCAGCTTGAGGAGGGCTGGATGATGTACAGACAGATAAAAGACCTGGCCATTCCTGTGTAAACAAGGAAAAGGAAATACACTTTGGGAAAAGTGGTTAGAATCTCTCTTGGGGTTAGAATCATGGTCTTTGATTGAATAACGTGGCAGAGTTTTGATTCAATAGTAATCCGATTTGGGTGGCACACCAATAATAAATTCTCCAGCAAACTGAAAAATTCTGTAGGGTAATAGAAAGCATTCGAACCTCATGGTTTTCATTGAATTAAATATGAAAATGTATCATACAATCGATATTGCAATATTTGATTCAATCAGCATTTCGGGATGGGAACCGTTTTCTTCCATTTGTTTTTATGCTGTCACAAAATATTTCAATTTGCTTCAGAATTTATTATTGACAAATCACCCTAACGGCCCTTGGGGGTTGGAGTGGGGAGCTTGTCACAGAGGATTGGCAGCTGAGAGATGTCGGGCCCAGAAAAATAGCCAGGGACTGGGGAATGCTCATGTGAAATTTCAGAAAGGGGCTGATTATACACAGCAAGGAGGGAGGTGAGGATATTTGTCACTGGGAGAGAGATGAGACAGGTGTCTTTCCTCTGGATGGGGCTACTCTTAAAGGGGTGTCTCAGCAGTAAGTGCGTGCCCTGGGTATAATTATGAGGCAGGCATAGGGAGTACCTCTGCCTCCTCTGCTCCCTGTGACCCAGGCCCCCAGAAGGAAAGAGTTTCATCTGGACTCCAGGCATGCTATCTCTGTAATCCTGCAGTAGGTGGCCTGGTGCCATCTTATAAACACCAGTATGGAGTCTTGGAAACTTGGAACTGAGTCCAGGTTCTTCCACTAACTAGCTGTGTGGCCTTGGGTGAGAGGTTGAACTGCTCTGTGTCTCTCTTCCCTTAGTGTGGAATAGTGGTAAATTCTTACCTTCCTTGTAGAGCTGTTGCAATTATTAAGTGAATGCATATTAAATTAATGTGTGTACCATGCTCAGTACATCATAAGCAACCAGTAAATGGAAGCTATCATTATTACTATTATTACTATCATCAGTTATCTATTGCTGATAGTTAATTCATACTCTAAAACTTAGTGGTTTGAAAGAATAATGATTATACTGATCAGTTCTTCTGATCGAATCCGGGCTCTGTGGATTTTGGCTAGGCTCACATAGGCATTCGTGGTCAGTTAGAGGCTCAGCTGCGGACTGGCTAGTCCTGAGTGGCCTTGCTCACATGTCCAGATGTTGGCTGGCTGTTGGCAATGGTGGTGACAGGGCCATGGGTCTCTCAGCCCCCAGCAGACTAGTCCAAGCTATGACATGGCAGCTGGAGTCCAAGAGTAGCAAAAGGGCAAGCCCTGAAGTGCAGGCATCATTCAACTCTCAACTTATGTCCCATTTGCTGATGTCTCCCATTGGCCACATCATGAGAACAGCTCAGACTCAAGGGGTATAGAAAAGCTTCACCTCGAGATACAAAAATCCACATTATGAGAACATAGATTCAAGGAGGGGAAGAATCTGTGACCACTTTTGCAAATGGCTATAATCATTATCATCATAATTTCTCTGAAGGTGCTGATCATATCCCACCTCATGGAAAGCTATAGACATGAAACACTTCCCACCAGCCTAACACTCCTTGAGGGCACAATATCTTTGCATCTTTTGTACCCGGCAAGGTAGCAATTCTGGAAAAATGCTTTTTGAATGAATTATCTAAGCAGAATTATATATGTTTATAAAAAGGAATATTTCTAGAAATGCATTCATACTAAAGAGTTAAGTCATCAAAGTGGCATGCCTCAGGAGAATACTTGCATTTTTAAGCCAGTAGTAAGAAAGGAGTATAGTATAACACAAATAGAAACTCTGGGTAGAATTTTAGGAACCATGGATGGGTGGCTATTTTAAAAAATAACTCTTTCATATCCCTCAAACTGCACCATTTGACAACTTTCAACCCCACTTACAAGTAGGGCTGCCCTGCCTGTGGCTCCTGGGGAAAGGAGGTAGCTGACAGGCCTTGCTCCATTTCCCAGATCTTAATTGTCTCCCATGGGGTCTAGACTTTACCACCCCACTGGCTTCAAGCATGCTTGGGAAGAGGGACAAAGAGCTAGCAGGAGTTCATTGGAATTGAGAAGTGATGGGACTAAGGTTAAGCTGGAATTGAAAGTCTGTAATCAGCCAGCTGATGTTTATCAAAAACCTACTGTGTGTCAGTAACTATTTTGGACACCACGGATACAGCAGTGAGCAAGACAAAGTCTCCACTGTCATCCTAATGTCTGATTCAAAGAGATCAAAGTCAGAGCAAGCAGGAGACAGGGGCTGTCTCAGAGGAGTGGTTACCACATGTTCCAAGTCCTGAGCACTAGTTTAGGTGGTTAGAAGTCTATTCCATCTCAGCTACTCACAACCCCAAGCTCTTCTTCCAGGCACTGGGGACAGCTGCAACATGGCAGGCAGAACAAAACCCTGCATATTCAAAGCAGATGTGTGTAGCATGCCCAGTACATTCTAAGCATAGGCAGTAGTCACTATCTTGAGCATTTACATGTATGAACTCATTTAGTCTTCACAATAACACTATAACTGTATTAGTGGGCATTTGCTACATAACAGATAATCACAAAACCTTAGTGACATATAGCACTCGACATTTACTTCTCGATATCTGCAGGTACAGCTGATCTGGGCTGTGCTGGGCTGGGCAGCTCTGCTGATCTTGCCTGGACTTGCTTGTGTACCTGGGGGTCTGCAGGAGCGAGCTGATCTAGACTGGTGGCAGCTGAGGTGACTCAGCTCTTTCCACATGTCTCACAGTTCAGCAGGTATGTCTTTATGATAATGGTAGAGGCATAAGAGATTAAGCCCCATTGCACAAGCCCACTTCAAGCATTCTGCTTGTATCACATCTGCTCACATCCCATTGGCCAAGGCAAGTCACATGGCTAAACCCTGACTCAAGGAGTGAGGCAGACCACTGTGTCCACTATAGGAGTGTAACTTTTTTCTTTCTTTTTTTTTTTTTTTTTAAACAGAGTCTCACTCTGTCACCCAGGCTGGAGTGCAGTGGCATGATCTTGGCTCACTACAAGCTCTGCCTCCTGGGGCTTAAGCAATTCTCCCACCTCAGCCTCCCAAGTAGCTGGGACTACAGTTGTGAGCCACCATGCCCAGGTAATTTTTGTATTTTTTGTAGAGACGGCGTTTCACCATGTTGCCCAGGCTGCTCTTGAACTCCCGAGCTCAAGTGATCCACCCACTGCAGCCTCCCAAAGTGCTGGGATTACAGGCATGAGCCACTGCACCCAGCCACTTGAGGGTAACTTTTCAAAGTTACAAGGCAAAGGGCAGAGATTTAGGGAGGGCTGAAGGATTAGGACCAATAGTGTGATCTACCACAAAGAAGCTGGTACTATCATTAAGCCCATTTTACACATCAGAAAACTGAGCACAGAAAGTTGAAGGTACTTGCCCAGGGTAGCACAGCTAGTAACTAGTGTATCCAGAACTTGACTCAGGCCATCTGCTCTTACTTACCCCCTCTTTACCATTTCACTTCTTAGCTCTGACTTAATCCAAAGATAAATCTAAGAGTATGGGATATATGGACTGTGTCTCTTTCAGGAAATCCTCCATAATTTTTTTCCTCCAGCCTTTGGTAGGCATTAAGCCACAGTACATTCAAGGATAGACTCCGAATCAAATATCCAGAGTTTTTAAATTGAGTGTTACCATTTGGATGTGGAGCCACATGCTTTAACAATTAGCCGTGCTGGATTTTGACATTTGGGGAAGCTGAAGAGCCTGATGAGGACACAGCCTGAGAAGAAGGCCTCTCTCCCTGACACTGGGGGTGACGAGAGAGGGATGCTGGAGAGGGGTTCTAAGGCAGCACCATCAGCCAAGCCAACGTTTTACTCAGAAAATTGTCTTGGTCCTTTTTAGTACAGAAGAGCAAAGACATCCCAGTGTTTCCTACCATGGAGTAATATACCTTAGAACATTTTTTAGAGTCACAATCCTTTGAAAATTTATGAAAGTTAAGAACCCTTCATTCAGAAAAATGTACACACCCCACAATTCTCCATATAATAATAGGGGTATTGAGAAACCCATGTGTGTCCAGCATCTGTGATAGGGTTGTGCCATAATAATTTTAGGCTAGACCATTTGTAAAGCAGATGGCCATTTCAGCCCTGCAAATTTCAGTAAACAGCACATAGGCTGTTTAACTTTGAACCACAGAATTTTCTGGCATACCTTTCAAGAGCAACTTGTAGCAAAATATACCCCTGGCTAGATTCCAAATCAAGAGGGGGTACTCCTTGAGGAAGAAGCTTCTGTCCTTCCATTCAGGCCTCATCCCAGCTACTCCAAAGATGTAACTGAAGGCCTACAACTCATATCCCTTCCTTCGCACAAGCCAGAAACAGAGTATCAGCCATGGTATTGTCAGTTTTCCCAGGGAGCCACAGATTTAGAATGATTCATTTCTGGCCTCAGTCCAGTTGGGAAAGTCTTTAGGGCTTTTCTGCTGTGAGAGGCAGTAGAGCACAGTAGTTAAGGCATGGATTCTTGGACCAGGAGCATGAAGAATATCAAATCAATCTCTTCCTCTCTCTCCCCCAACCTCCCTTCAGTCTTTCTCTCTCAGCTCTGCTGGTCCCTACTTCTGTTCCCATGTTGGCCCCATTCTCCCCTGCCACAGATAGCTTCTTTCCACAGAGGGGATGATGGTAGCTAGCAGCCTGAGCCCCCATCTTTCAACTTGCCATCAGAAAAGAAGAAGAACCCTTTCTCACTCTCCACCAGCATACATCTTTCAGATCTCATGAAGAGCTCCTGATTGACCTTGCTTGGGTCATGTGATGCCCTTGAAGCAATCATGTTGGATCAGAGGATAGTATCTTATGATTGGTCAGGCCTGGGTCACATGACCATCTCCCCCAGACCACAGAGGATGGTGGAGGAGGAATTCTGCAATTGGAAGACTGGTGCAGGGCAGACAAAACAACAGACAGCCACTGTAATTATTGAGCACCATCATGAGAAACAGCCCTATAAAGCTCATTGCTGGGCTGATCCTCTGGATGGGATGTTGTGGGGACATAGCTTATCATATTGTAAGTGTCCCTCAAACATTAGCATGCTTCAGAATGAGGAGGGGGCCTTGTTTAAACACAGATTGCCAGGCCCCCACACTCAGAGTACAAATATAAGACTGTGTATTTCTACCAAGTTCCCAGGTGATGATGATGCTGCTGATGCAGAAGACACTTTAAGAACCACTGTCATAGTGCCCATTGCCCTCTGTAAAAAGACCCACATAGAAGGTTCCCATCTTGTCTCAGTATTATACCACAATGAGTGTTGCTTCTGACCAACTGGTTTATTTTGATTTGTGTAGACACTGTGAATCTTATAAATCATGTCTCTCTCTTTGGGCTGGCTGCTAGAAAGCTCAGAACTAACTGTGTGACCCACTTCTATCATGTGTAAGGGGCCACCGAGCCCCAAGTTCATCCACTAACCTTAACCCAACCTTCATTTTTTACTTTCCTGCTTGTTTTCCCTTTGGTCTAAAAAACGATTTGGTTAAAAGTGACAGAAACCAATTTGAACTTTGTTAAGTCAAAGAAAAAAAGTGGGGGGGGGATGCAGATTTATGGTAAGGATACTGGAGTGTCCCCTGAAAGAGGAATGTGGTCAAGCCCAGGAACAGCTGGGACAAGGGTCTACTTGATCCTCCTACCTCTTATCATGACTTCTCTGTCATTTCCTCTATATGGCCCTCTCTCACTACAGCCCAGCTTTCTCCACAGGGTGCAAAACATGGTTGCCAGGCAGCTCCTAAGCTTTACCTCTTGAAGCCTCTGTCACCTGACTTAATGCTTGCCCCTATCCCAGGTTAAAACTCCCAAAGAACAGCTCTGATTGGCCCAGATCAGGGCAGATGCCTTAGCCTCAGGCCAATTGGCAGTGGTGTTGATGAGGAGGGGGGAGGGTCTGTGTCATACAAAATGGCTGTTCCTGCACTAGGTATTGGTTTGAGGGACTATAGTTCTCATAAAGGAATGGTGGGAGGACAACCTCACAGGTGCCCCAACCTCACTCTTTTACTTTGTTTTTTGTTCTTTTTTTTTTTTTTTTTTTTTTTTTGAGATGGAGTCTTGCTCTATTGGCAGGCTGGAGTGCAGTGGTGCGATCTCAGCTCACTGCAACCTCCGCCTCCCGGATTCAAGCAATTCTCCTGCCTCAGCCTCCCAAGTAGCTGGGACTACAGGTGCGTGCCACCACACCTGGCTAATTTTTGTATTTTTAGTAGAGACGGAGTTTCACCATATTGGCCAGGATGGTCTTGATCTCTTGACCTCGTGATCCACTCGCCTCAGCCTCCCAAAGTGCTGGGATTACAGGCGTGAGCCACCACGCCCGGCCACTCTTTTCCCTAATCCATTTTATTTTGTCTTGGTGTATCATATATCTTAATGTTAGCCACATGAAGTCATTTCCAGAGCAACACAGCTTAAGGGATAGACAGAAAGACAAGCAGGAACATATTAGTTGAATATTGTATAAGAGTTCTCTGGAGAAACAGACCAATAGAAGATAGATTCAATGTATATAGATACAGATACAGATATAGAGAGATTTATCGGTAGAGAGATTTTATTGTAGGGCATTGATTCCCCAGTTATGGAGGATGGCAGGGTGAGGTAGCAAGCTGGAGACCCAGAGAGAGCCAGTGTTCCACTTTGAAGGCTGTCAAGCAGGAAGACACGACGCAGCAGATGAAGTCCAAAGACAGTCTGCTATAGAATTTTTTCTTGCTCATGGAGGCCAGTCTTTTTGTTCTATTCAGACCTTCAACTATTTGGATGAGGTCCACCCACATTAGGAAAGACAATCTGCTTTACTCACTCTACAGATTCATATGTTAATCTCATCCAAAAACATCCTCAACAGAAACACCTAGAATAATATTTGATCAAGTATGTAGGCACCCCATGACCTAGTCAACAAATAAAATTAACCATCACAGAGATCTTTTTTAATTGACACAAATTCCATTTTATCTTATGTCTGAATCCTCAGCACCTAAACGAGTGTCTTATATGGTAAGAGCTCAGTAAACATTGAATGAATAAATGATCAATGATATTTTTAGTACCCTGGAGGGGAGGGCTTTGCCATTTAAGGGAACCCTGAGGTTAGGCCCTCTATAATGGAATGTGGGGAGTTATATCCTAATTCACTCAATATTTGTGTTCTGACTTTAATTTATTGGGTCTCCTTCATACCCTCAGTAGAGCAGTTTAGTGATTTTATGTTTCTTTCCTCCTCAAATGACGGGGGCTGTGATGGAGAGACATACTTTTGTGACAGAGACAAGAATTTAGCCCTCTACTCAGCTTTAGGCCCCAGAATTCCCAGCTCACTGGGCTTCTGTCCAGGTGGTCTGAAAAGGAAACTGGACCAAATTGCCCACCTATGAGCCCAAGAGGCTGAGTGCACCATTCATGGCTGGTGCTGCCATGTGTCAGGTGGCCCATCCTGCAGGATGTCCCAGCAAAGTAATCAGATCAAAAGTGAGAACTTTCCACTCCTGGATCTGCCCCCCTGCATATCATCAGGGCAGGGGGTGTAAGGGCACACGTTTCTAGAGATGAGTTGTCAAATGATGAGCTGTTCCTCAGTTGAGAGCTTTGTATAGCAAAAGTTCCTGGCTAGCCACATTTGAAGGTGGCTCCAACACCACAACTGTGATAGAAGGCATTTGCAGAGATGCTTTGTTCAAATCCTATACTGAGACACTCAAAACATGTAGAGACTCTAGGCTGAAGTTGAAGAGTGTGACAGGAAATCAGCAATTCTCTGGTTTGCTGCACTGAGCCTCAGTTGTCTCATCTGTCAAATGGAGATGATTAACATAGCCTAGTGTTGCTGTCATCATTCAATAAGATTATTAATTTGTTTTTCAACCTACATTTATTGAGCACACACTGTATGTCAAGCATTGTGACACAGACATGGCCCCTGCTCTCACGGCTATTTAAGGAAAATGAGCTGGGTATAACTGAGTTGTGCCTGAAGCAGTACCTCAGGGGCAGTGGCCACCACCATGACATGTGGGCAGGGTAGCAAGGACCCCCATGAGATCTGAGACCTGCAATCACAGGCTGGAGTTCAGAAGCATGTTTGTCACCTTTGTGCCTTTGCCCTCTCTGCTGGAAAAAGTTGTGCAGCCAATGTGACATCACTTTGGAAAGAAAAGGTGAATTCTTTAGGAGAGAGTAGGTTAAATATAGTGAATGAAATCATTCACCTAGATGACTTGATGACCCCAGCTTTTTATGAGGGGCATAGAAGTGGAAGGTGACATGGCCCAACAAGCACAGCAGGCAGAACCAGATTAAAATTAAGTAGGCAAAATATCAAACTCTGAAATGTTTTAGAAAATAAATTTTAAGTTACAGAAGCACATAAAGAACACTTGTCATGAATGTGCATGCAAATGCACCAACAACAGAGCCAGGCACACACAGTCAGTGCTCAATAAGTGTACATTTCTAGGTATTAATTTGAGGGGAAGCAGGATGGCACTCAGGTAGAAAACTTGACTTCCAAGTCCAATCGGCCTGGACTCATCCAGATTTGCAATTTACCAGCTCTGTAATGTACCTTCACTGACACATCCAATAAAAACTTGGTGAGCACCTACTATGTGCCAAGCACTCTCGTAGCCCCAGGGGTACAGCTAAGGGGGAAAAATAGACAAAAATCCCCAATTTTGTGGAGTTACATTCTAGTACGGAGAGACAGACGATAAACAATTAAAAGATATAATATGTTGGAAGCTGATAAGTGTCACGGAGAAAAATAAAGCCAAGAAAAGAGATAGGGTCTAGGAAAGAGGATTGCTATTGGACATGTGACTTAACCTTTCTGAGCCTCAACTTTCTTATCTGTGAAATAATGTAAGATCTCACCTCACTGGACACCCTTGATGATTACACTAGGCAATATAGATAAAGTGGCTAATAGCGCCTGGGCCCTAAGAAGGACTTAGTGCCGGGACCCTCTCTATTCCTCCCTTCACATGCTGAGGCCAACAGAAATCACTTGACCAGTATTCAGAAGAAACATCTTCCTTGCAGCATTTCAGAATATCGCTGGCCATTTTTGTCTGTATCTATAGTAAGGCCATAATCTTGACATTAGAAGATTTCAGGCATTTGCTCTCATTTATAGGCAAGCACCCTAGGTTATGGGAAACACACAGACTTGGGAACCAGAAAGACAGGATTTCAAATCCTAGCTTCTTCGCCTCTGCCAGCTGTCAAACCTGGAGCCTTGGATTCATTGCTGTTAAACTAGAAATGATGGTGCCTACAGCAGAGGAGAGGGTGAAGGAAATCATACGCAGCACAGCATGGAGCACACTCCCTAGGTGTAGTGGGAGCACAGCCAATTACTGTTCCTTCTCTTCTACAGGCACCACAGAAATGGATTGTCATCTCCAGAAGCCAGCTGGTGACAGCATCAGCTCCTACATCAACATGTGGCACCTGTTTATGCCTTACCTGGTATCAGTCAGGCACTGCCAGGCAGCAGTCTTCACCCCAGGAGGTTCAGATAAACAGACCTGAATGTAGGGGACACATGCAGGGGTGCTGACAGGTGAAAAGAACCAGGAGGGGATGCTGAGTACCCAGAAACTAGGAACAGCTGGAAGGCATTAGCACTCCTAGGGACAAGGGGAAGGAGTCATGTTATATGGAAGCCCAGGGAGAGGTGGGACCTAGGAGGCCTCCAGAGGAAGCCACACTGAGGGATGGGCATTGCCTCCCTTACAGCAGGGAGGGAGCAAAGAAGAAATACCCTGACCTCTCCCTCCTGCCACCTCCAAGTTATTGCTCCCACTGGCCAAACCCAACTGAAAGCTTAGGGGGCCGGGTTCAGTGGTTCATGCCTCTAATCCCAGCACTTTGGGAGGCCGAGGTGGGAGGATCACCTGAGGTCAAGACTTTGAGACCAGCCTGGCCAACATGGTGAAACCCCATCTCTACTAAAAATACAAAAATCAGCCAGGCGCAGTGGCAGATGCCTGTAATCCCAGCTACTTGGGAGGCTGAGGCAGGAGAATTGCTTGAACCTGGGAGGCAGAGAGTGCAGTGAGCCGAGATCACACCATTGCACTCCAGCCTGGGAGACAGAGCAAGACTCTGTCTCAAAAAAGAAAAAAAAAAAAAAAAAAGAAAGCTTAGCTGGCAAGGGAGCCCAGAGAGACAGTCCACAGACCTTGGCCTCTGGGACATAGAACATGGGGGAAAAGAGTAGAGACCGGATCTTGGAGGGCAGAGGACAACCAGCACACATCTGTACCATGATGTTTGCTCTGAAAACACTCTGGACATCAGCTGTTCCTTTACAACAGTGGTTCTTACACTTGAACGTGCCCCAGAACCCCCTGCAGGGCTTGTTAAATGCAGATGCCTGGGCTCCATCCCCAGAGTGGCTGATTCCATATGGGGCCTGAGAATCTGCATTTCTAACAAGCCCTCAGGTGATGTTGATGCTGCTGGTCTGGGGGATCACTTTTTTTTTAATTTTTTCTTTTTTTTCAGAGATTGGGTCTTGCTATATTGCCCAGGCTGGCCTTAAACTCCTGACCTCAAGCAATCCTCCTGCCTCAGCCTCCTGAGTAGCTGGGACTATGGTCACATGCCACCATGCCCAGCTAGGGACCACATTTTGAGAACCACTGCTTTGTAAAACAAGATTCCTGGAAAGCAGCTTCCCTTCTTCCAGAACACAGGCAACTCAGAACTCTCCATGGCCAGCCATCAGCAGCCCCCCTCATCTGACAGCCACAGGCCCACCAACCCTACACTAACCCCGTCCTTCCTCTTCTCCAGGTCTCATCTTCTGCCTGATCCCTGTTAAGCCTCCAGGGCCTGCCTGCCTGGTTGCTCCACTGTTGACACCACATGCGTGTGCACACAGGCACATGCACCTGCACAAACACACAGTCCGATTAGCTGCACCTGGATGCCTGGCCCATTTCCTAGGGGAAGATGAGTCAACCACTCCTTGGGGCCCTGTAACATGCGGTGCTCAGGCCAAGAGGTCACAATTCCTGGTGACATGACATTGCCTATCTGCAGGCAGCCCTGCCACACAGTGGCTTCCCCTAACATCTTTGTGCGAGAGGATCATGCCTGGACTCCAAGCCATCCCAGTCTTATGAAACAAAAATTGCCCGTTCTGCATCAGCTAGATGGAATTGGGGTTTTCCACCACGGACAACCTAAAGCACCCTGACTGAAATGGAGCTTGGGAGAAAATATCTTCCCCGTGGGGATTTTTACAACTATCACCACAAAATGGGATGCTTACTCAGTCCAAAAAGGGATCAGTCTTCTCATGATTCCAGGGAGGGAGGAGATGAAGCCTGATCAGCCCCTACCAAGCCAGGATGTATGGCGTGTAAGGTGTGGCTCTGTCTTGTTAGATTCACACCTGCAGCCCAGCTGTGGGGAGTCTAGCCCCCGAGAATGCTGAACTAGCCCTCTATCCATCTTCCAGGCCTCAGGTGACCTACTCAGAAAATTCCCCACCACTACTGCCACCATCATAAAGCCCAGGTTGGGTCTCTCTGGTTTCCATTAGTGTGCATCTCAGGAGGCGAGTGTTTGAGATTGGCCCCTTTCTAGCTAGGAGGTCTCCAGATCCGCCCACCCTGCCTGTCCTGCTGGCCCAAGCTCAGCAAACCAACCCTCTCAGGGAAGAGCAGTACCTGCAAGTCACAGGGGACCCTGTTATGATCTAATCCCCTATTCTGCATAGCCAAGAGGTTATTCTGGTTCTTTTGTCCTGGAACAAGATGGTATGATCTGGGCAACTGGCATCATTCACCACAACACAGGAGAGGTCACATTTTAAATACCTCCCTCAAGGGTATCCGGTGTCATCCTGGCCTCAAAAGTGCCCAGTTGCTGCTAGAATCTTGAGAGATACTTGCCGGTTTCCCAAGCGCCCACTTGTGTTATTTCTGCACCACCACCCCTAATCTTTTCCCCAATCATGAGTACCCCATCACACAATAATTGCCTACCACCAGTCTTTGCCCTGATAGTGATCAGCCTTGAAACCCTGACACCAGAAGTTTCTGTGGTAAACCTTCCAAGAGAGAAGGAGGAAGAGGAGAGACTGTGGCCCATCTGCAGCCCGGCCTGGGCAGGGGAAGGAGGGTGCCCCACCATGGAGAGAGGGCAGCAGGCTGAGCCCCAGGAACCTGGGAGTCCCAGAAACCACAGGTAAGCATGGGGACAGAAAGGGACCCTGGGCAAACAGTGAGGCTGGTGGAGAGGCTTGGTGAATTCAGTCCTGAGCCAGAGCCTGCCTAACCTCTGTGTGTCCAGACACAGAACTGAACATGCATAACATGCATACATCCACATACTACACACACCACATATGCACCACACATACGTATCATACACACACATACCACATACACGCCACACATATACACATCACATACACACCATACACACAAACATACCTGTCTACAGCTCCTTGTAAAATCCCAGTTCATAAAGCCATCACTGGGATGCTTCCTTGATCAAGCCCCCTCCCTCCTCACTGCCCAAATGCCATTTTTTCTCCCCCACCACTGCCCAGCCCCCCAGGAGTTGGGCCACTCTTTTCACCCCTCCTCCCACCCCAACCCCAGGCTTGTTTTCTTTTCCTGAGTGATTTTAGGTTCCCATCTGTCATCTTAGGTCATTAATCCCTAGACAGAAGGCCAAAGAAGCCTACCCCACATAGCCAACCCATTAACTAATTGCAAAAGGTGCCCGCGTCATATCACATTTATCCACTGAAACAGCCCCCTCGCCTGTGCCTCGCTTCCTGAGCTGCACTGATAAAAATGACAAGCCACCTGCTACTGCCCTGGATGGCATTGCCATGATGGATGACCCATGTCCTGAAAGCGTGGGGGTCAGCCACGGAGACTCATGTGGCAGGGCGATGAGGGGGCTGAGAGGTGGACAGGAGCGAGTGGCCAGCTGCCAGGGTAATTGTCTCCCCGACTGAGCATGATCTGAGACTTCCTGTGTCCCCAGATACTGCTGCTCAGCCCTGGATGCCCTAGATGACTGCCCGGGGATGGTCGGGCCTCCGAGGACAAGGACAGATGGGGAGGCCTGAAAGGCCCCCAGCCCCCGCCCCCCTCCCCCCACCGCCTGCTGGCAACTGTTCCCTCCACCCTTTCAGCTGCTGGTCACTGAGTCAGCAAGTTCAAGGAGACTGGCTTTTGATTGACCACCCACAGTCTGCAGGCAAAACCTTCTCTCTGACAGGGAGGCCTTGAATGCAGGTGGTCTCCAGAAGCTTCCCCTCCCCTCTACTGGGGGCTTAGAGGCCACACTAGCCCAGCGCAGGGACTGCCTGATGGCCTATTTCCCAGCAGGGATTGCCGGTGAGCCTGTGTGGGAGTGTGTGCGCACATCCTGCTTCTCTACTTCCAGGATCAAAATAAATTGCCTGATTGACAAACCTCCTCTGTAGTTCGTGTGCGCTGGGCCCGTGGGTCGTCCGTGGCTACAGATGCAGTCAGCTGACTTAATCCATTTATCTTATTTATACTGTATTCCAGTTTCCATATGCAGAGTTAAGGCCTCCCGGATCTGTTATGCAAATTAGACATGATGATTTGCAAATGAGCAGAGGCCTGGCACTTTTTTAAAATTATCATTAACAATGTTGCCACCCTGCCACTGGCGGGGAGGAGGGAGGCTGGAAGGGAAGAAATGAAGGCATGTGATCCAAAGCTTCCTTCTCTATGTGGCTGGTTGGCTCACCCCTCCATTCTCCCAGCCTTCTGAACCCCCGCTGACTCCTGTCTTCTCATATATTCACTCCATTGGAGGGAGCTGACAAGCACAGGCATCACTGGGGAGAAAGAAAAGGCTGGCAGGGGATTCACAAAGAGCTGAAAAAGGCCAGAGGGAGATGTCCAACAGCAGGGCTGCAAGTAGCCCTTGAAGGCTGGCACCAGCCATCCAGAGTCCCACAGCCCACTGCCTCAACCAACAAAAGACAGAGGCTCGCTGATGGATGTGTTACTTTTGTAGAGTGGGGAAGTGAGATGGGTGGATGGTGATTTTCCAGGGTTTTTCTTTAGGGCAAGCAAGTACCACCTGTAGGCTGTTCCATAGGATACTCCTCAATCAAATGGCCCCAGAACAAGCCTTGCACCACCAGATCTCATCCTGGGTGGGAACAGTAAGAAGTGCATTATAACTCACAAGCATGCAACTTGACAGAGTCTTTTTTCTCCCTCATTCTGTCCTCAAAATCCCCTTCAGGCAGACAGCTTGGTTCAAAACTACACCAAGTTGGGCCTTTAGCTTAGTCCTTAGCCATGACCTATAGCTCAGAGGTCAGCATATGGATGAGATCAAGTGAGGGCACTCGCATCTGAATCTTCTTCGGGCACTCCAAGCAGTACACTGAAAGTGAGGCGCCACGTATGGTCCCACAAGGCATCATGGAAAATGATCCATCTCTGGCCAGCCAAATGGGGGCCAGTTGGGGTATCCAGACTCGAGAAATGGGAAAGCATCCCCATGTAAAGCTCCTCCACACCATCATCATGTTCCTTCTGGTTTCCCCTGCTGGGGCTCCTGGCAGTCTGCTGTGTTGTTTTCTAGTGTGGTATTTGAGAAAGAACCCTCATTTTAGTTCAAAGTTCTGCAGATTAATTTGAAGCCAATATCTTACTTTTTTTTTAATACACTGGAGAAAAGAACATGTAATCCCAGCTTTTCCAAAAGCAGAGCAGAAGAGTTCAATAACAAAGTTGTATTTCACTTGGCAATCGGAGAAAGCTGCCCCTTTTCTTCCAAGTGTCCTTGTTTATTGTTCTGTTCCTAAGAATATCCAGAAGAGACATCTCCAGGGCAGCAGGCACTCTTTCACCAGGAATTTCAAAAATGGCATTCGAAACATTTTGCCAAGAGTTAGGCAAATGCAGGCGGGTCCCCAGCATGCAAATTATAGTGCCAGACATCAGGAACGGTATGGAGAGTTGTCTCTGACAAATAAGATGATGTTTGCAGAGTTTTTAATAAAATTAAATACAAGATCCTGAAGGAGATAATGCCAGGTTTAACCCCAACGTGCCTGGTTTGCATTAAGAACCCACATACCTCCTTGCTATCCCTCTGGCTCTCAACACAAATCCAAATCTCCTTCGAATCTTGTCTTAATGTGTTTCACGAAGGGCAAGCCATCATTGGTGACCAGGCGGTGTTTTTAATTACTGTGTTCTGTTCACTTCTGTAAGGTGCTGTTGTTATCTTTCCAGCAGATACTTACAAATATGACTTCTTTGGAGGTTCCCTGTGATCTCCACAAGGACTGCAACTGCTAATGAGAGCCAGGCAGGGCCCCAGCCAAGGGGGCCACTGATTATCAAGCCAAGAAACAACCAGACTCAGAAACTAATGAGCAGGCAAGGAGACCAAAACAGACTAAGAATATGGAGCACAGCACCAGAGAGAAAGGCCACCAAGACAACCTTAGGAGGGAGACGGAGAGGGAGATAAACTTTAATTCTATCAGAACATACGGTTGCTAACAGACAAGGCAGCTGTGTTGGTGAGAGCAGAGGGAGCTTTTTATTGGAGGCCTTGGAGATATGGCTGCAGCCCATCAGGGAAAGAACATGTGGGACATAAAAGACCAGATTTATTCCCCGAAGGCTCTTCTGACGTTGGGAGCCAATGTTTGAAAACCAGGTCTCTCCCCTGCCATTATTTTCCCTGCTTGAGATGACACCTACCCACCTTCCACAGGTCTACAAATCTGCTCTGCCATTCCAAGGTCATTGCAAATTCTATCCCATACCCTGGACTGCCCAGATGATCAGTGGTTTTATTAACCAAACATTTATTCAGTTCTCTCTATTGGCTAGGTTCTGGGAAGATGATTCTATGATGATCACTGCCCTGAAAGAAGAGTTAGGAAGATCAACATGGAAAGGGATACTTGGAGGAAGTGGGACCCTCAATGGCTCTTCCAGTCATTGAGAAAGAAATCATGTCCTACCTTGAGACCTGCTCTTGTAGGGTCATTTAGATCTGAGATTTTACTCTGGAATTGTCTCAGACAGATGTCTTGGGGCAGAGACTGGTAGATGCTCACCAAAACTGTTTCCTCTTCCTGGGCGCACAAACTAGTTTTGAAGCTCCTTTTAATCTTGATGAGAGAACAGCTTTCACCAATCAACTATGAGCAAAAGGGATTAAGGACTCAAGAGGCAGGGTGTCTTCTCCGTTCTCTCTCTTGTCTCTTCTCTCCTCTTCTCTCCTCTCCTCTCCTCTCCTCCTCCTCCTCCTCCTCCTTCTTCTCTCTCTCTCTCTCTCTCTCTCCCCTTTTGCTGCTAGTTGGATGATGTGCCAGGTTGGTCTTGAAGGCATATAGTGAAAATGGCAGAGGCACAACACCATAGGAGACTGATGTGCTAAGTCAAGCCCCCTAAAAGCAGAGCTTAAGAAGGAGTTTCTACCCAAGGGATTTCATGGCAGAATGTTCCCAGCAGAAGCTGCAAGGACTGAGAGAAGCAGGATGAGGCAAGGGGAGAATCTAAGCAAACAGGTAGTTTGAAATGAAGTTCAGCCTCTGATAGCACAGGAGCTCTGATGCTTGAGTAGCTCCAAGGAGTTGCATCCACTTGAGACCAAAGAGCCAGGCATTTGTACCCCTGTACCATTGCCTACGGGCTGCCCCCAGGGCTGCATATCTTCTCAGGCATCTCTGGGTGGAGTGGCTGTCAACTCAGGGCAAATAGCTGGATCATGATGCAGCTGTGAGCAATTAGCATTTCCAGCAGCTGCAGGAGGGATGCCCCAGACTGAAAAAGGAGAACAGAGAAAGGATGTAGTAGCCTCTGCTACAATGGGCCCCTGAAGGACTCCATGGAACAGAGCCCCAGACTGCTTTTTGTGTGACGTGAACAAGAAGGAATCCTATACTGTGTTAAGCCACTGAGATTTTGGATTTGTTTTTTACAGCAGTTAGTGTCTGACTACTGTAATTGCACACCTAGTCTCCTAAACCAAAAGTTGGTGAACTTATTCTGTAGAGGACCAGATTATAAATATTTTCAGCTTCATGGGCCATATGGTCTCTGTCACTGCTATTGGCCAGATTTGTGTTGTGGATCATAATTTGCCAACCGCTTATTCTAAACTATAACCCTCAAGACTGAAGACTATGTCTTGGAGTTCTTTCTTTTTCACCTAAGGACTAGGATAGAACTTTGCCTGTACCATAAAACCACTAAAACCCAGCTGATTGATTTGAAAATTAAAAAATAAAATAAGGTTTTGGTTGTGGTTGTTACTTAATTTGATTTCAACTTGAGTGACCACAGAGGGCTGGCCTTTGGGGTCTGGTGAAGATTATTGTGGATTCTGAGCTCCTTTTGGGGATGGTTGGCTGCAGTTCCCCAGACCTTGAGACCGCCTGTCTCAAATCTGTCTCACCAGGGAGAACAGAACTTGGCTAGAGAGATCAGCAAGGTTCAGTGCAGCAACAGGTGCAGCATGACCATAGAGGGCCCAGACATGCAGAAGGATCAGTATCATCATGTCTTAGAATCTTGGGGCTGATTAAAAGTTGATCCATCCAGTGCCTAAGTCCCCTCTGCTACAATCTCATCTTGGTGCTCCCACATCCAGTTTTAATGGTAAATAGATGAATATTGCAGCCATAGCCATAGAAGAAGGGCAGAGTAACCAGAGGCTTAGACCCATATGCAATGACAGTCTGGTTCTCCCCACCAGGAAAGCTGCCTAGACCAGCAGAGGTACTAGCTGAGTGTAAGGGGAATCTAGAATGGACAATAGAGGTAGAGGGATGGTGAATATCAGTTATGGCCACACAATCCTGCTTTTGTAAGTTTCCCAGGAAATGAAACCATTTAGAATTCTGGAGAAGGTCTTTCCAATTGGGGCAAACTCACCTGAGAAGCAAGTGAATCTCAAAAACACAAGGAGACAGAGTCCCATGTCGGAGCCAATGGATCTATGCCCCAGTGGCTAGAATATCAGCTGCTGACCACTCACAGCTGAGTCCTTCACTGGGCATTGCCCTTGATCACAAGAAACTGCCCTGCCCATATTTATGTTCCCCTCCCAGGAGATGGCCCCCAGCCATCCCTTGCTGATACAGGGATACAAATGCCTGACCCCTCACCTCAGTTTGGTCTGAAGAGCCTGAAGAGCCATCCTAACTCCAGAGTTCCCCATGTCTGCTGTGGCCTCAATTGCAACTGCTTTATGGGTTAGCCCCCCAGCCTGCCTTCCTGTCCCCTGAGATACTACAAATAAACCTCCCACATGCAGAAATTGACAAGCTGATCCCAATATTCTGTGAAGATGTAACAGAATCAGAATAATCAAAATAATTTTGAAAAAAGGAACAAAGTTGGAGAACCAATACTTCCTGATTTAAAGCATACTACAAAGCTACAGTAATCAAATCAGTGTGGTGCTAGTATAAGGGTAGACATTTAGATCAATGGAATAAAATTCAGAGTCAAGAAAGAGAATCTTACACTTATGATCAATTAATTTTCAACAAGGGTGCCAATGCTTTTCAATGGGAAAGGATATTTTTTTCAATAGATGATGCTGGGACTATTGGATAGCCATATGCAAAAACATGAATTTAGATCCTTATCCTTCACTACACACAAAAATTAGCTCAAAATGAATCATAGACCTAAATTTAAGGGAAAAATTATAAAACTTTTAGAAGAAAGCATGAGAAAATCTTTGTGACCTTGGATTAGGTAAAGTTCTTAGTTATGACACCAAAGGTACAATCCATAAAATGAAAAACTAATACATTGGATTATATCAAATTTTAAAACTTTTGCACTTCAAAAGACATCACTAAGAAAGTGAAAAGACAAGCCACAAACTGGGAGAAAATATTTGCGAATCACGTATCTGATAGAGGTCTTGTATCTAGAAATATATACATTTAAATCCTTACAATTCAATAATGAGGAGACAACCCAATTTTTAAAGATGGGCACAAAATTTGAATAGCTATTTCATCAAAGAATATACACAAATGGCCAAAAGGCACATAAGATGCTCAACATCATTTAGTCACCAGGGAAATGTAAATGAAAACCACAGTGAGATACCACTTCACACCCACTAGGATGGCTAGAATCAAAAAGATAGACAGTAACAAGCATTAGTGAGTATATGGAGGAACTGGAATTGCTAGTGGGAATGTAAAATGGTGCACTTACTTTGGAAAACAATCTGGCAGTTTCTTAAAAAGCTAAACATAAATTTATCATATGAGCCAGCAATTCCACAGCTAGGTATATACCCTTGAGGAATGAGAACATACAACTACACAAAGACTTGTACATGAATGTTCTTAGCAGTACTATTCACAATAGCCAAAAAGTGGAAACTATCCAAACATCCATCAACAGATGGATGGATAAACAAAGTGTGGTATATTCACAGAATGGAGTATTATTCAGCTATAAAAAGGCATGAAGTACTAATAATACATGCTACAACATTATGCCTAATAAACGAATCCAGACACAAAGATTACATACCTTATAATTCCATTTACATGAAGCACCCAGAAAAGGCAAGTGTATAGAAACAGAAAGTAGATTAATGTTTGCATGGGGCTGCGGTTGAAAATGGGTAGTGACTGCTAATGGGCATGAGGGATCTTCTTGGAGCGATGGAAATGTTCTAAAGTTGGATTGTAGTGATGGTTGCATGACTCAGTAAATTTACTAAAAATCTTTGAACTGTATGTTAAAACAGATAAATTCTGTAGTATGTAAATCATATTTCAATAAAGCTGTTTAATAAAAAAGATCCTTCAGCATACATATCTCCATGTCAAAGTCCATTTCCAGGGAACCCAATCAAAGACAACATATATTGCATTTTAACAGAAATGTCTATTACCTTTTATCTCTAGCCAAATTTGAGAAAATTGCAGTTTCAAGATGAAGAGCCCCAAAGTCTGCCCAAGCATACAGAGCTCATCCCCACTCCCCCACCCCAACACACACACACACCTTTCAAGCTTTCTCTGGCTTTATGTCACAGCCACCATCACTGTCACCCTTCTCTGACACAGTTCTGGAACCCAACACTGGAATTCCTTCCCACAAAGAAAATAACTCAACCCTTGCTCCCATGAAGCAGGGTTACAGGGCACATCCTACCACTTCCCATCATTTTTAATTATGAATTCTTATTTTTAATAGATGTTTCTATTCGGTACTATCTGTCATAATTCTTTGGCCTGAAAAGCCCAGATACCTTGAGGTGTAAACAGGGATGATATAAATTACCTGTGTTTGCTGGGGAGTGAGGGTCAACGGGTTGGCAGGAATGAGCCCATGAGACAGACTAGGAAACAGAGAAGGGAAGGGGGGAAAAAAAAGATGAGTAGATAAACAAGAGCTCTGAGTTCATCCCCACAAGGCTGGCTGCTCATTGCTCAATGTTGCGAGACACTGACTTCTTAGAGGTTTGCAGTAACAGCTCGCTCGAGCTGGAAATTGCCGTGAATGTGCATGCTACCCGAGGCTGAGCTTGTAAAAAGAGTTCTCCGGCATCCTCGCTTCACTGACAGGTCTGGAACATCATGTGTTCCTTTGGGGGCCACTGAGTCTGAGCCCCAGCAACCCTGCCCCAAACATTTACTGAGCATCTATCATGTGCCAACAGAACTACCTCTGGGCTAAGTTCTGGTACAAACAAGCCATGAATGACACAGTTCCCACACACAAGAAGCTCGCAGATATAAAATCTAGGTGTTCTTTGTGCTGTGTGATTGTGTGAAAGAAAAATATCAGGGACAGAGAGGTGGATGCAGACAAGTTCACCCAGAAGGAAATGTCTCCAAAGGCTTCAAGTAAAGGGGATGCTTAAACAGTCTCTTAAAAGGACGGTTGCTCAAAGTCCAGGTGTTAGATTTCATCCAAAGGAGAGCAGCAGTTTAAGCAAAACCGCAGAGCAGTGCTGTCCACTAGAACTTTCTACGATGATGAAAATGTTCTATATCTTTACCATCCAAAATGGTACTATTAAGCACTTAAAATGTGGCTAGGGTATCTGAGAAGTGAAATTTTTAATTTTAGTTAATTTCTATTCATTTTAATTTAAACCAAACTATGCACATTTGGCTAGCAGTTACCAGAGCGGACTGCACAGCCCAGAGGCATAAAACAGCAGGGCCCATTCCCATAAGTGCAAGTCGTTGTATGAGACAGAAGCTTAGGGTGGCCAGGAGCTGCTACTGGAAACACAGTCAGAAAAAAGGAGACCAGATCACAGAGAAGCCTGTGGCCATGTCGGTTTCGCTTGCCCTGACAGCAACACAAAGACACCCAATTCACCCAAGCCAGTGAAGTAGCTGATCCCATCTCTGCCCTTCCACTGTTCTCAAAGCCAAGAGTTGCACACTCAAATGCCTACAACTAGTGAGAAAGGGTACACAGGCACGTCCTGGGCGTCTGGGCACTGCGTCCAGCTGGAGATTGCGAGTCCCATCGAAAGGGGGCAGCCGCTACTCGGCATCAGTTGTGCTACTGTTGTCTCCAAACACAGGCCCAGAATTGCCTGATCTTCAAATGTTTCAAGAGAAGCCAGAAATCATGACTTATTTTGTCAGTTCTTTCAATGTTTAAATGTTGGATACATTTTTTTAATGCTCTGCAGGCCAAGGAAAGTGAGTCTTAGGGCTGGAATTTGGTCCTTAAACTAGTTTGCAGCCAGCGGTCCCCCTCCCTACTTCTTTTGTTGTCCCTGTCATGCTATATAGCATGCACCTGTGTTGATAATGGTCATCTCTCCCCAGCAGGCTCACCATTCCTCAAGGTCAGGGACCCAAGTCTTATTCATTTGTCATTCTCAGCACCTACACCTAGAACAATGCCCATAAATGGACTTTGTTTTGTAGATGTTTGTTGCATTAATGAATGACCTCAATCATTTGTGCATTGTTTTTGCCAGCCAAGGCAGTGGCTTGAAGAGACAGCAGCAAAAGAGTTAAAAGTCAGGAAACGAACTAGGCTTTGGGATAAGGCCCCAATAATTTCTATCTTACCAGAAATCCTCTTCCCTGAAAATCTGCAGGCTGTAAATTAAGATCTGAATTGTTGTTTTGAGTGCAGCTTTCTCCAAACCACAGATTTGCAAACACTTCTCTTCCCAGTAGTTTGAGGCTGCACAACAGTCTTATGCTATTAAATGTTGCTGAAAAGTGGGCTGAGACCACTAGGTCTCTTGTGAAAATTGCCAGACTTGTGGACGGATGGTGTGGGATTTAGCAAGATGCCTCTTCCCTGTCACTAGGAACAGCCCAGACATGAAGAGGCACTGGGGAAGGAGAATCTCTGACCTCCTGTTACCCACTAGAGCTGCAGGTGGCAGGGGGTGGTGGGGTGTGGTGTGGGACGGGCAGGTGGAAGGGAAGGGGAACGGGAGACTGGAGTCAGCAGGCGGCCTCCCAAAGTGGAGAATCCAGGTCCACGGTCCCCTTGCTTGTTCCACTCCACATTCCTACAGCAGCTTAGGGGAAGTCATTTAAACTCTGTGCTCCAGTTGCTCGAAGCGTTGACTGGGAATAAATGTGCTACACAGCACTGCAGCTTCCTAAAGCCAGGTGGATCTTCATGCAGCAATTTCAAACTCGTGGCAGGAAGAGCGAGGCCTAAGCCAAGAAAAGCCACAGTGGAAGTTTTAAAAGATGGTGTGGAGGGGGTGTCACAATAGACACAAAAATGCCCGCTCCTAACATCCCCATAACGGCCATCCCAGTAGAAGCACACCACCGTGTTCCTGCAATGTTTCCTGGCCATGTTGGAGAGATTTTGGATGCCTGAAATTTGTCCTTGTAGAATCAAGGGTGAAAGGCACTGTGATGACTTTGAGCATACCCCTTCATCCCCCACTCGCTGTACAGGTGAGAAAACCGACGCTCACGGTCCTTACACGCTTTTTTCAAGGGCACACCCCTGGACTCCCCAAGCCCAGCCCAGCGCCGTCTTATCTCGCACCATGGTGCTCCTTGCTAATCCATATATCTGAGCACACCACAGTGTCCTCTCCAAGTCACTGATGACAAAGGCCATTTTTCACAGGGGGATAAAATCTGCTAAAATCTTCTCCTGCATTCCAGAGTAAGAGCTCCCATATTTCATGGAGCAGGTTAATCACAAATATCAACTGATGAAGTAGCAAGAGAGGAAAGAGAAGGAACCCTCTGGGTCCATGAAAACTTTTGAAATGGGACCCGTTTTGCTTCCCCTGTTTATGCAACAATAAAACATCCTAAAAGCTTGCAACATTTAGCAAAACTCTCTAAAATACCTGGATACAAAATAATATGCTCTTTAAACCAGTAGACAATTTATTTAGGAAAGATAATTGATGAGTTATTTATATTAGTCCCCAGTGTCCAGCACCACCATCATTGAGATGAAGTGCTCAGGACAGAGTGAAATCCCTTAATTACTCTCGTATGTGTTGCGTGTTGCAGGAAAGAAAACATAATGCAAAGTGCTTATATATTTCAGCAGCATAATAGCTTGATGAAGATTTCTAAATTTTTCAAAATGTCATTTCTTTCCAAAAGATGGATTATTTCTGTTGGGGTTTAGTCTACCTAATTATTCCTGCCTTGATTACTTAACTACTCCAGATATTTCATCCCTCCATGCTCTTATCACGTTCGGTATGTTAGAAGAACCGAGGCAGCTTATTAGCACAAAGTAGACAATCCTGTTTCCTGGCAGTTAGTGTGGGCGGGTGGGTTACACAGTGGAGCACTAGAACCTCTCCAACGCAGCCTCTATTCACTTGCAGTGGCCTGGGCTCGTCTGAGGCATGTGCTGTCAGAACTTTATTGCCTCTCCTAGACCAGTGTCCACCCTTCCCCCATCCCAGGAGCCAGAGCACGTGAATTCCCCTTTGCTCTCCAACTCTCTTTCTTGTACACGACACAGACCTTGAGTATGGGCTCTGCATTTCTCTAGAGAGCTGCTTCTCAAACTTCAGCCCAGAGGGCTTGTTAAAACAGAATGGCGGCCAGGTGCGGTGGCTCACGCCTGTAATCCCAGCACTTGGGGAGGCTGAGGCAGGTGGGTCACCTGAGGTCAGGAGTTGGAGACCACCCTAGCCAACATGGCAAAACCCTGCCTCTACTAAAAATACAAAAATTAGCTGGGCATGGTGGTGCATGCCTGTAATCCCAGCTACTTGGGAGGCTGAGGCAGGAGAATCGCTTGAACCTGGGAGGCAGAGGTTGCAGTGAGCTGAGATCGTGCCACTGCACTCCAGCCTGGGCGACAGAGCAAGACTCTGTCTAAAAAAAAAAAAAAACAAACAAAAACCAGAGTGGTGGGGTCCCACGTCCCACTCCCCAAAATGTCTCAGTCAGGAGGTCTAAGCTGGGGCCAGAGAATATCCCAGGTGATGATGCAGTTGGTCCAGGGACCACAGTTGGAGTAAGACAATTTTTTTTCCTTTTAAAATACTTTACAAATTTCGTGCTGTGGTTAGTGTCTGTATTAAACCGGAAATTGGGAGGTAATAGCATTTATTTGTTTGAGTTTGTAAATATCCAGTGTCCAGCTCTAGATTCAATGAGCAAAATAACTATTTAGGTAAAAGGTAAGGACCTCACTGAGGAAGGAAGGAAGGAAGGAAGGAAGGAAGGAAGGAAGGAAGGAAGGAAGGAAGGAAGGAAGGAAGGAAAGAAGGGAGGGAGGGAGGTTGGATGGGAGGGGAGGGGAGGAAGAAAGAGAGGAAGAGAGGAAGAAAAAGATATACGCAGTTGGAAAAGCCAGATTCTAGAACATCTCTGGAAGGTGTGATTCTAAAGCAAGCACAGCTCCACGGCTGGACTACAAGGAATGTGGCTTTTCTCTGTGTTTTCCTACTGCACGGGGCTAGCAGGGGTCGATTATCCTACCAACCTGAGTCATTCTTCACTAACGCGGGGGGCGATGGGCAGAGGGCAAGCCGGGAGGCCAGTGCCTGCCCGGGGCGCACCTGTCACGCTGAGGGAGGGCAGCCCGCGCCCTTTGGCTGATCCCACTGCCTGGAAACGAGCCAGACTCCTCTGCCTTTGAAATCCTGTTCCTTGGAGCAATCTCGGCTCTCTAGGTTTAATTGTTTCGTCTCTTTTTTTCTGGTTTATGAAGCCGCCCCGCCTGAAGTCTGCCCCTTGCGCAGCAGCCCGGAAAGGTGGGAGGAGTGCAGGCTGCGCTCCCCGCTCGGGGAGAGTCGGTTCCTATTTCCTGATTATAAAGAAGCATTCTTTGGGAGCTGATGAATTGCGGCGGGGCTAGGGCCGGCAGGACGCGCACCTGTGATGCTCTGCAGCCGCCGGAGTCTGTTTATGCATCAAATGTGCCCACAGATTTTCCCTGGTGCTTGGGGAGACGGGGGAGGTGGTGCGGGCAGCCTCTCGCCCCCCGCTCCCCGCCCCCCAAACACACACACACAGGTTTGAAAGCCTCTGAGACCTTGCTACTAAAAATGTGGTCTATGGACCAGCAGCATCACCTGGGAGCTTGTTAGAAATGCAAATCTCGGGCCCGCCTAGACCTACCGAATCAGCATCTGCATTTTAATTAATCCTGAGGTAATTCCCTATTTACGTTAAAGTTTGAGAAGCGCGACGCAGGGGTCCACGCAGAGAAAAGGTTAAGAACTCTGATCTCAGACAAGGAAAGGGAGGAAAGAGGAGGGAAAGTCCAGTCCCGGATTTGGAAGGGGGAGCGGAGGGTTAACCCTGAGGTTTACCGCTGGAGTGGAGGACAGAGAAATTAACATATGGAGTGCGTTAGCGGAGAGGTGGTTGAAATTGGGAGTAAACACAGGCAGGGGACAGCTCAGTTTGCCCAGGGGGAGGGGTGGAAAGAGAAGAGATGGGGTTAAGTGGGTGCCACCCACACTCCCAGGAAAGTTGTGTAGGTTGCATGCTGTGACCTTTGGCTCCTCCTCCCGCGTGTTTTCTGAGACTCAACCAACACATTTTGGCACGCACACAGGGTAGACCACAAAACAGCAGAGGCCAGAGCTTGAGGGCAGGCGTGGAGCCGAGGTAAAAAGCACCTGGGAGTTTCTTAATAAGCAGGCTGACATGTGGTGAAAAAAATTCTAATGCAGGAAGAAAGAGAAAGCACGTGGTCATAAAAAGTGTGCCCTGGCATCCTGCATCCATACCCAAGAGGACATGCCTGGCAGAGAGTGCACCCGTGGAGCCAGGGTGACTGCAATCCTCTTGGGCCCAGATCAGCCCCTGTCTGTGCCCAAGAACCAGCTCGCTCTCCATTTTCTGCACTAGTGGAGGAGAGAAGTCCTGAGGGTGTTAAAGAGCAAGTAATCCAAAAAGAAATGACTTGGATTTGGCATAAGGGCCTTTCTAGGCCCCCATCTGACACCCTCTTGCCCTCACTTACTGTCAGCGCTGCTGGAACCAGGTGGTGGTGGTGAGGGAAGGAAACTTGAGTTACAGCTCCAAAGCAGGAGAGATACTTTCCAAATCTGAAGTAGGTGATACACTTCCAGACGCCCCTCTATGGCTCTTTCTTCAGTCCTGTTCAACATTTTTTTGCAAGGGGCAGAGGGACCAATGTAAGACAAACACCTAGCTGGGCGTGGTGGCTCATGCCCGTAATTCCAACAGTTTGGGAGGCCGAGGCAGGCGGATCACTTGAGGTCAGGAGTTCGAGACCAGCCTGGCCAACATGGTGAAAACCAATCTCTACTAAAAATATAAAAATTAGCTGGGCATGGTGACGCACGCCTATAGTCCCAGCTACTCGGGAGGCTGAGGCACAAGAATCTCTCTTGAACCCGGGAGGCAGAGGCTGCAGTGAGCTGAGATTGTGCCAGTGCACTCCAGCCTGGGTGGCAGAGTGAGACCCTGTCCCAAAAAAAAAAAAAAAAAAGACACACACCTATCAAATTTCTGGTTGCCCCAAGCTGGCAGAGCAATTAAAAGACTGGATAATCTACTAGGATTCCAGTGATGTTCCCACAGACTGTTACAATAGAGATAGTGGCATCAGTATTTTTATTCATTCGTTTATTTATTTTCCTCTGCATCCTCTTGTATAAAGGTTTTGAGACGATTTGCAGAAATTATAGTAAATTACATTCAAATATTTAAATAAGAATGCAAAAGTCATATTCAGTTCTAGTACCAATTAAAATTAGCAGTCAAGACTGATGGGAACGGTGACATTTGATAGGGAAAAATATAAAGTCTTAGCCTCAATCCAGGAAGCAGAAGTCCAGGTATAGGATGTGAGGAATGTGTCTTAGTGACATCTTGGATGAAAAAAAGCTGTAATGGCCATTAAATTCAGTATAAGTAAAGAGTGGGGGATGGTGGCCGGAGAAAAAAGAATCCTGCTATAGGCTACAGTCAGATGTAATTGTCTATGAAAAGGGAAATGATAGTCCCACTCTTGTCAAGACCACTCCTGGCACATTGTGCTCAGTTCTGAAAGTCATACTTTGAAAAAGTCATTAGAAAACTGGACATATTCAGAAGACAGCACCCTGGAGAGTGAATGATCATGAAACATGAAGCATAGAAGTAGACTATGTCCTAGCTCCTGTGTCGAGTACCAGAGGAATAACGTCACAAAAATACATGGCCGTAAACTTACAGCCCAGTGAATGAATCAGATAAATAAGTAAACACCAGGAAAAGAGCAGGCTAAGCCAGACTATGGAATCTTGGAAGAAACTGCGGAAATTATGAAACATTTTGGACTGGGTGACATCCAGCATTTATCACTCTCAACAGCTGAAGAAATGAGTGTCTCTATCTTACAAGGGGAAATCCAAGCAGTGCATCTGCTATGGGGTACATGGATCTAAGAATCTGACCATCACGGCTTAAACAAATAAGATATAGTTTGCTCATGCAACAAGAAAAGAGGAAGTAGGCAAATATCTGTCCAAGAATGTCAGCACCTTAGTCTCTGCGATTCTTTTGGTCCCTCCCTCATGGTTACAAAATGCCTGCTACTGCTCTTGCCTTCATGTCTACCTTCTAGCAGGAAGAAGAGGAAAGAGCAGCACCTGTATCAGGGGAATAAAAACTTCCCCAGGAACCCACAGCAAACTTCTATTTAGAGTCATCAGCCTAAAGTGTGGCCCATGGTTCCACGATGTGGTTCCTTGTCAGGAATGAGGGTTGGGTTAGCCAATCAACAGTGTCTGCCACAAATGAGTTTCAAGTTTCAGGCTTGGGAGCGTGAAGGGATGGTGGTGCCATCCACAGAGACAAGAAATACGGAGGAGGAGCAGGTTTGCTGGGCGCAGGAGTGGCAGTTGCTGAGTTCAGCCTTGGACATGTTGAGAAGCCTGTGAAATGTCTAAAAACAGAGATGGCACATGGACAGATAAGATGTGAGGGCTTAGATTGCAACTGAGAGATCTGTACTAAAACATGGATACAGGAGTCACTAGCAAAGAAGCGGGAATGAAAGCCCTGAGTACAAGTGAGGTCCCTCAGAAGACGGAGCAGAGCTAGTGGGCTAGAAGGCCTGGGGTGGGGGCCAGTTTGGCTTTTAGGCAGAATGTTGTTCGAAGAGAGGAGTCTAGAAGTATGCAGAGAAGAAACAGCCAGAGCAAGTGGGAAACCTGGAGTGACTGGTTTGCAGAGGCTGTGGGAAGAAAGTACTTCAAGGAGGGAAGGAGCGACAGGGACAGCCCATACCGTGGACACTCAGTCATCCCTTCAGCCCACCTGCAAGGTCATCTGAAGCTATGGGGCCATTCCCATGCATGCCGACAGCCTCTGCCAACAGCGATGACCTGTAGCTGGAGTGTGATGTATTGTCTGGTTTGGTTTTTTATTTAAGATGGAGGTGAGTTGGTGGAAAAGCCTCATAGAGAGAATGCATTGGAGGGACAGGTGGGAGGACAGTTGGTTAAGTGCCTCTGGAGGCAGGGGCCGGGAAACGTGTCTTGGTATAAGAGGCTATCTCTTCACTAAGCCTTCAAGTAGGGAGGCAAGAACAAGAGGCAGAAGGAGATAACTCAGTAGGTAGTGAGAAAGGGAGGGGCTTCTTACATGATGACCCTAACCCTAACCCTAACCCTAACCCTAACCCTAAACCTAACTTATTTTCACATCAAAATAGGGAACAACAAGAGGAATGAGTTCATATTCCAACAAGACATGCACCAGAATGTTCATGGCAGATTTACTGATGATAGCTCCAAATTGGAAACCATCCAAAAGTCTGTTTAATCAAAGAATGAAATTACAAATTCTGGTTTATTTCATGCAATGGAATACCATACAGCAATGACAAAGATCAAACTAATTGCAACAACATAGATGAATCTCACAGATATTATGTTGACCTAAAGAAGCCAGATATGAAATTTACATATGTAAGTGTATATATGTAAATTTGTATATATGTAAAATATGTACAGCATATACTGTATTTATGTGAAGTTCAAAAACAGGCAAAACTCATCTATGGTGATAAATGGCAGAATAGTGGTTACCTTGGAAGGACAGGTTATTGTCTATGAGGGGTCCAAGGGAATTTTCTAGTTTCTGGGTAATGAGAACATTTGGTATCTTGATTTGGGTGGTGATTTACATGAGTACAGATGTATGTAAATATTCATCAGATGACACTTAAGGTTTGTGCACTTTACTGTTTGTAGTTATATTTCAACAATAAAGAAAACAAAAGTAGGGAGGTAGGATCAGTAGCAAATAAAATGGAAGATGACCAGTAAGAGACTGAAGACAGAGGTCAAAGCTTAAAGTAGCAGAGATTATCAGTCATGTGACTATTAGCCAGGGACTTAGTCACATGACTAAGGGCACATAGCAGAGATTATCAGTCATGTGACTATTAGCCAGGGACTTAGTCACATGACTAAGGGCACAAAGAAAGAATGTCAAGAAGCATTTAAGGCCCAGATGAGGATGGAGAACATGGATTTGCCATGTTGTAAGGCCACAGTGATGCGTTTTCTCCAACAGCACAATGGGCTTAAGAATAAAGATGTCCAGCAGTCACACTGATCCAGAATTAGAGTTTTGCAGAACAGAAGAAGGGAAACAGAAGGTGGACAGAAAGTCAAGGATGGGATTCCAGCTTCTTTTTTTTTTTTTTTTTTTTTTTGAGACGGAGTCTTGCTCTGTTGCCCAGGCTGGAGTGCAGTGGCGCGATCTCGGCTCACTGCAAGCTCCGCCTCCCGGATTCATGCCATTCTCCTGCCTCAGCCTTCCGAGTAGCTAGGATTACAGGCATGTGCCACCACACCTGGCTAATTTTGTATTTTTGGTAGAGACAGGGTTTCTCTATGTTGGTCAAGCTGGTCTGGAACTCCCGACCTCAGGTGATCTGCCCACCTCAGCCTCCCAAAGTGCTGGGATTACAGGGGTGAGCCACTGCACCCAGCGGGATTCTGCCTTCTTCATTTGAAGCCAGAAGTCACTAGAAAACAGAGAGTCCTTAGGTTGAGGCAGTCAAAGCATAGGTGTTTGAGAAGGGAGAAGGGAGGGAGAGGTGGAGAAAGCTAAGATTTCAGACATGGAGCAAATTTGGTCATTGGTGTGGCCTACTGGAGCCATGGTATCTGAGGAAAGTGCTAGGAGACTAGAGAGGTTTACACTGGGAAAAGATGGCAGCAAGCACATCAGCTATATCCAACTGTTTCAATTGTGGTTATGTGCAGGAGAAATTAGATGTGTCTGTAGGAACTTAGTGGGGAAAACTAGGGCCAATCATGGGAGATGGACCCTGTGAGGCAGATATTGCCCCTTAATAGGTGTGTCTTTCACACCTAGATCCAGGGGTTCGGGTGCAAAGTGACAAATTGAGTGTAGAGACAGATTATCACCTCCCTTGTTCTGGCTTACATACTTCTATTAATGCTGTGCAGCTGGATAATGCTTTGCTATATTAACTTATAGATTGTTTTTCTGTCTGTATTATCCCCTTCCTTTCCCATTTGAACATGCTTCCAGCCTCACTTAATTTCACTGTTGACTCACCGTGCATGTGGTACTTGAAGTCCTCACAGCTTTTTCAAATGCACCTTGTTTAGCTTTCTCTCTCCATCCTGTTTACTTGGGCCACAAGAGTTTGTGGGAGGGAAAGTAACTCCTCACTCCAGAATTTAAGATAAGGGAAATAAGTTTGCCCCTGAGCAGTAAACTAAGCCATCAACATTTAATGTGTCAGAACAGAGTCACCTTGAACGGATGGAATTCCCAGGCCAGTGAGACTTGGCTGCAGCCTGATTGAAGTTGTTAGGAAATTAGAATGTGTCCATCAGACAGCAGGCTGGGGAGGTCCTGGCTGGATACCTTGCATTTTTCCCTCCAGCATCACTCTCCTTCCTCTTCCGCCTGTTCTGGCCCAGATAAGATAACCTGGCCTCATGCTTTCCTGGAGTTCAGCCAACAGGAAGCCCAGAAGGCGATCAGAGGGAACAAGGGGAGTAGGGTTCACTTACTTCTTCCCCTGGCTCCCCCTCCACCACCACCGCCCCACAAGGGCACCTCAAGCTGGCTGCACCCTTCACCAAAGGTCATTCACTGCCTCCCTTAAGGTTTCTTCTTCTATACTTGGGTTCTGGTAGCCACTCTATACCCCTCATTGCTTTGTGCTTAGGGATGCTACCAGCCCCAGGTTTCTGTGCTATCCTTTGTGGTTCCCTACCCCACACACCTCTGTAAATAGTACCTGTATTAGTCCGTTTCCACGCTGCTGATAAAGACATACCTGAGACTGGGCAATTTACAAAAGAAAGAGGTTTATTGGACTTACAGTTCCATATGGCTGGGAGGCCTCACAATCATGGCAGAAAGTGAAAGGGACGTCTCACATGGCAGCAGCAAGAGAAGAGAGCTTGTGCGGGCAAATTCCCATTTTTAAAGCCATCAGATCTTGTGAGACTCATTCACTATCAGAAGAACAGAGCAGGAAAGACTTGCCCCCCCAGAATTCAATCATCGCCTCTCACTGGGTTCCTCCCACAACACATGGGAATTGTGGGAGTTACCATTCAAGATGAGATTTGGGTGGGGACACAGCCAAACCATGTCATTCCACCTCTGACTCCTCCCAAATCTCATCCTCACATTTTAAAACCAATCATGCCATCCCAACAGTCCCCCAAAGTCTTAACTCATTTCAGCATTAATTCAAAAGTCCACAGTCCAATGTCTCATCTGAGACAACGCAAATCCCTTTCACCTATGAGCCTGTAAAATCAAAAGCAAGTTAGTAACTTCCTAGATACAATGGGGATACAGGAATTGGGTAAATATGGCCATTGCAAATGGGAGAAATTGGCCAAAACAAAGGGGCTACAGGCCCCATGCAAGTCTGAAATCCAGCAGCGCAGTCAAATCTTAAAGTTCCAAAATGATCTTCTTTGACTCCATGTCTTGCATCTGGGTCACACTGATGTAAGAGGTGGGTTCCCATGGCCTTTGGCAGCTCCACCCCTGTGGCTCTGCAGGGTACAGCCTCCCTTCTGGCTGCTTTCATGGGCTGGCATCAAGTGTCTGTGGCTTTTCCAGGTGCATGGCGCAAGCTGTCAGTGGATCTACCATTCTGGGGTCTGGAGGATGGTGGCCCTCTTCTCATAGCTTCACTAGGCAGTGCCCCAGAAGGGACTCTGTGTGGGAGCTCCAACCCCACATTTCCCTTCCATACTGCCCTAGCAGAGGTTCTCCATGAGAGCCCTGCCCCTGCAGTAAACTTCTGCCTATACATCCAGATGTTTCCATACATTCTCTGAAATCTAGGTGGAAGTTCCCAAACCTCAATTCTTGACTTCTGTGTACCTGCAGCCTCAACACCACGTGGAAGCTGCCAAGGCTTGGGCCTTGCACCCTCTGAAGCCACAGCCAGAGCTGTACCTTGGCCCCTTTTAGTCACAGCTACAGCGGGTAGGAAGCAGGGCACCAAGTCCCTAGACTGCACACAGCATGGGGATCCACAAAATCATTTTTGCCTCCTAGGCCTCCAGGCTTGTGATAGGAGGGGCTCCCATGAAGACCTCTGACATGTCCTGGAGACATTTTCCCCATTGTCTTGGGGATTCACATTTGGCTCCTCATTACTTAAGCAAATTTCTCTGGCTAGCTTGAATTTCTCTTCAGAAAATGGGATTTTCTTCTCTATCACATTGTCAGGCTGCAAATTTTCCAAACTTTCATGCTCCGCTTCCTTATAAAACTGAATGACTTTAACAGCACCCAAGTCACCTCTTTAATGCTTTGCTGCTTAGAAATTTCTTCCACCAGATACCCTAAATCATTTCTCTCAAGTTCAAAGTTCCACAAATCTGTAGGGCAGGGGCAAAATGCCACCAGTCTCTTTTCTAAAACATAACAAGAGTCACCTTTGCTCCAGTTCCCAATAAGTTCCTCATTTTCATCTGAGACCACCTCAGCCTGGACTTTATTATCCATATCGCCATCAGCATTTTGGGCAAAGCCACTCTACAAGTCTCAAGGAAGTTCCAAGCTTCCCCACGTTTTCCTGTCTTCTTCTGAGCCCTCCAAACTGTTCCACCCTGTGCCTGTTACCCAGTTCCAAAGTCACTTCCACATTTTCAGGTCTTTTCAACAACACCCCACTCTACCAGTACCAATTTACTGTATTAGTCCATTTTCATGCTGCTGATAAAGAGATACCTAAGACTAGGCAATTTACAAAAGTAAGAGGTTTATTAGACTTACAGTTCTACGTGGCTGGGAGGCCTCACAGTCACAGCAGAAGGTAAAAGGCACATCTCACATGGTGGCAGACGAGAGAAGAGAAATTGTAGAGGCAAATTCCCATTTTTAAAGCCATCAGATCTTGTGAGACTCATTCACTATCATGAGAACAGCACAGGAAAGACCTGCCCCCATAATTCAATCACCTCCCACTGGGTTCCTCCCATGACACATGGGAATTGTGTGAGTTATAATTCAATATGAGATTTGGGTGGGGACACAGCCAAACCATATCAGTACCTTTGCAATAAGCCTTCCTTAGATTATCATAATGTGAGTGTTTGAACTCACTGTTTGCTGTTTGACCCCTGAGGGAAACCAAGTCAGAAATAGAAGTTGGGAGTGTCCACCTCACAACCCTCAGACAACTAGGCAGTTCTGGGACTCACCTGCAGGACCGGGGGACAGCCAATGGAATCATCCAGTCAACTGGTTTCTAATTGTAAATGCTCACAATAACCTTTCTGCTCGTTCTAGCACCTTCATGTGAACTTGTATCCAGAGCTGGCTTATCCTGGCCATCATGAGATTCTGTTTCTGAGCCTACAAAGCTGAGAGCCACACCAGGTGGTAGACAGGCCACCAAGGTAAATGTCCCCCTGAAGAAAGCTGCCTGAGGCCCAACCAGCCCTGCCCCATGTCACAATTTGTCACTGTTGTGCCACACATGCCACTTTAATAGTGTGCACTCAAGACTAGACATCACGTAGAATCATAGGCTTATAGAGCTAGAAGGAGCCCTAGAGATGAGAAGGCCTGGTCTGGGCTCTTCATTTGAAGGTGAGAGTGCTGGCCACCAGAAAGGCTAGATAACTTGCCTGTGTACTATGCAGAGAGTGTGTTGGTCAGGGCCAGTCCCCATGGCAGTGTCCTTCTGGCCACACTTTCCCACTGCCCCTCTACACAGGTGCATCTGTATGTGGGCTCTGGGATCAATCAGCCAGAAGAATTTTACAGACAGTAAGGGTGAGTTTGTCAGGGATATGGTGGAGTGCTAGACTCACTAAGGCAGGCAGCGCCGGGCCTGTATCACCCTCTTGAAGCTTCTTAACGTCTCTGAATCTTCTCTTCATCTGCAAAATTGCAGATAATAATACTGCATTGGAGATTAAGTTTCAACATGAATTTTGGAGGGATATAGCATTCAAAGCATAGCATGCCATCCTTGCCCCCCTCCCCCCCCAAAATTCATGTCCTTCTCACATACAAAATATCTCCATTCCATCTCAATAGCTCCAAAAGCCTTAACTCGTTCCAGCATCAACTTTAAGTCCAACGTCTCATCTAAATATCATCTAAATTAGATGTGGGTGAGACTCAAGGTGTGATTCATCCTAAAGAAAATTCCTCTCCAGCTGTGAGCCTGTGAAATCAAACAAGTTATGTGCTTCCAAAATACAATGGTGGACAGGCATAGGATAGACATTCCCTTCCTAAAGGGAGAAACAGGGAGGAAGAAAGGGGTGACTGGTCCCAAAGGAGTTCAAAACTCTACAAAGCAAGCAACATTAAATCTTAAAGCTGGAGAATAATCTTTGACTCAATGTCCTGCCTTCTGGCCTCACTGGGACTCACTGGACTCAGGGGTCCATGGCTTTGCTGGGTGCAGCCCAGGCAGCTCTCCCAGGTACCTGCAGCTCTCCCAGGCTGGTGTTGCATGCTGGTGGCTCTACAGTTAGTTACAAGTCTTGGGGGAGGCCCCACCCTGTGGCTCCACTAAGCATTGCCCTAGTGAGGGCTCTCAGTGGTGGCCCTGCTCCTGTGGCACTTCTCTGCCTAGGCCCCAAGGCTCTCCAAGGCATCCATTAAATCTAGGTGTAGGCAGCCTCCATGGCTCCTGTACTCTGCACGCCTGCAGAGTTAGCACCATGTGAATGTCTTCAGGTTTGCCATTGCTGCCCACCTGAGCCTGCTGGAGCACAGCCAGGTGGCTAAGGAGTGCTGTGCCAGAATTCATGGAGTAGAAGCTTGAGGCAGCCCTGGGCAGCAGCCTCGAGGTTCCCTGCGCCCCTCTTCTGAAACCATTCTGCCCTCAAGGGACAGAATCTAGGCCTCTGGACATCTGGGCCTCTGATGGGGGTGGCAGCACCATTCTCCAAAATGCCTTTGGGGTCATTCTTCCAATGTCTTGCTAAATAGCACCTGGCTTCTGCCTATCGCTCCTAACTTCCTTATCAGCAGGGAGCTCGGCCACATTCTTGGTGTTCTCTCTCAAACACCCTTTTCATTCTTTACACGGCCAAGCTGAGAATTTCCAAATCTTTAAGTTCTGCTTCTCTTTTGATTATAAATTCGGTCTGTAATTCATTTCTCTCTTCTTGCATTTTACCATAGGCTTCAAGAGAAGCCATGCAGCACCCTGAGTACTTTGCTAATATCCTCGTTCATTGTTCTCAAGTTCTACCTTCCACAAAGCACTAGGACACAGCCATAATTCAGCTAAGTTTTTTTCTGCTTTGTAACAAGAACAACCTTTCCTCCAGTTTCCAGTCCACAGCATGTTCCTCACCTCCAACACCTCATCAGAATGGCCTTTACTATCCATATTTCTACCAACATTCTGGTCATGACCACTTAAGTAATCTCTAAGAAAACTGAGGCTCTTACTACAGTTCTCCTCTTATTCTGCACTTTCATGAGAATCAGCCTTTATGGACCATTCATGGTAATATAGGCTTTTTCTAGCCTATTCTTTCAAATTCTTCTAGCTTCCCCCCATTACCCAGTTCCAAAGCTGCTTCCACATTTCCAGGCATTTGTTAGAGCAAGACCCTACTTCTTGTTACCATTTTTATCTTAGTCTTTTCATGCTGCTATAACAAAATACATGAGACTAGGTAATTTATAAATAATAGAAATTTATTTCTTTCAGTCTTGGAGGCTGGGAAGTTCAAGGCACCAGCAAGTTTGATGTCTGGTGAGGGCTGCTCTCTGCTTCCAAGATGGCACCTTCTTGCTGCATCCTCCGAAAGGTATGAACACTATGTCCTCACGTGGCAGAAGGGATAGAAGGAAAAAAAAAGCCTAACACTCTATAAAGCCTCTTTTATAAGGTCCTCAATCCCATTCATGGAGAAAGAGCCCTCATGACCTAATCACCTCCTAATGGCTCCACCTCTTAAATACTATTGCATTGGAGAATAAGTTTCTACATGAATTCTGGAAAGCAGACATTCAAACCATAGAAAATACCTTCTATCATGGTGTTATCATGAGGATAAAATATGATATTGCATATGAACTGGGGACTCAGTAACTGTTACTCTGAACTAGTAGGAGTCTGAAAGTGTCCACCAGGTGCAAATGTAGGGCCACACCTTCCATCCTGACCTCACCACCTTCTTCCAGGTTGACATGAACACCCTTTAATACCAAGGACAAGGCAGCAGGTGTTGTCAGTGCCTCACCTATAGCCCCTCAGCCTACCCAAGTGTCACACTCTTAGCTGTGTTTTCTATCCCTCTGCTTGAGAGCTCTCTTTGTCTTTTTTTGAGTTTTACTTTATTTTTAATTTACAAATAATAATTGTATATATTCATGAGGTACAATGTGATGGTTTGGATACTTGGATACATGTTTACATCACGGAATGATCAAATCAGGCTAATTAGCCTAACCATCACCTCAAATATTTATTTCTTTGTGGTGAAAACGTTTAAAATCTTCTCTTTTAGCGATTTTGAAATACGCAATACATTATTATTAACTGTCACACTGCATTGTGCAATAGATCACCAGAACTTATTCCTCATGTCTAACTGAACTGTGTACCCATTGACTAACATCTCCCCTTTCTCCAGCCCCCTCCCCAGCCTCTGGTAACCACCATTCTACTCTCTGCTTCTATTAATTTGACTTTTTTTTTTTTCAGACAGGGTCTCACTCTGTCACCCAGGCTGGAGTGTAGTGGCATGATCTCGGCTCACTGCAGCCTCCATCTCCTGCGCTCAAATGATCCTCCCACCTCAGCCTCCCAAGTAGCTGGGACTATAGGCATGCACCACCACACCTGGCTAATTTTGGTATTTTTTAGCAGAGATAGGGTTTTGCCATGTTGCCCAGGCAGGTCTCCAACTCCTGAGCTCAAGCGATCTGCCCACCTCAGCCTCTCAAAGTGCTGGGATTATAGGTGTGCACCACTGCACCCGGCCGAGTTTGACTTTTTTAGATCCCACATATAAGTGAGATCATATGGTATTTGTCTCTATTCCTGGCCTGTTTCACTTAGCATAATGTCCTCCAGGTTCATTCATGTTGTCACAAATGACAGAATTTCCTGTTTTTTTTTTAAGGCTACATAGTATTTCATAGTGTTTATATAGTACATTTTCTTTATCCATTTATTCATTGATGGACACTTAGGTTGATTCCATATTTTGGCTATTATGAACAATGCTGCAATAAACATGGGGGTGCAGATATCTCTTCCACATACTGATTTCCTTTGGATATATACCCAGCAGTGGGATTGCTGGATCCTATGGTAGTTTTATTTTAGTTTTTTGACGAACCTCCATACTGTTTTACGTAATGGCTATACTAATTTACATTCCCACCAACAGTGCACAAGGGTTTCCTTTTCTCCACATCCTCACCAACATTTGATATCTTTCATCTTTTGATAACAGCCAATCTAACAGGTGCGAGGTGCTATCACGAAGTGGTTTTGATTTGCATTTCTGAGAGCGCTCTCTGGCTGCAGTGGCATTTTCAGACCACGTCTGAGGCAGCCTAGAAGTGCCAGGGAGTTTACACTCTTCCAGAACAGTCCGCAAACAGTGAAAGCCACGGGTTGGTGAAGAAATGCCTCAGCTTCCTCATCCTCAGTGGGGGACAGTTTTGAGGACCTGTCTCCCTGAGAGGGTCCCTTGAGGGATTGAGCCTTAGTGTCCACATTGGAAACCCACCTAAAGCACACTTTGTTGGCTTTCCTTCCTTCCTTGTCTCACTTCTCTCTCACTGTCCTTTCTGGGCTCACCTCCCAAATGAATTACTTGCACTGGAATCCTGAGGTCTGTTTTTAGAGGAGCCCAAACTAAGACCAAGGACAAGAGGGGGAAGGATCTCACAGAGTTTGGCTGAGTCCACACTGGGGTCCCCCTGCCCGAGCAGGCCCAGGCGGCTGGAGAGACTCAACCCCAGGTGCCATGGTGCTTCCTGGAAAGAATCAGCCTTAGGAAAGAGAAAATGATAAGCAGCACCTGGCCCAGTGCCAGAGAACAGAGCTGCAGCTGAGGACAGAACAATCTGTCACTAAAATCGTCCTCCTCCTCCACCCAGTGGGGTTCTGTCTGCACCCACGAGCAAAGAGATTTAGAGAAATAGCAAGGAAAATCTAAATGGTGGAGAGAATGAAGCACCTCACCTCTGCAGTGTTGATGGCCATAGAGAAGGCAGAGATGGGCCCAGGGCTCTCGATCCTGGATATCACTGGGCTGCTTTTAGTGACAATGGGTGACCCAGCCTGGCCATCCCAGCAGCCATTGCAGAGATATGGAAATAGCTTCTCAGCCTTCTGCCTCCAAAAGTGCCTCTACTTCACACCCATTAGGATAACTATTATCCAAAAAACAGAAAATAACAAGTGTTGGGAGGATATAGAAAAATTGGGACACTTGTGCACTGCTAGTGGGAATGTAAAATGGTATAGCCACTGTGGAAACAGTATGATGGTTCCTCAAAACATTAAACATAGAGTTACCATATGATCCAGCAATCCTGCTTCTGGGCATATACCCAAAAGAACTGAAGGCAGGGGCGCAAAGAGGTATTTGTCCAACCACACTCATAGCAGCATTATTAACAATAGAAAAAGGTAGAAACAATCAAAGTGTGTATCGATGGATGAATGAATAAAAATGTGGTATATCCGTACAATGGAATATTAGCCTTAAAAGAGAATAATGTACTGACACATGCTACAACATGGATGGACGTTGAAGACATTATACTAAGTGAAAGAAGCCAGACACAAAAAGACAAATACTAAGGACATTTATCTCATGTTCCTAGAGTAGTCAAATTTAGAGACAGAAAGTAGAATGGTGCTTGCCGGGGGCTGCCGGGAGAGGGGAATGGGGAGTTAATGCTTAATGGGTACAGAGTTTTAGTTTTGCAAGATGAAAAAGCTCTGCAGATGGATGGTGCTGATGGCCGCACAACAATGTGTATGTAGTGAATGCCATTGAATTGTACACTTAAAATGGTTTAATCAATTTTATGTGTATTTTACCATAATTTTAAAAATAAAATCAATGCCTCCAGCCCCCCATCCCCTCTTCCCCCACCTCCTCCTCGCTTCCTCTCAGCATCCCTGCTTTCCTGATTTCTTTTTATTGTATTTTATTCATGTATTAAATAGGAATGGGGTCTCGCTATGTTGCCCAGGCTGGTCATGAAGTCCTGGCCTCAAGCAATCCTCTCAACCTCGATCTCCCAAGGTGCTGACATTACAAGCATGAGCAACTGCACCTGGCCTCCTAAAGACGTATGGCTTGGCTCTGTGGTGAGGTTCCTGCTCCTCCTCTTGCACCCATGAATTGACAACCAGTTTGTGATCCAAGCTTTAACTCTTAACACCTGTCTTAGGTCAGGCTCCCTTGAAGCAGAAGCTGAGACAGGGATTCTTATGCAAGTGAATGAATGAGCAAGTGCTCTCAGAAGGAACCTGCAGAGGAAGAAAGGAGGCAGGAGGTGAGAGGAGAAGAGGAGAAAAAGAGATGTGGTTCAGCTGAAGTCTCACCTTGGCTTGGTCCTGTGGGGAGCTCTAAAATGTGAAGGTACCACAGGCTCACCCACCTTGAGGCAAGGAAGTGGGTTTTTCTGCCTTCCTCTCAGTCAGCTATGGACTACTGACCACTGTGTGGCAGAGGGGGTGGTAATCTCCCAGACATTTCCCAGTGGGTGCTCTCATCTAACTGAGGGCAATTGTCAGGAGAAGGGAGCAGCTATGAGTCATCAACACCTGACACTCACAACAACCAGGGATAGGAGCACCAGCCTGCTAAAGGGAACCTGAGGCATCAGTGGCTTCTTCCATACACCCTTCCAGAAAACAAGTTCTGATCTCTGTTCTCTATCCCCAGTCCTGCACAGATGGATGAGAGACACCTCTGTTTAGCAGAAGCAACAGTGTCGGGGTTGAGTCCTGGCTCCAGAGTACACCATGTGTATCTCCTGGGCAACTTCATTGATCTCTCTCAGTCTCAGCTTCCACATCTATAAAATGGGAATGGGAATAGGACTGTAGTAGTTATTCTTTTGAATTAACTAGGACTCTCCAAATATAACTCCCTTGTTCTGGTAACAGGCCTCCCTTACCCCTTGCTCAGCCATGGGGCAAATGACACAGACCTAGCCAATCAGAGTATCCCATTCACCTGACACCTCAGGAATAAGACTGTGACTGAAGGAGGCCAACCAGAGACCTTCTCCAGGATTTTTTTTTTTCTTGAGATAGAGTCTCACTCTGTCACCCAGGCTGGAGTGCAGTGGCACTATCTTGGCTCGCTGCAACCTCTGCCTCCCTGGTTCAAGTGATTCTCCTGCCTCAGCCTCCCGAGTAGCTGACAGGTGCATGCCACCAGGCCTGGCTAATTTTTATATTTTTAGTAGAGATGGAGTTTCACTATGTTGGCCAGGCTGGTCTCAAACTCCTGACCTCCAGTGATCCACCCACCTCAGCCTCCCAAAGTGCTGGGATTACAGGCAAGAACCATCGCACCCAGCCCAGGATTGTTCTGACTGGAACTAGCAAGGAAAGCCCATTGCCTGAGGGCCATGGAGCTGGAAAGATGTCAGGTAGACATGGGCTGTGGCTGTGTTCCCCACCGCATGTGGGAGGTCTGACTGCCAGAGGAAAGGGAGGCCCACACCAAGGAGAGAGAATGAGAGAGAATCCTCTGCCCCCCTAGACTCAATCATGCCTATGACCAGCCCCCTCATTCTCCTTCCTAGGTACAGGGGCCAATCAATTCTCCTTTTGTTTTTTTGTTTTTGTTTTTGTTTTTTTCTAGTTTCTATGACTTGCCTTAATCAATTCTTTGTCTAAGTTAGTTTGAGCTGGATTTCTCCCATTTACAAATAGAAGACAGCTGACTATTATAAGGAATGCCTGCCTTGCAGAGGGTTGTGAAGATTCAATGAGATAATACGTACACAGAGAGGTGTCTAATAATGGTCACTGTAATTCTCAGAAGGCCAGTACAAAACAGGGGTGAGAGCCACCTCCTCTGTTGTCTGTGAACATTATCTCATTGGACCCACAAGCAGTGAGCAGACGCCTTGTGGGTTCACCCTCCTACTCAGAATTTAACTCAAAAATCCCTTTTTGATGCCCCGAGATTGTTTAAGGTTCAGTTCACCACTGAGCCTTCCTGGCACCACTCTTAGTATTCTTTGCAACTGTTTGCTGTTCTTTTTTGGCTATCTGCCAGCTCTTCTGCATGATTTTTTTTTTTTTTAATTGTGTTCATCAGGGCCCCCTGTGTAGCAGTAGCTCTTCATCAGGTTCGTCTTTTCTTCCTCCTTGGGCTCCTTTGTGGTGGCCAACTTGGAATTTTATTTTTGAGTTCTTCCAACCTTCTGGATGGTCTCTTTAATGTCTCAAGCCGTGAGTTCCTACCTCTGTTTGCTCTAAAGCACTATTCCTCAAAATGCCTTCTGGGAACCCCCTGAATTAAGAACACCTAAAATTCCTGGCCCTGCTCCCGAAGTACCTAATCAGTCTTGGAGGCAGAGCTGCAGGGGAATCTGTATCAGCCCTTGTTCACGTATATAAACCCTTCCACACTCAAGCCTGAGAACCACTGTTTCAAGACTTTTGAAGTCTGACCAGCCCACTCTTCATGACCCTCTTCTGAGATGATGAACTCACCTTCACCCAAGGTCCGGTCTTGCTGCCTCACCAAATAGTTCCCGCTTCTTGGTTTGAATTTAACTCTAGTAGCAATTCCTCACTGGCCGCTCCTCTACCTTATAGGAGGTGAGAGTGTCAGCAAGGCAAGCCAAGAGTTAGTTCAGATGCTCTGCTCGTAGCTGATGAGAACTCTGAGCAACCACCCAATTGGTGGTGCCCCCATCAGTAGGTCTCTCACCTCTGGGCTAGTTGTGTGGTCGTAGTCAAGAACCACCATCAGTTTCCCCCATCTGGTCCAGCAGCCTGAAATATGCTTCTGCAACAATATGACTTCTGTTCCCCTTGCTTTTGATCTCCACCCACATGATTCCCAACACAGCCCTGCCCTCAGGACTGTGAATTTCCATGTGGGTGTGAATCTTTTTATCATGTGCAGATGCTTCACCTCCCTTCTAATTTTTTTTTTTTTAACAAGGTCAACCTTCCTATGTCTACTCCACCCACAGCCCCTTTCTGAAGATGGCCCTTCTGCTCAAGTGACTTTGGTGATAACTAATTGGACTAGTATTTCAGTTTGGGTTCCCCCAGAAGCAGACTGTGAGGCAAGGATTCACATGCAGGTAGTTTATTTAGGAGGTGATTCTGAGATGGACCAGTAGTGGAGTGAAGAAATGTGAGAAGGAAGGCAACCAATACAGGGTGTGTTGTCAAGCAAGTTACCACTCTGGATAACTGGAGCTCAGTGTTGCTGGAGAATAGTGTAGAAGACAAGCCTTGGGCAAAGAGGCAAAATAATTGGGGTAAAGGGGTAAAAGGATTGGGTGTTTAGACACTAACTCTTGTCAGTCACTAGGCATTCATACCCAGTACTTCTAGCTAGCCACACCTATCTGGACACAACAGTGACCAGAGAAGGCCCCAGGCAAAGAGATGTAGGGAGGCGCTGGCAGTTGGAAATGTGGCCAGCATGCATTGAAATGGTAAAAGCAAGAAGCTATGAGCAGGGCACTGCCAGCATCTGCTGCAACAAAGCACGGGGGAAACACACACCTATGTCAAAGTCTCTGAAAACTTGAACCAAGTGTCTTAGTTTGTTTATGCTGCTATAACAAAACACCTGAGACTGGGTAATTTACAAAGAACAGAAATTTATTTTCTCACAGTTATGGAGGCTGGGAAGTCCAAGATCAAGGCACCAGCAGATTTGGTGTCTGTGAGGGCTGCTCTCTGCTTCCAAGATGGCACCTTATTGCTGCATCTTCACATGGCAGAAGGCAAAAAGGCAAAAGGGGATGAATGCTGTACCCTCACACGGCAGAAGAGCTGAAAAGGAATGAACCGACTCCTTCAAGCCCTTTTATAAGGGCCCTAATCCCATCTATGAGATTATGACTTAATGGGGTCCTCATGACTTAATCACTTCTTAAAGGCCCCACTTCTTACAACCATCACACTGGCAATTGAGTTTCAACATATGAATTTGGAGGACGCATTCAGACCATAACACCAAGAGACACAGAAACCATGATCATATAGTATGATTGCTTGAATTGAGAAGCTCCACCAAACTGAGATGGAGCAATCTGTTTAAGCTACATAGATGCTAATGAATAAACAGGTACAAATCCACCCGCAATGGCATAGATGAGAATGGGGAGGATAAGCAAGGAAAATGAGAAATAAGAGAACATGTGGCTCCAGGAAAGAGAAAGAGAGGTTGGCAGCCTTGGATCCTATCAGCTTGTTTGCAATGCCAGTCCTCGAACCACTGTTATTTGTCCCATGAGATGCACCATGCCTATTTAATAAAGGTTTCTTTAATTGAACCAATGTAAGTAGGCCTATGTTCCATCCAACCAAAATCTATGAGGTCTTCTGTTGACATCTCAAATTTATTTTGTGTTTATACCCTGTACACAGGTATATGGATTTCTAAGGCAATAGGACTGTTCATAATGCCCTTTTTAATCCCTTTCTTGAATTCTACAAGGCATTTCTCCCCCGCCCTCACCTGTTCCATTGTCTTTTGGCTCAGATCAACACATCTCACTGCAATGTAAGTTCTTCTCTGTCCTTGTGAGAAGTGTTGCCTCAATACTCCCAGCCCACCACAACAATGCGTGGTGAGAAATGTGAGAAATCCACCATGAACCCTGATCCTGGAATTTTTCTGCAGCCTGAATTGAGGGTCAATTTCTGCAGCCTCTATGCAGCAAGTGTGGTACAGGCAGGCTGATGACACAATCTTTATATGCCACATGATCATGTGGTTAACCAGATCCCAGGAGAATCGGAGAGGGCCATCTGGGCTTGGAGTTAGAGAGTTTCCTGCAGGCTCTTTGCTGTATTGGTTTGTCAGGTCCTGGGACTCAAAAGCAAAGCCACACAATCTAGCTTCTCAGGCCCTGGTAGCCACGTGTCTGTGAATTGCCACTAAAAGCCAAGTATCCAGGGCCTGGGTCTTTTCATTCTAGTTAAAGATCTTAAACTCCCAGTTCAGACACCCCTATCCTAGTCTTGATTCAAATTCTGTTCACTGGATCTGAGCTAGGGGCGCTCAATGAAGTCAGATTTTCTGGCGTTTTATTTTTCCAATTTGCAAATGTAGCACTATGGCAATACAAGTTATTTTACTTGGCTAGAAATTCTGCCCTAGCAGCATTTAATTAATGCATTACATTAAGAGTTTCAAATATTTCTTGGAAGTAGGTGGGAAATTAATATAAAACTAAATAAATAAGCATTTTCTTTCTTTAAAGCCAGTATTTTTGACATGCAACAAATGCTTACCAGAGTAAAAACTCAATTCACTGGCGCCTACGCTGATGAAAATCCTGCAGCAATCAGGATGTATTTTGGACACTGAGCTTTTAAGAAAAAAAATACAAATGAAATAAGCAGCACAGCTCCTTGAACTAAGCTGGTACTCTTAGACCATTTGGTGATAGACTTCATTTTTTTAAATGTTAGTATTTTTTTAGTTATAAAATTAACATGTAATCATGGTGAAAATTTCAAACTTGATATAAACAACAAAAAAAGTTCCTCCTACCCCTATCCCACCTCTAGTCCCAGGCCCAGAGGTATCCTCTATTAACAGCTTCTTCAGTGTTCCTCTAGAATTTTCCATGTATATACAAGTATATATACACAGCATAAATTTAGTTAATCTAATGGCATTATACTTAGCATATTATTCTGGCATTTGCATTTTAACACAACAGTATATTGGCTAACTTTTTAAAAGAAGAATTTAGGTATATCCTGGACTTGGTATAAATCCAGCCTCTGTCTTTTAAATTTGTAGTTCTATATGGAAAGAATTGATGTCCACTCTATAACCCTGTGGATACAAAATGCCAATTCACCAAACATTCCATTATGTTTAGTATCATGTAACAGTTAGCTTTTTCTGCACAACAAACTACCCCATAAGTCAGTAGCTTTAAACAATAACCACTTATTTAGCTTAAGGATCAGTAGAGTAGCAATATGAGCTGGGCTCAGCTGGGCTGTTCTGCTGGTCACAGGCAGGCACACTTAGGCACCTGTGGGCAGCTGCCAAATCAGCTGAGGTATCCCATAATCCAGTAAGCAAGCCCAGGGCTCATTCACATGGTGGTGGCCACAGGGCCCCTGGGAGTGTGATATAGTTTGGATGTTTGTCCCCTCCAAATCTCATGTTGAAATGTGATCTCCAATGTTGGAGGCGGGGCCTAGTGTGAGGTATTTCGGCCATGGAGGCAGATCCCCCATGAATGGCTTGTGCCCTTCCCATGGTAATGAGTTACCATGAAATTTGATTGTTAAAAAGAGTGTGGGACCTCTCCACTCTCTCTCTTGCTTCCTCTCTCACCATGTGACACACCTACTGCCTCTTTGCCTTCCACCATGAGTAAAAGCTTCCTGAGGCCTCACCAGAAGCCAAGCAGACGCTGATGCCATGCTTGTACAGCCTGCAGACCTGTAAGCCAAATAAACCTCTTTTCTTTATAAATTACCCAGCCCTGTGTATTAATTTATAGCAATGCAAAATTGAATAACACAGAGTGTGAGAGGGCAAACCACAGTGCATAGCAGTTTGTAAGCCTCTACTTGTGTCACATTTGCTAAGGTCCCATTGGCCAAAGCAAATCACATGGCCAAGGTCAGAATCAAGGAGTGGAGAAAGCATTTCCACCTCTTGATGGGAGGTGGAGAATTTGTGGTCATTTCTGACACATGAAAAAATGCTCATCATCACTGGCCATCAGAGAAATGCAAATCAAAACCACAATGAGATACCATCTCACACCAGTTAGAATGGCGATCATTCAAAAGTCAGGAAACAACAGGTGCTGGAGAGGATATGGAGAAATAGGAACACTTTTACACTGTTGGTGGGACTGTAAACTAGTTCAACCATTGTGGAAGTCAGTGTGGTGATTCCTCAGGGATCTAGAACTAGAAATACCATTTGACCCAGCCATCCCATTACTGGGTATATACCCAAAGGATTATAAATCATGCTGCTATAAAGACACATGCACATGTATGTTTATTGCGGCACTATTCACAATAGCAAAGACTTGGAACAAACCCAAATGTCCTTCAATGATAGACTGGATTAAGAAAATGTGGCACATATACACCATGGAATACTATGCAGCCATAAAAAATGATGAGTTCATGTCCTTTGTAGGGACATGGATGAAGCTGGAAACCATCATTCTCAGCAAACTATCACAAGGACAAAAAACCAAACACTGCACTCACAGGTGGGAATTGAACAATGAGAACACATGGACACAGGAAGGGGAACATCACACACTGGGGCCTGTTGTGGGGTGGGGGGAGGGGGGAGGGATAGCATTAGGAGATATACCTAATGCTAAATGACGAGTTAATGGGTTCAGCACACCAACATGGCACATGTATACATATGTAACAAATCTGCACATTGTGCACATGTACCCTAAAACTTAAAGTATAATGAAAAAAAAAAGAAAAAAGAAAAAAAGAATTTGTGGTCATTTTTGCAATCTACCACATATTTTGCGGAGGATGTTGGGGGAAGGCAGGATCTCATTTTAAACAGAAAATCAAATTAACCAAATTTCCACCCTCACTCTAAATATTTGGAATGCATGAAATTTTCTAGGAGAAGTAGGAATGAGAACAGTCTGTTATGCAGAGCATAACTCTGGTATAGTGTGGAACCAGAGTTCTGGCTCCAAGTTGTGCTCTAGTTTATACTAACAGTCACGGATGATGTACTCATTAGAAACAGGAAAGGCAGCAAAGCAGTGGGATGTTCTAGCAGATTCTTTCTGATGATGCCCACAAATAAAAAGGTGGAACAAATGCACAGAGACTACCTAGAAACAGCACCCACAGCCACTTTCTTTTGAGGCTTGGTAATTTGGTTAATAATTAGAAGAAAAAACAATGTGATGGTATAATATCTTGAAATAATAACTGGATTTTCTTTCCTACATTTTTCCTCTTGCCTCTACAAGCCTTTAGTGCATCATGTCAGTGGCATCCATGATGTGTATGCACGTAGGAGGGGTGAGAACACAGCCTGAGACAAAGAAGCCATTTGAGTTTCCGCAAAGAGTTATAGAAAACTCAGAGCAGAAGCCAAAGTTTGAAAGTCAAGACTTTCTATGACCAGCAAAGAGTCCTTGAAAGAGCAAAGATTTCTGTGTGCCGAGAGAATAAGAAGCTAAGGGGCTTGAAACAGACACTGCAGCTGCAAACAGCAGAGCAGGAAGAAGGCATGTTCCTGCCTCAAAGCAGACCAAAGTTAGGCCAGCCACCAAGAGGAGAAAATTGGAAGGGAGGAGATTTGAACTTAGATGGGCCCTCCATCAGAAGGGGCCCCTAGCTCACCCCCAAATAACCTTGCTGATCCCTGGGGCTGGGACAAGATGAATGCCAGAAGAAAGAGCAGATGAGTTTGGGTGAATCCCAGAGCAGAGGTGCTTTTCAGAGATACAATAGGTTTGGCAAAGATACTGCCCAAGGGGTAGAGTACGTGTGTTGGTAGGAGACGTCTTGGGCCTGGAAATGAGAACAATCTCAGAGAGTTGCTCACAGCTCAGCTTGGTCCAGAATAGCTGAGAGGCAGTCAGGAGGGTATGGAGAAGTTCCACAGCCAAGCAAGGAAGCTGCGGGTGATTGCATGCCCCCTGCCAGCCGGATGCAAAAAGGATACAGATGTTTTCCATGCACAAGCAGTGAAGGTGGTACTAATTGAACACCCACAGAGCCTGCACCCTCACCAACCAACCAAAGCAGGACAGAAACCAGCCTTCTACCAGAGGTCTTGCTCCCATGCCAGGACAACAGTCAGCCCAACAGAGCTCGGAAGCACTCGAAGTCGGGGGCAGAAACCTAAACTGATGGAGGTTTTTTTGTTTTTTGGGGGGTTTCTTTTTTGAGTTTTTTTTTTTTTTTAAATCTCTAAGTGAATCAGTTTATATGGAGGGTTAGGTCGAGTTTTCTATAATTTGGTAAACTAGAGCAAACACCAAGCCAATTTCAGTTCAATTTCATAGAAATAAAAAATGTTAAATACCTCACTCAATGATTGTGAAATTTGTACCATACCTCTTCATTCCTTAATCCCCGCCCCCCATCTACTATAAGACATGGGAGAAGGTCCATTTGTTCATTCCTGGGGGATAAACAGGTATTTACTAACTGTAATTGTGTTATAAGCAATGAAAATGAAAGTAATTCTGATTACTAACTTATTGGGCATGTTTGGCCATTGCCGTCAATAAGACAAGCTCATGTGGACAGTATTCTTCTACTCCAGGCTGACTTAAGCATCTTGTAAATTGGGGTAATGACCCATCCAACAGGACCATGGAGACCAGGGGCCAGAGCATAGAAGTGACTCAGGAGAAGGGATCAGTGTGGCACAACTCCACGGGCCTATAAGTACAAGAGTAACTGGTTTGTTGGTGGATGGGATATCCATGGTTCTCAATCACCACATCATGGCTGCCTTCCCAGCAATGCACAGAGACAGTCAGGAGCCAACTGGTCTCATACTACCATTGGATCTCCTTTGCACATCTTGGCCAGATTTATCTTTGTTGTTGTTATTGTGGTAGTTGTTGTTAAGCACAGTTGCTACCGTGCCCCTCCCCCCTTATCAACCATTTGTGGATCTCCATTGCCCAGCACTATAGTCCTTTCTTCTTAGCAAAACCCCAACAGATTAAACAGATAAACAAGGATCTCCACTTGGTTTTCTATCCCTCTGCTTGCTTAGGATTGGATTGGCTGTAAGAGAAATCCATCACAATACATAGATTGAATTTTATTTACTGCTAACATCAAAGAAATCTGTAATAATCATTGCATGATTGATATGGCACTCCATGTGGTCTGGGACTCAGGTTACCCCTATTTTATTATGCTGATGTGAATGGCTTCCAATGTCACTTCAGGATCAAAGATCTGCATACAGCCAGCTGGACAGGATGAAGAAGTTTGTACCTTATCCCTGGACGTTATGTCAACTTCTACTTAAACCCCATTGGCTAAAACATGATAACATGGCCACACCTAGATGGAAGGGAGGCTGGGAAATGTAGTCTTTTTTTCTGGGGATCCATGCACCCTGCAAAAAATCAGGAGGACTATAACTGAAGAAGAAGAGAAGAACAGATGCTGGGATCCAGTTGTCTTTACCACAATCCCCAAGGCAAGGCCACCCCTCAGGAACCTCTAAAGAGCCAATGTACTCTGCGTAAGTTTTGGAAAATCCACACTTATTGGAAAAATTCCAAAATCTTTATCCAGCTATGCAAGATGCTTCATAACATGAACCCAACTTCCCTTCCTGGCCTTATCTTCCACAGCTCCGTATCATGAGCTTTCTTGTGCCTATCTGAAGACTCTGTACCCACCTATACACCCATACTCATCCCTTCTGAAGACCTTGCTGGATGTGCTCCCTCATTCTTGAATGGCAACTCTCTCATTTCCTTTCTTTCTTTTTTTATTTATTTATTTATTTATTTATTTTATTTTATTTTATTGATCATTCTTGGGTGTTTCTCATATAGGGGGATTTGGCAGGGTCATAGGACAATAGTGGAGGGAAGGTCAGCAGATAAACAAGTGAACAAAGGTCTCTGGTTTTCCTAGGCAGAGGACCCTGCAGCCTACCGCAGTGTTTGTGTCCCTGGGTACTTGAGATTAGGGAGTGGTGATGACTCTTAACGAGCATGCTGCCTTCAAGCATCTGTTTAACAAAGCACATCTTGCACCGCCCTTAATCCATTTAACCCTGAGTGGACACAGCACATGTTTCAGAGAGCACCGGGTTGGGGGTAAGGTCATAGATCAACAGCATCCCCAGGCAGAAGAATTTTTCTTAGTACAGAACAAAATGGAGTCTCCTATGTCTATATCTTTCTACACAGACACAGCAACAATCTGATTTCTCTATCTTTTCCCCACATTTTCCCCTTTTCTATTTGACAAAACCACCATCGTCATCATGGCCCGTTCTCAATGAGCTGTTGGGTACACCTCCCAGACGGGGTGGCGGCCGGGCAGAGGGGCTCCTCACTTCCCAGAAGGGGCGGCCGGGCAGAGGCGCCCCCCACCTCCCAGACGGGGCAGCAGCCGGGCGGAGGCGCCCCCAACCTCCCTCCCGGATGGGGCGGCTGGCCGGGCGGGGGCTGCCCCCCACCTCCCTCCCGGACGGGGCGGCTGGCCGGGCAGGGGCTGCCCCCCACCTCCCTCCTGAATGGGGCGGCTGGCCAGGCGGGGGCTGCCCCCCACCTCCCAGATGGGGTGGCTGCCGGCCGGAGACACTCCTCACTTCCCAGATGGGGCGGCTGCCAGGCAGAGGGGCTCCTCACTTCTCAGATGGGGCGTCCGGGCAGAGATGCTCCTCACCTCCCAGACGGGGTCACGGTCGGGCACAGGCGCTCCCCACATCTCAGACGATGGGTGGCCGTGCAGAGACGCTCCTCACTTCCTAGACAGGATGGCGGCCAGGAAGAGGCACTCCTCACTTCCCAGACTGGGCAGCCAGGCAGAGGGGTTCCTCACATCCCAGACGATGGGCAGCCAGGCAGAGACGCTCCTCACTTCCCAGACAGGGTGGCGGCCGGGCAGAGGCTGCAATCTCGGCACTTTGGGAGGCCAAGGCAGGCGGCTGGGAGGTGGAGGTAGCTAGCCAAGATCACACCACTGCACTCCAGCCTGGGCAACATTGAGCACTGAGTGAACGAGACTCCGTCTGCAATCCCGGCACCTCGGGAGGCCGAGGCTGGCAGATTACTAGCGGTCAGGAGCTGGAGACCAGCCTGGCCAACACAGGGAAACCCCGTCTCCACCAAAAAAATACGAAAACCAGTCAGGCGTGGCGGCGCGCGCCTGCAATCGCAGGCACTCGGCAGGCTGAGGCAGGAGAATCAGGCAGGGAGGTTGCAGTGAGCCGAGATGGCAGCAGTACAGTACAGCTTTGGCTCGGCATCAGAGGGCGACCGTGGAAAGAGAGGGAGAGGGAGACCGTGAGGAAGGGAGAGGGAGAGGAGGGAGAGGGAGAGGGAGAGGGAGAGGGAGAGGGACTCATTTCCTTTCTAAATCCTACCTGTCCTTTATGTAATCATAACAGGTATGCCACAAAGTCTCTTTGCATCCCTGGGGACACAATGGAGAAATGGAGACTGGATGATGATTAAATGAGATGAATTTCTAATATTTAATATGCCAGACCCAAGGAATGCAGAATGGACCCCTGGCAACTCAGAGGACAGTCTCTTACAGTGGGACATGGGACTCTGTCTTCATCAAGTCAATTCAACATTATTATCGTTGACACCAATAAGAGTCCTGATTATATCATGATGAAAGATAATCTCAAAGATAAAAAAGAGAAAACTTGCACATAATTTGAGACATGAAAGAAGGGGTATGAATTCTGTCTTACTTGAATATTTGGGGCCCTGGTTCCATTAAGACAAAATTTAATAGGAATAAAGGTAATATCCTGCATTTGGCTCCAAGAAGTCAATAGCACAGGTCCAGAGCTTGGCAAGCATATGTAAAAAACCTCAGTTTCTACTTGACAGCAAATTCACTGAAAGCCATTAGTATGGCTATCTAAAAAGGTCATTAAATCTTAGGCTGAATTGAAAGAAACATACCTTCCAGAAAGACAGAGAATAATCTAGCTCTCCTTTGATCTGATCAGGTCAAATCTACATTTCTTAAGCCCTCCCATTGTCCATGCCCTTTGCCATGTCACTTTAAAGGTTCTCCCACAAAAAAGTCAGACTTCCCCTTCCCTCTTGGCTTTAGGTTTGACCATGTGACTTGTTTTGTTAGCAGGCTTGACATGACCAAAGTTTGGAAAAGCATTTGTACAATTAGCCTTGCTCTTTTATGCATCTGCCATCTTAATGAGAACATTCTTGGGTAAGCCCACTGGTCCCAGGAAGGGATGACAGACGCATGATGCAGACTGAACAGCCCTAGCCAAGCCTAGCCTAGATCAGCTGACCCCAGAAATGTAAGCAAGTCCAGTCAAGAACAGCAGAGTTTCCTAGTCAATTAGGCAGCCTAGATGACCTGGCGCCCAGCTGATCCAGAGACCCATGAGCTAAATAAACGCTTACTATTGCATTCCCCTGGGATTTTTGTGGTTGGTTGTTACACAGCACCAGCTAACTGGAACAAGAACTGTGTGCAGTTCTGAGAGTCACATTTGATGAAGGACATTGACAAACTAGAGGGCAGTGGGAACCATGAAGGGTCACAAGGCCACAGACTATAAGGAGCAGTTGGTTACACTGATATCATTTATGCTGAAAAGGGGAGCACACGTTTTTCAAACATGTGAAAAGCTTTCATATGAAAGAGGAGTTCGATTTTGCTATGATCTGAATATGACCCCCAGAATTAATGCATTGAAACTTAATGGCCAATGTGATAGTACTGAGAGGTAAAGCCTTTAAGAGGTGATTAAATGATGAGGGTGGAGCCCTGATAGATGGGATTAGGGCCCTTATAAAAGGGCTTGAAGGAATGGGTTTGCTTTCTTCTGCTCTTCTTTAGCAAGAAGACCTTCACCAGACACTGAATGCTGGTGCCTTGATCTTGGACTTCACAGTCTTCAAAACTGTGAGAAATAAATTTCTATTGTTTATAAATTGCTCAGTCTTGGGTATTTTGTTATGGCAGCACAAACAGACTCAGATTTACTCTTCATAACACTGAGAGTCCTAAAATCTTTTGAGACTGATTACAAAGGTAGATCCCACCTTTAGAGCTCTCTGGAATTAAAACAAGTTTTCAGAAACTGTGAATTATTCTTTGCTAGAAATATTCAAGTAGAGAGATGTCCTCTAAGCCTCCTTCTGACCTTGAAATACTTTGAGTGAACACCACCTGCCCCACAAAACATTTGCCTCACTGCTGTCCACCCTAAAGTGTCTGTTCTACTGTCACTCTCCCTGCTGGTCTCTGGCTTCCTGACTGTGCCAAACAACATCCCTCCCCTGCCCTTCTTCAGTTGTTTTGGTTCCTCAGCAACACCTCTCCCCACTGCTGGATCTGAGGTTTATGTTCTCAGTTTCAATGATGAAAACAGGACGCTACTCACCACACCTGGCTACATGTTGGGGAATGGCTTCTGTGATTTTCCTGGGCGTCTAATCCCACCAGAGAGGACCTAGTTTTGTGCCAGTTGCTGTCCGCACTGCCTAGCATGACACTCTCTTCCCCCACATCCCTCTGCATGCTTGATCAACAAGAGCACTCAAGCAGGTCTTCCTCAACCAAAACCTGACTAAGAATGACTTTCTAATATTAGCGACTTATAACTTAGCATGAATTGAAGCCCAACCCCTACCCTCTCTCCCAGGAGCACTTAGATTTTAAGCGCGTTTTCTTGCCGTGGAACGAAGCACGGTCAGCCTTGTATCTTGGTCAAGGAACTGACAGCCTTACAGTTTTCCTTTGGGAGCCAGCCTCACTTGGGCTTCTCCAGACCCTGTCTTTACTTTTATAAATAAGGATTAAAATCGAGTGGGCTACTCTATGTGTGAGTTAGTGCCTCTGACACCCGCCCAGGAAAACAGAAAATATTGGTCAACAATCTGATATTTCCAAGTAATCTCACATACTTAGCAGTAGGTAGAAATAGCCTTCAGCCTGGGTCTTTTAAAGGGTCACTTTTTAAAAATGCACTAGTAGTGGGGGAAAGTCAAAGTAGGGAGACAGACATCGTGCCCCAAATTAGCAGCACAGTTCCTGTCAAGCATGTTTCTGTGAGAAGCAAAACCCAGCGGTCACAGCAAGTGTGTGGCCCCAGCTTGTCAGAGCTATTGATTGACTGCTCGCAATATTGCAGGTGATTTAAAGAGTTCCCCGCCACCTTGTTTGTTTAATGTCACCTCCATATGAGAATGTCAGCCCCTGACATGTTTGACTTCTCCACAGGACAAATGCCAAGCCACATGCGGTTGTCCCACCGACAGAGATTGTTCCCTACCCTTCGTCACAACAATGATGCCAACAATTTCTAAATGCTTCATTTAAAAGAAGCACTAACTAATTCTCGATAATCTCCTGATCGGTGCTGTAACATGACTCCGGCAAGGGGCCAGGAAAGCCTATCCTGTTCGTTTTTCTTATCTATACTTAGAAAACCTTCCAAAACTGCATCACACTTAGTGGTCCTCAGAGCAGCTGCTTTGTGAGCCGGCGGGCTGGAGGTTGGAGGGGGCAGGGCGAGGGCACGGAGAGGCAGCCGAGACTGTCTGGGGCCAGAGGCCAAACTTGGCCAACCCAAGACAAACACGGGCTGGAGATAAAAAGAGGAGAGGAGGAAGCACAGCCAGAGATGGCAGCAACAACACAGATGGAAAATAAACAGCACCGAGGGCTGGAAAAGCAAGGATCAGCGCTGTGGAGACAGAACAGAGGGGAGGGGGGTACAGGATGAGGAGGAGGAGCAGGGAGGGTCCCCCCTCCCAGTCACCCCACTCCCAGAAGCAAACGGTGTGAAAGGAAGAGGAGAGAGAAAAGGACAGCAGAGGAGAAAGATGAGGGCAGGAAGACCAGCGTGGGGGCAGGGAAGAGTCTGGAAGACAAAAAAAGGAGAAAAGGAATGGAAGGAAAGGGGGAAGAATTTCAGGGAGAAAATAGAAGAGGGGAGGGGAAGAAAAGAAGGGAATTGGGGGCAGAGGAGGGGCACTGACCAGCAAAGGACAGCCACAAAAGCACTTAGTGCCTAAGGCATGCCCATCCATAGACACGGCTGATTCTTTTCAATGGAAAAAAGCAAAACAAAACAAAACCCTCCAACCTAGTCTGGTGTGTTGTTGAAACATAATAAATTTTTGGCACTTTTAGAGCAGATGTATGAAGAAATTAAGTTCAGATTTAAATTCCAGATCGTTTTTTTAAATGTAGTATGTTCAGATCCGTACATAGAAAATCGAAGCCAAAAAAGAAAAAAATAAGATCTTTTTGTGTGAGAACCAGTGGTTCTCAATTGGGTGGTGGGGGAGAGGGTTGCTTCTCCAGGCGACATTTGACAATGTTCACAGACACTTTGGGTTATAACAACGTGGGAGGTGGGAATGGGTGCTACTGGCATCTAGTAGGTAGAGGCCAGGATGGTGCTAAACAGCCTGTAAGGCACAGGACAGCCCCCACAATGAAAAATGATCTGACTCAAAATGGTAACAGTATGTTGAGAATGGACGGACCGGCAAAGGCAGCATCACCTGGGATTCTCAGGCACATCCCAGAGCTACAGAATCAACAACTCTAGAGTGTATCTGAAAGCATTCTACATGTTAACCAGTCCTCCACATGATTCTGATGCACGCTCAAGTGTGAGAAACCCTGGTCTAGAGTTCCCCATTCCATACATTAACCACGAATACAGAGCTATTAATTCAAACAAAATAAGATTTAGAATGCAGTTCCTCAGTCACAGTAGGCAATTTCAAGAGCTCAGTAGCCACATGTGGCTAGTGGCTACCATATTGGACAGTACAGATCTAGAACATTTCCATTGCCACAGAAAGTTCTAGAGCTTTGTTCAGCAAGGCTTTCTCATGAACAGGAAAAGCCAACAGGCACGTAGGCTGAGGAAGGTTTCTACCCCAACGCAGTCACTGCCACCTCTACACAGAAGCATGTGAGGGTGAGCTGTGGAAAAGATAGGACCATGTGGTACATCTGAAAGAGCCCTGGGCTGAGGTCAGGAGGATGACATTTTAATTTCTGCATCTGACTTACAAACTTGTGGCACTGTCATGTGCTGGTTGAGGGACAAAGTGCCAGGCATTTTATCCTTTTCTGCCATAGACTTTTTTGACGCTCTGGTGAAGCTCATGGACTGCTTCTCAAAAGAAGGCTTGTAAATGCATAAAATAAAATAAAATTACAAAGAAAACCAATTACATTGAAATGTAGTTATCAAAATAAAAAAACACAGTTGTGCTATTGCAATATATATGCTTCTTTATTAACACAGTAATTAATAAGATAGAGTGGCAGGTCTAATAACCACTGTAATTTCAAAGAAGTGATAAGTGAAAGTGATATTTTGAGATCTGCATAACAACAGTAATATGATATGAAATATCTGTGATTTCTGTTGGAGACAAGGTCTCAGGTACTGCTAATACCGCCGTGATTTGTTGCCTGCATTCATAATTGAAGGAAACACTAAATCTCATTAGAAAATTAGTGGAAATAAAGAGGCAATTTTTTTTTCATCCAAGTTCACAGCCTGATGCATTTAGAACCTCTGGTGGTGTGACTTTACTGTCCTCTGTCCTCCAAGGGATCCTCTTCACCCCACTAGTAGAAGCTCAGCAAATAGAAAGAGGGAAGAGACCCACGAGGGAAGTTTTAGGGACCAGACCTGAAAGTGACTGTGTGTACATCACTTCTGCCCTTACTCCACAGGCCAGAACTAGTGGTTGGGGTGGGGGTGCAGGAGCACTGTGGGGAAGGCTGACACATGGTCGCCCTGACACAGGTGGGCACATTCAGTCTCTGTCACACCTAGCTACCTCAAAGATCAAATAAGAAAATGGATATGAAAGCGTTCTGCCTCACCGGAAAAAGAGTTTGATTTATTGAAAACAAAATTATCTTGAGAGATTGGGCACAGTGGCTCATGCCTGTAATGCTAGCACTTTGGGAGGCCGAGGCAGGCAGATTGCCTGAGCTCAGGAGTTTGAGACCACCCTGGCAACATGGTGAAATCCCGGCTGTACTAAAATACAAAAAATTAGCCAGGCATGGTGGCGGGTACCTGTTGTCCAAGCTACTGAGGAGGCTGAGGCACTAGAATTGCTTGAACCCAGGAGGCAGAGGTTGCAGCGAGCAGAGATTGCACCATTGCACTCCAGCCTGGGTGACAAAGCGAGACTCGGTTTCCAGGAAAAAAAAAAAAATTATCATTAAAGCTACAAACAAGATGGTGGGGTCCCTTCTTCCAGCAGAGAGCTGGAGAGACGAAACACCAGCTTGGGGGGATTACTTTAAGGGTGTTTCCAAGACTGGAGGTCTCAGCTTTAATACCAAAGCCACTCCTGCCCCACTTCCACGCCAGCCACCACTTTTCACCCCTCCCCTCCCCCACCCTGGGAAAACCTAGAAAAGTTTCGGGACTTCAGGCCTGGTGCAGCCCACCTCCCTCGGTCATTCAAATCAGGGCCTGGCAGGCCCCCAGGAGGGAGGTAACAAAATTAAAAATAGCCTCTCCTCCAAGAAAAAAAATTAAAAATAGATTCCAACCCACATGAAAATTTGGGTGGAAAGAAAGGAAAGGAAAACAAAATGAATCATCTTTATGTGTTTTGCTGAGCGAGAGCCCGTTGCCATGGCTACGGGGCCCTGTGTGCAGGCCTGGTCTTTTCCAGCAAGTTCAAGGCCCGCCAAAGAGCCAATGGGGGCGGCCCTATCACCAATATGTTATAGCCATCGGATCCACGATCCCCCAACGCAGTCGCTGCCACTGAGCAGGTCGTATTAATGACTGTCACAGTTAATTTAGTGTTTCCTTCCGTTGTGATCTATCGCTGTAATTGAGCAAACGAGAGGACTTGTTTGGGTCTCCTGGGAGTTTAGGGAAATCTTGCCTGGTTTTGCAATCTAGACAGTCAGGGGAGGTTATGCGAACTTGTGGAGAAGCCCGGTCTTAAATCATAGAGTGGGAAAGCCAGCTCTCCAGCCTGCATCAGCCAGCCACTGTCTGCCTTCCTGGTGGGCTCGCTGGTGCTGCACGTGAAAGGCCCCATGAAGACAAGGAAGGGTAAGAGGATCAGCAAGTCCCCATGGCCTCAGTGGCTGGTGAAACAAAGCTGGGACAGTGGCCCAATCCCCCCAGTAGGTGATGTGCTTGGGAGACACTCCTCCAGATTAAGAAAAGCTGGGTTCATGAGGTCCCCTTCTCAGAACTGGAGTTTTAGGCCTTAACCTAAACTGGAAAGGGCAGCCTAGGGCTTTGGAGAAGCCTCTTGTCTCACATGCACTTCTCTAAAACAGTAGTGTTCTGCCTTAAGAAAACCGAATACATTGAAAATTCAAACTTACAAAATAAATAAGAGGGACGGGGGAGGAAGAGAAAACTCACTTCATAAAGAATTTTTTACTTTAAAATAATTGGCCTGGAAATGTTCCACATAAGAAACAAAAGAGACATGTCAACTAAATTCAATATCTGATCTTAGACTAGATCTTATGCTATCGAAAGCATTATTAGGACAATTGACAAAATTGAAATATGAATGGTAGAACAGATTAAAATATTAAACTTATGATAAATTTACTGAAGTTGATAACTATACTGTTGCTAACTGTACTGTGGTTCTATAAAAGAATATTCTTATTCTTAGAAAATATGAAAGTATTTAAGAATGAAGGGCCATGATGTATGTAACTGCTGTGGTCTGAATGTTTGTGTCCCTCCAAAACCCATAGGTTAAAACCCTATCAATGTGATGGTTTTAGCAAGTGGGGCCCTTGGGAGGTGGTTAGGTCATGAGAGTGGAGCCCTCATAAATGGGATTAGTGCCCTTATAAAAGAGGCCTCAGAGATATCCCTCACCCTTTCCACCATGTGAGATCACAGCTGGAAGGCACCATCTGTGAATCAAAAAGTGGGCCCTCACCAGACACTGAATCTTCTGGCACCTTGTTTTTGGACTTCCCAGTCTCCAGAACTGTGAGCAATGAATTTCTGTTGTTTATAAGCCACACAGTTTATGATATTTTGTTATAGTAGCCTGAATAGACCAAGACAGCAACTTACCCTTAAACAGTATTTTAAAAATTATATATTGGTGTATGTGTATATAGATAGAGACAGAGAGAAGGTGCATGAATGATAATGCAAAGGAGTAAAATGTAAAATGTGAAAAACGGGTGAAAATGGATAAAGGGTGGTTGGCTATTCTTTGCAATATGATCATTCTTGCAACATTTCTATAAGTTTGAAAGTTTTTCCAAATAAATTTTTTTAATTGGCTTCATTTTCATTTTTTAATTTAATTTAATTTTTTGAGACAGATGCTTGCTCTGTTGCCCAAGCTGGAGGGCAGTGGTGCAAACATGGCTCACTGCAGCCTTGACCTCCTGGGGTGAAGTGATCCTCCCACCTAAACCTCTCAAGTAGCTGGGACTACAGGCACACACCACCATATCTGTCTAATTTTTGTATTTTTTGTAGAAACAGTTCTCACCATGTTGCCCAGGTTGGTCTTGAACTTCTGAGCTCAAGCAATCCTCCTACCTTGGCCTCCCAAAGTGCTAGGATTACAGGCATGAGCCACCACACCCAGCCCAGTTTTGTTTTAAATAGTCGACCTTCCCTGTGTGTCCAAGCATCATTTAATTCTGCAAAATTCAATTTACACTCAACTTTTTGGGGACAACTCTGATACATGAAACTCAGGTATATCTGGGATTGTATTCCTTACATCTTTCATTTATAGCAAATACACTCTACACCAGGGCTGTCCAATAGAAGTTTCTCTGATGATCAAATGACAGATAGCTTTACTGTCCAATATGGTAGCCAGTAGCCATATGTGGCTATCGAGCATTTGAAGTGAGGCTAGTCCTAATGGAGATGTGCTGTAAGTGCAAAATACACACCACATTTCAAAGGTTTCTTGTGAAAAAAAAATATGGAAAGCATTTTGGGCATATTGGGTTAAATGTGTTAATAAAATTAATTTCACCTTTTTCTTTTTACTTGTTAATGTGGCTACTAGAAAAATTTAAATTACTTACATGGCTCACAGTTATGGCTCATTTTATATTTCTATTGGTCTAGAAAGTCACGGAAGACAGACTGGTTCTGACTTGGCCTCTCCTGGCCCAACTGTTCTGGCACAGTGAATACCCTTGGGGAATAATGGATGATTTTAGGGTATCCAAAGAGCTGAATACTTCAGAGCCTGAGAATAGGCAAGGGAAGGAGTTGGCAGAGAAGTGTCCTAAATAGAGGCAGCATTTTGTAGAGAAGATGTTTTGTTCAAAGCCTACAGGCAAGAGAAGGCCTGGTGGGTTTGAGACACAAACTGGAGCTTAGAGTGGGAGGAGAGTGGCAAGAGCTTGGGTTGGAGATGTAGAACTTGTAATCCCCACTGAGAAGCTTGCATTTTTTCCTAAGCCCAATGGGAAAGCATCAAAGTATTTTAGGCTTGGAAGTGCCCTGATCCAAACTGAGTTTGTGAAAAAAATCATTCTGGTAATTTCCTTAAGTCTGGCTGTGTGGTTGAGATTCCAGATTTCTCCCACTGTAGAACATTATCAGGGTGATCACTCGAGTCTCTTTTCCTTCCAGCCAAAAGACCATGATCAACAGCTCTCAACCAGAGGAGAGAACAGGGCCTCACAGAGGACAGTCCCAGTGTGGCCAACTGTATTTTCCAAAAATGCCCATATTATGGTCCAGTGTGTTCTTCCAGCCCCTTGTATTTCCCATTAAGAGGTGGAGTCTATATCTCATGAGTGCTCCCACCAATGGTGCTCAGCAGAAATGATGGTATGGGACTTCCAAGGCTAGGTCATAAAAAGGATGCAGTTTCTACCTGGCTCTCTCTGAAGACACTCATCCTTAGAACCCAGTCTCCATGCTGTGAGGAAGCCCAGACTACACAGAGAGGCCACAGCCAGCTAAGGTCTCAGCAGACAGCCAGCCTCAGCTGCCAGACACATGAGCATCCAAGCTTTGTATTAATCATCATTCCAGCCCCCCAGTCTTTGAATCTTCCAACTGAGACTCCAGACATCATGAAGCAGGGACAAACCGTTTCCACAGTGCTCTGTCCAGATTTCTGACCCACGGCATCTGTGAGCATTTAATAGATTGTTGTTTTAGGCCACTACATTTAAAGGTTATTTGTTTTGCAGCCCTAGTACTTGGAGCATCCACAGTATGGCCGTAAACATCCAAGCTTTATCAAAAGAGGGCAGCAGCTGCAATGCATGCTGGGGTACTGGGGTGCGGCCTAACCAATAGCCATTTGCCACAAGCCACTAGCCCTTAGCACACCGTGGGGCAGGGCACACACCAGCTGGTATCCACTGTGAGCCTAGTATTAAGCAGCTGGTAGATTGTTCTCCATTGGGTTTTCTAGAATTATCAGTGGCTTGGGCAACTTTGTAGAAGAAAGAGTCAAATAAAATGCCGAGCAGATTTAAAAGCAAAAAGTTTGACATTAAATAGGTGTTAAAATATGTGTCATCTCTCTTGCCTTTTAGCTCTAGAGAACCCCAATCATGACAATAATTAATATAATGGCTTGATTTATTGCTACTCTTCCTCAGGATCATATTTATTTCATTATTTTAAAATGTTTGAATTACCCAGGCAGGCTGGCTAAGGTAAAAGATTATAGAGAATGTTCTGCCAGAAAAAAAAAAAAGAAAGACAAAACATAATTTATAAAATTAGTAACATAAGGGAAAAGCAACTGTCCGTGTACTTGAAAAATAAGCTGGCTCTAGGCAATCCTGAAGGTAAAGTCAATTTTTTAAAAAACATAGAAGAAACCAAAGCCTGAATTACCTAAGTGGTCCAATGGAGTGTTTTTATGAACTGGTTGCTGGTGTCTCCTGACCCAGCCTGTGTTTCCTACAATGCCTGACAATGCCCCAAGGAAGAAGCAGTGATGTTGGCCTTCTTAGCTTGGGTCATGTTGTGGGTAGGGGAAAGTGACAGGGCCCTCCCTCCATGTGCAGTCATCCACAAGCACACATTCTGTTATCACCTGCAAGGAAAAAATGCACCCCTCTTTCCTGGACAAAATGCCCTCATGCCAGCCTACTACAGTGAGTCACTGGGTTGGGGTGGGGACAGAGAGAGCACAGAGGAATGTGTCCCTCCCAGAGAAGGGAAAATCCAGAAAGACAGGATGGAAAACTCCTGCAGGGGTCAACCTTTTGAGTGGGAGGGGGAGAGAAAATGCTGGGAACTCTCACGTGGATAGCATCATGCCCTTTAATCCTTACAACAAGCCTATGAAGGAGATGCTTGTAATCCCCATATTACAGCCAAGAAAACAGAAGCTGTAGGTTTAATTTCACAAGACCACAAAATCAAAAATTATAAAACAATAATTATCAGATATTAATAACTACTATTTTTTGAGCCCTTCCTATGGTCAGAGGAAGGATTCCTAACAACTTAACTTCCATTACATGGATATCATTATACACAATGTACAGATAAGAAGAGGCTAAGAGAGATAATTGGCCCAAAGTGATATGGTTTGATTATGGTGTCCCCACCCAAATCTCATCTTGAATTGAAGTTCCCATAATCCCCACATGTCATGGGAGGGACCTGGTGGGAGGTAATTGAATCATGGGGACAGTTACCTTCATGCTGTTCTCATGATAGTGAGTGATTCTCACGAGATCTGATGGTTTTATAAGAGGCTTTTCCCCCTTTTACTCGGCATTTCTCCTTGCTGCTGCCATGTGAAGAAGGATGTGTTTGCTTCCCCTTCTGTCATAATTGTAAGTTTCCTGAGGCCTCCCCAGCCTTGCTGAACTGTAAGTCAGTTAAACCTCTTTCCTTTACAAATTACCCAGTCTCTGATATGTCTTTAATAGCAGCATGAGAATGGACTAATACACAAAGTTATAAGACTTACCCTGCCATCCCTCATCACCTCCCCGACCAAAATATCCCTAAGACTTTGTTCAGCCCAGAGAAATGGCAGGGCTGCACCAAGAATGGGAACAAGGCAGCGGGGTGGGTGAGCCAGAGGATAGGGTAGGGTGAAGCACCTGGAAAGGGAGGACAGTACTAATGGATACAGTGCAGAGAGTGTGTCCCCTGAGACAGACTCAGACAGAAAACAAGCTGCAGCAGCGTCTCTGTGGATGGTGGGCCCAGGGATTCACAGCCTAATGAACCAGATCATGAAATCTCATTTGCGTGTTTGATAGCTCCTGCCATGCGCTCGGGTTCACTTAGGACGAAAAGAAAAGGGGGGGGGGGGGGCACTGGGAAAGGGCTCGTTTTTTGTGCTTTCAAAGAGTGGGAAGATTGATGGGGAGAGAGGTCCCAGGGGGCCTCCCAGGGAGGCAGACATGGCCCAGTAAGCTGAGAGAGCTGGGAGGCCTGAGTCGTCACCAACAGCTGAATGGATGTCCTACACAAGCCCTGGCCAGCACGGCCGCCTGCATGGAGCAAGCCTTGCTGTTGACAATTCATAATTTAACTTACAAAGAAAGAAGCTATGCACATCCTCCTACCATCTCCCAGCAGGATGCTGTAGGAGGGTAGCCATGAGACCCCACAGAGCACCGCTTCTCAAACTATTGGTGATGAAGGACTAGTTGTTTCTTATTTTTTTGTTTTCCCAATCTGTCATGGACAAATCTTTGATAAAATACAACAAAAATAAATCACTGGAGAAAAAAAATGAAAAGTAAAAAGGCCAAAGTTTTAGTATTTGGATTCAACAGATGTAAAATTACTCTGTCATATTGTTATAGAAGTTTCAGAATGCTTATTCTCAGTCTCGGTGCTATCTCGTCATTTATGGGTGACAAATTGTTCTTGAACCTGCCCTGGTCTGTAGACCACTCTTTAAATAGTGCTGTTGCAGAGGACTTCAGAAAAGCTTGGCAGAGCCTCCTGCCCCCAATTAGTTATCCAGCCTGAGGGTTTGGAGGTGGGGATGAGACATCCCTAAAGAGAAGATCTCTGGGCAATGGATTTGGCAGGACAAGAATCCATGGCAACCTTTAGTTGAAACCAAAATTCTACAAATGTTGGTGCTTGTTACACTTTCATTCATGACAACTCCCTGAGGGACCCATATTGCATTTGGTCTTCCTTAAACAGGGAAACCAAGGCTCAGGGCCGTTCTGGGACTTATTCAAGTTCACAAGGAGCTTCCAAAGCCCAGGTCTTCCTCCTCATTTCCAACAACCTCTTCAACCAACTTCCTCATTCTGATGGGAGGATGCCATTATCTACACAGGAGCCCCCTGAGGGAGATGTTCTCTTCTGCAAGGGCCCCTCTTCCTTGTGGTTGCTGACAGCTTCTGTGGGCATTGCTCAGATTCCTCCTAACACTCTTATCTGCCTTCCTCATTCCCTCTTTCATGAGGAATGGGATCCCAGTCCCTCCCAAAGGAAGGAGCTGAGCAAGATGCTAAATCACAAAACCTATTCTTGTTGGCCACAGGAACCAGGAGATCCACCTCAGACATTTCCTCTCGCCCACTGTTGAATTGTACCTTCTGGAATTGAGAAGACATCCGGAACCATGGAGGTCTGGACCCTCTGAGCCCTTACTCCTGAACCCCTCTGTCTGAGCCTGTTTTCCTTATCACACTCAGAAGGGAAGGTGCTGTCCAACTCTGTTTCTCATCTAAGCCATCCACAAGCTCACGCTTGTAGACAGACCACCATCTCCCGGCCTGGCAGCTGTCAGCAACAGAAAAACCTGCTTTAGCCAGTTCCATCTTTGCCAGCAGATGTCACTACAGCCTGACCTCAGGTTACCCAAAATGAGCTCCTAATTTGGGTGGTGAAGCTCTAGGAGGACCACGGACAAACACGCACCCAGAAGAGAATCCTTTTGCCCTTTTTCTTTTCTTCTATGGGGCAAACTTACTGACTGCCAGTAAGATGTTTTTTATACCTCTGTTTCACCATCTGTAAAATGGACATTTCCAACATGTTCCCTATCTTCCCTACAGGGATGCTGTGGGATTCTGGAATGCCTATGTTGTTCCAGAACTAATTGGTTCCCCTCCTCACAGGACCTCAGTTATTTCCTCAAACAGAGGATAAAATTAGAGCACCTTTATGATAATTGACTTGCCTCGCATTTGCCTTAACAGGTACCTGGAACCATCTCCACCTACTTCCGTTTCCATAGTAACAGAAGGGTCAAAAAAAAAACTAACAAAATAAGACACCTAAGAGGCATAAACAAAATATGCGATGGTGTGGGAGGCTGTAAAGTTTTTATTGCCACCTGTTTGGGAAGACCTGCATAATTCAGTCGTGCTCCTGGCATTTGTGAGCAAAGCAATCACCCCAAAGTTGTGGCAATAAAGCCTTTATAGCCCCCCCCCATGCTGGCACGCCCGCTTTCTAGGTACAAAGCCCCAGTTTGATAAACTTCCGCTTCTCACATTTGCATAATGGAAACGGACTAGATTTTAAACCCAGGCTGTTGGGAGGCATAACTCGCAGCTCTCCTGGAAGTGAATCACGAGCTTTCCTGGGTGGAGGTAGCTGGAAGAGGCACCAAACCCCACCGATAAGACGGCAGGGCAGGGCAGGGGCACCAGAAAAGACCCTCCCCGCTCCCTTGGATGTAAGGCCGGGCCAGGTTTTGGTTGAAGGTCACATTGCTCCTGGGTCAGAGAACTATAACATCAAAGCGCCTTTATGGTAAGCACACTGGCAGAAAGAGCCTGTCTAGGGCAACTTTGGGGCAGAAAGGGTGGTTATAACCCAAGTATGTACGTGATGTTCTTTCCCCTCCGCCCCTCCACCCCCATGCTGCTCTCTGGCACCCTCACATTTTCTGGTACCCCCTCCTTCAACCTGCCATCCATTGCCCACTATTCCCACAATTTTTTTGCAAAGTGTGCACATTGCGGATGGGGGGAAGGGGTAGCAGTGGCTGCGCTTGGTGCCTCCCCCTCTCGGGAGATTACTGCAGCCCTGCCGGCGCTCAGTGGTAAAAGTTTGAACGTGTCTGCAGAGCTTAATCAAATGCTAATTCCGTGTGGTGAAAGAATTTGCTGGAATCTGCAAGGGAGCTCCTGGCAGCAAGAAAATGCGTTGATTCACTCCCAAATCTGCTTTGCCCAAGCCGGGTGCGATTTAGACTGTAAAGCTGCATTAAATCACAAAGTGCTGTGTGGATCACACAGCCATCCTTTGTGTCGTTAATGAAGGGAAAAACAGGGCTTTATTCTGAAGCTTTGTGTATAATCAGATGCCATGTTGTAAAGCTCTGGAAAACACACCAGAAATCATAATTGGGAGGAAATAAAAGGGTTAGTCCAAAACAGCATATGATTTAAATAAGAAGGAAAAAGAAACTGCCCCCAAGATTTGTGCGTTTCAAGAATCAACTTTTAATTCATTCGCAGGGAGATTACAGAAGGGGAGGAGCAGCCTTTAAAATAGTATGAAAAGCTAGTTTAGATGTAAATGAGAGATAATGGGCTTTCACCAGGAAATAAGCAATGGGGCCAAGTTTGTGCCCAGGGCTGGGGGATGGGGGTGACATCTTGGCCTGCAGGGCTCCGGAGCCCTCTAGATCCAGGTGCCGCAGACAGCGTGGGGTTTGCGGCCTGTTAGGAGCAACGGGAGGATTTGGGGCACAGGGTCTGGTAACCAGCATTCGGAGGAAGAAAAAACGGTGTTGCCTGCCCGTGTTGGTTCCCAAGGGTCCTGGGGCTTGGCGGAGTTGGGGCTGGGGGAGGTCTTGATTGTTGCTTTAACACAGAAAATCTCCTTGGTGTGAACATTTTGAGGTCGGTGAGGAAAGGGGTTGGGGCTTTTATGCTTGTCTTACAGCTGGAGTTAAGGAGCGCTGCGCGGAGCCCTCCCCAGCCCTAATTCACTAATGATTTGCTTATTAGTTCAGATCAGGGAGCCAGCTTCTGGAGAGATGTGAATTGGCATTGATTTAATCCTCTTCCCAGCACGCGTTCCCGGCCCAGGGTGAGGCTGGGAAGGGAGAGGGGGGCTGCCAGCCCTTTCAAGAGCAAGTTGCTGCTTCTCCTGTCTGGCTTTGTCTGCTTTCCTTACCATCTGCTCTCAGGCAGAGAGGAGCCATGGATGGAGGGGGCGAGCCCCAGAGTCCAAGCCCAGGCTCTAGATCTGGTTGACCCTAGTAATGCTGAGCTCAGTGGCCTCCTGGCAGGTACAGCATATAGATGAGATGCTGTGAAGGTCCCTCAGCTCTGGCATCTATCATTAGAGGCACTGGAGCCTCTGGAACATCTTAGTGGGGAGGAATTCTGCCCATAATGTACTTGGTGTCCTGTGAGCCAGGTGCTGTTTCATGTATGATGTCACCTGCCTCTCCGGTAGATACCATGATTATTCACACTTTACAAGGGAGGAAGCCGAGCCTCAGAAAGGTTAAGTAACCTGTCTAAGGTCACACGGGTAAAACATTGGAACCCAAGCTGTATAACTCAAGTCTTTGATCTTCACCACACATTATGTGGTTTAATCTGAGCTGCTTCTGCTTGAACATACCTTCTTGTTTGATTATCTCTTTATAAACTGGCATTGAGAACATTTTTCTCCATCCTTCTTCTAGCTAGATGATTTAATAATGGCCAGGGACTTAGTATTCTAGAGCATACTGCCCATGGTTCATCTTAGCGACTAAGTACCCTTTTCTGAGCAAAACAAGAAGTACAACCCAATGTTTGTTTTTTCCAACCTGATTGGCTCAATTCTAGTCCCAGCTCCGCAGCTTTGCTTGGGTGGTTCTCATGATTTACACTCCCCATTCTTCCCTTCTCCACCTATCTAAAGCCTACCAATACCCCCAAGACTTAATTTAATCCACTAGCACCCACTCTCACCTCTCCCACAGAGAGTTCTCTTTTCTAGACCACCATTGGGCACTTAACACATACCTTCCTGCGCCTATCTTTCCATAGGCTTTTCTGTGCTTTTCTCCTTTGTCAGCCTGAGCTTTTAAGAATGGAAACTGAGTCTTCCACTTCTCTACGTTTCTAATTCTACAGTGTCTTGAACATAGTGCTCCCTCAGAAAATACTTGCCTGTTAGCTGATTAATAAAACTTGGGACTTGACTTACGGTTTCTTTGGAAATCTCTGGTGCATATCTTTTCAATCCCTGTAAGCCTGGCTACTCCTCAACAGAGATCCATTACAGATCTCACTCAGTTTCTGAATGCTATTAAGGGTCCAAATAAAGTTTGAGTTTCCAAGAAATCCCTGTAGTTGGCTTGTCCTCAGGTCAGTTCCAAAAGAATCCAACCAACATTTATTAAACTCCTACTGTGTGCCCAGGCACTGTGCTAGGCACAGAGGATATCAAAATGAATAAGATGTATAGGGTTTGCCTTTTCATCTGGAGTATGATTATATCCTGAACCAGACAGCCATTGCATGGGGCTCCCCCAGTAATGGTAAGCTTTGTAAGAATTGGGATAATGCCCAGTTTTGTTCACTATTCTATCTCTAGCACATTACACAGTAGAAGGCATGCTCAGTAAATGTATGTGGAATATGATTATGCAGAGAAGTTTGCCATGTTATCTCAGAGAATCTTTACCCCAACATAGTGAAATTTGTATATTGATTTCCATTTCATTGATGAAAAAACAGATGCAGTGACTTTATATAAGTTTCTGGAGGTCATATGGTAGGGGAGAGGCGTGGACAGACCCATGTCTGTCTGGCTCCAAACTCATTTATCACATCCCTCACCCAGGACACCCAGGACTCCCTCCTGAGTCGGTAGAAGATGGGGCAGAAAGGTATGAACCAATTCTGGCAAAAGTGTAAGTTACCATCGTCCCCTCAACACCCAATTCATAGACCAGCTTAAAAGAAATTGCTCAAAATGAGCCCACCTAGTCCTTGGTTTCTAAATACCATTTCCCATCAAAAGGAGGCAGCTTCCTTGGAGAAACAGATTAAAAGAGGCTGAAGAGACATGACGACTAAATGCAATATTGATCCTAGATTGGACTGTGGATCAGAAAAAGAACGTGCTACAAAGTACAGTATAGGAACTACTGACAAAATTTGACTATGGCCTATACATTAGATATTTTTCTATCGGTATAAATTCCTTGAATATAAAAATGGCCTTATGGTTATGTGGGAGAATGTCCATCTTCTTAGGCAAAATATATAGAGGTGAAGTGTCATGATGCCTGTAAATTACTTTCAAATGGTTCAGGAAAAAGATAGACAGCCAGATGTGTAAATATGGCACAATAATAGTTCATGAATCAAGGCATGGGGCATATGGATGCTTGTATTATTTTTTCTACTGTCTGAAGGTTTAAAACTTTTCAAAATAAAAATTGAAAGAGGAGATAATTATGCAGAAATGGCCCTGAAAATGTTACCCACATCCACCAGAAAGGTCTGGAATGGAGACTGGGGGTCACAGTAAGTAGACAGCTGCTGAGAAAATGGGTACATTAGCTGATGTCCGTTCTTACAAGAACACTCTCAAGAAGCTTTTGTGGAAACAGACCGTTTTTTATAGGGTTTTTAAATGCGAAAGCAAATTAACTACTACATGCCGTTAAATACAGAGCTATACCTGTGAAAACCCTTGAGTGGTAACCCAGGAGGAGGCAGAAGCAGGTTTGAGGTATCCCACCTCCACTTCAGAGACTAAAACCTGGGCCACTTATTACCTAAGGTAACACCTAAATGTCAAAAGGCAAGGACGGAGCCAGAGAGCAAAGCTTGCCTGTGAATACAAATGGGAACAGGCTTTCAAAATAAAGCTGAGGTTCAGGTTCCAATACTCCAAATGCCAATCAAAAGACTCATTTATTTTTTAAATATGTGGGTGAGAGTTGAGAATTACATCTGAAAGGCCACTATCCTGGAATAAGCATAGAATCATCCTGTAGATTTCTGAATATGCTTGTCTGCCTCAGCTTTGGCTTAGTGAGTTGGGCTGTGTGTGTGTGTGTGTGTGTGTGTGTGTGTGTGTGTGTGTGTGTGTTTTAGAATAACATGAGGAGGAGGCATTGCTAATTGAAGTTTTCATAAACGAGCATCTATTTGTGATTTTTTTTTCAAAATAAAAATTGGGGTGAAAGAAAAAAGAAATGCTCAGACCTGGCCCTGAAAATATCTATCAAAAGTGGATCTAGGGAATGGAGATAGAATATTTGTAATTAAACCCTTGAGTGGTAATTACAAGGTGGCTGGGCACGCTGGCTCACTCCTGTAATCCCAGCACTTTGGGAGGCCAAGGCGGGTGGATCATGAGGTCAGGAGATGGAGACCATCCTGGCCAACATGGTGAAACCCTGTCTCTACTAAAAATACAAAAGCTTAGCTGGGCCTCGTGGCGCATGCCTGGAATCCCAGCTACTCAGGAGGCTGAGGCATGAGAATCACTTGAACCCAGGAGGTGGACGTTGCAGTGAGTCGAGATCGTGCCACTGCACTCCAGCCTGGCGATAGAGGGAAAGTCCGTCTCAAAAAGAAAAACAAAAAAAAGAGGTTGGGAGGATGAATTTTAGGTCTAAAATTTTGCCATAAGTGGAACAATCATTGATGACAGTGATGAACTTTTATGTCAACACTTTGAGGAAGGGGTCAAACCCAGAAGGCTTTCTGGAGACAGCCTCCCTGCTAATAAAAGTTAGGATGCTTTGGTTTAAGAAGTCTCTGATTTCTGTTAGTGAAGTTCTGGTGATGCCTTTAGTAGCTAGTGGCAGAATTTCCTCCTAACACCTGGCAGTTGAGGGGTGGTCTCTAACTAGGGCAGCTTACAAAGCAGATGACCTTGTTCTCAAGTGGGTGAGTTCAGCTCACTGCCAAGGAAAACTCTCATTGTCACCATGATCACCCTGCTATACCAAACAGCCACTCTGAAAGCCAGTTATGGGTAGAAGTCCAGCTCAGGGCTCAGGAGAGCAAAGCCTCTCTCCTTCCTGGCTGGGTGCCATTTTGTTTCTCCCGAGGAGAAACTCAGAACAAAGGCAAGAACAGAGCTGAAGAGAACCAGGGGCAGACCCTGCCAACAGAAGATAGTTTCATTAAAAAAAAAATAGGGACAGCCTTGTTCTTTGCTATAGGCCATGGTTATTGCTGTTTGGGTTTTGCTTTTGCTTGTGGGAGGTAGATTATTGCAGAGAACAGAATAATTCAACCTTCTGCTCTGCCTTTGAAAAGTTCTTATAGAGAAGTGTCCCCGGGCTGAAATAAAAAATGAGTCCCAGCAGGCCGGGCACGCGGTGGCTCACGCCTGTAAGCCCAGCACTTTGGGAGGCCGAGGCGGGCGGATCACCTAAAGTTGGGAGTTCGAGACCAGCCTGACCATCATGGAGAAACCCCGTCTCTACTAAACATACAAAATTAGATGGGCGTGATGGCACATGCCTGTATTCCCAGCTACTTGGGAAGGGTGAAGCAGGAGAATCACTTGAACCCGAGAGGCAGAGGTTGTGGTGAGCCGAGATCGCGCCATTGCACTCCAGCCTGGGCAACAAGAGCGCAACTCCATCTCGGGGGGGGGGGAAAAGGGTCCCAGCCCTGAATGACATTGAGTCTTTGGAATGTATTTAGATTGCCTTTTTGGTAAGTTCCTTTCTCTAATTTTGTAAACGTGCCATGTGCATTCAAAAAGAATATGTAATCTGTTGGTTGAATGTCAGATTCTATTCATATTTGCTAGTTAAAGTTTATTAATTGTGTGGTGCGAATCTTCAATAGCTTTATTTTTTGTCTCCTTTATTCATCAGTTTCAGAGGCAGGAATCTTAACATCTCCACCTACACTTCCTGGTTTATCTATTTTATTCTCTAGTTCTGCCCATTGTTGTTTTAAATACTTGAGGTTGTGTTGATAATTGTATAGAATGTAAATTCTAATGAAGATAAGTATTTCTGTCTGTTTTGGTCTCTGCTATCTCCTTCAAACCTAGAGCAATGCCTAGAATATTATAGGCATTCAATATATTTTACTGGCCGGGTGCAGTGGCTCATGCCTGTAATCCCAGCACTTTGGAGGCTGAGGCAGGCAAATCCCTTGAGCTCAAAAGTTGGAGACCAGCCTGGGCAACATGGCAAAACCCCATCTCTACAAAAAATACAACAAAAAGAAATTAGCTGAGTGTGGTGGTGCACACCTGTAGTCCCAGCGAGGTGGGAGAATGGCTTGAGCCCAGGAAGCATAGGTTGCAGTGAGCTGAGATGGCGCCACCGCACTCCAACCTAGGTGACAGAGTGAGTCTCTGTCTCAGATATATCTACCTGAATAAATGTGCTTTCATAATTGTTATATATTCTAGAACTATTATTTCTTTTCTCCGTATGTATGATTCCCCTTTGTCCTTTATGATACCTGTAGTTTTTAATGCTGTTTTGTCTGATATTAAAATTGCTGCCCCAGCTTTATTTAATTTATATTTCCTGATATATCTTTTTCCATTCATTTAATTTCAGCTATTCTGTATTCCTTAGTTTTAAGAATACAAAATAGATCAAGGACATGGTGGTTCATGCCTGTAATCCCAGCAATTTTGAGAGGGCTAGGTAGGAGGATTGCTTGAGCCCAGGAGTTTGAGATCAGTATAGACAATGTAGCGAGACCCCATCTCTACAAAAAAATATTAGCCAGATGTGGTGGTGTGTGCCTGTAGACACAGCTACTTGGGAGGCTGAGGTGGGAGGATAACTTGAGCCTGGGAAGTACAGTGAGCCTTTGAGGGTACAGTGAGCCGTGATTGCACCATTGCACTCCAGCCTTCCCAACAGAGCAAAAAATAATAATAATATAAAATAGCTGAAAGTAGACAATAGCAGTCTGGGTCCTGATAGGTGAGTTTGGCTCACTTATATTTGTTGTAACTACCATTAGGAATTCATTTTGCCATCTTATTTCCCATTTTCTACTAACTGTAATTTCTTTTTGTTTTCTTTTTTTCGGACTATTGATAATATCATATGTCTCTCTGCTAGTTTATAAGCTACAAATTCTAAGTTTATTCTTCTGGTGATTACCTGTACCGTCAATCAATTTGTTCAACTTATCAATACCTATACTGTGGCAGCTTGTATTTTCCAAAGATGGTCCCAGCAATATCCCCCGTGTCAATACTATTCTATGTCCCACAATCGTATTCTACAATGGCAATATTGACACTCCTCCCATCCAGAGTTAGGGGTGGAGGGTCTATATCCTCTGCCTTAACTCTGGGCAGACTTGTGATTTGAGTGTAACTTGAATGCATTGTAAGTGACACTCAATGACTTCCAAGGCTAGGTCCAAAAAGGCGACACAACTTCTACCTTGCTTGTGGGATCATTGGTGCTGGAGTCCTGAACCACCATTTTTAAAGTCCAACTATCCTGAGGCTGCCATGCTATAAATAGCCCAAATAGCCCACGTAGAGAGGCCAATTAGAGAGGCCCTGAGACCGTGTGAAGAGAGAAGAATGCCCAACCAGCCCTCAATTGCTACAGTTCCCTGTTGTTTCAGCTCGACAACAACAGGCGGCTGTAGCAATGGGGGGCTGGATGGGCATCTCAATGTGCTTCTCCCACATTGCTTCAGCCACAGCCTAATTGTAACCACATGAGAGACTCCAAGCCAGAACCACTCAGTTAAGCCCTTCCAGAATTCCTGACCCACAGAAATCATGAGAGATAATAAAATGATTGTGGTTATTGTAAGCCACTAAATTTTAGAGTAATTTTTATATGGACATAACAACTGAAATAGATACATTTGCCTTAGAACAAGAAAAGTACTATATAGCATGTTCTAGCATCCTTCTCGTTTCTACCCACACTGCTACTGTGTTGATGTCCCTAGAATTTTGCTCTGGATTGATATGAATGTACTTGGTAGAATGGTGTCTGTTACCTTCTTGTTTATTTACTTATCTTTTAGCAACAGGGTGTCACTCTGTCACCCAGGTTGGAGTGCAGTGGCAAGATTATACCTTACTGCAACCTCAAACTCCTGAGCCCAAGCAATCCTCCCACCTCAGCCTCCTGAGTAGCTGGGACCACAGGCACAGGCCACCACACCAGGCTAGTTTTTTGTTGTTTTGTTTTGTTTTGTTGTTTGTAGAGACAAGGTCTCCCTATGTTGCCCAAGCTGATCTTGAACTCCTGAGCTCAAGCAATCCTCCTGCCTCAGTCTCCCAAAGTGCTGGGATTACAGGCATGAGCCCCCACTCCCAGCTCACTTTTACCTTTTTATAGAGCAATATGCATACTAAGTTATGAAATCTATCCTGCTGAGGATTCTGAATCTATGTATCATAAATTCTGAAAAATTCCTAGCTATTATGTCATTGAACATTTCTTCTCCCACATTGTCTTTATTCTTTCCCTCTGGAACTCCAATTAGTTATATATGAGAATTTTTTATTCTATTCTCCATATCCTTTCACCTCCCTTTTCTTTGTTTCTCTGTGCTGCATTCTGGGTAATTCTTTGACATCACTCTCTGGTTCAATAATTTCTGTTTAACTTATATACTGAGATTTTTTATTTCAATGACTGTGTGTGTGTGTGTGTGTGTGTGTGTTTTGTTTTTTGAGGTTTCTTTTTTTTGTTTTGTTTTGTTTTGAGACAGAGTCTTGCTCTGCTGCCCAGCTTGAAGTGTAGTGGTGCAATCACATCTCATTGCAGCCTCAAGCTCCTGGGCTCAAGCTGTCCTCTTGCCTCAGCTTTCTAAGTAGCTAGGACTACAGACTCACACTACCACACTCAGCTTATTTATTTATTTATTTATTTATTTATTGTAGAGACAGGGTCTTGCTATGTTGCCCACACTTGTCTCAAACTTCTGGCTTCAAGCAGTCTTCCCATCTCAGCTTCCCAACGCTCCAGGAATATAGGTGTGAGCCACCATGCCCAACCTCAATGACTATATTTTTTTATTTCTAGAAGTTCAATTTAGTTTCTTTTAAAAATATATATGCATGTTCCTTTTCATAGTGTCTGTTTTTTCCTTTATGTTTTCATTGTTTAAAAACATAAGCTTTTAATCATTTTAAACATGCTAATTATGGGCCAGGCATGGTGGCTCACACCTATAATCCCAACACTCTGGGAAGCCAAGGCGGGTGGATTGCTTGAGCCCAGGAGTTCAAGACCAACCTGGGCAACAAAGGGAGACCCCCATCTCTACAAAAAAAAATTTTTTTAATGAGGCGGGAGGATTGCTTGAGCTGGGGGAGTCGAGCCTGCAGTGAGCCATGATTGAGCCACTGCACTCCACCCTGGGTGACAGTGAGCCCCTGCCTCAAAAAAAAAAAAAAAAAAAAAAAAGCAAATTTTATGGTCTCTAATAGATTGTTTCATTATCTGAAGTTCTTGAGTGTCTAATCCTGCTGTCTCTTGCTCATAGTGAAATCTTTTTTCAACTATTTTATATTTTTGAATTGTGAGCTCATCATAAACACGGCTTTATGTGTAGGAATTTTGTGAGGCCTGATTAATGGGGTCTCCTTCTGTGAAGTTTCGTTTTTGTTTTTGCCAAGCTGTCCAGAGGTTTCACTATCATTTTTATAATAATTTATGGCTGGGCACGGTGGATCACGAGGTCAGGAGTTCAAGACCAGCCTGGCCAAGATGGCGAAACCCTGTCTCTACTAAAAATACAAAAATTAGCTGGGCATGGTGGTGGGTGCCTGTAATCCCAGCTACTCGGGAAGCTGAGGCAGAGAATTACTTGAACCCGGGAGGCAGAGGTTGCAGTGAGCCGAGATTGTGCCACTGCACTCCAGCCTGGGCGACAGAGCAAGACTCTGTCTCAAAAATACATAAATAAATAAAATAAAATTTCTAAGCTTGGGGCTCCAGCACCACGTAAGGAATATATATTTAATTCCAAACTCTCATAAGATATAGTTCAAAAATTTCTCAGGAGACATTTTTTTTTCCCACTTGGAACCTAGACCATGACAGACAAACCCCTCTGGGTCAATGGGCAGATTTTTTTCTAATCTACCCTCACACAGAGGTTTCCACTTTTACAGAATGTATGTATCACATGTCCAACTTTTTTGCCTTACAGGGACCCAAAGCATCAACTCTTTGTCACCCCCCCACCCACCCCTCCCACGACCTCAAGTGGACATTAAATGGTCTAAGGACCTAGAGTACAGAATCATTGTCTCTCCCCATTTGTCCCCACCCTAAAACAGTCACATAATCATTCACAAGCTCACTGCCCTAGTTTTCAGTACCTTTTTCATTCACAGCCCCTGTCAATTTCCTGTGTGCTCATCTATTCATTCAAATAAATATTCGTTTATTTCTAGATAACTGAGGAAAATGGGTTTTCAGGTTATCTTGATCACAGTATTTCCAGAACTAGAAGCAAAAATGTATTTATATAAGCAAATATGAAATCCACCAGTTTCTGAGATTTCTGGCCGTGATACTGATATTCTTTACTTAAGTACCTCTGACAGATAAATATACTGGTTTACATTTGTGCACATATTTTTAAACATTGCAATCATAAGGGCTAGCCACTGCCCTAAGTTTCACTACATGCGGTAGTAAAACTCCTGGCAGAATGTTTGGCCTGCTGAATGGAATTGTTCCTTCATAATTAGAACTCTGTCTTAGTATCTCTTCTGTTGGTCTCTACCTAAAAATACTCTTGCCTTTATATTTCACTAGTACTATTAAGTCATTAACCAAAGAGGTAATTCTGAGTATGAGAAAAACATATATGGGCTTTGGATTCAGGAAGACATGGCTCTGTTTTGCTTCCCAGCTGGGTGTCCTTGGGCAATTAGTTCTATCTGAGCCTCAATTTCCCCATCTGTAAACTGAGGATGATGATACCTATTTTAACTGTATATTAGTCAGGGTTCTGCAGAAAGACAGAACCAAAAGGATACATAGATAGATAGACAGACAGATAGATACGTAGATAGATGGATAGATAGGTAGATAGATAGATAGATAGATGATAGATAGATAGATAGATAGATAGATAGATAGATAGATAAGAAGATATTTATTAGGGGAATTGGCTCACACAATTATGGAGGAAGCAAAATCCCATGATAGGCCATCTGCAAGCTGGAGAACAAGGGAGGCTAGTAACATGGCTCAGTCCAAGTCCAAAGGCCTCAGAACTAGGGAAGCTGATGGTATAACTCTCAGTCCAAGGCCTAAGGCCTGAATAGGGGAGGCCACTGGTGCAAGTCCTGTGGTCCAAAGGTCAGAGAGCCTGGAGTTCTTATGTCCAAGGGTAGAAGAAGAAGGGTGTTTCCAATTCCAGGAGAGAGACGGGGCAAATTCACCTTTCCTCTGCCTTTTTATTCCGTCTGGGTCCCCAGCTGATTGGATGGTGCCTGTCCATGTTGAGGACAGATCTTTCCCACTCAGTTCACCGTTCACATGCCCATCTCCTCCAGAAACACCCTCATAGAAACACTCAAAAATAATGCCTTACCAGCTTTGTAAGTATCTCTGAAAGTAGTTAGGTTGACACCAAAAATTAACCATCACAAAAGGGTTGAGGTTAGAAGTAGAAAGATAATGTCTATAAAGTACCCTTCAAGAAATAGGTTCTTCAAGTATTATTTAATCCACTTTTGAGTTCTTTTCTTTTAACTACATAAGTATGCCACTTTGACATCATCCACAATGACTAAGAGGGTATTCCTTCAATTATGAGTTCCTTTATCTCACTGGTCACCACTTATTTCATTTTCTTAACATTAACAAAATTCCCCTTTTTATATGTTTTTGGTCATTTAAGGAGCAGTCGCGTTAACTTGAATTGCCTTAACAAAACCTCTATACCCAATAAACGTGACTTCTTTCGGCTGTAAAGTTGATCATGGCTTTATCCACATGTTTGTTGCTGGGATGATATAAGTAGGAAAGGCAAGTTCAGATGTAAGTATCCAGTTGGAAAATACCTGATTCAGAGGCTGTCAGAGCTGAAAGGGACCTTAGAAATCTCCAAAACGAGGAGTCTAAGGGACAGTGAAGAAAGCTGAACTTCCCAGGGTCACCCAACCACTGAGCAACAGAGCTGAGATCAAAAGCCAGACTTTCTGATGCCAGGAGCAGGGCTCTAACTGGAGTCATTTTCATGACCAAACGACAGAATTTGCAACTAACCTTTCGGTTGGATCATTTTGTCATCTGGAAGCAAGCCAGATCATCATTGTTAATAATTCCCCTTCCACTTTGTTTCAGTGGCTCTTTAAACCTATCAATTGTAGTTTTCCAGGGAGCCTTATGACTCAGCGTACACAGTAGAGTTGAATAACTGTGTGCTCAATGAAATAATGAAGAACTATCTGACATTATGTGCCATGAATTCTAAGCCTGAATAGAACCCTTTTGCATTCTGGATTTCTGTTAGAAGTGGTCCTTATTATTCTTCTGGCATTGCTATTTGTATATGTTTTTAATATTTTCCCCACTAAATAACTGAAAACATGCCTTCCTTTCATTCCTGGGTGGTTAATCCCTCTCAGACACAGGAAATTGGCAACCTTTCCATGATAAGTGGTCATCTCCAGACTGTACTCTAGGTGGTGACCACCCAATTGAGTGATGAATGCCATTTGTCAACAAGGAAACAGGCTGGGGCAGGGGTGAAAGGGGAGGCTCAGTGGAGATCCATTACTTCTATGAGAAAATTCAAATGTTTTATCTTACCAACAGTGGGTCGGGAATGTGCTGGATCTAGAAAGAGATGTATAGTCTCCTGGAGCTCAGCCAGATCCTGCAAGGGTCTTGAGCAGAATGGGAGGCTGAGGGTTAGTGAAAGCATGTGTCCTAGACTTTGGGAACAGCATCACTGTTACAGAACATGGCAGCAGGAAGGTACGAGGCCCATCAGCTCTGGTGATCTAGGTGGGCGGGGGTGGGCACCAACACTGATGCATCTTTGAGGTCCGACTGATGGGTTTGGTCTAGCCATTGTTTTAGGGTGATGTCCTGAAATCAGGTGGACCTTCCTCTAAAGTGAAGGGCAGTGTGTCCTTCAAAGCTTGGAGCTGAAATGTGGGACCCCATAGGATTGGGCTGGGTCCAGCAGCTCACCATCAGACTATGTCATATGGAAATAGCTGTGCCATGGAGGTCCCTGGCACAAAATAAATTATTCTCTCCTTGAGCCTTGAACCTTGACTGTGTCCACTTGAGACTTTTGGGCCACAAAACTCAATCCATTCACAACAGCCCTAGCCTGGAAGGTAATACAGAGAGCTAGTTATTCCACCAAAATTTGTGTCCCCCGCTTTGCATAGTATAGAGTTGTCATTGATACACAGTTGTGCAACCAGAGACTACATTTCCCAGCCATGTGACTAGTTCTCTCATCTATTGAATGAGAGAGAAAATGATGTTTATCACTCCCAGACTAAGGCATTTAAGAAGTACACCTGCTTGCCTCATCTCTGTTCTCTCTTTCCTTTTCTTTTAGACTGGAAACTGTGGACACTCAAGTCCTAAGGCAGTGGTTCTCAGTGTGGTCCCTGAACCAGCAGTGTCTGCAACATCTGTTAATTCATTAGAAATGCACATTCTTACATCCCACTCCAGACTTACTAAATCAAACATTCTGGGGGTGGGGCCCAACAATCTGTTTTAACAAGCCCTCCAGGGGATTCCGTTACTCACTAAAGTTTGAGAACTACTGTCGCTAGCTGATAGCAGAGCCACAAGAGAGAACTCTGAGTTCCTGAATCACCACACAGAAGACAGCCATATACCACCCAGAAAGATCTGCATCAGACTTTTCTATAAAATAGAAATAAAATTTGGTTGTGTTAAGACCCTGAAATTTGAGGGTTTATTTGTTGCAGCAGGCAAGATTAATACAGGCTGGAAGTCCAAACCTATCCCAAACACAATCGCAATATGGGGGGAGTGCTGAATATCACTGGACTCCTGACACTTAAGAGGGGGTACAGAAGTGTCTTAATATAGCTACAGTTAGTGGTGGCAACAGTGGGAATCGAAGATCAGAATGTAGAGGCCACAATGGTGGATCATGCTGCTCAAACTAGCAGGCCTCAAGCATCACCAGGAAGAGTAAGAGACATGGCTAATGCTGAATGAATGTATCTCCCTGGGATCCTCTGCCAGTCTCACATGAATGATTTTCACAGGAAACAAGACAGACGCCAAGGACCATCTGCCAATTGTCAGCTGACTATCCAGCGATATAACCACCGCTACTGGCAGACCAGGACAAGGTCCAGGAATTTTCCAGTGCCCATGAATCTACCAACACCTGGGTCTGAAACAGCTACTATCATGCTACGGGCCTCACTAGATTAGCTTCAGAAACACCTGCAAGAATGCAGGGCCTGGTAGGCAGAATTTTTAGATGACCCCCAGCTCCCAGTGACTCTTGCCTTTGTATAATCCCCTCTCCTCTGAGAACCTCTGAATATGATGAAATATCACTCCCATAATCATGTTACATTATATGGCAAAAGTGAGATCATCGTGGGTGGGCTTGACCTTATTATGTGAGCCCTGTAAAAGCCGAGAGTTTTCTCTGGCTACTGGCAGAAGAGGAAGGCAGAGTGACATGCTCCAGGAGGCCTAGAAGAAAGCAAGCAACCCTGTGGGCTGCCTATGGGGGCCACATGACAAGGAACTACGAGTGGCTTCTGGAAGCTGAAAGCAGTCCCCAGCCAATAGCTTTCCAGAAAATGGAGCCCCAGCCCTACAACCCCAAGGAACTGAATTCTGCCAACAACCAGTGAGCTTGGAAGAGGGTCCCAAGCCTCAGATGAGAACCACAGCCCCAACCAACACCTTGATGTTGGCCTAATGAGACCTTGAGCAGAAAATCCAGTGACATCATGCCAGGACTTCAGATCTACAGAACTGTGAGATAATAAATTGGAGGTGTTTTAAGCATCTAAGTTGGTGGCAATTTGTTAAGCAGCAATGGAAAATTAATACACAGGATACCATGAGTCTGCCAGGGCAGCAGACACTGCCCATGCTTGGCTCTGACCCCCTCAGATCCCTTTGCTGACATCTGTGTGTCCTCCCCCATCTTCTGTGTGCTTTTAGTTCTAACAGCCCACACCTGCGATTCTCTTTAGCCAGCTGGCTTGGGGCTTCTAGAGCCGCTTTACCCAGTTTGTGCGGAGCTGGAAGTGCCTGGGAGTTTATGCTCCCCTAGGGAGACACTTAGTCAAAGAGCAAATGGCATGGGAGCATAAAATCCAGCTTCCCTGCCTCAAGTTGGGCTAAACTCAGAGGTATAACTCATGCTCCAGTGCTGCCCTGTGGGATCAGGTTAAGGCTGAGACTTGGCCCCAGATTGTGCCTTGCCTGGTTCCCTAGGTTTCCCTGCCCTGCTTCCCCAACCCCCTCACCAGTCTCCCCTGGGAGCCTCACCTAAGCAATCCTTTACCCCTTTCGCTCTCTGACCTCCCTCTCTCGGATGAAGGAAGAATCAGGTGAGATGATGTATGTGATGGCACTTTGGAACTGCCAAGTAACCCCCCATGTGAATTCCCTGATGTGCAGCTCTGCCTCTACCCTCCTCCTTAAATAGCAGTGTAGCAGAGTGAGGTGATTATCTGAGTGTCTGGTAATGGAGTTCCTTTCAGGGAGGAAATAGTCTTTGTTTAGGAAAATACCTCGAATGGGCAGGGGAGGCTCTAAAGGTATGCTTTAGAGGGAGACCACTAAATGAGGTCAATAAAATGCCTGTGCATAAGGAATGAACAGGAGAGGAGAGGAGAGGTGGGCTGGTGGGAGAGGAAGCAGTCAACAGGCACCCATCGAGGAAGGTGGCTGGTGAGGAATGCACAGTGGTGTGGTGAAGGGAGAATACAGACCATCAGCCATCCTTGCTCTGCCAAGTTATCTTGCTTATGTGACTCTGATGTAAATCTCCACCCCAATCGGCATGAGCTCGAACCTCAGAAAGTCAACTGTATGCACAGTTGCCCTGTAGGAGCGGCTTTGAGGAAAATCAGGCTCCTGTTCTTGGCCATCCAGGAGCAGGGGAAGAGGACACCTAGATGTCATTCCAGGTTCTGGTGGTATATGCCAGCTGCAGACTGGCAGGCTACATCGGCAGCCCACAGGCCAAGTGTCAGTCTCAGCATGGCCTTACCTGAACTCACCATCTCTCCCTCCCAAGCCCCATCCCACTACAGGGACTCCAGTACTCCCACTGCCCATTCACAAACTGTGGCAGTTCGGGTTTCTCCCAAAGCAGATCGTGAAACAAGGACTTGGGTGCAGGTAGTTCATTTGGGAGGTGATCTCAGAGGAGGGATTGGGCAGTGAGACTGGGAAAAGAGGCTAACCTGGAGAATGTGTGGGCAACTGGGCCTCTATCTTGCTGGAGGACCTCTGAAGAAGTGCATAGAACATACCTCAGAATTTCCCACCAGGCTGGGTGCAGTGGCTCACAACTGTAATCCCACCAACTTTGGGAGGCCAAGGCAGGAAGATCACTTGAGGCCAGGAGTTTGAGACCAGCCTGGGCAACATAGTGAGACCCTGTCTCTAAAAAAAAAAAAAAAATTTTTTTTTTAATTAGCCAGGCGTGGTGGTGCATGCCTGTGGTCTCAGCTACTCCAGAGGCTGAGGTGGGAGAATCACTCGAGCCTGGGAGGTTGAGGCTGCAGTGAGCCGTGATTGCACCACCACTGCATTCCAGCCTGGGTGACAGAGTGAGACGCTGCCTAAAGGAAAAAAAAAAAAAAAAGAATTTCCAAGCCAAAGCATGGGAAGGTGGGGTTTTACCCACTGTCCCTCATAGGTTGATAATTGCTCTGGGGAGCGTTAAATCCCTGAAACTTTGAGATTGACCATTGCCTCTGCTGAGCAGCTCCCACAGTGCCAGAGAAAGCCCTCAGACAGAGCATCAGGGAGGCTTGGGCAGCCCAGGTGGGAAGCTGTCAGTGTGCAGGAGGGGCAGAGCTGCAGGTGAACTCAGAGACAGGCCACAGGCATGTGGGGTGGAGCGCCAATGGTATCTGTAGAAAAGCCTCAAGCTCTGCCAGCTCCTCCTCACCCTTATCCCTCTCATTCCCTCTCTCCTACCTAACTCCTGGGCATCTGCTATCACTGCTCCTGCCTTCTCATTCTTAGCCACTGCTGAAGCTCAGTCCCTCATTCTCTCTCTCCTAGAAACAATAACTTTCTGTTATGGACTGAATTTTGTCCACTCTGCCCCCTAAAAGTCATATGCTGAAGCCCTGAGCCCCAGTGTGACTAGTTTGGAGATGGTGCCTTTAAGGAGGCAATTAGCGTTAACCGAGATCATAAGGGTGGGGCCCAAATTCAATAGGATTGGTGTCCTTATAAGAACAGGAAGAGATGCTAAAGCTCACTCTCTCTCTTCCCACAGGCACACAGCCATGTGAAGACACAGCAAGAAGGCAGCTGTCTACAAGCCAGGAAGAGAGGCCTCACCCTAAACCACCCCTGCCAGCATTTTCATCTTGGACTTCAAGCCTCCAGAACTGTGAGAGAATAAATATTTGTTCTTTAAACCACCTGTGGTATTTTGTTATGGCAGCTGACCAATATATTTATCTACTGATCACCCCACCTCTGATTTCACTCCCTCCCACTGTGATCAGAGTGATCTTTCTGAAAGGCAAACCCACCCTGTCTCTCCCTAGAGCAAACATTTTTGAGAGCTCCTCAGCACCTCCAAGATCAAACAGAGATCCTTGGCTGGGTGCGGTGGTTTATGCCTGTAATCCTAGCACTTTGGGAGGCTGAAGCTGGGGGACTGCTTGAGGCCAGGAGTTCAAGACCAACCTGGCCAACATAGCAAAACCCTGTCTCTAATTTAAAAAACAAACCACAGAGATCCTTGGCATTGGCCCCAATGTCCTCCATGCCCTGTGCACTTATCCAACCTTGTTCTTAACATTTTCTGGCTTGCTCTCAGTATTCTGGCCACCTCAATCAAACACGCCATCTCTTTATTTATTTTAGCTTCCCAACTATGCCATCTCTCTGCCACTGCAATACTATTCCTGCCTCCTCAAATGCCTTTCTCCCCGCTGTCCCCTGACAAATCCCTGCTCCTCCATCAATGATTCCTGCCTCACCCTTGACTGCTGCAGCCAGAGTCAATTCCACCTCCCTGTTTGTCATGACCCCAACCTGGCTTCTAACTTCTTCTGTAGCACAGGCTTATATCAGGCTTGTCCTCTACCTGTCTGCCTGCTGCCCTATGTATCCCAAGCATCAAGACCAGAGTCTGGGCCAAACACAGTGGCTCATGCCTGTAATCTCAGCACTTTGGGAGGCCCAGGTGGGAGGATCACTTGAGTCCAGGAATTTGAGGCTGCAGTGAGCCATGATCACACCACCACACTCTAGCCTGGGTGACACAGCAAGATCTTGTCTAAAAAAAAAAAAAAAAAGTGTGTGACACATAGTAGATGCTCACATATTTACTAAATCAATAAGGGAAAGAAGGAATAAAGAATTATTATTTCATAGGTCACTGAGTATTACGATAGAAAGAAACATTAAAGATAATATGGTTCAAGTTCCGTATTTTACAGAAAAGAAAAATGTAGTGACTATCAACGCTCCACCCTTCCATTCTTCTGCTTTCCCGTTCTGGTGAAGATCAGCCTGAGTTCCCACTGCCAGGACTCATCTCTGCCTGGGGGCTTTCTCTGGCCCCTGGCACCTGCCCTGCCTATACTTGCAGCAGGCCAGAAATGCTAGGAATTAATGTCTGCTGCTGCTCCAGGAGCAGCCCGCAACCAGTGACTGACAGGTGTTGGTGTATGAATACCCCAGCTCCCTCACCCCTTCATCAAAATGTCACTGTGGCATGTTCTGCACTGTCTTCCAAAGATCCCCAGCAGGACCGACCTCCAGTTTCCCACAGTAGAAACTAGTTTGATAATTCCTCCTTTATTAATTTCCTTATCTTCCCTGCCATCCTGGGATTACTTCCCAAATAAATTGCTTGCATTTGAATTCTTGTTTCCAGGTGTCTTCTAGAGAAACCCAAGCTAAGACAGAGACTAAAGGACAAGGAATATGACCAAGGTCACACTGCTGTTCAATGCCAAAGCTGGATCTATGTGCTGACTCCTGACTCCTTCTGCCAACAGCTCATTCTACTGCCCAGCACAGAGAACTTTCATGGTAATCCCAGGCCCAGGTTTGCATGAGAGCCTTTCCCTGTGGATTCAAAGAGGCCCCCTCACCCTTAGTGAGGGGCTGGGCCAAGCCTGCAATGTGAGTGCCAGGACTAGGGCCCCTTTCTTTTCCTTCACCACTGTGCTTCATCCAATTACTGGGTGCTTGCATTAGCACTGCCCATCCCTGGGGCATTACTTCTAAACCATTTCTCACCACCTCCCTTTGGAGCCCCAAACGTTCACCTCCCAATACAGACAATTCCAGCTGAAAGAGACTTTCTTTTGTGTGTTAGTTGGACTGGGCTACTATAACAAAATACAATACACTGGGTGGCTTATGAACAACAGAAATGTATTTTTCACCATTCTGGAGGCTGAGAAGTCTGAGATCAAGGCACAGGCATATTTGGTATCTGATGAAGACCCACTCCCTGGTTCATAGACGGTGCCTTCTTGCTGTGTCCTCACATCAAGGAAGAGGACCTGGGACCTCCCTGAGGTTTCTAAGGGCACTGATCCATTCATGAGAGCTCCACCCTCAAGATCTACTGATCTTGAGTCCTCACCTCCTAATCCCATTCACCTTGGGGGTTGGGTTTCAACATATGAATTTTAGGGGGACACAAACATTCAGACCATAGCATTTGGAGAACCCCAAAATGTTCCAGCTTCACACCCAGCCCAGCCCTCGTCCCCACCCCTTTCCATTCAGGCTGAAGTGTATGGGAACACTGCACTGATTTCAATGAAGATGACAAATTCCAAGCCAAATACAATGAGTCTTATATTTGAAAGCTCATTTCAAGCCCCTAGAGCTCTGGGGAACTGGCAGTAAAAATCTTTCATTCATACAGCATACACATACAACACAAAAAATACATAAACACAATGCCCATAGGCAACACACACACAACATACAATACACACAATGCAAATCTGGAATGCACACAACACCTAAATCCCACCAACACAACACACATACAATACAGGTAGTGCACATGACACATACAATGCATACAAATGTGACATATACAACATATAAACATAACATGCGCAACACACAGGGCACATGCAGCCCACAAAACAAACACAACACACTTATACCACCCACATGTCCACATACACACACACTACTTCTTTTCTTCCTGTCCCTTGCCCACCTGGGCAGGAGGCAATGTCTGAAGCAAGCATGGCACCAGCTATGATCTCGTCAACACATGCGGACTGCAAAAGGGCCAGGCTGAAGACAAGGTTATTCCAGTTCATTTCTACTCAGCATTTTAACTGACTTTCTCCTTTCTTTCTCATGCCTTGGTATTAATTAGCCCCAGGATTTAAGTCTGATGCATTAGGCAAAAACAATTCTAAATGCTTTTGGAGAAACAAATTCCAAATTAGCTGTGGCTGAACATGCATCTATTTGAAAGGCAGGCAGCGTGAACACTGACAGTGTAACAAACAGAAGAGAAGCCCCCTGAGAGGGAAGGCCAAAATCAGTGGTGTTTGTTGGCTGCCTGGTTCACAGCCTGGCCCTGGCACGAGCTGTGGGGCAGAAGCTCTTAGTCCACAGGAAGATGGGAAGGACCAAACAAGTTTTACATCCAGATTCCACATGAGAGAGAGTGACCGCAGTTCTCTCTCCTTTCCACATTCCTCTCCCTGGCTTTCTCTTGTCTTTGGAATAACACTGCCTAGAAGCCTAGAGAGACCAATTCTAAGGCTGCTAGAGGCAAAATCCATCTCCAATTTCTCCCGGCTCCAAGCGGTAATTTCCCTCCAGCTGCCTGTCCCCCTCTGCAGTCCACAGGGTGGAGGGCTGGGCTAGACCACTGCAGGGGCTGTGGAACATAGCTCAAGGGCCTAACACCTCACATCACGTTCTGTCTTTTCCCCTCAGTAAGACTTCCTTAAATGCAGGGATGTGGCACCTTGGTGGTTAGGGACACCAGACTTGCAAATGTTTTCTGTGTTCAGTTGCCTAACTGGTTGTATCAGCTGGAGTTTGACCAGGGAAGCAGAACCACTCTAAGTGCTCTAAAGAGTCAGGAGTTATCATAGACATCAACCCTGCCCCAGTGAGGGAGCTGCTTCAGCAGTCTAGGGAAGGCTGCTGCTTCTGTGCTTGGTGATGGCTCTCAAGGCAGCATGGGCAGCACTCAGGAAGAGAAGATGGGTGTGAAATGGAGGGGACCAAGGACAAACTGAGCCTTCGAGGACAAACTGGGACTTGCATCTATCTCTCAATACCTCCAACCTCAAAGGCATGGGTAACCTGCAGGCTAGGCCAGTGCCATCCACCATGTAGCCACACACACACCAGCCCCAGAACTCCGAGAAGCCGAAGGAGGAGGTCTGGCAGGCACTGGAGGGGCTGTGGGCCCTGCTGCCACCCACACCAGCAAGGTGAGTCCACAGATCAGTGACAACACGTGTGAGCTGTGACAGCGCCTGCCAGCCTTCCTCCCAACTGTGAGAGTATAGGAATGGCTGCTGCTTCACTTCCACCCACACATCGCACATAAATTTCACTTCTGGCCAACCCCAAACAGAAAGAAAAAGGAAAGGAATTCTGGGGAACATAATTCAGTCCAGTTAGGTTCACACAGTACAAAGCCATCAACTGGATAATTCCTTCCCCATCTATTCAGTGCCCCCCCTCCAGTAACTCACATTTGCTCCAGATACTAAATAAGCTGGATTACTGGTGTATGGGTCAACTGTTGCTATGTAACAATCTCAAAATCATAGCAGCATCCAACAATGAGCATTTATTTCTTATTCACAAGACTGTGGGTCAGCTGGGAGGCTTGGTTCCACAAGTCTCTCATCCTCCTCCTGGGACCAGTGCAAGCTGGGGCGATGGCAGAGACCCAAGAGGACAGGCAGAAACTCATGAAGCCTCTTGAGGCCTAGGCCCTGAGCCAGAACATCATCCCTTCTGCTCCCTTCCATTGGCCAAGCAAGTCACATGGCCAAGGCCAAAGTCAAGTGATAGGAACATACAACTCCCCCTGTGATGAAACCATGGCCAGGAAGTGAATGCAGAGAGGGGTAAGCAATCAAAGCCAATGACTCAGCCCACCCCAAGGGAAACATTCCCTCCATCTAGATATATCTCTCCTGCCATCCCATCACCAACCCAAGGAAAGGGAGGGCATGCTTTTTACTACCTTTCTTCAACTTTGACTGCTCAGTTGATGAGTCTCAAGCTACATCTGTCTCATTCTTTTATCCCTGTCCTTCTACCTTTCTCTCATCCAAATCTTGTCTGGCTGGCGATCACAGGGGGAAAAAATCTCTTTTTCTTTTTCTTCATTTCATTTTTGAGCCAAAAACCATGTGATGCCACATGAAATTCTGCAACAGATACAACTGAACCAAGGAAAAGAAAGGCTGTTTTGAAGTGAAATTAGATAAAATAAAGAGTCAATGTAATCAATCTCTAACAACCCTTGAAATTGTCTAGAAGTACCATCCATAATCACTGCAAAGTTTCCATGTGCCTCCTCAGACCTAGCTAATTAATATCTGTTTCTCTTCAAGCCCCAGTATTGAGCTATAAGAAAATTTCTCCATTTAAAGTTACAGTTGGTGGTGTTTGTATTTAAGGACAATGATTACTTTCTACTAGCTTCTCTCTTAGGGTGCTCTAGAGGAGTGGCTGAGTTCAGCCACAGAATGCACTTGGCACAGTGCCCAGCACACAGCCAGATCTCACCACTGTTAGCCACTGTTAGTGTAGCCAGAGTCTTCATTACAAGAGCATAGTGCTATGGATAGCTACTGCTGCATAAGAAACTACCCCAAAATAGAGTGGTTAAAAAAAATTGCCATTGTATTAAGCTCACAGATGTCACGGGTCAGGAATTCAGACAGGGCACAGCACGGGGGGCCAGACTCTGCTCCATGTTGTTTGGGACCTCAGCTGAGAAGACTCCAATGGTGAGGAGTGATTTGAATGACTGTGGACTCACAGGGCACACCTCTCTCCTCTCTCCTCTCTCCTCTCTGCTCCCCACCACCTTGTGGTCCCAGGACCTCTCTGCATGGCCTCTTCAGCATGGTGGCCTCAGGTTTGCCAGGCATTTTACATGGTGGCTCAGGCCTCCAAGAATGAGTTTTCCACAAACATGGCGGTAGCAACATGGCCTTTTGTGACTCAGCCTCTGAAGTCACATTATATCACTTCTGCCATCTTCTCGTGACTGAAGCAGCCACAAGCCCACTGGACTCAAAGGGAAGGGATACAGACCCCAATTCTCAATGGGAGAAGCATGAAAGAATGTTCAGCCATGTTTTAAAGCCACCACTCCGCAATTTCTGGTACATTGACAGTTAAATAGGCTTTTGTGGGTTAACCAGGAACCTCAGAACTTTTCTTAGCAGTGTTTCTACGGGAACTGTGTTTTTAGGTCCGAATAAGAGACTTACAAGTTCACTTTGGAACAGAATTTATTTATAAGGTGGGACTTCCTGAATTCTCAATTCCCCCTCCAAAATGTCTAATACTGTGAACACTGCTACCAATAGTACTTCTTAATGCGCCATGCTGATTGAACACTTCCTAGGTGCTAGGCTCTATGCTACGTGGATTGTGTCATTGGATCCTCCCAACCACCCGATGGATGCTATGGTTATTTCCATTTTACAGATGGGGGAAGTGAGACTTAGAGAAGGCAATTGATAAGCCAAACGACATGCAGATGGAACTATGACCCAAATTTAGAAACCAAGTCTGTCTGATCCCCAAGCCCATGCTTAACTAACCACAGTGCATTGACCCCATAAATACCATTTGAGTAAACAAAAACCTCTGGAGATCCGTAAAGGCCAGAGGGCTCTCTCCAGGGGAGGAGGCCTAACAGGGGAACTGTCAGAGACATAGCCATCAGTCTCCACTATGGGTGACTTGTTCTTGTGCCAGCAGGTCAAGGGGCACCAAAAGGACAGCCCTCTTTGCTGGGTGGATCTGGGTCACACAGTCCCTTCATGTGGTCAGAGCTAATTTGTGTCTTCTAGTCTTCCCTGCCTTGTCCCTAGCTCCCAGCCTTCTCTGCCACCACAAGTTCCATCTTTCCTAAACCAGAGCAAACTGAGCCACACTCAGCTTTTTGTCCCTAGGCATGGATGGGGAATGAACGGCGTTTTTTGTCCCCTGCTGTACAATGCCATTTGTTCGGACGCAGCTCTGGGGCTGTGCAGGGGATGGGGGTTGGGGGGAGTGAGGCGAACACAACCCCCTTTCTCCAGAGCTGGGTAACAGACAGCCACTGCGCACCCAGCGGGAGGGCAGGCTTAGGCTGGAACGGCCATCGCCTGTGGGCTACTCAAGAGGAAAAGAGGTTGCTGCTCTGGTGAGCGTCCTGAGCTTCACAGTCAAGTGTCTGTGTCACCAGCACTGGCCATCCTCTCCCAACTCCCTGTTTCCCCAGCACCCCTCCTCCACACCGTCCTGCAGTTTAGGATGAGAAAACCCTCTTGTTTGAGGTCTTTGCAACAACCGATGAAAGCCTTTTTTTTTTTCTTTTTAAGAATTCATCTCTGCATTCCAGTGGGGACATTTATCACCCGGTGCCCAGGCTGCAGACATCTCCCTCCTTAAGCTCCTCCTGCCCAGAAAGGCAGCCTTGTCAAAGACATGAAACCATCCCCTCTGGATATCTGGACAAGGCGCAGCCCTTTGGCCAAGCACGAGGCCGTCCCGAATGCCTCAGACAGTCAAAGGAGAGCCCTTGTTCCTGATCCAAATGGCCCGGCTACATGGATGCAGCTGGGTAGAGTGGGGGCAGCGGGGCTGAAGAAAGGAGCCAGCCCCCTTGGCTAGCAGCCTCAGGCACCTCCACAGGGCAATCTGAAAGGCCAGCCTGCATTCGGAAGAAGCTTCTGAAGCCGCCTTAGTAACTTAGTAACTCCGCCAATAGTTAAGAAAGCTCAATTGGTAACCGGTAGTAGATAACTACTGCAATTGTCTGCCTAGCACCCCATCTTCTAGTGAAAGAATCTTTCTTCCTTCTGGGCAACCAATTTCATTAAATGATCTGAGCCTTCCACGACCCCCCACCCGCCCCATACACTGGACTCCAGGACTCAGCCCTGGTTGGCCAATCAGCGTATTCCAATACCCGGGCACAGTCATTGGGCACTTAACACTAGGTCAGCCAATCAGAGCCCTCCTTGGGATTTTTCTCCCAGAGATAAGAACTGTTTCCACCAGGGTAGGATGAGGCCTGCAGCTGCCAGCAGCTATCTTTTCCACCATGTGGCTTGAGGCTGGCTGGGAAATGAAGTGACAGAGCCCTAAAATTAGTGTTTGAGCACCTAAATCCAGCTATGTCTGAAGCTATTTGTTGGACATTTCAGGTCTCTCCACCAATAAATTCTACTTTTTGCTGTAGCTGGTTTGAGTTGGGTTTCTGTCACTTGCACCCCAAAGAGACTGACTCATAGTTCCTCCTCGAACAAATATAAAGTCCTCATATTGGCATTCGAGGCTGTCTGTGATGTAGCCACAGCACAGACAACCCAGGCCCCATGGGGCAGCTAGGCCAGCCTTGTCCCTGCTCCAGAAGTATCAATCCCAGCCCAACCCTCCAGAAACATGGATGCCCCTGACAAAGTGACCCTGGGAGCAACTGTAACTTCAGGATTTCTGATCATCTGTGGCCTGAAGAAGCCCCAGGAGGAACTTTGCCCTGTGGTCTGGGCAAGGCTCTACCCTTGGTAGCAGGCCAGTAGCCAAGTCTGGGCACGCAGCTCCCACCAAATCACCTCAAGCATGCTCACAGCAGCACGCTCTGGTGCCCCCGGTTGAAGGTGACAAAACAGGGATAGTCTCAGACTGCCCAGGGCCCAGCTGCTCCCAGCGGCATCTCTGGGGCAACCCTCTTCAGGGCCGGTTACCAATCCTCCGATGTGAAAGAGCTGCAGCTGATTTCTGGCTGTGCGAGAAGGTGAGAGCACACAGGATCAGCAATTTGAGCAGGGTGCCTTGGGCAGGCCAGGAGAGGAGCCCAGGGAGAGCTGGGCCTCCTGCTTATCTAGGCAGCTTGGGCCTGAGTGTTGCATTTTTACTCCACTAACAAGGGGCTGGAATTTGCTTCCCCAACTACAAGGTAAGAGACTCCAGTTACATTGATATCTCTCTCTCGACACCAACGCACTCCCAGTGCCTTGCATAGAGTAAGCATTATGGCAAAGCTGCTGAAATTGAAAGCAAGCTTTAGGCTCAGAATTGATGTTCAGGCACACTGGTAAAATTGAACCAAGTGTTAAGACATTGAAATACTGAGGCCAGGCGCGGTGGCCCACACCTGTAATCCCAGCACTTTGGGAGGCTGAGGCAGGCGGATCACCTGAGGTTGGGAGTTCAAGACCAGCCTGACCAACATGGAGAAACCCTGTCTCTACTGAAAATACAAAATTAGCCGGGCGTGGTGGCATATGCCTGTAATCCCAGCTACTTGGGAGGCTGAGGCAGGAGAATCTCTTGAACCCGGGAGGCGGAGGTTGCAGTGAGCCTAGATCAAACCATTGCACTCCAGCCTGGGCAACAAGAGCGAAACCGCCTCTCAAAAAAAAAAAAAAAAAAAAAGATGTTGAAATACTTAGGCAAAGGTTAGTAAATAACCACCGACCCAAATTCCCTAAGGGTTTCTCCTGCCACCTAGACTACCAACTTTCCTATAATCTGCCAGCTGAAGGGTTAACTCTGGAGCCCTCGCCCAGTCCCAATAGAGCACCAAGGGACCTTTTTGATAGGTGGGTGGCCAGGCCTTACTGGTGGTTAAATATTCTCTCATCATTAGTTAAGCAGAAAGCCAGTGGCTTGGGGGCGAGTGAACCAAAGGCCAAACCCTGAGGCGTGGGGCACTGAGTCCTCACCAAGGACAGAGTTGGCCACCAAGCTTCACTGGCATTTCTCATTGAGCTTCCCTCCCCAATTCCTAACCTCTCTGCCAGCTCTGTGGTCTAGCACGTACTGTGTGTGTGTGTGTGTGTGTGTGTGTGTGTGTGTGTGTGTGTGTGTGTGGCGTATGCAGTGTGTGTGCACCTGTGTGTGTGTGAACAACCAGGCACAAAATCAACCTGAATGGATCCATTCCACCAGCCTTCTTCCCCCTCCATGCTCTGCCCCAAGTCATTTTCTACCCCACACTCGCTATTTCTCATGCTCTTCCCCTGATGACCAGACGCCAGATGAGAACATCACTGAGAGCCTACTTTATGCCAGACTCTTTAGGTGTATAGCAGTCCTAAGTAAGTATTGTCACCTCCATTTTACAGAACAGAAAACTGAGGCTCAGAAGGGTTAATTATGTTGCTCCAAACCAAGAAGCAGGGCTAAGATTTGAACCCAGGTCTGAGGGAAGGGTACACCAACACCCACAACCTTCCCACTGTACTCTGCTGTCTCCAATATGGTCACATGCAAAAGAAGCTGCCTGTAGTGTGGCTAGCTATTTGGAACCATTCTGAAAATGGTCTGGCTCTCCTTCCCTGCCTGGATTATAAGCCCTCAGGTGCAGACACTGTATTCTTTCTCTCTCCTTGAGCCCCGTCTTCCTCCAGTACTGGCATTATTCAGGAATTCAATCAATATTGATTAAATTGAATATCGTAAGATGCAGAGAACTAAGCCGTGTGGCCAGGAGGGTGGCAAATCTTTTAAAAAGAGCTAGCTGCAGGACATGGTACTTATCTTCGGTCTATGAAAGAGAAATAATAATAGTATCTACTTAGGATTATGGTCAGGTTCACATGCAAAAAGAAAATGTTGAGTATACAACGCAGGGCTGACACACAGTAAATGCTCAATAAATACTAGATAATATTACTGTTATTATTCCCACCCAGTGGTCTAAGCTTGAAATAAGCTTTTTTGTTCCCTTTGCTCCATGGCAGCTCTGCCAATTGCTTCCTTCAGTGAGGAAAACACCCAGGAAGACAGATCTACATAACCCAATGACTGTCTCCCGGGCTCTCGTGGCAGAATGTGAACTGCTTTTAAGGTCTCTCATAAACGCACTGCTCTACTGAGACCTTCGGAGGGTGGCGGGGGGGCTGCCGAGCGAGCCATTTTGTGTCTTATTTAGAAGCAGTCTTACACGCTGGTGTAAAGGTCGCTGTAATGCAGCCCACGTGACTGAGCCTGTGTCCAGCAAAAGTCCATGGCCAGGATCACCTGTTGAACCCGTTCCTGCTTCCTGCAGGTCACCAAGCACAGACCCACTGCGTGCCTGAATGCCAAAATCATTTAATGATTTAAAAAGATTGAGATCAATGGCTTCAGCAATTTCTGGGAAGCAGTAACTCAGTGAGCTGTGGAAGGTTCTCAATTTGCTGTCTGCAGCCTGGCCCTATGGCAGGATTTATGCTGAATGGGCTCCACAAGGCAAATATATCCGGGGATCGGGCCCCATCCAATCACCCCGCCCAGGAAGTGCTGGCATACTAACATCACCCTCGCAGCTGCCAAGTCCCCCTTGCTCTGAGGGGCACTCTCTCATTTCACATTAATTAGAAGGCCATTTTCCAAGCATTTCCATCCCATAATGAAGGGCTTTCTGCAGTGGCTCAGTGAAATATTAAAACATCTGACTTGGAATCTTAAGAAAAATCCATCCTGCCTGCTCAGTCTGTCTGTATATTGTATAACCCTTTACATTCAGGGAGGAGTGGGGACGGAATAAGTTCAGAAATAAGGACAGCTTGTCCCAGATTCTGGCAGAGGAGATGGGGTGATGAAGGGGGAAATGACTACACCACCATCATCAAATACTGACCACTGTGCTGTCCTCCTCACCCCACATCTGCTACTAATGGGGAAATACGGGGAACGGGAGAGAGGAAGGGATGGGACAATATGGAATACAGGATGAAAATAAGAACCTGTAAGAGGACAGAGTAGTCCCCTTGTGGTAGATGGTTATTTTGGTGGCTCACTGTAAACTACAACTCCCAGTATTCACCCCCTTGTGTAGTCCCCTCCCACTCTGACTCTGCCTGGCCATATGACTTGCTTTGACCAATGGGGCCTTAGAAAAAGTGATGCAGGCGGAAGCATGTGCACATTGTTCTCTTGGAACACTCTTGGGGTCCAGCCACCATGCAAAGCAGCCCAAGCCCTTTAGAAAGACCATGTGGAAGACCCCAGCCTTCTAACCATGCTGGCCAAAGAGCTAGGCATGTGAATGAAGCTATCTCAGACAGTCCAGTCCCATCTACCATTGCCTTCAGCCACACAAGATACCCCAAGCAAGACCAGCAGAAGATCCACCCAGCTGAGCACTAAACCCTGCAGAGTCATCAAAAATAATAAAAATCATTTTTGCCTTAAACTAATGAGTTCTAGGGTAGTTTGTTACTCAGCAATGAAGAAATAAAACATTCCGTTAGTTTCCCGTGAGAGAGGTCAAGACCACATTTCCTGGTGAGCCCTGATGAAAGTTCCACAGATGTCTGTCACTGGCATTCACTGATCTACTGTAGGTCCCCACTAACTGTCACCCTTCTGCTACCCACCCTACTCAGTAAAAAATAGGGTTTCTGCTAAATGCTTGCATCTACGTTTCTCACACAGTAAATCTTGATTATAAAGTGCCTCGCTCAGTCATGAACCTTTACTGTGATACCAAACCAGGGCTCTGGGGTTATAAGGATGTAAAATAAAATCTCCTTCATTCCACCCTGCATGCAAAGGGTGTGTTTGTATAAAGCACCGTGTGGATGCTTAGAAATGAGGTCTGATTTACTAAAGGGTGCTAAATTATATAGATATGTATACACATACACACATATAGTGATTATATAATTTCTTGGTTCATGCTATATCAGAAACTAAACATTGAAAGGCTGTTTTGCTATGCGGAAGTCCTTGCTATAATGAATTAATAAGAACGCTGTGCAATCAACATATTAATTGTATGTAAATGGTGTTTTTTAAATGCTTTAAAACAATTTATTCCCCTGAGCATTTTAAATAGGCCCCCTGGAAAGTTGTTTATGTAGTCATTTGCTTGGCAAACTTCTCTCTCTTAGTGGGTTCCTTCAACCCACAAATGAGCACTTGAGGAAACCTTACTGCCCTCTTCCTTTTCTTTTCTAGGACCCAGGAGCAAGAGCCCAGAGGGTGGGAGCCTGGGATCTGCCCTAGTGGTTTTGAAATTGAATCACTTGTCCTTTGCCTCAAACGTCTCTTGTCCTTTCTTGCAATTAATGCCTATCCTTCATGAGGTCTGGGTAAGGTTAAAACATCGGTGATGGCCGGGCGTGGTGGCTCAGGCCTGTAATCCCAGCACTTTGGGAGGCTGAGGCAGGTGGATCATCTGAGGTCAGGAGTTCAAGACCATCCTGGCCAACATGGTGAAACCCCATCTCTACTAAAAATACAAAAAATTAGCCAGGTGTGGTGGCAGACACCTGTAGTCCCAGCTACTCAGGAGGCTAAGGCAGGAGAATCGCATGAACCTGGGAGGAGGAGGTTGCCGTGAGCCGAGATCATGCCACTACACTCCAGCCTGGGCAACAAGAGCGAAACTCCGTCTCAAAAAAAAATCGGTGACTATCAGGGACAAAAGAGATTTAATCAAACCACAAACAACTGCTCACGTAGCACTGTCATGTTCCCACCTGGGCATGGAAGGAGAAAGTTACACAAGCCAGACATCCCATAAGTTCCCAAGATGATCACTATTAAAGCAAACTAAATATGGCCTGAGAAGGACTCTGTACTTCTATATTTGGGTCCTTGTGGATGAACTGTAACCTAGCTTAGCAACCAGACAAAACTGAAAACCTAACTTAATAGTATGCACCTGTAACAATGGCTGGGTGATGGCCAATCCCAGCAGCCATACATCAACCACTCATTGACTGCTGAATGTTCAAACTGCCTTCAAATAAGGCAAATGCCGAGCTGTAACCAGTCTCACTGTTTCTGTACCTCCCTTCCGATTCCTGTACGTCACTTTACCTTTTTTGTCTATAAATTTGTTCTGACCACGAGGCATGCCTGGAGTCCCTGTGAATCTGCTGTGATTCTGGGGGCTGCCCAATTCGCGAATCATTCATTGCTCAATTAAACTCCTTTAAATTTAATTCGGCTGAAGTTTTTATTTTATCATCATCAACATTAAAATGCCACAAGTCACTCAGTGCCTTCCCATCAAGCTAAAGCAATAAACAAGGAATTGTACAGCACCAAAACAAGGTGTTCAATAAAGAAAATGTATGAATCTGTGACATGGAAAGAGCCACTTTCTTGTTTTGGTTTGTTTGGGGCTCCAAATAAATTAACCCAGTTTCCAAATTTTCAATTTCCAAATTAACTCAACTTCCCAGGGACCTTTCTGATAAGCAACCTTTCTAATAAATAAGTCCTGATGTAAGGCAGTCCTGTTATCCATCTAGAATTTCCCCACAAACCCCCACAAAAGTATCATTCTATTTATTTTCTTGAGATACATACTCAAGAAGAAACGTGGATGGCCCCATATGTGAGGTGTACTTAGAATTCAGTGCCTCTCACCTGAATGTTTCAAGATGGGTCCTCAGAAAGCTGTTTTAAGTCTTTCTTCTCCCCACCTCTTTCTTCTCCCCACCGGTCTCCCTTGGGTTGGCTCCACTGATTTTCCCCAAGTTCCCAAGAACAGAAGCAAAAAGCTTGAGGGAACAATTAATGAAGCAGCTGCACGTCTTGACCTGGGGACATACAGCACAACTGCAGCCACCTTGGTGACAAAGGTAGCATTTGCATCTTATGGGCCAGGAACAAAGAAAGAAAAGAAGTAACAAGGGATACTGAATGAGCAATTACCTTGTTTCAACACAGTTTTAAATGTAGATGCATTACCTTATTTAATCCTCACAACAATATTAGGAAGTTGGTACTTTTATTATCTTCATTATATGGATGAGAAAACTGAGGTTCTGAGAAGTTCAGCAATTGACCCAAGGGGACACAGCTAGGAAGTGGGGGTGTGGGGTGCGGGGGTTTCAACCTAGGAACAATTCAGGACAGGTTCTAGGAGCTAAGCCCCCTAACCCATCAGATGCTCCAGGCCCTCTAAGAACCCTAGAGTGGCAGAGGGCATTCTGAGCTGACTTCTGAAAAGGGTGTATTCTTGCCGGGCATGGTGACTTATGCCTATAGTCCCAGCTACTGGGGAGGCTGAGACAGGAGGATCGCTTGAGCCCAGGAGTTTGAATCCAGCCTGGGCAACATAGCAAACCTCGTCAAGAAACAAAGAAAAAAAAGAAGGAAGGAGGGAGGGAGAGAGGAAAGAAGGGAGGCAGGGAGGGAGGAAGGGAGGCAAGGAGGAAGGAAAAGGGAAGGAAGGAAAGAAGGAAGGAAGGAAGGAAGGAAGGAAGGAAGGAAGGAAAGTATACATTCTGGGCCTGAACTGACCATGTGGCTTTGCCTGCTCCAACAGGACATTCTCTGAAGGAGGATGGGGCCAGCTTCGTGTTCCCCAGCTCAGGAACCTTCAGCAGTGATGAGTTGAGGGTCCCTCTGCCTCTCTTTTGCAGTCTAGGCATGTGGGAAGGTGTCGAGAGCCACCTGCTGCTCTCAACACAGCCAAAGCTGGCCATGACCAAACCCTGGAGAGGGGTGTGGAAGCAGCTTCAGATTCACCAAAGCACCTAGGCTAGGGTGCTGAGGACCAGGTTGGCCCATTCTGTACCGTTGTGACACTCCAACCTCAGACCTGAAGTTCCCCATTCCCCCCCACCCGCCACAAAGCCCCTCCCAGACAGACGGCAGCATCCATGTCTTCCAGCTGGGCAGGCCGGTGAGGGCAGGTGGGTATACCGCCCCTCCCTCTTGGCACCCACTCTTCCCTGGCTGCCTCATCCCCAAGGCACAAGATTTACAAAGACTAAGATGTAAAGAACAATTGAAAACAGGACCATAAGGGAGGACAAAGATTAATACACAAACAATGGAATCATGGGAGAGATATTTGGAGCCTCTGTGGAAGGAATATTTGAGGGTGAGGTCTCTCAAGTTCACCAATAGATCACCAATTGGCCATTGAATACTTTTGGTAAAAACCAGGTCCAGGGACAGCCTGTCATCCCCACTGACCCATCAGGAGGGAAGTAGACTGAGACGGGGGTCCAGAAGCTCCCCTGCTGTACCTGCTGTTAACCTTTTCATTGTTGGATGGAGGGGCAGGCGGAGGGGGCAGTGGGGGCAGAGCGGCAGGGCCTGGGAGAGGGGTACTTGGGGAGTTGAGGCTGTTTACCAAGGAGCACAGCGGATTTTGATATTTTAACAGCTGCTACGGCCTGGCTTGAGCAGGCCAGCTTGAGTATGACCCAGGACAGGGTATCCTGGTGGCTGGGAACCCCCAGGTACAGATGACTGTTCTGTAAGGCAGGTTCTCCCAGGCCCCCAGAAAGGAGTCCTCATGAAAGAGGGCCCCTTCTCAAGCACACACTCTCTGCCACTACCACTGCAGATGCATGGCGTCCTGTAGGGCTAGCTCATGGAGATATCATCCCCACAGGGAGGACAGAATGATTTGCACTGAGCCTGAGCCTCTCAGGCTCTCTCTCTCTCTCTCTCTGGCCCAATGCCTGGTCTTTGAGGCTGCCTTTGTGAGAAAGAGGAGGCCAAGGCCCCCACTGGCTATTCTCTGTGCAGAGCTAAGTAGTCTGGGGGGCTGGGAGGAAGCCCTTGACCTCAGGGGCCCTAAACTGCGGCTGACAGCAGGCAGCAAGGGGGGGCCCTTGGGAATGGCGCTTTATTGAGGAACATTTGTCTTCATTTGGGGCAGTCTACATCTCATCCCACAGGCGTGCCCTGAGGCCCAAGTCTCCCTGACCCCTACCCTGACTGTCTCTGCACTGCAACCCCTGTCCCCTGCACTGGATTGAAGGGGAAGTTGTCTCTTAAAGCTCCTTGGAGCCAAGGTGACAGACGTCAGGGAAGAATAACAGGAAATTCCCTCGCACCCTAGAATGCTCCCAGACCCTGCCCAGGAAAAGAGGCTTAAGATAGGGATGGGCACCTCACAGACTCAGCCCCAAAGACCTGGGTCCTCCCTGGCTAAGTGATTCTGCTAATTCCAACTCAAATTCAGCATAATAGTCATAGGTTTGGATAACGAAAAAATATGTACCTATGGTTTTCAGTATGCAAACTAAAGAATTAAATCTCCTCAAAATAATTGTGGTTGGTCAGGAGGCCCCCAGACACTGTCTTCTCTCTCATAGAAAGAGACTCTGGTGGAAAGGACTCTGCGAAGGGGCTTTAGAACCTGAAAATATCAGAGTGCAAGATTGTGGTGTGTTTTTCTTTTCCTGAAAAAGTCAGGATATTTAAAATGTTAGAAGACCACGAACTATGCCCTAGATGCTGCCACAAATCTGAGGAGCTGTTAATAAATCATCTCACCTCTCTGTGCCTCATTTTCCAATTTTTAAAAAATTGCCTAATCATCAAAGAGGCCCGGAAGCTAGGCTACCAAGGCGCGACGCTGTTTACACCCCAGACCCAGGTTCTCAGCTCGGCTTTGCCTGGGAAAGGCTCGGAACCTGTCTGGGCCTGGGGGGTTAGCACAGAAGGCTTTGGTTAGCTGCACTGTGCTGAGCGCAGCTCTACAGCGAGGTTTAGGGAGCTGCGGTGCGTTAGGCACAAGGCACGTGGCGCGCCTCGCTCCAGCACTTTGCAAACGCACAGCAGCGCAGGGCCAGAGCGGCTGGCCCCCAGGGGTGGGGGCGACCAGGGACAGGAGGTCCCATATGGTGTCGTCGCGTTAAAAACGTAGGTCCTAAGGGGCGAGCCGCGTCCGACCTCCGCGCCCCTGCCCGACGCGGCGCCTCGCTCGCCGGCCCCGCTCGCTGGATTCATTTCCATCTGGAGCGCCGCGCGTCCCAACCGCCCTTATCTCGCCGCCGCCGCGGCTCTGCAGGCGCGGGCGCCCCGGGCTCCCTCCCTTCCTCTCCCCTCCCCCGCCCGCGCCTTTGTCTGGCCCGGCGGCGCGCTCGGAGCCAGCAGGGCGGGTAATTGGCGGCCGGAGGAGGCGAACGGCCCGGCCCGGCCTCCGCTAATGAGCGGGCGGAGCCGCGGGGAGGGCGCGGCAAGTCTCCGGCGCGGAGCCGGGGAGGGAGCTTCCGTGGCCGCGCGGACCCCGGGATGGCTCTCCGAGTCCCGGCCGCCCCCTCCCGGGCTGTGGCGGGGACCGGCGCCCTGAGGGGCATCCCCTTCTCCTCCCCTCTCCCTCCCCTGTCCCGTCCCCGGCGCGCTCCAATTACCCTGCGGCCGTGCCAAGGCCTGCGGCTGCCCCCGGGCCGCCCCCGCGTCCCTAGAGAAATGCCAGGGACAGAACGCGCGGGCAGGAGGGCAGAAGGAGGGGGCTCCCTGGGGGCTTCGCTGCGCTGCAGGGTACCCAGGCGGCCCTGGGGCACGGCCACCGTTGTTGTGGTGGGGGGGCGCCCCCGGGGTCCGATGCCAGAGAGCTCTCTTAGGGAAGCCCTCAGGCAGCTGCGAAACCTGCTCCAGCATAGATGGTGATAAAACCCACCCTGGTTTCTAAATTAATTATACTCAATCCGCCTCGCTCTGCCGGCCCCGAGCTACACTTGTGTATCGAAGGGCGCGGTAGCCCCTCGGTGGGGGTGGAAGGGATGCTGTGTTGTTGGCTCCGAGAAACCCCCTTTCCAGGACTGTGTGCGGGAAGTGACAGAAGCCAGCGGAGCTTTAAGGAAAATAGGTGCAGGAATAGGGGACAGAGGGAAGCCTTTCTCCAGCCAGTACCCCCGTCGACTCCCCCTCCTGGAAGCCCGCCCTGCTGCCATCACTGGCCCGAGGACCCCGGCTCCAGGAGCGGGTCCCGCTTCCTGTGGTGCAGTACTCAATTGTCAGGATTTCTACAACAAACTGGCCCTTGTGCCTCCATGCTCAACTTTCGCTCATCTCCATTGAGCCCGGCTCCGTCTCCATTCCTGCCGGTGCTTTGTTCCCTAGCTGCGTTCTGGGTTCTTGAAGTCACTAATGCTTAGCATTAACAGGATCCTTCGTGGCCGCCCTTTCAATCGTGGCTTCTCAGACTTGGGAGCTGAGGTTCTGCCTGTGGAAGGAAGGGCCCACACCTCAGGGACTTGGGGGTCCATGGGGGAGCCCCACACTGGCCCCAGCACAGCCTTAGGGTATCACAAGCAGCCTAGGACAGCCCCAGAGAGGGAGTGTCCCAGTGGCTTCCAGGGTCACTTGACTTAATGGTGACTACCACATCTTAAGGGAAAAAAGGTCATTTTTCTTTCAAAGAGTCCCCAGCTAGAACCTTTCCCTTTCCTGCCCAGCTCCCACCACAGTGGCCACCTGGGAGCAGCCCACCCACAGAGAGCTTTTCCCCCTTTTTATTTACTTTTTTATTGAGGTATATACTTACATATTAAGTATAACTGCACATATTAAGTGCACTGCTTGATTCATTTGCGCATATGTATATACCTGCATCATCACCACCCAGGTTAAATATGGAACATTGCCAGCAGCCCAAAAGGTTTCTGCTTATCTCAATCAGTCAACATCTCCCAACTCTTCTGATCTCCGTCACCATAAATCAGTTTTGCCTATTTTTATAAACGAAATGATGCAGCCTGCGCTCGTCGGTGTTTGGCTTCTTTCACTCAATGTCAGTTGCATCCATGCTATTGCATAAAACAGTAGTTCATCCTTTTTAATTACCGAGTGGTATTCCATTGTAGAATTATACGGCAATTTATGTATCCACTTGACTTTTGATGGACATCTGGATTGCCTCCAACTTGGGGCTGTTATGAATGAAGTGGTTATGAGCGTTGTTCTTTATTATATGTCTTTTGGTGGATACAAGGGCCTATTCTTGTTGGGTATACACACCCAGGAGTGGAATCGCTAGGTCATAAGGTAGGTATATGTTTAACTTTATTGCCAAAGAGTTTTCCAAAGTAGTTGTACCCAGTTAGCCTTTAAAGCTGCAATCAGGGCATAAGTGCTATTCAGAGAAATAAATTGCAGGCATAGCATAATAATGACGGCAGACATATGTTGAGCACTTAGAATGTGCTAGGCACTGGTCTAAAGGATTTGCATGTAATTAACACTTACGTGCGTTTCTATGCAAACTTTCTCACAGTGCCTAGTTTTGTCTTAGAATGTGCACAAGATCTCAGGGGCTGATCAGCACTGATCTTTGTATTGCCTGCCCCAATTAGGACCCATATACAATACTCTGTTTGTTGAATGAATCGGCTCCATTTTACAGATGAGAAAACCAAGGCACAGGAAAGTGGTGACTTGCTGGAGATTTGGGGGCTAGTAATGGGCAGGGCCAAGTCTGCAACTCAGGTCTCCAGGCTCATGACATTGCTGGCATTCTTATGAATGTAAGCCTGACTCCACTTGAAGCCTCCTTTGATTTCTTCCCTCTTATACCCCCGGTTGGCACTCTCAGCACTCCAGAGCTCCAATCTTTTGAGGCCCTTGGCTTTCATTATCTCTTCTTGTGTAATAAACCATCCGAAGACTTAATGACTTAAAACAATTCTTATTATCTCTTGGGTTCTGTGAATTTAGTGGACTCAGCTGGATGGTTCTTACTTGGGGTCTCTCAGGCAGCTGCAGCTGCAGTCATCTGCAGGCTGGACTGGGCTGGGTGTCCAAGACGGTGCATGCACGTGGCTGGTGGATGATTCTGGCTGTTGACCGGTAGCTCAGCTGGGGCTGAAAACTGGAGCACCTTCATGTGGCTTGGGCTTCTCACAGCATGGTGATGGATTCTGAGAGGATGTGTCCCTGTCCCAAAATCAAGAGTCTCAAGAGGCAGGAAGAGGAAGCCACCAGGCCAATTAAGGGCTACACCAGGAACAAGTATAGATTCATTTCCATCATACTCCATTGGTCAAAAGAGTCACAGGGCCTCACCAGATTCAAAGGAGTGAAGACAGACTTGATGGATGAGTGGCAGGTCACATTGCAGAAGACCATGTGAGAAGGCAGCTATATTTATAGCCATCTTTGTAAAGTATACACCTTCCTTGCCCACATTTCTTGCTCCCAGTTGTAGGTCCAAGAGGGCCAAAAACATCCCTCCACGTCTTCGGTTTTTGAAGACACAGGGTTCCAAGGATTCCTTCCATTTCAGATCAAAACCACCACACTGAGTCTTCTCAACATGAGACCCTTGGCATGCCCCAACTGGACCCACCCTGTACTGTGTCCTGAGCCAGCTTACCATTCCTCCCTGGGTCCCTCCCCACACACATCAGTTCCTCCTCAAGCTCTGGTCACTGTCACCACTCTAGGATGTGAAACCTTAACCTTGCCCATCATGGTCCTCCAGCCCCAGCTGTCACTGTCCAAGCCTTCACCCTCTAACAATCATCTCAGATAAATACAGACCCCTCTCAGGGCCCTGAGCAAACTAGGATTTTCCTGTAGCTACCTAAGGTGTTTAGGGAGGCAAACCTCTACCCCTACACTGCATTGGAAAGAACAGAGACTTTCTAGTTAGAAGACTTGAGTTTGAATCCTTGTTCTATTGCTAACTGGCTGTGTGGTCGGGCAACAGATCAAACCTCTCCATGACTTGATGCCCACATCTGCAGAATGGACATAATTATTGGGCCCACCTCATAGGGCTGTTGTGAGCATTAAAGGCAGTAACCCATAAACATTTGGCATAGTGCAATGGAAAGAATAGACACTCCCAGAATCAAGTCTTCTTTTCCCAGACTCCAAAGCCACTTTTTGAAAGTGAACTTTTTCATATGATTAGTTTTTATATGTGATGAATTTTTGCAAGCAAACCACACAACCCACACCCAGATCAAGAAACAGAACATGACCAGCACCTAGAAGTCCCTGCCCCCTTACAGTTCCTACCCATCCCCAAGATGATCCAGACTTCTAACACCCTAGATTAATACCTGACCACATTTGTGGCAGCCACTTCCCCTGCACAATTGGCAAACAAGATAGTCATCTATCTGGTGTGATTTGAAAGGAGCCAGAAAATCCAGCTCCCACTGTGCCTACATTTCCTCCATGATTGAGGCATTCCATTGTGTTAAGCATTGCTCCCCACCCACGGTTCTCTTTGAAGATGCAAATCCATCTGTGCTGGGGTAACAGCAATTCCCTAGTCTCGTAGAAAAAAAATATCTGGTCAACTTTTCACGCCGGCTCCCAGCACAGCTGAACCTTATTCACCATCAAAGAGGCAGAAAACAGAGAAGCACAGAAGAAGGAAGACAGACTTTACCTGCTTCACGATTTGGCCCAAGGCTCGTTAAGACTTTTAGCATATTTTTTAATCTCGTGTTTAAGGGACTTAAGCCACCATCAAATAGAGCAATTTCATCAAGCCGTCCACTATACAGAAAAGAAGCAGGTGGTGATAAAAATGAATCTGGTGGGAAGGGTGGGGGGTGTGGACTGAGAGAGAATGCCCGTCCCTGTTTTCATAACACACCTTTCTAAGGCCCAGGAGAGTTTCTGGCACTATGACATCATCAGATGTCAGGCCTTTGACAAATGAGGCCGGCCCGCAGCTGGAGCCTTTGATAAGCCATTTGCAGGCGTCTGGGAGACATACACGCTGGTCTTGGGAATGCATCCTAGCCCCATCTCAAATTCACATCTTTTCATGTATTTTTTTAAAAGCATGCCATGCATCTGTGAAGATTCATGGCTTAAAATATTTTTTCTTTTCTCTGACATTTCACCTTTTCTTCTTATTTTATTTTTTTTAAGGAAAAGAAAATATTCACTCCAAGGTTCATTTAGTTTCTGGGTAATAACTGTCAGATACTAACGGATAGCCCCATACATCCAGCATAAAATAATAGAATTTGTTGAGTGCCTTAGACATCCAATAATGGGTATGGTGGACAGTGTGTAGAGCTGAAGAAAGGTTTCTCTTGGTAAAAGAGAATGCATGCTATGGAAAACAAGACATAAAAGACGTTTATCAAAATGCCCTCCTGCACCTTCCTGCATTTGCATACACAAGTCCCCCTACCTAGAATTTTTTTTTTAACTTTCCCAGGCACCTCCTTTTCAGCCTGCAAGACTCAAATCAGCCACATCTCTTCCAGGAAGCATCCCCTTGCCTGTCTTCTGGACTCCCCCTCATCACACCCTGTCCCCATAGCATCCTGGGCTTGCTTCTGCCAAAGCACCCGTCATATTCCATTGTAGCCATCAAATGTACTATTGTCTTCTGCAAACTGCTAGCTCCTTGAAGACAGGGCTGGTGTCTTCTACACCTGCAATCTGAGCCCCTAACACTGTATGAGACTCAATCCAGCAGATGCTGTTGGTGCCAACCTGTGGCCCCCAGCCTTTACCACTTCAGTGCAAGTCTCTCCAATTGCAACAGGCAGCATCTCCATCTTTGCCTGAGTGTTTTCTCTGGCTTCCAGAGCCCACTTTGCTGTTCCTGTGGAAGGCTGGAAATGCTAGAAAATGAATGCCCTTCCTAACAGCCCTCCAACAATGTCTGAAGGAAGTGGGCATACCCCTGTGCCTCCCTCCCTGGAGGGCAAAACTGAGGCTCATGTTTGACATTGTCTTCAAAATTCCTCAAGTAGTATTAAACTCCATTTTCCCTCATGGTAATAAGCTTGATAACACACTCTTTGTTGCCTGCCTTTCTTTTCTTCCCTGTCTCACTTGCCCGCTCACTCCCCTATCAATGTTTCCTGGGATCATCTCCCAAATAAACTACAGTACAGGCAGACCTCAGAGATATTGTGGGTTTGGTTCCAGACCACTGCAATAAAGTGAATATTGCAATAAAGCGAGTCACACAAATTTTTTGGTTTCCCAATGCATATAAAAGTTATGTTTACATTATAGTGTAGTTCATTAAGTGTGCGTTGCATTATGTGCAATGTACGTAGCTTACTTTACGGCCAGGCATGGTGGCTCATGCCTGTAATCCCAGCACTTTGGGAGGCCAAGGCTGGAGGATGCCTTTAGCTCAGGAGTTACAGTGTGCTATGATTGCATCACTGTACTCCAGCCTGGAAGACAGACTGAAACCCTGCCTCAAAATAAAATAGAATAAAATAAAATAAAACCTTAATTTAAAAATGCTAAATACTTTATTGCTAAAAATGCTAATGACCATCTGAGCCCTCAGTGAGTCATAATGTTTTTGCTGGTGGAGGGTCTTTCCCTGATGTTGATGGCTGCTGAGGGATCAAGACGGTGGTTGCTGAAGGTTGGAGTGGCTGTGAAAATTTTTAAAAATAAGACAACAATGAAGTTTGCTGCATCGATTGGCTCTTCCTTTCATGAAAGATTTCTCTGTAGCATGAGATGCTCTTTGATAACATTTTACCCACAGTAGAACTTCTTTCAAAATTGGAGTCAATCCTCTCAAATCCTGCCACTGCTTTATCTACTAAATTTATGGAATATTCCAAATCCTTTGTTGTCATTTCAACAATGTTTACAACATTTTTACCAGGAATAGATTCCATCTCAAAATAACCACCTTTGCTTATCCATAAGAAGCAACTCTTCACCCGTTAAAGTTTGATTATGAGATTGCAGCAATTTAGCCACATCTTCAGATGCCACTTCTAATTCTGGTTCTCTTGCTATTTCCACCACATCTGCAGTTACTTCCTCCATTGAAGTCTTAATCCCCTCAGTCATCCATGAGGGTTGGAATCAACTTCTCCCAAACTCCTGTTAATGTTGATATTTTGACCTCTTCCCATGAATCACAAATGTTCTTAATGGCATTTAGAATGGTGGATCCTTTCCAGAAGGTTTTCAATTTACTTTTCCCAGATCCATCAAATGAATCACTATCTATGGCAGCTATAGCCTCATGAAATTTTTTTTTTTTTTTTGAGATGGAGTCTCACTCTGTCACCCAGGCTGGAGTGCAGTGGCATGGTCTTGGCTCACTGCAACCTCTGCCTCCCGGGTTCAAGCAATTCTCTTGCCTCAGCCTCCTGAGTAGCTGGGATTACAGGCATGTGCCACCAGAGCCAGCTAATTTTTGTATTTTTAGTAGAGATGGGGTTTCACCATGTTGGCCAGGGTGGTCTCGAACTCCTGGCCTCAAGCAATCTGCCCCCCTCAGCCTCCCAGTGTTGAGATTGCAGGTGTGAGCCACCACGCCTGGCCAAAATGTACTTCTTAAATAATAAGACTTGAAAATCAAAATTAGTTCTTGATCCATGGGCTGCAGAGCAGATGTCTTAGCAGGCATAAAAACATTAATCTACTTATACATCTTCATCAGAGCTCTTGAGTAACCAGGTACATTGTCCATGAGCAGTATATTTTGAAAGGAATCTTTTTTTCTGAGCAGTAGGTCTCAACAGTGGGCTTAAAATATTCAATAAACCATGCCATAAAGAGATGTGCTGTCATCCAGGCTTTCTTTTCTATTTACAAAACACAGGCAGACTAGATTTAGCATAATTCTTAGGAGAGGAGTTTGGGAATGGTAAATAAGCATTGGCTTCAACTTAAAGTCACCAGCTGCAATAGCCCCTAACAGGGGAGTCAGCCTGTCCTTTGAAACTTTGAAGGCGGGCATTGACTTCTCCTCTCTAGCTATGGAAATCCTAGATGGCATCTTTTTCCAATAGAAGGCGGTTTTGTCTACATTGAAAATCTGTCATTGAGTGTATTCACCTTCATCAATGATCTTAGCTAGTAGATCTTCTGGAACTTGCTACAGTTTCTCCATCAGCACTTTGCTGCTTCACCTTGCACTTTTATTTTATGTTAAGGAGATGGCTTCTTTCCTTAAGCCTCATGATCCAACCTCTGCTAGCTTCCAACTTTTCTTCTGCAGCTTCCTTACCTCTCTCAGTATTTGTAGAATTGAAAAGAGTTAGGGCTTTGCTCTGGATTAAGTTTTGGCTTAAGGGAATATTATGGATGGTTTGTTCTTCTATCCAGACCAATAAAACTTTCTCCATATCAGCAATAAGGCTGTTTCACTTTCTCATCATTCGTGTGTTCCCTGGAGGAGCACTTAATTTCCTTCAAGAACTTTTCCTTTGTGTTCACAACTTGGCTATTTGGTGCAAGTGGCCTAGCTTTTGGCCTATCTTGGTTTTCAACATGCCTCCCTCAATTAACTTAATTATTTCTAGCTTTTGATTTAAAGAGAGAAACATGTGACTCTTCCTTTCACTTGAACACTTAAAGGCCACCGTAGGGATATTAATTGGACCAATTTCAATATTGTTGTATCTCAGGGAATAGGGAGACCCAAGGAGAGGGAGAGAGATGGGATGGCCATTTGGTGGAGCAGTAGGAATACATACAACATTTGTCGATTAAGTTTGCTATCTTATGTGGTCACAGTTCATGGCGCCCCAATACATTTATAATAGTAACATCAAAGATCACTGATCACAGATCACCGTAACAGATTTAATAATAATAAAAACATCCGAAATATTGTGAGAATTACCAAAATGTGACACAGAGACACAAAATGAGTATATGCTGTTGGAAAAATGGCATTGATAGACTTGCTCATTGCAGGATTGCCACAAACCTTCAATTTGTTTAAAAAAATGCATTATCTATTAAGTGCAATAAAGTGAAGTAAAATAAAACAAGGTATACTTGTACCTGCATTCAAATCCTTGTCTCAGGGTCAGCTTCTGGAGAAGCCAAACTTTCACAGAACCACATAATAGATGCTCAACAAATGATTTTTGAAGGAATGAATGAATGATGGTTTATTATAGCACAAATACCAAAAAGAACTCTCTAGGGCTGGATTTTCTGTAGGGTCTGTATTATCCATTTTAAGTGACCACATTGAGTCAAAACAAAGTCTACTTGGAAAGCTTACTTCACTTTGGACAAAGCAGACAAAACCAAGTGCCAAGGAACTTGGAAGATTGCATCATATGGCATTGAGGTAGATAGTTGTACCCAACTTAAACATTAGAGCACAGGGGAAGCCTTGTCAATTTGGTTTTGATTTGGGGCTGCTGGCCACACTGGTTTCCCCTATTCCCTCTTCTGTAATCAATCATGATGCAGCTTCAACTGGGCTTTGGGTTCTGTTTAAGTAAGAAGCTGGCAGCCTGTGTGTGTGTGTGCACGCGCGTGCTGTCCTTTTCCCCAGGGAAATATCAGCAGCTGAGAGTCTGTGCTCACTGTGTCTCTCAGCTCCTTTAGCAAACACAAGGGGCTGGAAAATAAGGAAACTAGGGAAGGTGTTGTCAATAGTGCACAGTCTGATTTTACTGATTGCCTTTCCTCCAATGATCCGCTGTCCATGAGACTCTAGCTTGGTTCTAAGAGACCATTTCCCACCCAGGCTGATGTTTCTGCCACCTATATGATCCAGGGGGGCCCTTTCTGGAGGTACTTGAGCTTATTGGAGACAAAGCTGACCACTGACGTTCCTTCTATTTGGAAAATTCTTTGAAATTTTTAGAATGTCTACATTTTCAATAATCTAAGATGATTTGCCATCCTCATCTTGCTGTGTTTCCCAACAGGATTTCAGAATTGAGATTTTCTTCTTTAGTCCCTTTTATAGGCAAAAGAGACTGGAATATCCAATTGGCCCACATGTAGGAAAAGGAACCCAGCAAAAATAGCTAATATTTACTGAGTTTTATAATATGCAGAGAGCTCTGTGTCTATTATTTCCTTTAGCCTTCACACAACCCATGGGGCATTATGATTATCTCCATCTGACAGATGAGGAAAGTGAAGCCCAGAGAGATAACAGAACTGACCTGGAGTTATAGTTTAGTAAATGGCAGCTCAAAGGACACGCCAAGAGGCCGCATTCTTAACCATGACACTCAACCCACTCAACATCTATTGAGCACTGATTATTGCTGGGGTTGTAATGTAAACATTACTTGCTTTTCTTGTTTAATCTTCTATTCAGTATGTTCTATTCAGTAGCATTTGTCTTCATTTGGGTTCCCCCTGTAGGGGTGGAAAGATGTGCTATATCTCTTCACCCATCTTAAGGGTCACAGCCCACACTCCTGTAACAAAAGACAGGTTAGCAAGAGAAAAGCATAACAGATTTATTTAATCAAAATTTTATGTAACATGGGAGCCTTTGGAAATGAAGACCCAAAGACCCAGGGAAAACTATTGCTCTGCTTCGGCTCCATGAAGAATGGGGAGCTGTATTTTAGCATGTTCTCGCATTGCTATAATGATATACTTGAGACTGGGTAATTTATAAAGAAAAGAGGCTTAATTGGCTCATGGTTCTGCAGGCTGTACAGGAAGCATGGTGGCATCTGCTTCTGGGGAGGCCTCAGGGGGCTTTTACTAATGGTGGAAGGCAAAGTGGGAGCAGGTGTCTTACATGGCAGGAGCAGGACCAGGAGATGGGGGGAGATGCCCCAAACTTTTAAACCACCATCTCTCACTAGAACTCACTCACTATCACAAGAACAACATCTAGGCTGAGCGCGGCGGTTCACGCCTGTAATCCCAGCACTTTGGGAGGCCGAGGTGGGTGGATCACGAGGTCAGGAGATCGAGACCATCCTGCCTAATACCGTGAAACCCCGTCTTTACTAAAAACACAAAAAATTAGGGGGGAGTGGCGGCGGATGCCTGTAGTTCCAGCTGCTCTGGAGGCTGAGGCAGGAGAATGGCATGAACCCGAGAGGCGGAGTTTGCAGTGAGCCGAGGTCACGCCACTGCACTCCGGCCTGGGCGACAGAGCAAGACTCCGTCAAAAAAAAAAAAGAAAAAAAAAAACATCACCGAGGGGATGGTGCTAAACCATTCATGAAGGATCCACCTCCATGATCCAATCACCTCCCACCAGGCCCCACCTCCAACACTGGGGATTACAATTGAACATGACATTTGGGCAAGGACACAGATCCAAACCATACCAGCAGCTGTGTAGAAATGTGATTGGACAAAAGGGTATGATTTAATGGTAATAGACTTAGGTGGGAATCCCAGCAAGGCCTGTTTGTTCCGTTTTTTCTTGGCCTCTCTGAGTAGCATTTCTTCCTCCTGAGCATGGGGCAGGACCCCTCTGGAATGAGGGCTTCAAGGGAGAAGGGAGAGAGGAGTGACCTTTCTCGGTTTTATGGTTTGCTTTGGTGGAGAGGGGCTCTGGTTTCTATGACTGACTTCAAGGAAGACAGAGGGGCAGGGACAGGAAGGTAGGGTAAGGTCAGAGAGATCTTGCTTCTGAGGCCTTCCAATCTCCTGTAGTTCAAAGTACTGAGCAGGTCAAAGCGCTATACTTTGGGGTATTGTGTTCTGAGCCCCCAAACCACAAAAGGAGACTGTGAAATTAGGATGTGAGGGCAAGTCAGTTATCTGGAGGAGATTCCAGAAGACACCAGTAGAGGAGTAGGGAGGTGAGGCAGGGAAGGGAAGGCAGTCACTAATGGGTGTGTTACCAAGAAACTTACTACCATGGGCAACTAGGGTTCAATCTTGCAGGCGAGCTTTGGGAGACACTGTGGAACATGTACCTCAATTACCCTTTTCAAGGGACAAGCAGGCTAGGGTAAGCATCTACCTATTCCCAGTTGTGGACTGGCTCCTTAGCCTGCTGCATGCAGGCAGAGTGGGCTCTGGTGCCCGAGGAAGCCAAGAGATGCAGATGCTAACAGTTAGAAGACAGTCCTATGTGCATTGAAGTACAAGGGAGAAGGAAATATGGGCAAGGTGCCGATTGTGACTGCAATAGTATTATTATCCTCATTGTACGGATGCAGAAACAGAAGCTTTATAATCTATGATAGGAATCTGGGTTACTATAGATGAAGGCCGTAGTAACCAGAAATCTTGAGATAGCAAGGACAGAAAGCACTGTTTCTGCCCTTAAAATATTCCTCACTTTAAACTAGATCAAGGGGACCCCCCCAACCCTAGCATTGCATTGTTGAGGGGCTACTGGGTCTCCTTGGTATACCCCGAGGAAGACAGAGGCAGCAGACAGTGCTAAGAGAAAAAATGGGAATAACAAAATTGAAAAGAGAGAGATTTTGTATGCTTGCTATGGTGTGACAAAGCCCTAAATAGAAGAAAATTCCAGACCACAAGAGCAATGTTTTAAAATTATTTTGATTATTTAAACAACAACATCATCAATAAACAACATCAATAAAATGCCCTGTGCTTAAAGAGCTATCTCCAGGTTTGAGATAGAAAATGACATGTAATCAAAATGACTCTCCAACAGAAAATTCCCTGCTTTCACACCATGTTCAGGGGCCACAAACCCACCTTTGCCCAAGCACAGGAAGGAGGAATTGTCTTGAATAAAAACCTTCTTTAGAACTGGCCTGACTCTGGTGCCAGGTGCGGTGGCTCACGCCTATAATCCCAGCACTTTGGGAGGCCAAGGCGGGTGGATCACCTGAAGTCAGGAGTTCGAGACCAGCCTGGCCAACATGGTGAAACCCCATCTCTACTAAAAAAAAAAAAAAAAAAAAATACAAAAAATTACCCAGGCATGGTGGCACAGGCCTGTAATCCCAGCTACTTGGAAGGCTGAGGCAGGAGAATTGCTTGAACCCAGGAGGCGGAGGTTGCAGTGAGCCAAGATCGCGACATTGCACTCCAGCCTGGGCGACAGAGCAAGACTCTGTCTCAAAAAAAAAAAAAAAAAGAACTGGCCTGGTCTGATTCTGAAAGCCATGGTGCCCTCAGCAGAATGTTCCTAGAAAATTTGTTTATCCCAAGCGAGAGAAGCCAATTCTACTAAGGAAATGGCTCTTGAACCATAAAATTCAAGTCATTTCTTTTATGCGTCTTAGCAGTGCCATATTGCCAAGTGTGATAGGCCAAATAATAGCCTCAAAGATGTCCGTGACCTAATCTGTGGAACCTGTGAATATGTTACCTTATATGGAAGAAGAAACTTTGCAGATGTGGTTAGGTTAAGGACCTTGAGATGGGGAGAGTCTCCTGGCATTTTGGAGGTGTCCTCAGTGTAATCACATGGCTCTTAGCTAAGGAAAAAGGGGAAGCAGAGGAGGAGGTCGGAGTGGTGCCATCTGGGAGGGATTTGACTGGCCATTGCTGGCTGCAAAGATGGAGAAAAGGGACCACGAGCCAAGGAATGTGGGCATCCTCTAGAAAGTTGAAAAGGCAAGGAAACAGAGTCTTCTGTGGAGCTTCCAGAAGGGAACACAGCCCTGCTGGCCCCTTGATTTTGACCCATTGAGAACATTTCAGACTTCTCACCTCCAGAACCATAAGATCATAAGTTTGTGCTGTTTTAAGCCATTACATTTGTGGTGACTTGTTACCACTGCAAAACAAAACCAACACGCCAAGATACCCTGGGGGTCCCCAAGCCAGCAGGCTGCTCACGTCCACCATGAGCACTGTCGGGATAGAGTGACATCACAATTACCCCTTTGAGAAGTTCCAGGGAAAACTGCAGAGGATCCTGCTTGGAAGACGGACAACAGTAGTTCCCAGGAAATGTCAGGGAAGTCCCAGTCCCCATATCCACCTGGGAGCTAAACACCACAAAAATTAGCAAGCAGTTCCCCCTTCAGGGATTTACTACATTAAGCAAAAATTCTACTCCAGCTGTTTCTCCATATTCCGATGGCTGTAATTGCATCTAGAATCATAAACCAAAGGTTCCCAAACCTGTTTGGCCTCAGAATTACCTGGGGGTACTTGCTAAAGACACCCAAGGCTACACAATCTCTGCCCTGAGGTGCTTCATCTCAAGCCCCTTAAATCAGAATCTCTGATGGTGGGGTGTGGGAATATCTGTCTTGACAAGCATCTCTAGGGAGATTCTAGTATCTGTCTGTGGACTAGGATTTAGGAAACCTTGTTTAAACTACTCAGCTTCAGAGCCTCATGCGATACTTCAACCAGCTGAGATAGTTGGATTCCCAAACCCATAGGACAGCTGTGTTCATGAAAAGTTTTGCCATAAGAATGTAAACTTGGCTGGGCACAGTGACTCATGCCTGTAATCCCAACACTTTGGGAGGCCAAGGCGGGCGGATCACCTGAGGTCAGGCGTTTGAGAACAGCCTGACCAACATGATGAAACCCCGTCTCTACCAAAAACACAAATATTAGCCAGGCATGGTGGCAAGTGCCTGTAATCCCAGCTACTCAGGAGGCTGAGACAGGAGAATCACTTGAACCCGGGAGGTGGAGGTTGCAATGAGCCGAGATTGTGCCATTGCACTCCAGCCTGGGCAACAACAAAAAAAAAAGAATGTAAACTTGCAACCTAAATGGCTTTCACCTGGACAATCTTTAGGTGAAGGTTGGTCCCAGAACTCAAAGTCCGTCATGTTAGCAAAGGCCTCTGCATGCAGGTTCCAGCTCCACCACATTTCTCAGACCCCTGGCCACAATCTTGATGCCCCACTGCTCCAAAACCTCCGTTACTAGAAAGAAAAACTTGGGCAATACCCAAATACAGCGGATACTGCTGGTTGACTGCTCACCGGCCTCTCTTCCTTTCTTCCTTGCTAACAGAAGCCTGGTTTTGCTGGCAGGCAGCAACTGAGCAGGAAAGGTAGGACTCTCCCCAAGCCCCAGAGGCCCATTGCTGTAATCCAGCAATGGGAATCCCAATCCTCTTTTCCAGCAATTGGGAAAGAAATGATCCCATGACCCAATTCCAAATAAGGAGTCATAATTGGAAGTCTGCTGGGCATTTCAGAAAGAGAGTTTTTTCTCCTGATAGAAGAGAAAGCACTTCAAGCCAGGTGTGGTGGCGCATGTCTGTAATCCCAGCTACTCAGTAGACTGGGGCAAGAGGATCACTGGAGCCCAGGAGTTCAAGACTAGCCTGGGCACAATAGCGCACCCTATTTTAAAAAGATAGAGAAAGAGAGAAAGCATTTCAAGAAGAATTTTTTCTACCCACTCTCTTCTTGCCTGCTTGGGACGCTATTATGTGGGAACATAAAGCTTAGTGCTGTAACTGCCATCTTATGTCCATAAGGTGACAGATTTAAAGGTTGAAAAAACATGCTAAAGATTGCAGAGCAGAAGGATGAAGAAGAGTAGCTCTTGATAAAAATCACCGGATAGCTTGACCAACCTTGTAAACACCTACCTGCAGGCTTCTTGGCGTGAAGATTAAATAAAAGTCTGTATTGCTTAGGCTACTGTTACATAGTTACTCTGTATGGCAGTTTTAAAACATGACCCACCACCACCATGAACAGAAGAATGGATAAAGAAAATGTGATTTATACAGTTCTCCTTTGGCATCTGTGAGGGATTGGTTCCAGGACTCCCACAGATACGAAAATCCACAGAAATTCAAATCCCTTACATAAAATGGTGAAGTATTTGCATATAACCTACACACATCTCCCTATATACTTTATGTCATTTCTAGATTATTTATATTATATAATACAATGCCTACATGTCACTTTATTTGTGTGGATTCAACATATTAAGTTGGTGCAAAAGTAAATGTGGTAATGGCAAAAACCACAGTTACTTTTGCACCAACTTAATAGCACATGGCAAATTTGAGTTTTGTGTTTTGGAACTGTGTGGAATTTCTTTTTCCAAACATTTCTAAATATTTCAATTTGCAGTTGGTTGAATCCAAGGGTGTGGAACCCATGGACATGGAAGCCCAACTGTGTACAAAATAGAATACTATTCAGCCTTTAAAAAGGGGGAAATCCTGTCATTTGCAACAGCGTAGATGAGCCTGGAGGACATTATGCTAAGTGAAATAAGCCAGGCACAGAAAGACAAATACCGCATGACCTCATTCATATGTGGAATCTAATCAAGTTGAACTCATAGAAGTAGAGAGTAGATTGATGGTTACCGGAGGTTGGGAGGGTGGGGAGGGAGGGAATGTGGAATTGTTGATCAAAGGGTGCAAAGTTCCAGATAGCCAGGAGGAATCGGGTTTGAGATCTATTGCACAACAGGGTGACTATAGTCAATAATAATGTATTGTATATTTCAAAATAAAGAATCCATTTCAAGTGTCTCACTACAGAAAATGATAGGTAAGCAAGGTGATGGATATACTAGCTTGATTTAATCATCCCATGCTGTATATATATATCCAAATATCACACTGTACCCCATAAATGTATGCAATTATTTGTCAATCAAAAATAATGTTAATCATAATTTTTTTTTTTTAAATGGAGTCTCACTCTGTCACCTAGGCTGGAGTGCAGTGGCGCGATCTCGGCTCACTATAAATTTTTTTAAAAGATGACCCCTGACAATTTTTTTACCTCTCCTCCATTGAGAGGTAGGAGGTCTATGCCTCCTTCCCTTGAGTCTGGGTGTATGGCTACTTGATCAATAGAATATAATGAAGGTCTGTGTCAGTTTCTGGGCCTAGGCCTTAAGGAACAGGTCATCTTCTTCTTCCTGTCTCTTGGGACTCCTGCCCTTAGAACCCAGATTCCAGGCTGTGAGGAAACCTGAACAGCCTGTAGAGAGGCCCACGTGGAGAGGAACCGAGGTCCCTGGCCCTCAGCCTGGCTGAGCTCTCAGTTGGCAGCCAACTGCAACTTGCTAGCCATTTGAGTGAGTCATCTTGAAAGTGGATCATCCACTCCAAGCTGAGCAGTTCCAGCTGATGCCACACGGAGCAGAGATGAGCCTTCCTCACCAAGCTCCACTCAAATTTCAGATTCAGTGGAAAAATAAACATTGTTGTTTTAAGCCACTAAGTTTTGGAGTATTTTATTATAAATCAGTAGGTTACTGGGACACTCTGTCACTTGTAACTAAACTCTCTCAGATAGGTGCAGAGCCATTCTGTAGACCAGAAGTCTGCACATTTTGTGTGTAAAGGGCCAGAGAGTAAGTATTTTCACTTTTGCAGGCCATATGGTATCTGATGCAACTATTTGACTCTCCCATTGTAGCATGAAAGCAGCCATAGACAATAAATAAAGGAATGGGTGTGGCCATGTTCCAATGAAACGTTATTTATAAAAGCAGGTGGTGGGCAGAATTTGACCCTTGGGCCATGGTTTGCTGACCCCTTCTGTAGATCGAGACTACACATTCTGCCTCCTCCCATGCCCAATTCCTTCTGTTAGTCCTTGTCCTTGTCTTGCTGTCATCCCAGAAGAGACCACTGGACATATTGTCATTATCCATCACAATGTTTTCACCAGCCAGCAGGGAAGTTAAAAAACTCAACCCTCTACTGTGCATTGAACCTGGGGCCTGACCAAAAAGCCTTCCACGAGCCTGTGATTTCTCCCAGGGAGCCCAGACATCAAAACCATAAAGACTCTTCCCCAGGCAAATCGTTACCCCCACTTGACACTCTATTTAATGGAAAGCCTTTCCCAGAAATAAGTATATTAAAATAAGCTTTGCATTTTTTACATTAACTGAAATTTGATGCAAATTGATAATAAATTACCTTCCCCTGCTCATTCATTTGGGAATCACATAAACTAGTTTACAGTTATGTATTATTACATTTCACATTAATATAGCCATAGGAAGCTAGGCTTTGGAGAAATTTGCTTCCCAGAAAACTATCAGAAATAGAGGAGGTAAAAGTGGGATTTGGTGGGATATCTGACTCTCCTAATGTGCTAGCCACTGAGAGTTGTAGAAAGTAAGGCATCAGTGCACCCCTTGAGGCCCAACTAATTTATCAAATGATCACTGTCTTATTTATCTGGCATACTTTTTGCAACTTCAGGATCTTACAGCATTCCTTTCTTTCTTCTATCTTTTCTTCCTTCCTTCCTTCTTTGCATCTTTTCTTCCTTTCTTCCACTAACTTCTATCTCAGTACCTTTGGAACCATTAGCACTACCTCTGGATGCAAAAGGTTTACAATTTAGTGGAGATAAAGGTTAGACAAAGGTGCAAATTGACTAAAGGTATTCAAGGTAGAAGTTGTAAGTACACCTTCGCATCTAAAATAAAAGTTCAGTGGAGACTTCTGTTTAAAGACGGTGGATTGAACACACACATTTATCCCTGCATCCTCTTGAAATATCACTAAACAACAAAAAGTGAATGTTTAAAAAGACAAAGCCACAAAGGCAAAGGAAATGGGCAAAGCGGCAAAGCAAGAAAAATTTAAAATATGGAAAGCAGGTGAAAGAGTAGTAACTAATTGGCAGACTTGAGAAAATGAACATTAAGCAAGCACTGAGGTTGGGGAGAGAGCCTAGAACCTCACATGCAGCATAGAACTGCTCAAATGCCCAGAAATGAGTGACACCAGATGCCTCTAGAAGTAGAGGTAAATGGGGGGCTGAAGATAAAAGAATTGGTTAAAAGTCTGTTTAGAAGACCACACTCCAGGTTTCCTGCTCAATTTTACACAGATCTGCTACTGTCCTTCTCATGGGATGCATGGTCCCTAGACAGCATAAAAATGGAGATCTCTGGGCAGGAGGTTACCAGGCAGAGTTAAAGTGTGAGTACCATCTGAAAAAAGAGGTAAGTGAAGTTAACATGCCAAATATCAGGAATACCTATGCTCTTCTTCACTCACTCCCAGAATGATGTCAGGCAGACTTACACCCACCCCTTAGGAAGGAAACTGGAGTATCCTATTCTGAGGATTCTGGTTAGCCCAAACATAAAGGTATGAAAATACTGATACTCACTCTTAAATATCAACTGATAGCCAAGGGTCAGCAAACACCTGCAGGAAGCCTCTAACTTGAAAAAGAGATGCCAAAGCCAATCAGCAAAAGGACATAACTTGGTAGAGACAAACACTATGCAGAGAAAAGACACCTGAAAAAAGAAAACTATTGTTAATATTATCAAAGAAATAAGATGGTGATAATAGTTGAAATTTATTGAGTATTTTTACTATGTGCAGATACTATTCTAAGCCCTTTACATGAATTAATTCATTTAATCTTCTCAATGACCCTATAAGGTAAGTAGGATTATTATCTTCATTTTTCAGATGAGAAAACTGAGGCCTAAAGAGATTAAAGAAGTTACCTAAATTTATGCAATGTGTAGGCTGGATCTGAACGCAAGCAATCTGGCTTCAGAGTCTGCACTCTACCAAATAATTTTGCATCCCTGAAGCAAGAATAAGATGATATTTTAAAATAACTTTTGGAAAACCCCAAAACAAAACAAAAGCAGAAAAGCTCCTGAGAATTGAAAGCAAAGAAGTTAAAAAGGCATTAGGACTGTGGGGAGATAAACATGAAGAAACTTTCCAGAAAGTAGAGCAAAAAAGACAAAGAAATGGAAATTAGGAGTGAATTGATAAGAAAATTAAAGGCTCAGTCCAGGGGGTCCAACATCTGAATCATAGCCTTTCCAGAAGAAGAGAGAAATGAAGGGGATGCTATCTTCAAAGAAAAGAATTCAAGAAAATTTCTTAGAACTGAAAAATACGAATTTATAAAGTATCAAGCCTGATGGAAACGGCTCTACATACAGGCACACCATTGTGAAAGTTTAGAACCCAGGACAAAGAGAAGGTCCCAAAGGCTTCCAAAGAGGAAAAAAAAAACATGTGGGTTGCTTTAAAAAGGTGAAGAATCAGAATTGAATCAGAGTTCTCAACAGCAACTGGAAGCTAAAAGATGATGGAGAAATGCCTTCAAAATGGTAAGAGTAAATCATTTCCAATTCTACATCCTACACCCAGAGAAAATATATTAATATATTAATATGAGGAAGTACAATTTATAACCCGAAGACATTTGCAACCATGAAGTGCCTTAAAATTTACATTCTATGCAGCCTTTCTCAGAAGGCTAATGCAGGATTTCCTTCACAAAAACAGGGTAGTAAACCAAAAAAGAGGAAGACATTGGATCTAGGAAACAGGAAATCTAATATGGAAGAGAATTATTACATCCCATTAAGAAAGGGGATCCCAGGAAGATGGTAAGGGAAAGACTGGGGAGGACAGTTATATAATAGGAGTAGGGAGGGAAAGAGTCCAAATTAGAGTAGGCCAGAAGATTCCAGAAGTAATATCTTTAAGATGATGGAATTAACAGAATGTTGTATGTGCTTGATTATATTAAGAGGAGATTTAGACAGCAAGGAAAGATCTGGAGGTTAACAATAGCGTACATAGAAAAATGCCTCAGTGATCTATTTCTGTGTAACAATCCAGTCAAAACTTTAATGACTGAAAACAACCACCATTTTATTTGGTCACAATTTTGAGGATCAACAACTTGGGCTGGGCTCATCTGAGTGGTTCTGCTGGTCTTGCCTACTTATGCCTCTGCAGTCATTTGGTGGTTCGCTTGAGGCTGGATGGTCCAAGACAGCCTCTCTCACATTCTGGTGGTTGCCAGGCTATTGGCTGGGAAGTCTCAGTTTTCCTCCACATGGCCTTGCCAGCAGGATAGCTCAGACTCAATCACATCATGGTCTCAGGCTTCAAACTGCACCACATTTGCCAATGTCTGTGGCAGGCTGAATAATGCCCCCCAAAGTATGTCCACATAATCCCCAGAACCTGTGAACATGACCTTATATGGCAAAAGAGATTGTTGCAGATGCAATTAAGATAAGGATCTTAACATGGAGAGGTTATCCCGGATTGTGGTGGCAGGGGAACAGAGGAGGGGGACTGATGTAATCACAGTGGTGCTTATAAAAAGGAGACAGGAGGAGGTGGAGTAAGAGGAGAAGGTGATGTAATGATGGAAGCAGAGATTGGAGTGGTGCACCTTCAGGATGGAGGAAGGGGCCACAAGTCAAGGAATGCAGGCAGCCACTAGAATCTGAAAAAGACAAGGAAATAGATTCTCCCCTCAGAGCCTCCGAAAGTAACTTCTAAAAGCCCATCTTTTGGCTTTAGCCCAGTAAAATTGATTTCAGACCTCCAACCTCCAGAACTGTAAGAGAATAAAACTGTATTATTTTAAGCCATTAAATCTGTGGTAATTTGTTATAGTGGCAACAGGAAACTAACACAATGCCCCATCACCAAAGCAATTCACATGGCTGAGCTCAGATTCAAGAAGCAGAGAAACCAGCCTAGAGGTGGGGGAGTGGCAAAGTCACATTGCAAAGAGGTGTGCATTCAGGGAGGAATTATTACAACCATCTTTGCAAATCATCTACCCCAGGGAGAAAGTGAGAAAATAGAACTGTGTACTGCATGGCTCAGCTGTGAATGTTGTTTGCATAGTCATAATAATGTGAATGCTGAATATTGATCTAACCTAAATTAGAATACAAGTATTTTGAGAGAAAGTGAGACACTGAACAATGAGTACAGGTGAGGGTGGTGAAAGAGAACTAAATACTTATATTTCATCAGAGGAAGTCAATAGGTATTAAAAGATAAGGCCCATAACCGAAAAATCCTGAAGTAGCAGTATAAGCATGTTATTTAAAGAGGTAAATACCTGAAGAGATAGCCAAAGGAAAAGGAAAGGGGATGGATTTGCCAGAGACTTCTGTGTGCTCATAAAAAGCCTCGTAGAACGATTTCACTGTTTAAATTACATGCATGTATCGATGACCAAGTGCATAGAAACTAGTATTTTGAAAGGAAGGTGCTCTACCTTTCTTTTGGTCGTTGTAAAGATCTCATTTTATTTAGAACTGCTTCATTTATATAACAATACAATCTCTCACTTATAACCCAAAGCCAATGCTAAAAGCTACATTTTTTTCCTCACTGATGAACAAATAAAAATAAATTTAAAAGGCAACATTTTACACAAATACATGTAGATAAAAATAAAGGGTCTCCAATAGAAATGAAGACTCCAAGCTCCATAGCCTGGAGGTTGATAAAAGGCCACCATAATGTTAGCAAGCGTTTGCCTGATAGTTATAAAGGTAATTTATACCCAGAACATTTCCATGCATGTGAGAGAATGACCCTCCATTTTACTACATGTTGTATTAATGTCAATCAATATATGTTTGAGGGCTTTATACATTATGGATAATAATGTTGGTGCTTTGCAAACCATTCCTCTTGGGGGAGCTACACAAAATTCTGCAGGAGAGAAGAGAGCAAAGCAACCAAGCCCTGGATGGCCAAGCTCTCTTTGGGTTCAGCAGATGTTAATCAGCTCAGCTATGCAAATGAGACTAGAAGCAGGCCAACTCCCAGACTGAAAACAGAAAATGCCCTGAGAGTAGGTGAGGCCATTTGAAATGAGAAAGTGGTATCTGGACATGTTCAGGAAGGAGGTTGGCTGGACAGGGGACTTACTGCTGGCCCACGATGCTGTGCCAAGGAAAGACAGCCATGTGGGGGACTTTAGCCAAGTCACTTAGTTACTTGAACTTCTCGGTGGTTGCTTTGTAAAACTGGGCACATCAATCACCTATACAGATGCTCCTCAAGTTACAGTGGGGTTACATCCTGATAAACCCATCATTAAAAATATTGTAAGTTGAAAATGTATTTAATCTACCTAACCCACCAAACATCATAGCTTAGCATAGCCTACCTTAAATATGCTCAGAGCACTTACATTACCCTATGGTTGGGCAAAATCATCTAACACAATAAAGGGTTGAATATCTCATGTAATTTATTGAATACTGTACTAAAAGAGAGAAACAGAATGGTTGTATGGGTACTTGATGTACAGTTTCTACTGAATGTGTATCACTTTTACACTGTTGTAATGTCAGAAAACTGTAAGTGAAACCATTGAAAGTTGGAGACCATTTGTACTTGGAGTTGTCGTGAGGATTAGAAAATCTATATACTGTTTATTTTATTTTATTTTATTTTATTTTATATCATTTCATTTCATTTCATTTCATTTTTTAAGAGACGGGTTATCTCTCTGTCACCCAGGCTGGAGCACAGTGGTGCTATTACAGCTCACTGCAGCCTCGAACTCCTGGGATCAAGAGAACCTCCCACCTCAGCATCCCAAGTAGCTGGGACTACAGGGGCACGCCACCATGCCTAGCTAATTTTTTGATATTTTGTAGGACTGGGGCCTTACTATGTTGCCCAGGCTGGTCTTGAACTCCTGGATTCAAGCAATCCTTGTGCCTCAGCCTCCCAAAGTGCTGGGATTACAGGTGTAAGCCACTGTGCTGGACCCGTATATTTATTTTTGAAATGTTCAATTTCTGCTGGTGGTAAAAAATTATTGGGCTTGATTCTTCCCCTTTCTCTGCTAACACAACTTCTGTCATGCAACTTGGCAGTCCATTCTCCTTCCCCAACTTGACTTTGAGCTTGGTCAAATGACTTGCTTTGGTCAATGGAATGTAGCTAGAAACCTGTATATCAGTTCCGAGCTTAGATCTGAAGAGGCCTCACTTGTTTCTGCTTGCCTTCCTGTGCCTCTGCCATTGGCCAGCTCTCCTGCTGGTCTAAGAGGGATGAGAAACATATGGAGCAAATCTGGAACCAACTTGCAGCTTAGAGTCAAGCCCAGCTGAGCCAGTCAAGATTAACAGAGCCACCCCACGTGTGAGAGAAATAAATGCCTATGATTGTGCTACTGAGATTTTGTGGGTGCTTTTTACACAGCAATAACTGACCGATACACATGGCCAAGCCAAGAGACTGAAAGGACAAGAGCAGGAGCTGGAAGGGAAGGAATCCAGGCAGCCCACCTATAGGCGGTGGCCATCTGGAAAGCACCTAGAGTGATATGATTTTAGAAGGAAGAAATTCCATGTGCTGAGAAGCTCAGGATATCTTACTAGAATTCTTAGGATAGGGAATTCTTACTCCATAAACAGAGAGTTTTATGCGTTTTTAAATATTTATGCTGTAGGATTTCTTCTTCTGTTTAACTTTTGTGGTGGCCTGCCCATTTTTCAAAGGGGAAAGAAAAAGACCTGTGCACACACGATAGGGCTAAAGAGAAAAAGGAACAGTAAATTCCTGGGGTCCAGGCACAGACAGGGAAATAAGTATAAAAACATTGCTGAGGAAAAGGCCGAAATTCAGGGTGATAAAATCAGGGAACACAGGTGGCTTTTCTTGTCTGGAGTTGCTTCTCCTCTAAGATCTGCTTCTCTCATCCACTGGAGCATCAGCACTGTGTTAGGTTGAAGCAAGTAATTCTTTTTTGTTTGTTTGATTTTTAGACAACATCTTATTCTGTCACTCAGGCTGGAGTGCAGTGGCACAAGGCACAATTATGGCTCACAGCAGCCTCAACCTCCCAGGCTCAAGTGATCCTCCCACCTCAGTCTCCCAAGAAGCTGGTGCTACAGGTGTGCACCACCACACTCAGCTAATTTTTGTTTATTTTTTATTGTTTATTTGTTTTATAGAGATGGTCTCCAACTCCTGGACTCAAGCAATCCTCCCACCTTGGCCTCCCAAAATTGTTGGGATTACAGGTGTGAGCCACCACACCTGGCCTCAAGCATATATTTCTTGTATGCAACCAAAATTTACTTGGGTTTGAATTGAAGGCATAATTCAAAGTTGTTTCACTAGACCCTGAACTTCTTGAGTGTAAGAATGTCTTACTTCTCTGTGCACCTCCTGTGTCTAGCACAGTGCCTGGCCCATGTTACATGGATGGATGGATGGATGGATGGATGGATGGATGGTCAGATGATGGATGCATAGATGGATGGTTTGGATAATGGATGGATGAATGAATGCATGCGTGTGCGTATGATCAGATGATGGATGGATGGATGGATTGATAGATGGATGGATGGATAAATGGATGATTGGATGTTTAGAGAGTGGATGGATGCATACATGCATGCATGGGTGGATGGATGGGTGGATATGTGAATACTCACTTCTTGTAATTTGTGGAAGTGTAAATATATACAGAATAGAGGCATTTTTGCTTAGAGATATTGAGCAAGGATTTCATCTAAGTTCTTAAATCACTTTGTATATTCTAAGTGCTCAAATATCTTTAGCATTATTGCTATCATTTAATAATATTTTGGAGCCTCCTTCACTAGCTGGTAGCTAACAGAACTCATTAAAACAAGTTCTCTGGTATCTAAGACCTTACTGTGTAACGAAATGTTAATGCAGTCTTTAAATTGCAACAGTATTTATATCTTTGATTAAATGTAATTTCTCAGTCTCATTAATTTATATTTTTTGTAGTCTAACTGCTAAGGTGTCAACTGGGGCAGGCATGTTACAACTGATGGCCAGGTGAACCAGAAGGTTTCAGAAAATAGCTTCTCTGCCCCATGATGACAGAGTACACTGGGGCCCCAGCCAGCCCACTCTCAGATTGAAGCCACTGGTCACGAAGAGGATATGGTAGCTGGAAAACTCATGCACTGAGCACATCCGGATGAAGAGAACGGCCCATGGCATCGCAGGTCAGGGGCAGAGTATGTTTTCCCAAACACCAGTTGCCTCTGAATACTTTTCTGGTATGTTTTGTGTCTCTCTGATGCCCACGACTTCCCTCACTGCCACCTGGATTCTGCCTCCAACCTCTGAACACTCTCACATGCCTGAGAATACTCCTACCCACTACCTGCTCTCCCCTTCCCTTCCCTCCATTCCCACCTCAATCCTAACCTCAGCACCTGCCCCACCCTGGAGAGTATCCTCCCTGGCCCAGACCCTCCCACTGGCAGCATCAAGAGATGCAAGGGGAATTTTCAGGAGCTGCTGATGGCTGCATTGCTAATGTGGCTGAGAAGAGTACCTGCAAATGTCGAGCCACTTATTTCTGTTCATTGATTTCAATTTGCTGTGCAGTCATCTCCTGGGCTCCCATTGGCCCAAGCACTCAGAGCCCTCTTCAAGGCACTGCTGAGAGGAGCTCTGGAGTTCCTGGGGCAGGCCAGTCCTTCATCGCAGGGCACAGCCCAGAGCTCCACGGAAGCAACTTCAATATGTGGGCCAGCTCCGAGCAAATGGGAAAACATTTTGAAGCCGCAGGCTTCTCCTGAATTAAATATTTACTCATTTCATGCCTCTCCCTCTGTCCATGGAGAATCCAGCTCAAACTAAATAACAAAGGAGGTCAGGCTTGTGATCTGCACAAAAATACTTACCCTGCAATTATAGCAATATTGGGCCTTACAATTAATGCCAGGCCTGTGGAACTTGGAAAGGGTCCAAAGAAAAGCAACAGAAATGATGAAGGGGCAGAGAGATAAAGCTAGTAGGAAAAGCTAGAGAGGTAGGACTTGTTTTAAATGGAAAAGACCTTGGGGGTGGCTTAATTACAGTCTCCGATACATTTTGGGGCTGGAACATGGCAACGTGGGATCTCTATTTCCACTAGGGACACGCTTAACCTCTACCACCAGGTTGGCCACCTCTTGTGTCCAAACATTTAGATCTCACTTCCCTGTTAATAAAAACACATTGAGCACTCACCCGCTAATTGTGCTCATTCATTTAATTTTAACTTATAGAAATATATCATTGTACTAACATTATCTTCATTATGAAACATGCCCCAAAATAGAAAATACTCAAGGGTGAAACAAACATAACTTTTAATAGACATTCGAAACTGTTCTTCCCACATCTCAGTGGGAGTCCACCTCGGAGTCCACTGTCTAGACTGAAGATACTCCCAGCCGCAAGACCTTCATGACGGCAGGGACCTTGTCATGCCTTTCTTGTCCAGCCCCGTGTCCCCAGAACCCAGAAAGGCGATTGATCGGGATCCCCAGAAGCAGATCCTGAGATGGAAATTCACGTGCGAGTATTTGATTAAGGGCATGCTCCCAGTGGGAGGTGGGTAAAGGGAGCCAGGAAGCAAGACAGGGAAGGGGAGGGTGCCAAATACGAGGCGATTTCCTGCCAGGTCCCCGCAGAGGGAAGCTTGTGCCTGATACTGCCGGGAGCTCTGGAGTGCGAGTTACACCTCAGCAAGGGAGCTGGGCTTTCAGACTCTCCTACTGGTAGTCACTAGTGAACATGGCCTCGGGCCTGGAGCAGGCAAAGCGATGGACACCCCAGGATTTCTCAGGCTCTCTGGGGAGGCAAAGTGGTGCCAGTAGCCTGACGGCAATCCTCTGAAAAGAAGCCCCCAGTGCTGGCTGGAGAAAGCACACTGCAGGGGGTTAGGGGGCTTGCAAAACATGGGGACTGTGTATACAAGGCGATGGGGGACAGCGACACTGTGCACTATGGTAACTAATTCATCGCATGTGCTCCATTAATGTTTACTGACTGGCGGACTGAACTGTGCAATGCATGCTCCCAAGTAGGTCCCCGTGCTCTCTGTGCAGGGCTGTGGAAGCTTTTTCCATGAGAGTGGCTGGGGTGAGATGGCCAGTTTCCCTGCCCAGGCCTGGATTGCAGAGGAAGCACCGTGAAGAGCGTGGGGAGCAGTCCTCAGGAGATTGAGGCCTTTGTAAAACACAGACAAAGACAAAGCGTTGCCCCAGAGGTGGTGATCTGGCAAGCTGGAACAGAGCCTGCACTTTCAAAAACCATTTCGCTAGGCTTGACCGAGCAGCAGGGACCTGCCGCCCCTGGAAATTTGGGCCAAGGACCGAATGCCCCATTTCCCAGCTCATGCTGTGGCCGTGTGACCTTGAGTAGAGTTTGGCTTCTCTCAGCGTGGACATTTCTGCATCTATTAAAATGAGGCAGGCCAGGCTTGCTTCCTGCCTGGTGCACATGTAAATATTCTGCTTCAGGAAAACTCAAGAGCCTTTGGAAAAAGAGAAATGACAAATACTCAAATACCTGCAGCCACGGGTTTATCCTTTGTGGCTTGGATGGGCGGGCAGCCACCCAACAGCAGAGTGACTTGTTAGATGTGCTCTGAGGGGCCAGAGTTTGTCCTAGGGCCATTTTCGCAGAAACTAACACCCATGGTTCCCTGGTATGATGTTATCACCCTCTGTGCTCTGCACTCCATCTCAGATATATCACCATTAACATCTCACCATTCTTGCAGCATTCTTTAATGCAGAACTTTATTTCATCATCTGAAATGTTGTGGAGTTAAAAGTGTGTGGATGTGGATTCTAAGGCCACTGGATTTCTGAGCCACCAGACAATGATCAAATTTATATTTTTCTGTACCATCCACCTTTTAGATGGTGTTTATGTTTCATGTTAAATATAATTCTCTTTGGCTTCCCCAGCTGCCTGGGGCCTAGTTTTGCTCTGTCCTAGAGCAGCTCACCCAGGAGCTGTCTCTCCATGTGGCCTCTGGGGTCGATTTATTTTTCTCCCAATGCCTTAATGAGTGATGATTTCTAGAGACAATCAGATCGGCTGTGCGGGAGATTCAGCTCCATCATTATGACAGCCGGATACATCACAGGCACCATTTTTCAAACCCATGTTTTTCATCACACAGATATGACTTGATTAAACCTTTGTGATATTACATTGGGATATTTGAAAATAGCCTTTAGTGACCAGCATGTGGGTCTTGTTTCTGATAAATCTATTACTGCTGCGTGGGTTACTTTTACATATAGGATTTGAGTGCAGAGACTTTGAAGCCAGAATGCCTGGGTCCAAATCCCAACTCTGCCACTTACTGCTGTGTAACTTTGGTCAAGTTACTCAATCTCCCTGTGCCTCAGTTCCCTGATCGATAAACCAGAAATAATATTAGTAATAAGATACCTAACTTATAAGGCAGTCACCAGGGTTAATATGTGTGAAGTGCTTGGCACATAGGAAGAGCTATATATATATATATAGTTTGCTATATATATATATAGTTTGCTATATATATAGTTTGCTATATATATAGTTTGCTATATATATAGTTTGCTATATATATATATAGTTTGCTATATAGATAGATAGATATATAGTTTGCTATATAGATAGTTTGCTATATATATAGTTTGCTATATAGATAGATATATATAGTTTGCTATATAGATATATATATAGTTTGCTATATAGATAGATATATATATAGTTTGCTATTATTATTATCATCATCATTATTTGCTCCACACTACTGGAAACTGATGTTTGAGAAGGGTAAAGGAACTCGCTCAAGAGGTGGGGACATAGAGCCAAATTTTATGTCCAGAATCGATTGTCTGTGCTAGCTGCTACCTGACATTTTTCTCCCTTCAAGGTTGGCCTTTATGTGAAGATAAATAAAAATGTTGCAGAGGAGGAGAAGGCACAAAGATAAGTTAGTTAGCCATATCCCAGACCTTCACCCCCAACAACAAGCAAAAGGAGCAACTGAAGTATACAGTCAGTCAGTCAGCAACCGAGCCTGGATTAAGCATTCACTATGTGCCAGCCCTTGAGGCTCTCCCATGCTATCTAGAGAGCTGGACAGAGACACAACTGACCCAGCACACCATAAGGCATGCCAGAAAAGACACCTGCACCAAGTACTAGGGGAAACAGATGTCTGGGGAGAAGGGACAAGCAGGGAATCTGGTTACTATTGTTGGCTCCCCTAGCTCATTCCTTGTATCAATCCGGTTTCCGTCCACACCTCTGTGTAACAAACAACCCTGAAGTCTCAGTGGCTTATAGGAACAAGCATTGTATTTTCTTCAGTTGAGCTTGGCTCCAGGCTGCAAGTTAGCTTCAGGGCTGCTTCATGTATCTCTGCCTTCTAGATCCGGCAGGCACCAGCACAGGCTCTGCCCACAGCAACCAGCAGGCGAGCAAGAGGCCAACACAAATGCACAGGCATATTTAAAGCTGTCAGTCTTGTTACTTCTTCTGACTTCCCATTGACCACAAGTCACATAGCTCAGCAGTATTAATGACACAGTGAAGTTCACTCTGCGTCCTCTATCAGGTGTACCTGCAAAGTCACATTGGCATGGTTGTATAATCCTATCATCAGGATGGGGTAAAAAATTGGGAGCAAAATGCAATCTACCATGAGTGCCGTGGGCGTGGGCAAGGGCAAGAAAGGAGAAGAATGCAAGTTTATACAAGCACTAAGAGCTGCTCCAGGAAACAGGGTGTGGCTATTATATTTATTAGGTGAGAGACAGACACTCGACTCAAATTCCCTCCCACTTAAGCAACACGAGAATACATTTGTTCCATAACAGGGAAGTCTGGGGGTTTATGGAATTCCAGTTTGACTCTTTCCAAAGGCTGAAATGATGTTGTCAGGATTCAGTCACACATTCTCCATCTCTCCATCCTGGTTTTCTGTCATTGGAAGTTGGACTTGTCAGCCTGAAGATTTTGTGGTCTTAACAGCTTGAGATCCCAGAGGGAGAGTCTTTCATAGCATTCACAAAACAAACCTCAGGGAAGCTGCGGATTGGCCTAGTTTGCCCATCTGAACATTCTTGAATTAATTACTATGACCCTAGCATAGAATGCTCTGGGTGACCAACTAGAAGGGTGGTGGCTTGGGGACACAATGATTGTCAGCCTGATCAAGATCATGTGGAGTGGAAGAGAGCCACTTCCCCAAGGGGAATAAGGATATTATTTCGAGACAAAGAGAAACTGAATGCCAGGCACTCCTAAAGATTCCAGGTCAGTAGGCGCTTCCATTATATCTCACTGCCTAACCAACCACCCTGGAACCTAGTGGCTAGTCTACCCTGGGCTCACTTATGTGGCTGCTATCACATGATGGGTTCACTAAGACTGGAGAGTCTAAAATAACCTCATTCACATGTCTGAAATTTGGTGCTGGCTATTGGCTGGGGTGCCTCAATTCTCCTCCACATGGCCCCTCACCCTCCAGTTGGCTAAACTGGGCTTCTTCACAGCATGGCAATCTCAGGGGTCCAAGAGAGGATGAAAATTCAAGCCGCTAGGTTTCCTAAGGCCTAGTCTCAGAAGTCACACAGAATCACTTCCACCACATTCTATTAGTCAAAGCAAGTTACAAGCCAGTCCAAATTCAAGGGGAGAGAAAATAGACTCCACTTTTTTTTTTTTTTTTTTTGGACAGGGTCTCTCTCTGTCACCCAGGCTGGAGTGCAGTGGCACGATCGCCAGGCTATTGTATTTTTAGCAGAGACAGGGTTTCACCATGTTGTCCAGGCTGGTCCCGAACTCGTAAGTTCAAGTGATCCACCTGCCTCGGCCTCCCAAAGTGTTGGTATTACGGGCGTGAGCCACCGCTCCTGGCTAGGCTCCACTTCTTGATGGAAGGAGAGGCAAAGTCATTTGGCAAAGGGGCCTGGGGAATGAGAGGATTTGTTGCAGCCATCTTTGCAAACCACTGTAGGTTTGGGGTGAGCCCAGGACTCTTGGTTGTCAAGCTCCCCCCACCCAGATGATATAAACAAGAGTGGTCGGGGCACACATTAGGTTCCTCACCACTGCAGTACCGCCCCTGTCAGACTGCTCCACTCACCCCCTACCCAAATCTCCCCTTCAAGGCAAACCTCAGGCACACACCTTCAGCAGGAAGCCTGCCTTATCCCTCTGCCCTCAGTCCACTCCTGCAGCCACTGTTCTAGGGTATTCTAAAACCACTACTGTAGTCTCTTTTCTTGCCTTTTCCACTGTGAACCTCTAAAGCAGAGACTTTCTCTCCAAGATTACCAGATCTTGGAGGGCAGAAAAAACATCTTAGTGACACAGACCCTGCTCCATGGCACTGGAGACAAGGCAAGGCCCTCATCAACACTTAGCAACTGACAGATGGAGAGAGCTGCCACTCCCTGTGGGACTCTGCCTTTCTTCCAATGCCTCCTAAGACAAAAATCCCGTCCCCGTTGTTGGGTAGCTTTCCAGCTCTTTTCTAGGGGAAAAAAAGAGTAAAGGTAGGGGAGCAACAGAGAGAAGAGCTGAGCTATAAAACTGCTGAATCCAAAATGAAGGAGGGAGTAGAGCCAGTGTGTAGCTTTAATTCAAAAGAACAAAAAAGAATACTGCCATCGCTACAAACCACAGGCTCTCTCAGTTCTTGCTACCTCGCCACCCAGTAAAGCTGGCCCAACTTCAGCACTTTGCTTGCCTTCTGCAGCCTGGCTTCACTCCACGGGCAATGAAAACCAAAGCCCAAATGCCTTTCTTCCATTTCTCATTCATTCAGTTCTTAAGTAACCAGGAAAGAGCATCATATTAGGAATCAGAAGAAGTGGCATTATCTAATGTTAAGTGTGTCTGCTATTATCTAATCTCATTAGAGAGGCCAATGTAATATTTGTAATATATTGCTGGACTCGCATAAGAAAGGAACTTGATATAGGAACCCACAGGGGTTACTGCTATGAACTCTATGGAGTCCACCCTCACCCACCAAACCCCAGTTTCTAGAAAGTTCAATCGTGAAGTGTGATCCCACCATTTGGAAGAAACACAAGATCTCCTCCCACGCCATTCGGCAAACACCAGGGAAGCATCCTGCCCTTTTCTGGGGCTTCCATCTTTGACAAAGTTTCCGAAAAGTCCCCAGACCATCTGATAGGCATCCCATGCACATCTTATCAAAAGCATAAAGCTGCCTTATTTCCTTTGGCAGAGGTGCTTGTGACATAACTCCAGAACCAGTGCTCAGCTGGAATGTGGACTGCCTTCCAAACGCATGCCACACTTCCTCACAGGGACTGCCCTTGCCTCTGCCTGGATCATCTGCAAGGTTTGAAACACATCCATATTAAACATAGACTACAGCATTTTCCTTCCCATCAGCATTCCACAGACTCGATATCGGGAGACAATTCAGCCCGTTGTACTTAGCTGGAAGGCTGGAGTTCTGACAAGCCATTTCATGAGAAATATCCCTGAGAAATTGAGAGGGTTGGCTGACAGCTGGTCACCACAGTGCGATGTGTGCTGAGAAGGTTGATGCAGCGAGATCCCTTCGTTCATCCACTCAGCAAATGTTTATTGACTGGGTACTAAGGCGCAAGCCCCAGGGAGTGGTAGGATGCTGAGCCAAGGAGTGGACCCTGCCCTCAGGAAATTCACAGTCTGGCTAGGGAGCAAATTCCTTCCCAAACAACCACTAGAGAATAATGCACAGCCTAGAAGTGGTAAAGCTTTAACCAGGAGACAGAAGAATTGGAAATAGTGAAGTCAGAGCCCCGAACGTTGTATGGAGAAAGTGAGATCCAGCCCATACCAGCTACTGGGCTAGGAATGAGTTCCTCTGGGCTCATCAAACCAGAGACATTGGAGATAAGATCTAGAAGGAGTAGAAGCCTGAGGAGGTGGTAAGATAGATTGGTGAGGCAGAGGGGTTCAGAACAGGCTCAAAACTCATTCCATGTTTTCTCTCTCCAACTGTCTGTCTTTGTGCCTCTATTTCATTTTGTCTTTTTTCTGTGTTTCCCTCTTTCCTCTTACACCTCCTCCTTTTCATTTCTCCTCCTCCTCTTTATCTCGGCTCTGTCTGTCTCACTCCTTCCTTCATCATCATCTCTTTCCCTTTCTACATTCCCCTTTTAGATTCTGATTTCTTTCCATTCTTTTAACCTCTCCATCTTTTCATCCTTCAATCTCTTTTTCCCCTCCCCCAACTCTGAAAAAACTAGACAAAAGAAGAAACTAAAGGACATCTTTTTTGGCTCATTTACTTCAAGATTATTCTGCTTGATTTTTTTTATTTTGAAAAGTAAGAAGTGAACCAGACTTTAAAGGGGAAAAAAATAAACAATATTCAAGTTTCAGATTTTCATAAGTTGCATCGTGTGTGCTCTTCAGTAGGTATTGGCTGTGTTCACTGTTATCAAACACAGAAGAAATGCTGAGATTATTTTTTTAAAAACCCACAGGGAAAAATAGCAAGAAAAAAAAGGTCAAATAATATGGACAAGCAATTCATAGATAGGAAACCTCTAATGAATAATAAGAGGAAGAGATTGTCAACCTCCGCAAATTATCAGAGAGATGCAAATTAAAACAACATTAGTTCAAACATAAGACATTGGCAAAACTTATGAAGCTGAATAAAACCAAGTGCTGTAGAAGATGTGGGGAAAGGGGAACTTTCATGCACTGCTGGTGGAACTGCAAAGTGATATGTCATTCTGAGGGATTATCTGGCAATGCTTAGGAATGAAGTCTGTGTAAACCCTGTGACCCAGAAAGCCCCCAGGTCTTTACCCCAGAGATGCGTGTGATGATGGTAGGTACATATGACAGAATTCCATGTAGCAGTCAGAAACAATAGACCAGATTTACATACAGCCATGGACAGGTCTTTAAGACAGCGTGTTGAGTGCAAAAGGAAAAAGATTTATAGCTTTATATTAAATTACTATTCTTATAAATTAAAAGCACATGTATACCCACCACCCCCCCTCCAAAATGCCACATATCTTTTAAAGGAAATATATCAGAGTGGGTGTCAGACCTAGGGGTAGGGTGGGGAGAGGAGAATGGAGTAGGGATGAAGGATGTAGAGGAAAAATAAGAAAACAAAACAAGAGGGATCTATGCTGGGATTGATGAGGCTGCCAATGAGGTGCATGGGTAACTCAACTCCGCATCTGAGGCCAGAGGACAGAAAGATGAGAAGAAAGAAATGAAGGGAAGGAGGAAGACAGAGAAGGGGGAAAGAAGACAAACATGGTCATTGTCCCCAAGGAGTGCATAGCAGGCCTGACAGGTTTTATTTTTAAGAGGAGAAAAATAAAGTTCAAAATGAAGCCTTTGAAAGACTTGTCCAACGTCATATGGCAAAGAGAGGCTTGATCCCAGGTCTTCGCATTTCTAGTCCAAGCTCTTCTCACTGCCTTTTTTCTCAAAATGCAAGGAAGTCGTGTTCTCAGTTGTCCAAATTCAAGCATTGTGCCAGATAACCAAGATGGCATCCAAAAGGATGAAGGGAGGAGGAAGGCTATTAAATAGGCTTGATCACATGGATGAAGACTCTGCTCTGACCATGCCAGACAGCTGGGCAGTGGCTCAGAGGGGCTGGTAGCCAGTGCTAAACAAAGCAGCAAGGAGATTCAACGCTTGAATGAATACCATTCCCATATCCTCAGGAAAAGGAGGAACTTGCCGAGAAACTATTAGGAGGCTTTCTCTACCACTCCTTTTGCTGCTCCGGGCTGCTCCAGAGATTTCCTTTCATCCTAACTCAGCTTCACGTAAATATGTATGCACTCAGGACTTGTTCAGTTGTAAAGGAGAGAAACCCCACTCAAACGAACTGAAGGAAGAAAACACAGGGGTGGGAATTATCTGTCCCCATAACTTGCCATTTCATGGAATGTAGCCCACTTTGGGCATAGCTGGGTACAGAGCTTTGAGCTACATCAAAGAACACAGCCTGTTCCTCTCTGTCTGCCTATGTCTCTCACTCTTTCTCTGTTTCTGCCCACCCCCCCACACAACTCCCATGCCCCTGCTTCCTCTGTTTTCCTCAGTGTTGGCTTCATTCCAAGGCAGGATGTCCCCTCGCTCCCAGTAAAGACAGTTGCTGGCCAGTCCAGGCTGATATTCTACCCACTCAGCAACACCAAACACTGGAGAGTGTCTCTTTGCCCATAACAGTAAAAAAATTGCAGGAAGGGCTGCTATTGGTCTGGCTTGGGTCATGTGCCCAAGCCTGAACCAATATAGCAGCCAGGGGTATCCTGAGCTCTGATTGGCCTGGGTCATATACCTACCATCACAGTGTGTGTGTGTGTATAGGAGGAAGTGTTAAGTTCAATACCAAATGTGGGTAGTGGTTACCCAAAAAGGAAATCAGGTTGCTATGTAGGCACAAAAAACAGATATCTACTACTGTGTGTGTGTGTGTGTGTGTGTGTGTGTGTGTGTGTGTATTTGTATATGTATTTATATATATCTGTATACAACTTTGTATGTATTTATTTTTTGTTATTTTTACATAGCTCATATGATCACATGGCTTAAAATTCCAAAGATACAAATAAGTGGACAATGAAGAGTTTCCGTCCCACGCTTATCCCAGCCACCCACCCAGTTACCTTTCTCCGAGGCAGCCAATATTATTGGGTTCTTATCTTTCCTGACAAACATAGTGTGTGTATATACAAGCCAACCTGCAAACAACCCTCTGCCCTCCCCCCGCATCCCCTTTGTACACAAATGGATGCTTTCTATACCAGGGGTTCTGCCTCTGTTTGCATTTTGTGGTGGAGGGGGAGCAGTTTGACCCTGGAGGAGACACACCTTGGCAACCTCCCTATCCTCCCCACCCAAAGGCTGATCTGGGCAGGGCAGGGTAACTAACTGGGGCTCACAGAGCTCTCCCCAGCTGTTTGCTTGGGGAGGAGCCTCCGGCCCACAAGGGAGAAGTTGCAAGGGAATGCCCCAGGAGCTACAGTACCGGTGCACACGCACACACGGGGATCATGGCCTGCCTCAGACCTGACACCTATTTTCAGGCCAGGCTAGAAGACTAAGTGCAGGTCTGGACACCCCTAAGGAGGTGGTCACTCTACTCTCCCCGAGCAAGAAGGATTGGCTGAGCAGAATACAGCTCTGGTTGGAGGAGCCAGTGCTGAAGAGGGGAAGGGAGATGACCTTGCCAAAGGTGGTCACAGCCCAGGGCAGCTATAAAGGGCTGGGCTTGAGCACCACCTTGGTTGGGGCCCAAGAGAGCCTGAACTTTGGCCTCTCTGGCAAGCAAGTCCCCATCCTGAGGCAAGCCACCTCCATCCTCTATCCCTGTCCTGAAAAAGAAAGAACCAAAGCGTGGCCTTCATAATTTGGGGGCCCCATTGCAACATATCCACAGCAGTGGTTTAGCTCTGCTGCTGGTTAAGTGCCATCCTTGCGTAGGTGCTTTTCCAATATGATCCCACCTAACCCTCACAACCACACTATGAAGCAGGAAATAGTATGATTCCCCCTTTACAGATGAGGAAACTGAGCCTGAGCTGGGAGTGACTCAGCAAGGATGCAGACCCAGGTCTGGGCTGTACCATTCAGCCTCCCTGTGTGCGGGGGCTGGCAGGCTGTGCCCATGCTCACCTCCCTCCTTTCCCCCTGCTGCTGCTGGGCAAACTTCCAGCAGGACCACAAAAATCAGAAGCCTGAAAATGGCCAATCACAAGTAATGGTAAGGAGGCTCGAGTCACACCTGACATTCATTCACCTGTTGATGCTGAAACCCAGGACAGGTTTTCCCACGTGCCTGGAGCATCCCAGCCAAACGGAGGTGGCTAGGTCCTCTCCTTCCTTCCTCCGACCTCAGTGGGAGCTGCATGCTTCTAATGGCCAATGGCGTGTAGAGGCGCAGAGCGGCTTGGAGCAGCGTGGGTCACAGCGGTTAAGTGTTGTCATAATTCTCTCCCCTGGAGCAATGAACTCCATCTCCCTCCAGTCTGTGTGGGAGGAATGTAATCCAGTTCTCCTTGGAACTCAGAGCACATAGTGACTCCTTTTTCCTTTTGTGGTCAGGAAATGAGTTTTGCTCTGTTTTTCACTTGGGGGCTTATTATGCAATTGCCTAAATATGCAACGGGATGCAGATATTTATATGAGGATGTTGAAATGATGGCTTTTTAATGGAAGTAATCTAATTATGCCATATCTGTACCCTTTTCATTTTTAAAAAATTGTTCTTATGGTGTTTTAAGGAAGAAGAAATATGTGTGTGAGTGTGCATGTGTATGTGTGTGTCTGGGTTGTGTTTTTGTTTTTGTTTGGGGTATGTGGTTTTATTTAATCTCCCAGATTGTTTAAATGGATTGCAAAGGAAAAAAAGATCCAAAAAGTATATGGCTGTGATTTAACAAGATAATTAGCAGCTGCACTTTATAACAAAATCTAAGGCAATTATCACTTCAGGAGGACCCGGAGGAATCCCAGCTGCCAACATCCTGCTTCGCTGCCAGAGGGAATGACATCATAACTGCTCCAGACAAAGGGGAGGTGGTTTCTGGTCACTGTGATGTCACTTGCTCCAGCAGACAGTCCCAGACAGCTGGGAGACAGGTGGCCACTTCCTAGGACATGAGAGAAGAGGATGAGCACCAAAAGGACATCAGTGCATTACAGGCACAAATCCTGCTTCCCCCAGGCCACTTCCATTGGGCCACCAAGACAGATATGTTTCCTCAGGCTTTTTGCCCCAAGCCCTCATATTACCTTCTTTTGAGAAGTTAATTGTTCTTCTCCTCTTCTCTGGAACCTCAGTTCTAAATCTTTATCCCAACTAATCAACTTCAGTGAATTTTAGGGTCTTGCTCATGGTCAGGTTTACCACTTAGCTAAAATGTGTCCCTTCAAAGATGAGAATTGCTAAATTGCATTGGACAGCAAGTCAAAGCAAGCTTAAAAACAAGATTTGTATTTTCACCTCAAAGTTGCTTTCTTTCACCCTGTGGCCAATTATTTATCAATCTAGGCTCCCGGGTGCTTTTTTGATCAAAAACAGAGCACTCTAGCACAAAATTGTCTAATTCTAAATAGCAAACTGGAATTTGTCGTTGATTGAATTTTATGTGTAAAATTGAGCTAGGATTATAAGTTCTAGAAAATGTTTAAGTGTATCCTGGGATAGCCCACAACTGAATGCACCGTCGGTCTTTTGATGGTTCCAAAGGATGGAGAAAACAGATCTGATTTCCTTGTAAATTGTACAAGTTACAGACCAGCAGGCTGACTCTCGCCACAGGCAGCCAAATGTGCCTCCCACCCACACTCCTTCGTGAAACTATAAAGTGGCAGCCAAGGTCTTGTACATCACATTGCCAGATGACATTCTCGGTGCCCGGGTGGGAATCTGTCCTCTGTCCTCCGACAGATAAACCATGAAAAAATGTGTGCCTATTCATGGGCACTGTCTTCCACCATCCCCCAGCACCTTCTCCTTCCCTCCTAAAGCCATCCCCCTTTGGCCCAAGTTACAAACTAGGGGAGAATAAAAGGGTCAGGACATCTCTCATTCCTTCTCCCAGCCTCAGCTAGGAGACTTCTGGGTTACATCAGAAATAAAATGAGACTTGAACAGAAACAAGGAAGGCTTCAACTCTTAGGTCTCACTCAAATACTGAGGCTAACACCAGAGGTAACAAGGACAGGCATGCCCAGAGTTCAGCCTCCCTCTGGAACCGGGCAGAGTTCTGCAGCCGGGGACTAAGTGTACAGCCCACACAGCAGATCCTTTGGCCCAATGCCATTCTTAGCCTTCTAGAAAACTTCCTGCTTCCTTTATGGAAAACAGGTGTCCATGTCTTCATGCATTAGGCTAGATGCCAGGCAGGAGCCTGGTGTAAGGGGCTCCTGTTATCTATTGCTGCTTAACAAAGCACCCCAACCTTAAAGGTATAAATAACCAGTTTAGCACGTTCCTAGATTCCCTAGGTCAGGAATGCAGACAGAGTCCAGCAGGGGTGGCTTGTCAGTGGTCCTCAATGTCTGGGGCTTTGGCCGGGAAGACTTGGAAGGCGGAAGTGGCTCAATGGCCAAGGGCTGGAATCGTCTGGAGGTTTTCGTGATACAGTTTGGATATTAGTCCCTGTCCAAATCTCATGTTGAATTGTAATCCCCTATGTTGGAGGTGGGGCCTTGTGGGAGGTGTTTGGGTCATGGGGGCAGATCCCTCATGCCTTGGTGCTGTCCTCTTGATAGTGAATGAGTTCTTGCGAGATCTGGTTGTTTAAATACGTGTGGCACCTCTCCCCCAACATCTCTTGCTCCTATTCTGCCATGTGAGACGTCTGCTTCTGCTTTGCCTTCCACCATGAGTGAAAGCTTCCTGAGGCCTCACTAGAAGCCAAGCAAATGCTGGTGCTATGCTTCCTGTACAGCCTACAGAACTGTGAGCCAATCAAACCTCTTTTTTTACAAATTACCCCGTCTCAGGTATTTCTTTATAGCAATGCAAGAATGGCCTAACACACTTCATATGTCTGGTGCTTGAGCTGAAATAATTCAAAGCCTGGGACAGTTGGCCAGTGCATCTACAGGTGGCCTCTTCATGTGGATTGGGCTTCCTCCCAGCATGGTAGCCACAAGTCAGACATCTTACATGGCAGCTTGGAGCTCCAAGCATGAATGTTACAGCAAACAAGGCAGAAATCGCATGGCCTTTTATGACCTAGTCTCAGAAGCCACACAGCATCACTCTTTCAGTAGTATTTTGGTTGAAGCAGTTACAACCCACCCCCACCCCCCACCCCGGATTCAAGGGGAAGGACCAGAGAACCTGTCTCTGGATAAGAAAAGTGTCAGAGAATTTGCTGCCATGTTTCAAAACCGTCAAGGGGCTGACTTCTGTACAGTACCCACTTTCACTGTCAGCCAGGCTTGAACACAATATTCTTTTATCAGTAGCAGTGACATTAGGGCAACACTGGGGATGGGGAGGAGAATGGGGAAGTGAAGGGCCATGAGCAAAACTTTGGTTTGTCTTTTTTCAGCATCTGATTCTACTCTCATTTCTTCGAGTCCATCATAGTCCCTCTTTTCCTATCCTCAAAGCCTGAGTGCAGGTGAGGTTAGCCCTTTACGCCACCCCAGGGCTTCTATCCTGAGAAGCAAAGTGCTAGAATAGAAAGCGATAGATAGATTGTCTCTGAGATTATGGCCTGGGTTCTTGGCACAGCAGAATTCTAGGGTGTTTGTTTTTCATTCCTGTCCCAAGAATGCACCTGATAACCTCCCTGGGCCTCTAAAAAAGCACCCATCATTTGTACAGGTCCTTCCAGGTGCTGAGATAGGAAAAAAGAGGGATCCCCAGTCAGGGCTGGAAGGGAAGCTACCTCCCCTCCTCTTGGGGAATTCAACCCTGTCCTTTTTATGATTGAGGGAACCAAAGCCTAGAGGGGCTGTGACTTGCCCAGGGTCACCAGTGTGTCAGCGGCTGAGTTGGAACTGTGCAGAATTCACCCTTCACCCTGGGGCATTTGCACCCTGGGGCACTTTCCACAGTCGACTGACTGCGGGGAGAAGTGGGAGGAGGTTACACTCAGGGCAAAGCCACTAAAGGCCAGTATTCGACCAGCTCAGCCAGCCTCCCTGGGCCTCTTGGCAGCTCTGGGCCTGCAGGGAGGGTCCTACCCACCCCAGCCAACCCTCAGAGGCCCCCCAGGCTGCCAAGGCCACGTCACCGCAGCCTGTGGTCTGCCCAGCTAATGGCAGCTGCTGCGAGGGGAGCGGAGCCGCAGTAATTACAGCATCAAGGAATCACAAATGGATCTGCAAAGATGACATTAGGAGCATTAGACCTGGCATGGCTGCCTCCGGAGAGGTCGCTGGGAGGAGGCTGGGGCTGGGGCCTGGGGATGGGAGACAGACGTGCCTCTGTCTGACCCCACCCCCTTCGTTCCCAACCGGGGCTGCGATGACAATGCTAGGATTCACAAGCCCCTCACAGAAACCACATCGGCCGCCAGTCTCGTGTGTGTCAGCGAAGATAACAGATGTCTTTCACAGGGAAGTAATTGCTTGAAACACAACTGGACAACCCCCCAGGAGGTTGCATTACAGGAAGGAGCCTTGCTTTTGGGGCCGAAGGTGGGGGGGGGGGGTGACCTGGTAGGCAGTCCCCTCCCCAATTCCCATGATCCTTTGACATCCTAAAGAGTTGTGCTGGCCTTGCCTCTTGCAGTCCGCAGCTCTGTGGAAGGTAATTATTATGTCAAGCCTGGTTGAGGGCGTTGGTGGTGGGGCGGGGCTTCCTGGGTGGAATTTGTGGCTGGAGGAATTCCCCAGAGGCTGGAAGGGGTTAGCAGAGGAAGAACTGGGGGAAGGGCCAGGCCTTGATCAGTTACCATCCTCCAAAGCCTGAGAAATGGGTCTGAAGCGGCAAGGCTGCCTTTGGCCAAAGCTAGCACCAGTAGGTGTCACTGTAGGAAAGGAGGGGCCCCCGGGGCTGTCTGCGGACGGGGCTGGTAAAAATAGAGCTCGCCTGTGTTCCCACTGCCAAGTCGCCAAGCCTGGTGATTTATAAGGCTGGGAGCAGACGTGTGTGTAAATGTTTTTGCGTGCGAGATGTGTAACCAACCGCGGGCTGGCTTTTTCAAACTTACAAGGAGAGAGTGAGGGAGGGAGAGAAGGGGAGTGAGAGAAGGCAGCCAGGGTGGGAAGCACATGGGCCACTTTTATGTAACACTCCTCTGATACACGCCGCAGTGGGGATTTATGCTCTCTTTGAAGTAAATTGCATCCCGGTGCACCATAGCATGAAAGTTAAGATTTACCATGGCTGGGACCTCCGAGACCCTGCTGGAAGCTAGAATAATTAGCACAGCATTTGGCTGCCTCTCCTCCTGCTCTGCGGGCGGTGACAGGAGTGGCACTAATAGATCTTCCAGGCCTGAGCCTCGTGTGTTTGTCATGGGGTCCATGGTGGCTGTGGGCAAGGAGGACCGCGATCAACTGGAGAAATGGAGGTGGGAGGAGAGACTGGGACTGACCTTATTGCAGGGGACAGTGGGACCTGCCCCACCAGGGAGGAGTTGCATGGAAACCAGCTTGGCCCCACAGGGTTCAGATGCCTCTCTGTCAGGGGTTGGGCCAGAGTGCGTGCTTCGGGAACCCAGGGAACTCATTTATAAAACAGATTCCAGTGCCAGACTCCCAACTTGCTACAGGTGGGAGTCCTGGGGCACTCCGCCAGTTTGGAGGTCCCCTGGATTATATCAACTCTCATATTTAATGTTTTTCAAAAGGCAGTGCCTAGGACTCCCATCCCTCCTGACTTTTCTCCCTCTTCTCCCCTCCTCCTCCTGCAGGCACCTTCCCTGTGTCATTTCTCAGAGGCCGTGCATTTTCATGCTGGAAAAGCTGAGACTTGAACTTGATCAACAAACCCCAGAGTCCCACAGGGAAAGTCCTAACAGCCGCCTGGTCACTCCAGTTCTGCCAAGAAACAGCTGCGTGGTCTTGGACAAGTCCCAGCCCTTCTCCAGGCTTCAGCTTCCACATTGTATCATGATGGGGTTGGATTTTTACAAGATCATCTTGAAGGCCTTCATTAACAGTCTGTGATATACTTGACTCTCCCCCTCCCCTGGACACCCTCATGGAGCCCTAAGGAATAAAAGCATAGAAGTAATGTCCCTCTGGGGTTCCAGGTGCTGCGATAGTACACCAGTGTTGGGAAGAAGAGCTAGCAGCACCGCTCACTATGAAGATTCTAAGTGCCTACTCAGCAAGGGCTTTCCTGAGGTTGTAATAAGCTCCTGGATCAGTTAACTCTTCCTCAAGGCAGAGCAGCTTTCCAGACCCCACTTCATCATCACAATAAGAAAATGACAGCCTGGGCAACAAAGTGAGACCCCACCTCTACGAAATTAAAAAAAAATTAATTAGGCAGGCATGGTGGCATGTGCCTATAGTCCCACTTATTTGGGAAGCTGAAGTGAGAGGCTTGAGCCCTGGTGTTCAAGTCTGCAATGAGCTATGATCGTGCCACTGCACTCCAGCCTAGGCAACAGGGCAAGATCTTATCTCAAAAAAAGAAAGAAGGAAAGAAGGAAAGAAAAGAAAGAAAGAAAGAAAGAAAGGAAGAGAGAAAGAGAAAGAGAAAGGGAAAGGAAAGGAAAACAAAAGACTCTCACAACATTCTTTTAAGGTTGCGAATAAAATTGTCCCCATCACACATCTGAGGAAACTGAGGCTTTGGCCCAAGTGAGTCAAAGGAGTGTGATGAAAATATAGATTTTGAAATCAAAATAAGTGCAAATCTCATCTCTGTGGCATGAGCTGAGTGAAACAGGATAAAGGGGAAATTCTCAAGGCCTCGGTTTTGCCATCTGAAAAATGGGCATTGAGTTGAGGGCTAAATGAGATAGTTCATGCAAAAAGGACTCACAAGGCTGTCTCCTTGTAGATGGGGTTAAAGAGCAGAAGTTCCCAGGCCACTGGCTGCAGGGTGCGTTTGTCTCCCATGTCTTGCATGGTTCTTGGCAGGGATCGGGCCCAGTAAATATTTGCTGAACTGGATTACACCAATGCCACAACAGAGGCCTCACTGTCAAACCATGCTGGGGAAGTAGCAGATAAAGCTGTGAGGGCCACGGAAGGTTCTCAAAGGGATCAGGGCCAATAGCGTAGAAAGAGGAAAAACTGAGTTTAAAAAGCTCATACTGCAGTCTGAAGCCCCATGGAGGCTGGGACCAGACTCAGAAGGGGACAAATGTTCTTGGGTAGATTCTGAAGGACAGATCCCCAAAATGTTCTGAGCAACCTTTCGGATCAGTTTCCCAAGCCTGGCAAATTGAGAAAAATCTGATCAATGAAGTGGAAGCAGCAGCCACAAATGCCACATGAGAGTTCTGAATGAACTGTCTTCCTGTTCCTCTCCCTTGCCCCCACCACACCCTCTACACCCTGAATTCCCATCTGCCATGTAGACATGGGTGTGGGAGGGAGAGAGAAAGTGGAGGTTCCCTTTGGTGTAAATCCTGGACCCAGAAAGATAGGGGGATCTCAGAGTTACCTTAATAAATCATCAATCTCTGTCCCTGTTTCAGGTTCTCCAGCCTCAGGTGTCTTCCTGAGCTGAAAGCCAACGTGCATCCCAAACCCTAGAGATGTCCATAAAATCTGCTTTCTGCCCTTTGGAGAGGTCAGGCGCCAGTGAGGAGAACCTCCTCCATGTGTGGGGCCTGAGGTTCCTCTGCATAATTACCATTTGCACCAGGAGGCACCTCCCTTCCTTGAGATCACACCTGGGACACGAGACACAGCCTTACAAAGCAGACAGGCCAGCAGAACATCCCAAGGCTCCTGGTCTCTCCTCAAAGATCAGGGATGGATGAGTGGATGGGAGGATGGATGGATGGATGGATGGATGGATGGATGGATGGATGGATAGATGGATGGATGGATGGATAGATGGATAGATGAGTGGATGGAGGCATGGATGGATGGATTGATGGATGGATAGATAGATGGATGGATGCATGCATGAATGAGTGGATGGATGGATGGATGGATGGATGGATGGATGGATGGATGGATGGATGGTTGGATGGATGGGTGAACAAGTGGATGGATGGATGGATGGTTGGATGGATGGATGGATGGATGGATGGATGGATGGATGGATGGGTGAACAAGTGGATGGATGGATGAATGGACAGATGGACTGGGTCCCTCACCCTCTACTGGATTCTTGCTCCTGTGCCTTATACCTTTTACAATCAGGGGGTTTTCCCAAGTGTCTCACCTATTTTTCCTAACATTAGCTTTTAAAACATTCCCTTTTTTCTGCCCCTCAAAAGATGACAAACAGCCAGATAACCTCTGGCTATCTGGAGAAATTGGCATGTTTAGTTAATTGCCGTTTCACATATATGACATCATGGAAAGAGGGAGAGCTTGGACACAGACAGACCCAGGTTTGAAAACCAGACCTAACATCACTAAGCTGTGTGACCTTGTGCAACCTACAAAACCTCTCTGAACCTGTTTTATCATCTGTAAAATGAAAGTCATAATCATGACCTCTCAGGAGTGTTGCAGGAAAGGAAATCATTCTCAAGAAGTGCCTGGCACATGGTAGCTATTTTCTTTTTAAAGAAGGGAGCTAGAGGTGGTAGAAAATAGCCTGGGCTTTGTCGTCTAAGTAAGTCTGGATTGGAACCTGCTTAACCACTCACTGTGTGGCCTTGAGCCAAAGTAGTGAATTCTGAACCTCAATCTCTTCATCTCTCAAAAGGGCTATTAATATGTACCTTTCAGGATTGCCATGAGGAGTAGATCTATTTTACATAAAGCTGCCAGTACATAGTAGGTGCTTAACAAATGGTCTCCATGATCATCTCTTAAGAAAGGAGATGGGGAAACTGAGGCACAGAATGACCTGCTCAGATAATGAAAGAGTGATGGAGTCTTGGCTGCCTCCCATGTGGACCATGAGCCATGCCGAGGCACCACACAGAGCAACATTAACCATGCGTAGTCCCTACCCAGCAGCCTTCAAGCTTCTAGGTGATTGAAATTCAACTTGACCTCTGACTAGCTGCAGCACACAGGATGGGAGAGGGCCTGAAAGCTAATTTTGTTCTGTTTCCTGGACTCCCAGTCCAGTGCTCCCCTCAAACCTTCACAAGGTGGCATAGCCAGGTGATTGAATACTGCAAAGCCACACCCCCATGCCCTCCAATCTTGATGCTACCACTTGGGGCTGTGTGACCACTGGTCCTGGCTTGGCCTCTCTGTGTCTCAGTAATGGGAATGATAAACAGTGCCTATCTCAAAGGTTTGTTGTGCCTGTGAGACGGTGCCGGGCACATACAAAGTCCCCAATCAATGTTAGCTACGATTATTATTAGCTCTTTGCCACATAGAGCTTTGATCTCTCAAAGACCCATTAATCGCTCAGCCCCTTCTTCAAGGGATTTAAAAAAAAAACAGCAAATGAAATTCTACATGAAATCATCGCTGTAATGTTTCTGCTGCCAGGACAAATCATTAGGGTGGAGGTGGGAGGGGGGGACATGGCAATGATACCACTGGCCAGAAAGAAGAAGGGACATTAATATAGCAGCTTCCTATCTAATGGCTGGGGAAGAGGGAGGGGGAGGGGGAGATTGCTGAAGGGAGAGGTTGCTGGCTGACTCTGCTGTCGGGGAAGAAGGGTCTGTCAATCAGGGCCCCCCAGGAGGTGAAGGGGTCTCTGTGCCCAGCGAGGAGAGGCACAGAGCCCAAGTGAGCTCTGGGAGAAGGTAGCCCCATGGACCCCTGTGAGGCCTGGGTCCTGGCCCAGCAGCCCTCCCTGAAGGAACCCCCAAATGTGGGCAGTGTCCAGCCAGTCTCCGGCTCAGATGCATTTAAGAGCAGGAGGCTTCTCAGGCTTAAGGAACCTGAACCTGCCTCTATTCTCCACAGCACAGTGGCCCGAAGCACTTCGCTATCCATGAGGCTGGCCCCAAGAGACAGCAGACCAGGGTTCGAGCTACCTCTCTGCCTCCCCCAACCTCCCCCGCCCTTTTCTGGCATGAATTTCCTCCACTGAAAAGCGAGGGGTTTGGCTGAGGTTGCGGTTTTGAAAGCTGTGCTGAGGGCGCCCAAGGATGGGCCGGGGCCTGGTAGCAGCCAAGATTGGGTGTGGGTCTCCACCCTGCCCCTCCCAGAGCCAGCTCACAGCCCACCTTCAGCCCATTTGACAACTATGGCTACAGATGAACATGATTTTGATTAGCAAAAGGAGTTCTGCTACTTCAAAATCAAGAATGTAGAAAGCCCCTGAGTAGAGGGTCTCTAGCCACTCCTCCCCTGCCAATGTTGCCTGTCTTAGGAAGCACCAAGGACAGGCGGGGAAGCTGGCTTGGCCCTGGCTCTGGATCAAGAATAGAGCGCTGTGTCCAGAGGCCTTGCTGAATCTCCTTCCTGAGCAGCCGCCTGGCCCACGCGTCACAGTTTATCCTCCAGCAAGGGCTGGCTGGACACAATGCCTTGGCCCCGGGCCCACCTTCAGGAGCCAAACCCAACAGTCTCCTCAGCTTCCTGGCTTGTGCCAGCACACTGCTTGGCAAGAGAGGAGGTGACCAGCAGGCAGAAGGAGCTCCGGCACACCAGAAGGGTGTCTCGCTGGTCCCCAAGGGGCAGCTGGGAGTTGCTTTCTGAGCTCAGGCCTGGAGCATCTAAATGGGCAACATGTCCCACGGGGCTGGGTGGGTGGCAGACAGTGTGTGACGCAGGGCCTACCAGAGCCCAGGACTTACCTTTAGGAGGTGGTGTGAACAACTGCACCCCCCACCCACTCTCTGAGCCTCCAATTCTAAATTCAGCCTTGGAGTCCCTGACCAGAAAGCAGGAACTCCTGGTTGAGTCACAGGGGTATATCACAGATGGTTTTCTTTTTCTTTCTTTTTTGAGTCAGGATCTCGCCCTGTCAGGCTGGAGTGCAATGACACAATCCGGCTCACTGCTGCCTCAAAGTCCTGGCCTCAAGCAACCTTCCCACCTCAGCCTCCCGAGTAGCTGAGACCATAAGCACTCATTTCTTATTTTGTTTTTGGTAGAGACGGGATCTCACTATGTTGCCCAGGCTGGTCTGGAACTCCTGACCTCAAACGATTCGCCCGTCTTGGCCTCCCAAAGTCCTGGGATGACAGGTGTGAACCACTGCACCCAGCCACAGATGTTTTCTCGCAGCACACTTTGTCACAGCTGAGGAAGAGTGTTCGCGTGTTAGGCTTGCCAAAGCTAAGAATAGGGATAGGATTTCCTTGAAGTAGGAAAAGGGTCCCAGAAAGGACAGCCAGGAAGCCCATGGTTTGCTATACATTTTAGCTGGGGTGCCCATCTGTGCCCTTTAGGGTAGGAGTCAAAGCCCCCCAACCCTGCATCCAGCCTTTCCCCACCACATGAACCACTGGGCCTCTCTGTGCCTCTGTGCCTATGCACATGCTATTTGCTGAGTGGAATGAACTCCCCCTCCCTCACCTACCTCCAGCCTTGTCTGCCTGGCAGGCTCCTACTCACCCTTCAAAACCCAGTTTCCCTTCTGTAAGGCCACCTTTTATTCCCTCCAGAGATTCTCACCCTCTCCTCTGTCTCCCTACAGTGTCTTACACACACACACACACACACACACACACACACACACACACACACACACAAATAAAGATAATAATTGCCACACAGTAGCTTGTGACAATTATCAGCATTATTGGAAGAATTTGTTTTGGACTGTGTGGCTGGACTGTGAGCTCTTTACCATGTGTTTTTGTATGCACCGATACTTGCATTATTTGTATGTATTTTTGTCCTACCTACTTAAAACAAATATCGGAGAGTGCATCAGGAAAAATAATAACTAGCATTTATCAGCAGCCCAGCATGTGCACAGCATCCAACAGGCATTTCCCACAACACCCCTGCAGTGTGGGTACTATTACCCCATTTCACCAAGAGGGAAACTAAGGCTCAGGAAGGTTAGGTATCCTGCTGAGGTCACACAACCAGTAAAGCTAAGCCAGGACATGATCATTGTTCTTTTAGATTCCAAAGCCCAGTATTTTTTGTTTTCTTGTCCTGCTGTAAGGCCTTCCCTATTTCTAGCCCCAGGGCCTGCCAACAGATGCACTATCCATGCTCAAGAAGTAGATGAATCAGGTGAGAGCCAGACAGTGTGACCACCAACTGTCTGATATTGAGCGCCAGTGGGTGGCCCTTGCTTGAAGTGTGGTCCTCAGACCAGCAGTATAACCATCACTTGGGAGCTTGTATGGAATCTCAGGTCCCACTGAGACCTACTGAATTAAAATCAGCATTTTTAACAAGATCCCCAGGGCATTCGCGTGCATGTTAACGTCTCTATTTTACGTGCCTGTTTCCATGAAGACAAACAAGAAGTTTCTGGTAGAAAGAGCTGGCAGAGTTGATGGAACAGGTCGCTTTTTAAAAAACACTTCCAAAGCTTTTCACCACACAGGTTGAAAGTGAAAATTTCCTTTCTCGTTCCACTTTGATTTTGCTAATTTCTTAGAAAGTAAAAGGTATCAAAAGATATTTAACTACGTATGTTTTCCTTTCTCCGATATGTTCAGCCTTAGGAATGAAAAGTTGATGTTATGGAAAACCATTTGGCCTTTTCGACTAAAGCTGAACATATGCATACCCTTAGCTCTACTTCACAGAAAGGAGTTGCCGGGATCCACCAAAAGGCATGTACTAGAATGTCCATAGCAAAGCTAACCCTACCCGAAAGCCCATTGACAGCAGTGGGTAAATAAATGGTGGAATTGTCACACATGGAATACTACACAGCAATGAGAAGGAACAAACTACAACTACACTCCAGAAGTCAGATAAATTTCACCATGATAATGTTGAACAAAAGAAGCCAGACCCAAAAGAAGACAAATGGTATGATTCCATTTACATAAGGTTCAAAGATAGACAAAACTACTCTCTGTGTAAGGTGGGGACACCTCCCTTGAGGAAGCAGCAACTGGGAGAGGACATGAGGGGGACTTCCTTGGGGGTTGTTGATGTTCTGTGTCTCTACCTGGGTGTTCTTATACACCGGTGCTCTTAGCTTGTAAGAATGTATCAAGCTGTACGCTCAGGCTTCTCTGAATGTAGGTTATACTTCAATAAAAGGTTAAAAAAAAAAAGCTAATGTTGCCTAATGGCCTAAATTCTATGAATATGCAATAAACTTGCAGCATAAGAATTTTGTCCTGCAATTTGCTGCTGACTCCAAGTTCTGGAGGTGTCAGGGTAACAAAGCACCCCAGGGTGAGCATTTGACAGGAAGCATTAGCTGCCCCCCAGGAGCCTCAAATACCTGATGGGTTTTCTCCTGCTTAAAATTAAAAACCTGCCCGCAAAGATGCCGAGGAAGGGAGAATGCATCCACAACCCTCATTTTGCAATGTTATTAACTGTGGGAGTTGAGCGCAGTGGGTAGTGGATTCATCTGCAACTGCTGGCTAGACACCAGGTTTCTGTTCCTAGGGGGTGAGGCCGGTGACTTCTTTATCTCTACATGCCCGCCCCCCGACACACACACACACACACACACATACACACACACACACACAGCCTTACCCACAAAGGCATGAAGATGTCTGTTGCTTAATAAATGGTTTCCTAAGGACCACAGCATTTTGGCACTAGAAAAAGTAATAATATCTCGCTTTAATTTTGCAGGTGCCGTGTGCCTAGCCATATGAAGCGCTTCATACACATTGTCTCATCGATGCCACACAACCACCCTGTGAGGGAAGGGCCAAAGTTATTCCCATTACAGATAAGGCTTGGAGGAGGTAAGACAGTAGCTTGCCAGAGGTCACACCATGACCCATGGCAGAGCTGGGATCCTACCCAGGCAGGGTGTTTGATCCAGAGCCTGCTTTGCCTCTAGGCTTCACAGCCTTGGAAGCGATGCCATCTAAGATCCCATCTTTGCAAATAGGGCCACTGGCCATGACTGCCGAATTTAGCAAATAAAAATACAGGCCACGCAGTTCAAATTGAATTTCAGATAAGCAATACATCCTTTTTAGCATAAGTATGTCCCATGCAATATTTGGGACACATTTATATTAAAAATTATTCATTTGTTGATCTGAAATCCAACTTGAACTGGGTGGCCTGTATTTTATCTGGTGCCCCTACCACTGGGGCCCACAGAAGCCAAGTGACATACAAAGTGACATTGGCAGTTTGTCAGAGTTGGAGGTCTGGGCCCAGGGCCCCGGGCCCCTGCCTCTTCCTCTGATGCTTTTTCAGCCAGCCGGCTGCAACTCCTCCCCAAACCTCCTCCCACTCTGTGTGTTTACAACCAAACCCCTCACTTTCCCCAAACCAGCAGCCTTCCCAAGTTTTGGTGGCTGCCAATGTCACCACATCACGTGACCAACTGCCATCATTCCCCTCTCTGAAGTCCTCTGGCCCTTTCTGTCCACCAGCAGGTGACCTACAAGGTGCCTTGGGGACACTGGCTGACTTTAGAACTGGTAAGTCTTCTCGCCCCAATAAGCTTGCAAACTCCATAAGGGCAGGGACCGCATGTCATATGTCTGGTATGCTACTAAGCCAGGCTTGCCATGCTAAGACCCCCCGACAATGTCCACAAGTTCAGCCCAGTTCTAGGCTGTGGGGGGCATGAACCCTTTCTCCGGGGAAACCCAGGGGCTCCTGAATTCATGGCATGGTGACAGCTTTGCCACGGTGTCCTCTTCCACTGGGAACTCTGGTCTCAGCCACTAGGTGCTCCATTCATCTCTCACTGCACAATAAGCTACCTCTAAATTTAGATGCTTAAGCCAATGACAACTGTTGATATTGCTCATGACGCTGCATTTTGGGCAGGCGTGGATGGGGACTAGAGGATTCACCTCCCAGATGGCTCACAGACAGCTGGCAAGTTGGAGCTGGTGGTTAACTGCGAACTCAGCCAAAGCTGAAAACCAGGGGCCTCGGTTGCACTGCATGTAGCCATGGCTTCCTAACAGCATGGCAGCAGGGTCCCAAAGGTGAGTACCCCAAGGGAGAACCAGGTGAAAGCTGAATCACCTTTTATGGTCCAGTCTCAGGAGTCACATAGTGTCACTTCTGTCATACGCTTCTAGGTGAAGCAGTCACAAAGACCCACACAGTTTCAAGGGGAGGAGCAGAGAATTTACCTCTTGATAGCAGAGTGTGAACTTTCTGGAAAAGCACATGATACTGGAAATATTACTGTGGCTTTACAGGGCTTGTTATTTGGGACCACACCCACAGCTTCCAACCAAGGCCAAAGTAAGACCTTTGGAGACCCTTGCCATTGAAAAGCCATGGCATAACTTTCCCAGGTATTTACTTAAAGCTCAAGAAATTATTTGTTAAAAAACAAAATCCAAGGCAACTGCAAAACAATATATTATATATGATGTCTTTCATGTTAAAACACATTCATAAAAATTCTACATTTCTGTATACATATATGTGTATGGGAATGCTTTTTTTTTTTTTTTTTTTTTTTTGAGACGCTGTCACCCAGGCTGGAGTGCAATGGCACAATCTCAGCTCACGGCAACCTCTGCCTACTGGGTTCAAGTGATTCTCCCTCCTCAGCCTCCCAAGTAGCTGAGATTACAGGCACCTGCCACTATGCCTGGCTAATTTTTGTATTTTTGTAGAGACGGGGTTTCACCATGTTAGCCAGGATGGTCTTGAACTCCTGACCTCAGGGGATCCACCCACCTTGGCCTCCCAAAGTGCTGGGATTACAGGGGTGAGACACTGCACCCGGCCAGGAATGTAGTTTTAAAAAAATCTTAGAGAAGGAGCATCCAAGACATTAACAGTGATTATGTCTGGGAAAGGGACTTGGATTAGGGGCCACCAGGAGAAACAAAGAGGACTGTGGCTTTATTCACATAGCTCGAGTACTTTACAGTGGAAATATACTCATGTGTTAGGTGGATAATTAAAAATAGAAGGAAAAAATAAGAAAGGGAGGGAAGAAAGAAAGATACAATGGTTTCCAGTTGTTAGAATAAAAAAGCAAAATCCTTAATATGGTCCATGTGGTAGACTGGATTACTATGCCCAACTTTGCCCTCTACCTAAGATGGAATCACTCGCACACCCTTTGCTGACTGTATGTCTCCTAGCAGACAGGGTAGAAGCTATTTTCTTGTCCCACTGGCTTAGGGGTTGGCCTTATGACTGGCTTTGACCAGTGGAATGTGGACAGAGATAACTGTGTGCTGGCTCCAAACCTTGGCCTTAAGAGATTGTTTCCAATTGCCCTCTTGCGTTTACCTTAGCCAGGAGAAGAGCTTCCCGCAGGTAGCTGTTTCTCCTTCAGCCTGGGTCTCAGAATGACAGAAATGTGGTGCTATCCTTAGCCCATCCCAAAGTCAGGGGCCTAGCCTTGGCTTATAGAGCTGTAGCTGAGCCCTGAACTACCGGCAATAGAAAGACCTATGAGGAAGAAATAAACGCTTGTTGCAAACAACTGAGGTTTGGGAGCTGTTTGTTAAGCAACATTATCCCAGCAGAAACCTGACTACTGCAGCCTCTAAGACCCTGGGTGATCTGGCCCTTGACGACAATTCCAGCCCCATCTCTCTTCACACTGCTGTTTTGTTCATCAAATTCTAGCCCCAGTGGCCAGTTTTAGTGTCTCAAAGGTTTATAGCTTTCCCACGAGGGATTCATTCTAAGTGGACTACTTTTTACCTCGATTTCGGCAAACTCCTACTCAAAATTCATCTCAGGAAAACTTCATCTGAACATTCACAACCTGTCATCTAGGTTAGTTTCCTTCTTGTTTGACTTTCTGATAATATCTTGTTCACCCTTCATACTGTTACTCTTCCTTAACGCAATAGATAATTTACATGTAATTTTTGGATTTCTGTCTCCTCCCTCCCTAAACTGTGACCTACATGAAGGCAGGGACCACCATGCTTATTTTGTTCATCAGTATGTTCTCGGCCAGGCGTGGTGGCTCACGCCTGTAATCCCAGCACTTTGGGAGGCCAGGGCAGATGGATCACCTGAGGTCAGGAGTTTGAGAACAGCCTGGCCAACGTGGTGAAACCCCGTCTCTACTAAAAATGCAAAACTGGCTGGGTGCGGTGGCTCATGCCTGTAATCCCAGCACTTTGGGAGGCCAAGGTGGGCAGATCACCTGAGGTTGGGAGTTCGAGACCAGCCTGAACAACATGGAGAAACCCTGTCTCTACTAAAAATACAAAAAATTCGCCAGGTGTGGTGGCACATGCCTATAATCCCAGCTACTTGGGAGGCTGAGGCAGGAGAATCACTTGAACCCGGGAGGCAGAGGTTGCGGTGAGCAGAGGTCATGCCACTGCACTCCAGCCTGGGCAACAAGAGCAAAACTCCGTCACAAAAAAAAAAAAAAAAAAAAAAAGCAAAACTTAGCTGGGCGTGGTGGCATGCTATTCGGAGGCTGAGGCAGGAGAATTGCTTGAACCCAGGAGACGGAGGTTGCAGTGAGCCAAGATGGTGCCACTGCACTCCAGCCTAAGCAACAGAGCGAGAGTCCATCTCAAAAAAAGAAAAAAAAAAAGGTCTCAGCAGTGGCAGTGCCTAGGACATAGTGATTTGCCGAATAAATGAAGATGGCTGAGTATTTCCGACCCTGCTACAGGACTCAGAGGATAGCTTCTTTCCCAGTAGGGGCAAGGCTGCAACAAAGGAAGTGGGATTTCATCTGAACCCTACGGTATGGGTAGAATCTAATACAACCAAAGCCATGGCCACAGGAAGCTCCATGACTCCAGGGAGTGGTTAGGGATGGAGCAGCTGGGCTAGACTAGAGGATCAATACCAAGGTCAGGGATGTACAGGGGCCTTCCCTGGCCAGGTGTGGAGCTCCAACTCTCTCCAGCAGCCAGTGGACAGCCATGGATGGGTTTTCAGTGAAGACAGGAAGTGATAAAGGGTCAGAAGTCTCTTCTGGAAGACACTAGTGGCAAGGAGGCCAGTAGACTGGGTGTGAAGTCACGGGACATAGGGGATAAGAGGGAAAAAAAATAAAAATAAAAATAAAAACACTAAGCAAAGACCAGTTATGGCTGAAGGGCAACACAGAGTTGCGCTCCCACTAAAGGAGCTCTGCAAATATTTGCTGTGAATGACCTTGAATGACCTGGGGGGCAATGGTACGACTGCTAAGAGATGCGGGAAGACAGGAGAATGAGCTAGTCTGTTGGGGAAGAGAGTAAGTGTAATTTTATACATGTCAAGTTTGATGTGAGCACAGGTTGTCCAGGAGGCAATTTGTAGATGGATATCGGAATTTGGGAGAACAGCTGGAGAAATTTAGGGAAACCCAAACTAGGGTTTCAGAAGCAGACTCTAAGACAAGGACTTGTGTGCTAGTGTTTTATGGGGAGGTGATCTCCTGAAACACTGATAGGAGAGTGAGGAGGTGAGACAGGGAAAAGAAGGAAGTCAATAAAGGGGGAGTTTGCAAGCAAATTAACACTAGGGGCAACTGGAGCTTAAGCCAGCTGGGGAGCTCTAGGAGACAGCACAGAACACACATGTCAGCATTAGCCCACCTGAGGGGCAGGGTGCTGGGATACTTACCAGCTCACTCCTATCAGTCCTTGCTTGGGGACTCTTCCTGGAAACCACTTATTCCTTGGCACTTGTAGGTTGCCATGCACACAAAAAGAAAGGGATCTGGTGGCCAAAGAAAGCCTTCAAGCAAGGAGAAGCAGGTTGCAGCAGCTTGAAATGGGTAGCTGTGCATGGAAATCAAATGGAAATGGTTATTCTTATCCCAGTTATGTGTCAGGCACACCCCTAGATACTTACAAGTATTATCATGTTCCAGCAGGGCGTGATGGCACACACTTGTCATCCCAGCTACTAGGAAGGCCGAGGCAGGAGGATCACTTGAGCCCAGGGGTTTGAGGCCAACCTGGGCAACAGAGCAAGACCTCCTCTCAAAAAAAAAGAAAAGAAAAAAAGAAGTATTATCATGTTCCAACCTCAGAAGAGCCTTTTTATTTTATTTTATTTTATTTTTGAGACAGAGTTTTGCTCTTGTTGCCTAGGCTGGAGTGCAATGGCACAATCTCAGCTCACCGCAACCCCCACCTCCCGGGTTCAAGCAGTTCTCCTGCTTCAGCCTCCTGAGTAGCTGGGATTACAGGCATGCGTCACCACGCCCAGCTAATTTTGTATTTTTAGTAGAGACGAGGTTTCTCCATATTGGTCAGGCTGGTCTCAAACTCCCGACCTCAAGTGATCTGCCAACCTCGGCCTACCAAAGTGCTGGGATTATAGACGTGAGCCACCACACCCGGTCAAAGAGCCATTTTAAAGATGAGGAAACAGCCTCAGTGATAAAAGCGACAGGTCACTGAGACTCACTTTGCCAGAGGTACCAGCCAAGAAGAGATGGGATCATGGTGTCTGCAGGGCATTAGTAGCACTCAGAAACTTCCAGCCCCAAGAGCCCACTGTAGCAAAGGGAAATGAAGAGAGAGAATTCTTGGAAGAGCCATACTGATGATGACCACAGGAATAACTTGTCACAAAAGACGAAGTGAGAAAAAGACATGGAAAACCACATGATTGTAAGTCAGCAGGACTCAGTGATAGTAATTCTAAGATTCTGAGGGAAATAAAACATTTACATGGCACTGACGTGGACAGATGGGAAATCTACTCAGTAGTGTCTGATCGTGAGGATGAGAACATCCCCCTGAGGGAGTTCACTTTGGGGGTTCGCCTAGGGACTGCCCCACTGAATGCCAACCTGCACAGTTTATCTCACTCCTGGAAAGACCAGAGAAATACTGAAGGGCCAGGCATTGCAAATGGAACACCAGGCTTTCTCAGCCACATCAAAGCCAAAAAATAAAAGAAATTAATTTATTGATGCTGCGTGAAGGCAAAGAGTTGGTTTTGAAGAATTGTAACAAATGGCTGGGAAAATGTAAACCAAAAAAAAAAATGGAAAGCTCAGTTAATACTAAACAAATTATTAATCATTAGCAATAGTTGGAAAACAGGCCTGTGCAGGCAGATGAAAGGAAATGGGGGCGCAAAGGCTATAGAACAGGTAGATGATCAACTATCTTCAAGCATGTGAGAGGTTATTAGTTATTTTCTTGTAACTTGACGATTATTACCAAGACAGTGTGGGGAGAAGGAAGTGAAGAGGGAAGGGCAAGTATATCAGAATCACCTGGGAGCTTTCTCAAAAGGCAAGTGGCCCATGCTACCTTGAAATTTAGCAAATCTTTCAGAATGTCTACCTCATGCTCCCTCTGGTATCTGAAGTCTGTTGTCCCATAGTCTTGCCAAAGCTGCCATTTTCATGTCCTGAGAGTGGGCCTCACCACGTCTCCCCCTTCTGCTGGCTTCCCTACGAAGCAAAGAGCTCATGGAGAGTTCTTCCTCCCCCGTGGTACCTCTGACCATCACCCAGGCGAGACGGTTGAGCCCCTGAGAATGAGAACCTGGGCAGCCTCATCTGTCCTTGCCCCTCCTGCCCAGGCACAGTGCCCAGCACACAATCAGACTCCTAGCTGTAGAATGCATGATGCAGGCACAGCCCCACCTCCAAATGGAATAACCTTTCCCAGGTATTTCCTCAATACCAGGTAGGTTACTGAAGGGCCCATGGCCTCTCTGTAGGTGGAAATGGTGAAAGGAAAAATACCCACTCAGGGGCTTCAGGAGATTGGGCCAATGACCTCTTGAGAAAAATGTTAATCCTCTCGGCCACAAGAAGCAGCAGCAGTGAGCTAGAGTCAGTCTACACTGTCACAGGGCTGCCTGGGCTGCTGAGTGTCCCATGAGGATCATGGCTGTCATAGCTATATGGCTTTCATGCCTATCGTGGCTGCTGTGGCAAGCCCAGGCTCCCCCAGGAAGAGCTGCCTAGGAAGATCCCAACCAGACAGCCCTTGTCCTGCACCCTGGGTGATTTATGGCCACGTCCATACACACACACTCGCTCATCCTGTCCACAGACTGAATCTAGGCTAAGGCCCATAAAATAGGCAACAGCTATTGGCAAATTCATTAATTAGGATTCTGTTTGTACTTTTATTGTGAAGGAAAATCATTTGTCAGCTTAAAGTCAGACCCAGTGCCTGATGAGAAGTGTTATTCTAAGAACGTATTAACTGATGGCTCTTCACGGCACTCCCTCTCTCCCATCTCTGCTGTCCCACTCCACCCCCACCAGAGTCAGAGAAAGCCCCTTGTCCCTCCACTTTAATCAAGATCTGTGTGGTGGATTTTGTGAGTTGCCTTCCCAGTAAGCCTGCCTCCATCCCTTCTTCCCTGCCAACCTCATCCTGATTTTGTTCAGGGAAAGGGCAGTTGTATGCATCAAGGGTGACTGACCCCTCCAGCCCCAGAGAGTAGAGTTTGATGAGTCAAAGCCAATCCTGGCAACTCCATTTCCTTTCCCAATGACACAATTCTGCCCAAAGAGGTGCGAGAAGAAGTCGGCTAGAGCTCTTTGAAAAGAACTTGAGGAAGAAGTGTTCTTTCCTCAAGCCTTTGGACTTGTGCTGGAATGTGACACCTGGGGCCAATGAAGCCATCTTGTAAACAAGAGGCAAGGCAGAGGACCAATGCTGACATGCTAAGGATGGTAAAGCAAAAAGTGGGACAAACCTGGGGCTCCAATGACATCAATGAGCACTGAATTCACCAACCGGGAATCGTCCTGCCTCTGGGCTTCTTGATAGGAGAGGATAATAATCTCCCCATTGCCTGCACCATTTGGAGGAGTGGGGTTTTATTATTAGAGCTGAAGTCACTGACTACAGCTGCGAGCATCCTGCTATATTACAACCAACTAAAACTAAAACTGCCTCCAGATGCCCATTCTGATGGGTGGCAATGCCCCTGCTCTAGATATTGCATGTGGTTGGCCAATTTCAGACCCCACCTCAGTTCCAGTTGCCCTGTCTTTACTGGGAAAGAATCAAAGGCCTTCACGTGAACTTCTTTCCATCAGCATCTTTTTTTTTTTTTTGAGACAGAGTTTCGCTCTTGTTGCCCAGGCTGGAGTGCAATGGCACGATCTCGGCTCACGGCAACCTCTGCCTCCCAGGTTCAAGCAATTCTCCTGCCTCACCTTCCTGAGTAGCTGAGATTACAGGCATGTGCCACCATGCCCGGCTAATTTTGTATTTTTAGTAGAGACAGGGTTTCTCCATGTTGGTCAGGCTGGTCTCAAACGCCCGACCTCAGGTGATCCGCCCACCTCGGCCTCCCAAAGTGCTGGGATTACAGGCGTGAGACACCATGCCTGGCCTCCATCAGCATCTTGCTATCACTGGTGGAAACCACCTCCCCCCAGTCAGGAAGCTTCAGGCCACAGCATACAAAAGACAATACGCACACATACTCCAACACACATAACATCTCCCTCTATGTGGATGTCTCTAATATGGGTTGAATTGTGTTTCCCCCAAATTGTGTTTCCCCCAAACTGTTAAACTGCAGTATCTCATTATGTGACCTTATTTGGAAATAAGGTCATTGCAAATGTAATTAATTAAGATGAGGTCATTCTGTAGGGTGGGTCCCTAATCTGATATGATTGTTGTCCTTATTTTAAAAAAAAAGGGAAACTTGGACACAGACAGACACACACAGGGAGAATATCATGTGGACATTAGAGTCACATGGCCACAAGCCAAGGAACTACCAGAAGCTAAGAGAGAGTCCTGGAACAGATCCTTCCCTCGAACCTTCTGAGGGAGCGTGGCCCAGGTGACCCCTTGACGTTAGGCCTCCTTAGACTTTTGGCCTCCAGAAACATAAGACGATACATTTCTGTTGTTCAAGCCACCCAGTCTGTGGTACTTTGGTACAGCACCCCTGGAAAACTAATCCAGTCTCTTGTATAAATATCCAGGTCATTATAGTATACGGAGGCACAATTCACCTATTAAGGACCATAGAGCCAAAGTCATACCGTTTAGGTAGAGATCAGGTCTTCTCTAAATTGTAAAGTCCCAGCCAGGCGTGGTGGCTCATGCCTTTAATCCCAGCACCTTGGAAGGCTGAGGTAGAAGGATCGTCTGGAGGCCAGGAGTTCAAGACCATCCTGGGCAACATAGCAAGATCCCCGTCTCTACAAAAAAAAATTATTTAAAATTAGCCAAACATGGTGGTGCATGCCTGTGGTCTTAGCTACTGGGGAAGTGAGGCAAGAGGATCACTTGAGCCTAGGAACTTGAGGCTGCAGTGAGCCATGATCATGCCACTGCACTCCAGCCGTGTGACAGAGTGAGACCCTGCCTCATATACACATATATAATAAAGTCCTATTGAGTGTCCTCAGACACAGAGCTAGCTGAGCAGGCCAGCTGGGCAGCTGCCCAAGGTACCAGCCTGTTAGAGGGTCCAAAATACCACTGGAATAAATAGAAATACCCATGCTGGTTGACGCAAGTTTCCACAAGCTCCTACCAAAGTAAACAGTAGCCTTATATGGAAATTTTAAAAACACCCGTGGCTGGCACTGACCCCTCTCTTTGGGTAGTTTTGTAATACACACATATAGCTGCCATCAGCTAAAATTCTGAAATAAGTAAAGCATGGTGTAGCTTTCTTATTTACTACACACAAGGATTCATTATATTAAATAATTTGTAAACTCTTCAACATAACCCCGCCCAGTTGTCCTCCTTGAGAAATTGCCAAAGAAAACTGATGTGAGGGAAGGAACTACAAAAAGGGTAAGATGTTTTGCTGTTGTTTTAGACCATTAATTTTTCTCTAGCCAGGGTAGGTAAATTAGTAAGTAAATCTGTCCACACATAAAATTTTTTAATTAATAAGTTTGGCATAGTCTGCTTCTTGACCCACAGCATCTTTTCTCTCTTTTCTCCATGCTGAGAGAATGAGCAATTTTAGCGGGACACATGACCATCCAGAATAAAGACTACGTTTCCCAGCCTCCCACTGCTAGGAGTGACCATATGGAGAAGTTCTGGCCAATGAAATACAATCAGAAGTATCACGTGATAGGCCTGGGAACTTTCCTTACAAAATAGCTGCGGGCACCCTCTGCTTCTATTTCTTGATCTTTTCCTCCTTTCTGCTGGCCACAGCATGGATATACTGACTGCAGCTACAGTAGTTGTCTTTGACCATAAGGTGACCTGGAGACGAGGCCATGCATGGCAGAGCAGCACAATAAAGGGAGCCTGGGTCCCCATGGACTTCATAAGCAGAATGGCCATGTCAGCCATGGACTGCCACCTCCAGACTGCTATGCAAGAGAGGAATACACTGCAGCCTTCTTTTAGATCTCTTTGTCACTTGCAGCCAAATGCTGTTCTGATAGGAAATCTGGTTTTGCCTGTATGAAGGGGCACCAAATCATTCCTCTGCACAGAGGACTGCCTCTTCTTGGTCTGGCCTTGATCCAGGAAAGGATGCCTCTCTCTCCTGCTCTGGCTTCCATAAAGGCACCACTGGGTGGTAGGTGGCACGATGGTGACCTTGTAAAGACGGAGACAGGGCTTTGGAAAGGGAAGAGTCCCAAGTCTCAAGTCTTGCATGAATGCGAAGGAAGCAGTGAGCCACTGTGGTAGATTTTGAAATGTGGCTGCAAATTCTTTGACATTTTTCTTTCCCATTAAGAGCTGGAGTCTAACTCCCTTCTCCTTGAACATAGGCCAGCCTTAGTGACTGGCTTCTAATGAATAAAATATGGTGGAAGTGATCCTGGGTGACTTCCAAGGCTAGGTCAGAAGAGATGCAGTGGCTTCCACCTGGCTCTCTCTCGGGACACTTACTCTTGGAACCCATCTGCCATAGTGTGAGGAAGCCAAGCAACCACTTGGAGAGGCCACATATAGGTGTTCTGATCCACAAGTCCAGTTAACATACTAGCCGACAGCCAGCATCAACCACCGGACATGGTAGTGAGCAGGCCTTCAGATAATCCAGGCCCCAGCTTCCAACCACCCCAGCTGCCACCAAGTAGAGCAGAGAAGACCCGTCCCTGCTGAGTCCTGCCCAAAGTGTACACTCGTGAGCAAAATTAATGTCACTATTTTAAGTCACTAAGTTTTGCAATGGTTTGTTATATAGCAAAAGATCATTGCAACAGCTGCCTGCTCTGCCCACATCCTTTATGCTAGCATATGTAGGTCCCCCAGCTACCACAAAGCCCTCTAGAAAGTTCCAACCTCATTTCTGTGGGTTCCTGAGAAAAAGGCAGGGGTCTTGGGCCACACCTGGGCTGGGAGGGCTAAAGGGGGCACAGGTTGGCGGAATCAAGTGTCCAAAGTGGGATAGGTCACGGCAGAGGGAGCCAGCTGCCCATCCCTGCCTAGCAATTCTAACCAGAGAGCATGTGCATGTTGGTGTATACACACATGCACAAACACACACACGCACACATACACACACACACACACACACACACACAAACACACACGAAGATGAACCTCAGAACAGAATCCCAGCACCCCAGGGTCCATGTGCAGCACTACTCACTCGCTATCTTGCCACCTAAAGATTCTCTCGGTAGGGCCCACCTGAGAGGAGCCAATTTCATTCCATGAAAGTGGACATTACATAGGTGGATCTTGACATGTCCAGGAGGATTTCTCTTTTTTTTTTTTCTTTTTTGGTTGAGACGAGGTCTCACTCTGTCGCCCAGGCTGGAGTGCAGTGGCGTGATCTTGGCTCACTGCAACCTCTGCCTCCCGGGTTCAAGTGATTCTCCCGCTTCAACTTCCTGAGTAGCTGGGAGTACAGGCGTGCACCCACCACGCCCAGCTAATTTTTGTATTTTTAATAGAGACAGGGTTTCACCATGTTGTCCAGGCTGGTCCCGAGCTCCTGGTCTCAAGTGATCCACCTGCCTCGGCATCCCAAAGTGCTGGGATTACAGGCATGAGCCACCATGCCCGGCCAGGAGGATTTCTCAAAATGAAGCCTAAGGTCCAGTAGCATTAAGAGAGGGAGAAGACACCTCCTGGGGGACCTAACTGCTAGGAGAATCTCTATGGTTTTCTGCCAAGAATCAAAGCTCTCTCCCTGTTGTGAACTGAAGTGTGTCCCCCAAAAATGTATACGTTGAAGCCTGAACTCCCAGTGCATTTGGAGACAGGGCCTTTAAGGAGGTAATTGAGGTGAAATGAGGTCATGAGAGTAAGGCCCTAATCCAAAAGGACTGGTATCCTTATATGAAGAGGAAGAGACACTAGAGAACTTATCCTACCCTTTCTTTGTACTTGCACATAGGAAAGGCCATGTGAGGAAACAGAGAGAAGGCGGCCACCTGCAAGCCAAGGAACGAGGCCTCACCAGAAACCAACCCTGCTGGCACCTTCATCTTGGACTTCCAGCCTCCAGAACTGTGAGACAATAAATTACTGTTGTGCCAGGCACGGTGGCTCACGCCTGTAATCCCAGCACTTTGGGAGGCAGAGGCGGGCAGATCATGAGGTCAGGAGATTGAGACCATCCTGGCTAACACAGTGAAACCCCGCCCCTACTAAAAATACAAAAAATTAGCCAGGCGTGGTGGCGGGCACCTGTAGTCCCAGCTACTCGGGAGGCTGGGGCAGGAGAATGGCGTGAACCCGGGAGGCCGAGCTTGAAGTGAGCCGAGATTGCGCCACTGCACTCCAGCCTGGGCGACAGAGCAAGACTCAGTCTCAAAAAAAAAAAAAAATTACTGTTGTTTAAGCCACCCAGTCTGCCATTTTTTGTTATAGCAACCAGAGCTGACTAACACATTCCCTGAAAGAAACAAAGACAGAAGGAGTGGGGACCCCAGGCCATCTTCACTTCACAGTCAGTGACAAAGGGCAGAAGGATGGGAGATGAAAGGAGGGAGGGAGGAAGGAAGGGAAGAAAGAAAGGAGGAAGGAAGATATCGTGGGAAGGATCCGTACTTTAGGGCTCAAAGGCACCTTCACTTTCCTACCCCATCTCATCATTACTTCTTGTTTCCTCCATCTCCCCTTAATAGAGTCATGCAGGAAGCCCTTAGCTACTCTCCTGCCATCTGCCCTGTTTGAGTACAAGCCCAGCAGAGCTGCACTGCAGCCAACATAGACAATCTGGCAGGACTCCAAGACTTCCCGGTTAGGATCCCAGCTTGCAACGCGTTACTGAGCAATCCTTCATCTTGCATTCATTCAGCAAATTTTTGATCAATATTCATTCCGCTACTGTGGACCCAGTCGCAGCACTGAGCGAGGTGCATGGGGTCCCTGCTTTCTTCTTCTGCGGGAGATGGACAAAGAACAAATAAATGTACAAATGGCAGTTGGTAGAAAGTCCTATGCTAAGAACCAAACCAGGGTGCTGTGGTGGAGTGCCTGGGGAGCTCCCTCTGGTGAAATGTAAGCTGAGATTGGGAGGACACAAAGAAGCCAGCATGTGATTATTGGAGGAAGAGCATTCAAGGCCAAGAGAAGAGCTAGTACAAAGGCCCTGAGGCTGGAATGAGAGAGGTATGTTCTAGAAAGAGCAGGAAGGCCAACGTGCCTGGAGTTCCCCAACAGGGTGGAAGGAGGGGGAGTGAAGAATGTGATAGGAGATGACATCACAGAGCTCAGCAGGTGCCAGATCACATAGGGCTGGGCACACCAAGATAAGGAGTTAGGATTTCAGCTGGGGTTAGGAAAGGAGGTGACCTCATCAGATTGCCATTTAAAAAAAAAATGCTCTAGCCATAAGATACTATTAGTTTTAAAGCGAAAAATAATAACATAGTGAAGAGAGCAGGCCAACACCACCTTAGCCGAGTGATCAATGTTAACATTACCGGTAATGGAACAAATGGGCATCACGTGCCTCCTGATACGATGCATGGAGGACACCCATCACTTGAGTGGCATTCCTGCAAAACATGCAGTATCTGAATCTGATCACGAGAGACATCAGACAAAGCCCAACTAAGCGTCAGTCTATGAAATCGCCAGCCCTTATTCTTCAGAAGTGTTCATGTCATGAAAGACAAGGATAGACTAAGGGACTATGCTGGATTATAGGACACACAACAACAGATTACACAACAGGCACACAACAACACATTACAGTGTGCAATTCTGAATTGGATCCTGAACCAGAGAAAAACTTCTTTTCTTTTGTTTTGAAAGACATTAGTGGAGCAACTGACAAGATTTGAATAAGATCTGGAGAGCAGGTAACATCTGTGTAAATATCTGTGTATATTTCCCAATTTTGATAAACCGTACTGTGGTTATTTAAGAGAACATCCTTGTTGTTTTTGTTTTTAGGAAATGGACCCTGAAATATTTCAGGGTTCAAGGAGCATCATGTCTAAAATTTAATCTCAAAAGCTTCAGGGAAAACAGAAATGTGTGTGTGTGGAGAAAGCGCACAAAAATTGGTAAAAATGTTAACATTGGGGGAATCTGAGGAAAGTAGATTCAGGAAGTCTTGGCACTCCTTTTGCAAGTTTTCAAGTCTGTAATTATTTCAAAATCAAAAGTTTACAAAATAAAAATTAAGGCTGGGCACAGTGGCTCACACCTGTAATCCCAGCACTTTGGGAGGCCGAGGCAGGTGGATCGCCTGAGGTTAGGAGTTCAAGACCAGCCTGGCCAACATGGTGAAACCCCATCTCTACTAAAAATATAAAAAATTAGCCAGGTGTGGTGGTGGGTGCCTGTAATCCCAGCTACTCAAAAGGCTGAGGCAGGAGAATCTCTTGAACCCGGAAGGCAGAGGTTACAGTGACCCAAGATCATGCCACTACACTCCAGCCTGCGCTACCGAGTGAGACACCATCTCAAAATAAATAAATAAATAAATAAATAAATAAATAAAAATAAAGTCCACTCTGGCTGCCGGGTGAAGCATAAATATTGGGGGAGGGGCAGCATCAGGAGAGGTAGGACCAAGGATGGCCTAGGGTGCCGTGCTAGGAGGAGACAGGGCCAAGGCCTTAGAGTGTACAGAACTCAGGACCAACAGGCTTTCCATCTTAGGAAAGCCACTCTGTCCCCCACCATGCTGCTAACAACGGACCCAGCCAGTGCCCACCAAATGGCTCCTGCAGCCTTCCTTTGCAGCCACGCTGAAAAGCGATCAAATGTGAAATCCCAGGGAGGCCAGAGCAATGCGGCCAGCACTCAGCTCCGGGAGGCTGGTCGGGGAAGGAAGAGATTGGCTGCGGCCCTTGCTGCCCTGTCACCTGTATCCACGAGTGTCCCCCACTGTCTGTTGCCCCCTTGGCCGGTCTCAGCCCCTCAGGAAATAAGACTCTCCAGGCCCCAGCAGGCCTTTTGACCCAAGCCGGGGCAGCCGGGGCTCAGTTCTGAAAGAATAAAGGAACAGGCTTTCTCAGGGGGCTGCCCCTCCTCGGCCTGGTGCAGGGGACACGTGGCACAGCCAGCAAGGCTGTCTAAACAAGCAGGGGTTGAGCTGCACACCAGGCGCCACGCTCATTAAACCGGGGGCCAGCCGCAGGGCTAATCGGCCAAGCGCCTCCAGACACCCTAGTCTTGCAGGTGGATGGTGCCCCTCTGGCCTGCACACGTCTCAGTGGAGGCCGGGTAGTCTCAGGATCCCGGACAAACGCGCCAGAAAAGCTTGCTTCTCCCACCCTACTCCATCATGCGCAGAAACCAACAGTACTGTGGGGGAAGGACAGAGGGAGGTTTACACTCCCCACACGATCGCCTTTGGGAAGGGAACTCTGATGGACTCCCTCCCCTGCTAGGCAGTTCACCATCAGACACCCACAGCCTGCTTTGCTGGATTAGAGGCAGCAAAAATAGGAGGCCAAAATGTAGTCGTGCTGATAGATTGCTATCAGCAGGCCCGTAGGAGAGCCTGTTCCTTTATTCTTCTGAACTCTTTCATGGAGACGCCGCCGGCTCAGGCATGGTGACTCAGACGCTCCAGAATTCGGAGCAGCCAGGACCGTGGGTCTGGGTGGGGACGTCAGCCTGTGTGTCAGGCCCAGCCCTGGCACCCAGCCAGCTGGGAGGCTGGGAGGCTGGAGGTTTGCAGGCTCATAAAAAGAAATCGCTTGTTCCTCTGCCAGACAAGAATGAGCCAGGTCCGGCGGAGAGAGAAGAAAAGCACTGCTGCTGTGGGATATTCATGCCCAAGACAGTGTCCTTCTGCAGCTCTGGAGGCTGACAAAGATCTGCTTCTTCAGGGCAGGCAGCAGCCACATCAGGGAAGAACTGCACCTCTGACCCACTTGCCGGTGACCCAGTTGCAGGCGAGGAAACTGGGGCGCCAGGAGATGGGATGACTTAGCCCCAGGTCCCCCACGAATGCCTGCCCCCCGACTTCCCTATGGCAGGGTGGACACTGGGAAATCTGAGGACACAAAGAAATGATAACCCATGCCTTCCAAGTTAGTCCGGCCCCTCAGGCGTGAGTGCTCATGCGTTTTGCCCAGACTGGGGCAAGCCTTAGATGTTTTCATATTTTTCAGAATCTCTCTTCTTGACTTGAAATGGCACGGCCAAAAGCATTGTTTCTCAAAGAAGCTATGGATGTAGGACCAGTCTTGTTTGTGTTTGTTTGTTAATTAATTCCAATCCGTCATGGACAGATACTTCTGTAAAGTACAATAAAAATGATTTGCTGGAAAAATGAAGCAGAAAAAAACACAACATAAAACACAAGCCCAAACCTCTACGGTTAGATTTAACAAACACACACATACTCTGTTGACTTGCTATAAAAGTTTCTAAACACTTGCTCCCAGTTTCTGTACTTAGCTCACTGAGGACAGGTGCCAGACAGCTGTGGACTGGCACTCACCCACCGAGCACATTTCAAGTAGCGGCGGCAAAAAGTCAAGGTCAAAGCAGATGGGTTCTGGCCGGGCACGGTGGCTCATGCCTGTAATCCCAGCACTCTGGGAGACCAAGGCGGGTGGATTACCTGAGGTCAGGAGTTCGAGACCAGCCTGATCAACATAGTGAAACCCTGTCTCTACTAAAAATACAAAAATTATCTGGGTGTGGTGGCAGATGCCTGTAATCCCAGCTACTCAGGAGGCTGAGGCAGGAGAATCACTTGAACCTGGGAGGCAGAGATTACAGTGAGTCAAGGTCACGCCATTGCACTCCAGCCTGGGCAACAAGAGCAAAACTCTGTCTCAAAAAAAAAAAAAAATAGCATATGGGTTCTAATTCTAGCCACCTCTATCACTAACTGGCTGCATGCCTTTGCCCTCAGCCATACTCTCTTCTTTTGCACATAGCCAACTCACGAATCTACTCACACTACAGTCACATGTGCAAAAGAAGATCTCATTTCTTTACTTTGTCTATGGAGGATCCATTCTTGGTCGAGCATAGCAAGGCAGGGTGGGGTGATGACATTTTAGTTGTACAGAGTAGACTAAGTGCAGTACAATTGTTTAAATGGTCCCTTTAGGCAAATGCCCAGGCTCTCCCAGATTCCCACCCCACCACCCCTCTCTTCTACAAGACGGAGTTTAGGTGTATGGAGGAAAGGAATAGAACTTATGTCAGTGTTTCTCAAACTTTAATGTGCAAACGAGTCCCCTGGGGAGCTTGTGAAAAGTGCACATGCTGATTTAGCAGGTCTGGGGGCAGGCCTGAGATTCTGCACTCCTACCAAGCTCTTGGGTGATGCCAAGGCTGCTGGGCCTCAGAGCACACTTTGAACAGCAAAGGGGCATGAGACCTTATACAGGCAGAGAAATCAGGTCCTTGGACACCCTCGCCATCCCCCACCCCTGACCCAAGCACAAGGAGGCCCCTGGAAGTTTCTCATTGCAGTGGAGTGGCTGGTCTAGGCTGCCCCTGAATGGTAACTGCTGAGGTGCAGATGGCTCTCCTTGACTAAAGTCTGAGGCTGGACAACTCCTGGCCCAACTCTCTGGGTGCATGCACTGTCATCCCCATCACCCAGACAGGCCAGCTGTGCTTCCCCTTGAAGACTGTGATGTCCGCCATCTGGACAGTGACCCAGGCCCACGGGGCCTCGACACACCTACTTTCCACCATCCCCACACAGGGGCACCATCGCCAAACCCAAGGAACTAAGGTCAGCTCTGCTTACCACACCATGCCACTCACTGAGTTTTTCTTAAGCAGAGTCCACTGGATGAATGCGGGGTGCCGCCTTCATACTGTGTCCTCTCTCAACCCTCCCTACAACCGGGAGCAAACATACCACTGCCTGAGGCATGCCCCCTCCCCTCTCCAACATACTTCCCTCCCTCGGGGCAGATCCCAGAGTAGATCACATTGCTTCCATCTTTCCACAGTCCTCCCAGACCGGAGGAACAGCCTCTCCTGATGCCTCTTTCCATCCCTCTTGATACACTGAGTAGGAATTAAAGGAATGTAGGAAACCCTTTTCTCTCCACACAATGCCTGGCTTGCAACCCTATTTCCTCTTTGTGGATTCAAACACAATCTAATTTGACCAATGCTGAGCAATGTCTTCATTCGTGAGCACTGGCTGCTGTTTATCGAAGCTCTGACATCCATGGGAAATACTGAAGTCCAGTAAAAATACTGCCAAGAGCCAGGCGTAGTGGCTCACGCTTATAATCCCAGGATTTGGGGAGGCTGAGGCTGGAGGATCACTTGAGGCCAGGAGTCTAAGACCAGCCTGGGCAACGTAGCGTCTCTATTAATTTTTTTAAAAATACTGCCAAAAATGACTCCTGCTCCCTGTGAAATTCTCAGGCCTCTCTCTAGCCCTGAGAATCTATGAAAGGGCCATCCTCTTGCCAACTTAGAAGCAGAGCACATTTCCTAAGGAGGCTTGGAGCTGAGGGCTTGGATGACCCTATCCTCCCACAGACAATCCGTAAGCACCTAGTGGGTGTCAGGCACCAGTGGGGGACCAGGGAGACAGGTGAGCCACACAGTCAAAGTCCTGCTTCCAAAGTGCTCACAAGCTTAGAGTAATGACATCACCACCATTACCTATGGTGACACTGTGATCTGCCACCCGGCCTCTCAGCTCTCAACCCCATCAGGGTCTGTCTCAGCTGCTGAGAGCCGCCTGGCTGAAGCAATGGCCTCCAGGGTCAGCCCAGGCCCAAGGACTGATGACTGCAAGGGGATCACCTGGGGACAACTCAGCATCCCTGGCTGGGTATGCTCAGGTTCAGGGCAGGTCATCCCTGGCTAGGCTCCTGCTCATCACGTGGCCAGGTGCTGGAAGAGCTGCACCCAGATGGAAGACGCGTGCCAGTTGCAGAGTTGCGAGCTGTTGGCTGGGGCCTTGGCGCCCTGGATGATAATCCCACGCTGTGTAACCCTGGGCTGAGTGTGCTACACCAAGAAGGGGAGAAGACAGAATATTCTAACAGGCTGTGGGCCCCCGCCGCCATCTGGATCTCGGTTTCCTCACCTCTGAGGGGTCTTTTCCAGTTCCAATATGCAAATGGTTCGTCACTCGCTGTAGAATAGAATCAGAGCTATGATATGCTGTCCACGTGGCCCACAGACTCAGGGAGGGTCCGAAACTCTGCCAGGGCCTACTGTGCTCCTTTCAGAGGAGCACCACCCCACCCAAGGCACCCCAGGGTGTCTCAGGAGGGCGGCCCAGGACCACTCCCAATGCACTGAAAGCTGACTGTGTTCAGTAGGGGAGAGGGGCCCCTTCTCTAAATATTTTCTCTCCAGGTTTGGCTGGAGACAGTCACAGCCAGTCAAGGGGCTCAAAGAGGCGCCAGGCCTGCCAAGAACCACCTGAGGACGGCGTTTGTGAGGAAAACCCAGGGAGCAGGGCTGGCCCACTCCCAGGCAGCAAAAGTACGGGGCCACCCTCCCCTTCTTGGGTTGGAGCCAGGGCACCCACTGTGGCTGGAAGGGAGAAAGGGAGTTGTGGGCCCAGGCAGCCCCCAGAAAACAGCCCGCAGCCCTCCAGTCAGCTGCCGCGTGTTTGTTTTCACAGCTGCTCTTCCAGCTTGGCTGTTCCAGTGAGCAAAGGAATCTGTTTGTCTGAGAAAAAGAATGTGGCAGAGAGGCGGGAGGCAGCCCCAGGCAGCCCCGGCAGCCTCCTCAGCTTCGGAGCTCACCAAAACCAGCCAGCCACCTCGGGGAGTCACCCAAGAGCCTAGATGGTAAGGTCACGGACTCAGAGACACCTTCACCTCCCCCGGCACCCTCCAGACAGCCCCACTCCTTCGTGGACCCGGGCTTTGCCCAGAGACCTTGGGCAGGTGCCAGGCTGGCAGCCTGGGCACACAGGACAGAGACCCACCAGCCTGAAGTATTTTATTTACTTCTTTCTCATTCACAGACAACCCCCCACCACCCACACCACACACCACACACACACACACACGCACACTCTGAGAAGAAAATCAGTCAGCTGTGTGTATGAGGAAAAAGCTCACAGGACTGAAAGCAAACAAGTCTGCAGCCAGGCCTGCCGTGAGGGTGAAGACGAGCAAGCAGAGGGGCTTTCTGCCTCTCTGCAAGGACGCCCTAGGCCCCCTACCCTCGCCCCAGCCCCCAGGCCAGCCTAGTCCCATCCTAGACAGAAGAGGCAGAGCTGGGTCCAGGTAGGGTGAAGGCATTTGCCAAACCAGAGGACCAGCCACAGCCCCCTCAGGCCTGTCATCCTAGTTCTGGAGTATTCTGAGCCGTCAAGCAGGAGCCCAGGCAGAGCCAGTCCAAAGGGCATTCTCCTTTGGGCTGTTTTGGCCATGGGGAGACCTGGGATCCCAAAAGAAGGACTCTGCACTCTTTTGGCTGGAGTGCAGTGGTGCGATCTCGGCTCACTGCAACCTCCGCCTCCTGGGCTCAAGCAATTTTCCCACCTCAACCTTCCGAGTAGCTGGGACCACAGACGTATACCCATGCCCAACTAATTTTTAGGTGTTTTTTGGTTTTGTGTTTTGTTTTGTTTTGTTTTGTTTTGTTTGTAGAGACAGGGTTTTGCCCTGTTGCCCAGGCTAGTCTCAAACTCTTGGGCTCAAGTGATCCGCTCTCCTTGGCCTCCCAAAGTGCTGGGATTACAGTTGTGAGCCATTACACTCGGCCACACCAGGCACTCTTGATACCTACTTCCACCCATACCCCTCACCAACCCCCTGCGCTGACCAAGAAGTTGCCCTGTGGGCTGGAACAGGGATGGAAGGGAGGCGAAGCTTCTGCTGAACTTTTCTAGATTACATCAGGCTGCCATCCCTAAGTGATCAGATTTGGTTTGGAAAGTTCCCCACTGCAATTGCAATCTGGCATGTGTTGAATCCCTCAGGTGTGTGGGAGTGGAATATATAATAACTAGTCCTCCCTCAATCTTTCCTAGTCAGATTACTCATCGAGATGCTGTTCAGCACCTCCCCTGGGTCAGCCTCTTCACATACAACACCTCTGAAAGGCTCTAGAAGATTTGAGAACTCACCCGAGGTCAGAAAGCAAAAGTGACCAAGAGAAGTTGTCTTCAGCTGAGCTCTCCCGGAAGCAGCCCCTGAAGCAAGGATTTGGGGCCAAGGGATTTATCTGAGGGCCGGGAAGTGGGCAGGGAAGGGAACAACTAGGAAAGGAGGTCACCAGACCAGAGCAAGTCACCAGAGTGAGACACTGGAGGCCAACCCCACTGAGCTTCTCAGAGAGACTCCATAAAAGATACCTCAATGTTACCCCACTTGGGGATTGAGGGGGCTGGGGTATTTATCCTCTAGTTCCCATATATCATTGCCTGGGACATGTTCCCAAGGGCATTGCTGCCAAGCCCTCAGGTGGGGTTCTCATGCCCTCAGAGAACGTTCTGGACTGTTGAGTGTCAAAGAAATTGGGGCAGGCCACCAAGAACATCTGCTGCAGAAACTGACCACCGTTTGATGTGAAACCAGAGTCTTGCTGGGTTCCCTGCACCAGGCTGCCCTTTGCCTGGTACCTGAGACTGGGATGTCCAAAGCCCTCCACCTAGTCTGTGGAGTCAGCCTGCTAGTAGCTATGGTAGTAGGTGTGGGGAAAGGTGATAAGAGTGGGAGGAGGCAGAGGTACAAACAGCCTCCCCGTAGGAACCAGTTTGTACCACTTGAATGGGGTTGGGCTTTGGTGTTGGCCTCCCAATGGGGATTCCCTTGAGACCTGTGCGCTGCAACCCTATAGGTAGGTGGGACCCTTTCAGAAGGGCCCCACATCTTGGGAGTGAAGACCTGAATCCAATTCCCAAATTTATCACTGTGCAACATTAGTCAAGGGACAGGTTGTGGATTGCCCCAGTGTCCGTAAAATGAGGTTAGTACTATCTCAATCCTCTAAGGTTTGTTCTAAGAGTTAGAAGTCATCCTTCCGACCATAGTGTCCGGTCCAGGGCAGGAGTAGTTGGCCATATTTTTTTTTAATTGAGGTAAAATTTACATATCATAAAATTCACCATTGTAAATACTTTAAAGTGTACAACTCGGTGGCATTAAGTACATTTACAATATTGTGCAACCATCACCACTATCTAATTCCAGAACATTTTTTCACCCCAAAAGAAACCCTATATCCCTTAACCAACCACTCTCTACTCTCCCTTCCCCCAGCCCCTGGCAACCACCAGTCTACTTTCTGTCTCTGCGGATTTTCCCATTCTGGACATTTCATATCAATGGACTCATGACTCATACAATATGTGGCCTTTTGTGTCTGGCTTCTTTCACTCAGCATGATGTTTTCCAGTTCATCTGCATGGTAGCATGTGTCAGTACCTCATTCCCTCTTATGGCTGAATCATATTCCATTGTATGGATAGGCCACATTTTGCTTAGCCATTGATGGACATTAGTTTGCACGTTTTGGCTATTATGAATAGTGCTGCTATGTGTGTTTGTATAAAGTTTTGTTTGGACATATGTTTTCTTTTCTTTTCTTTTCTTTTTTTTTTTTTTTTTTTCTGAGACAGGGCCTCACTCTGTCGCCCAGGCAGGAGTGCAGTGGCATGGTCATGGCTCACTGCAGCCTCGACATCCTGGGCTCAAGTGATCCTCTCACCTCAGCCTCCCAAGTAGCTGTGACTACAGGTGTGTGCCACCATGCCTGGCTATATATATATATATAACATATATAAAATATATACATAATATATATTAATATCTAATATAATATGTAATATATAACATACATAAATATATAATATATAAATCTATAATATACATAGATATATAAATATATAACATAATATGCGATATATAACATACATACATAAATATAACATATAAATACATAATGCACATAAATAAAACATACATATTGTATATAATATACATAAATATATATATACACATATATATTTTTTTTGAGAAGGAGTTTTGCTCTTGTTGCCCAGGTTGGAGTGCTATGGCACAATCTCAGTTCACTGCAACCTCCACCTCCCGGGTTCAAGCGATTCTCTTGCCTCAGCCTCCCGAGTAGCTGGGATTACAGGCATGTGCCACCACACCCGGCTAATTTTTTATATTTAGTAGAGACGGATTTCACCATGTTGATCAAGCTGGTCTTGAACTCCTGACCTCAGGTGATCCGCCCACCTCAGCCTCCCAAAGTGCTGGGATTACAGGTGTGAGCCACTGCACCCAGCCCAATGTACATAAATATGTATTTTATAATATATATACATACATATATATACATATACGTATACATATATACATATACATATATATACACATATACATATATATATACACATATACATATATATATATATATTTTAGACAGGGTCTCACTCTGTTGCCCAGGCTGGAGTGCAGTGGCACGATCTCGGCTCACTGCAGCCTCAGCCTCCTGGGCTCAAGCGATGCTCCCTCCTCAGCCTCCTGAGTAGCTGGAACTACAGGCGTGCACCACCATGCCTCGCTAATTTTTGTATTTTTAGCAGAGACGGGATTTCCCATGTTGTCCAGGCTGGTCTCGATCTCCAGGCCTCAGGCAACCTGCCTGCCTCAGCCTCCCAAAGTGCTGGGATTACAGTTGTGAGCCACCCCGCCTGGCCCCCAACCACATTGTTGTCCTCAGTCTGGTTCTCTTTATAATTTGGTTGGTGTGTGGTTCGATTTTTTTTCCTTTGTATTAGGCATTTTTTATTATCTGTACGGTTAACCTTTATTTTCTATTTTCTGATTCCTTTCATCACGACCAAACTTTACAAGTCCTTCCCTGGGGGCAGAACATGGATTTAAGATGCAATTCTTCAGAGGAAAATATTCCAGCTCCTAAGAAATCACAGAATCCCTCTGATGGGTTAGGAGAGAGGTCATTTAGTGTCACTGTTAAGAACACGGGCTCTGGAGCCAGACTCCTAGGTTTCTATCCCAGCTCTGTCACATGGGCAAGTCATTTAATTCTCTGTCTCAACTTCCTCACCTGTAAAATGGAGATAATAATAGTCCCCACTTGGTCGGGTTGTTGAGAAGGTTAAATGGTCGCCTAAGTATATCTGAGTTTATCTAAGCTCTTATAGTGAAGCAGTAAGATGAGATGGGTATCTCTCTGCTCTTGCCCAAAGCAGGCTACAGACGGGTTGGTTCCTGGTTCTGCTCTAAGGACTGGCCTGCTGGACTCGCTGGGCTTCTCTGCCAGCTGTTCCCTCTTCCGCCTTCTGTTTGCTTTGATCTGAGGTTGACAGACCACCTGGCCTGCTAAACTGGGAAGGTAAGCTCATCCCATCTGCCCGCTCACCTGCCAATAGTCCATCATTGTGGTCTTTGTGTTTATATGCCGAAGGGGGCAGCTGGGGGTGAAAACAGCCCAGCTCGTTTTGTCACTCGGTCTCCCCTGCCATGACTGCTGCCCTGTAATCCCCCTCCCCCAGGGCGGCTCAGACCCAGGAATTTTAATCAACCTGGAATTAGAAACTTTGTTAACACCAGTGGCTGGAGAAAGGCCTGAGGGGGGATTCAAATGCCTGTGACTTTCAGGTCGGGGAGTGGAGCCCTCAGGAAGCCAGTCTGTGGGGGGTGATGACATCATCTCAGCCACGCAAGCCCTGCAGAGAGACGAGGGAGTCTCCCAGCTGTAGAGACCAGAAAACAATGATCTCCACGCGCCCCCCAGCCAGAGTGGAGTTCAAGTCCCTCAGCTTAAAATCAAATCTCCCCTTTGTTCCTAACTCTCCCCCACCACCCACAAATGTCCTGCAACTGTCATGGAGCAGCTACTACTAATAATAATCACTGGCCTTGTGTTGGGCTTTGCAAACTGTTCTCACATTCACTGCACCAGTGAATCAAGCAATCCTCTGTGAGGCCAGGGAGACAGGCATTGTCGCTCCCATTTTACAGAGGAAGTGACTGAGGCTGCAAAAGATGAACAGATGGGTACAGGCGTGGTCAGGTTGAGTCTCAAGCCAAGGGTTCTATGTCTTAGCCTAAAGTGGTGGTTCTCGAGCTTTAGCACACTGGAATCCTCTGGAGGGCTTGGTTAAAAGAATTTGCTTTTCTAACAAATGTCCAAGTGATGCTGATGCTGTGGGGTGGGGGTCCACGCTCTCAGAATCTGTGGCCTAAAACTTTTGCCACTACATCGTACCTCCTCATTGTGTTAATAAAGAAGCGTTTCCAGCAGCTATGGATGGACAGATTTGGGTCTTTTCCAAAGAATCTGTTAATAGCAGCATATATCTGAAACATAAGGCAGGAGCAGCAGCCTCCAGCTGCTGGGTATTTCCCACAGAAGGGAAGGAGCCTGGACGAGAGAGGCTGGGATAACCCAGGGTTTTGGCTTGAGCGCATGGGGTTAATTCTGAATCCCTTCCGGGCAGCCCACGTGACTGGGAAGGAGGAAGGTGGAATGATTGCTTATATACAGAACCATCAAGGTCTTGACTGTGTTAAAACCCAATCATTACTTCCAGGTAGTGATGCATTTTAGGCAATGTCTTCTGCTTATGCTCAGCAATGCATGAGTCTCAGAGCGGTGGCCAGAGAAATGGCGAATCGTCGTATATTGAGCGAGTGATAATGGAATCCAGGAGGTGGAAATTACAAGTTGAAAAGTAAAATCAATGCCCTGACTGTGAAATGACTGAATGCCTGGTGAGGAACTGTGTCGAGGTGCACCCCCACTCCCCTCACTCCGCACCGACCTTTAAGACGCTCATCAGTTCAGAAGTTCCTTGAGGGCAGGGAGCATATTTTAATCACGGGTAATCATAGCATGTCAGGGCTGAAATGGGCCTTAGAGAGCTTCCAGCCCTGGAATGGCAAATCGGTTTCATTTTGGTGCCAGCTACAATCGTTTAGTGGTGGCTGCCTGAAGCGCTGGGCTGAGAAGTGTTCTGCGGGTCTCTGGGCTCCTTGAGGAGTCGGCCATGATCAATTAGCGATGTTTACCATGGCCAGGGGAGTGGCAAGGAGGCAGCACTTTGCTCAGATTACCCAACCCCTATCTAGTCCAACCTGTCCCGCTGACAGATGAGGAAAGAACTGCTAAGCAGCTCTGTGTCCCCACCCACACCCCAGCACATTCTTGTCCCCTAGCAGCCATCCACTTCCAGGGGTCTATGCATAGTATTCAAGGGTCTATGAACTTGGGTGGGAGAAACATTTACATCTTCATTTCACTAAACTCTGAGATCAAGCACTTCCTTCCATGATGAATGTAGGCAACAAACTGTGGTAGCAACAGCAGCACCTGTGACTGTCACCAATAGAAACCACAGCTATCTTCCTAGCACATCAGAGCTGCTGCTGCTGTCTCTAAAGATCACTTACACTCCTCGCTAGTCACTGTGCTCTTTGTATGAAAGGATCATAGTTATTAGACCCAACACTAAATCTTGTTACTTAATGCATTAATAAAGAGACACACATATTACTGATCCCAAAGTTGCTTCTTAATATTTGCATAACTGCATTTCAATAGAGAATTGGTTTCCTCTGTCATACTATTTTATGCAATTAAATTCATCATCCTGAGAAGGGGTCCATAGGCTTCACCAGATGCCAGAGGGGTGCACAGCCCAGAAATGGTTAAAAACCCCTGCCAAGGTTTGCTGACAGCAGTGCAGTGTGCCAGGGCCCCTCCTGGCCTTGGCTTCAGTCAGAGAAGCGGCAGTGGGCAATATGGGCGGTCTTTGGTACCTTGTATTCTTTGCTGTGATTTGGCAGCAGCTGGCAGCTGAGGCAGTAAGAATTGGCTGCTCTCCACTCTGGGGAGACAGCTGACCTCGAGGGCTCCCTGGGCTCAGATGCCCAGACGGTGACAGCTCTGGCCCTGCACCAGGCCTCCCCGGTTTGGCCTTCCACAGCGATGGTCAGTCCAGGTCACAGACACAGCAGCTCCATGCTTGGCTCTCGCCTTCTTCCCTCTCTTATGGCAACCCTTCCCTTCCAGTGTGCTGGGCGTCCCCCAGGAACCTGCAAGACAGACTTGACGGATACTTACTGCTGTGTCTGGGTGGCTGCTTTCAGCTCTGGGGTGGGGGTGGGGGCGGGATGGGGAGGAGAAGAGAGACAACCCAGAGATTTCAGTCCTGGAGCACAGGCCACATGAGCTCGGTTTCCACTCCATTTTAAAAATGCATCTACCCTCCTTCTTTCAGGCATGCAGATACTGAATTATAGGCTATTAGCCCTGGAAGGCACCTTAAAAATTATCTGTTCCACACATTTCCCCTTGCCCCCTGCACACACACACACACCCACCACACCACGGTGTTCACTTTATAAACCAAGGAACAGGCTGAGAGAGAGAACAGGACCTGCCCGTGTGGCACAGACCTGGAACTAGAATTCGGGGCTCCAAACCACCAGGCCAGTCCTTTCTCCGACATTGCACAGCCTCATAAATAACGTAAGATTTTGGCATCATAACCATCTGTCTCAGGGTAAGGACCGGTGAAAAATAAAATTGCAAATTCTTTTCTATTCCAAACCATCACTTGATTAAGTGAGGGGATTGAGGCCACCGCAGCTGCCCACTTCCAGGGGGCTTGGTTCACACTGGATTCCCTGGAACTGGCACAACCCGACGATCTGTGGCAGAATTCTTGTTTGTTTTTGTTTTCAAAGACTCCTTGAGAAATACTAGAAGTAGTGTGGGGTAAAGAGTGGAAGCCTCCCATTTTCCATCAGCATCACAGACAATTCCTCAAAGATGCTCCCTGGATTGAGGCTGCTCCTTTGCCCAAGGAATCTCTCCCGCTGCTTTTCACGACAACAAACTGCTTGAGATACAAGGTCCTTCAGTTACTTGGGACAGACAACGAGCTGGAACAAACATCCCCTACATCTCCATGGCTTAATGGAATGTGCAAAAGGCTTATTTCTTGCTCACTTCACATCCCAACCGGGCATTCCAGCAACAACCTTCCATGGGGTGATTCAGGGACCCAGGCTTCAGTCTTCTTCCATCCCTTGGCAAAGAGCACTACCAACTTCAATATGTGTCTTCCAAAGTCAAAGTAGAACAGAAACAGAAAATGGAGGATCCTGAGTGGAAGATTTTTGGTTCAGGCACATCACTTCTACCTACTTTCCATAAGTTAGAACTCAGTCACATGGCCCTCACCTAACTTCAAGGAAGGTTGGGAAATGCAGTCTAGCAGGGAACCTAGGAAGCTGGAAAAATGGGTGTGGCAGGAACAGAGTAACCCTACCAGTCTTCGGTGTCTTACTATTGTCTTATTAAAAGTTCTTTTGGACCGGGCACGGTGGCTCACACCTGTAATCCCAGCACTTTGGGAGGCCGAGGCAGGTGGATCACAAGGTCAGTAGTTCGAGACCAGCCTGGCCAACATGGTGAAACCCCATCTCTGCTAAAAATACAAAGAAAAAAAAAATAGCCAGGCATGATGGTGGATGCCTGTAATCCCAGCTACTCGGGAGGCTGAGGCAGGAGAATTGCTTGAACCCGGGAGGCAGAGGTTACAGTGAGCCAAGATCATGCCACTGCACTCCAGCCTGGGCGACAGAGCAAGACTCTGTCTCAAAAAAAGTAAATAAATAAATAAAAATAAGTTCTTTTGGTTGCATGGGACAAACTAGCTTATGTGGGGCAGGAAAATATTGGATGGAGATGACCAAAAAGATGCTGGATACCTCACAGAATCCAAAGGAAAGCTGACCAAGCAGATTCAGGAGGGCCGCATGAGGGAGTGGAGACCATCAATCACTTCTCATTCTATAGGACCCCATGGTTTTTGACTGTTTTCCTTTGCCTTCTTCATTCATTCAACGAATATTATTGAGCACCTACCATATATGCTAGGCCTGGCTTCACAGCAGTGAACCAAACAGACCAACTCCCAGTGCTCCTGGAGCTGACATTACGCTCAATTCTCTCCCTGCAAACTGTTTTATTTCTTCTTTGTGCCCACGGTCCTGAGGATCGCTTTGTCATTGTGCTGGATGTAATGGTGCTGGCACTTCCAGTCCTCCTCTTGCAGGGCTGTGGAGGGGCCATGTTGTCCTGTGGCTTCTCCAATTGCTATTTCTGCCCCTCTCCCCAGCTGGTGACCCCATCTTCTACCTACAGGATGCCTGGACAACTGGTTTACACAGTCACTTGTGAGAGAGGGGATTCCTGTCCATCATTCAGACCAAGTGCCTTACTTTGGGTTCCCCTAAAAGCAGACCCAGAGACAGGATTTGGGTGTCAGTGGTTTATTTGGAAGTGAGCCCAGGAAGCACCAGTAAGGAAATGAGAAAGTGAGATGGGGAGAGGAGAAAGGCCAATAAAGGGTGAGTGTTTGAGCTGGTTACTACTGTGGGCAACTGGAGCACAATGCTACCACACACTTCTGAGAGACAGCATAGAACATATTTCTGAATTGGCCCACCAAGGGCAAAGAAGCTCACTATTTCTCTATCAACTCTTTGATGGTCATTGCTTGAGGGAGGTTAACTCCCCTACAGCTCCAGGCCTGCCCCACAGGCAGCCAATCACAGAATGCCCTCGAGCAGAAAGACTTAGGCAGCTAAGAGTGGGGAAACTAACAGTTACTGATACCCAGAGACCAAAGATCAGTTCCTCCAAGTGTGGTCCAGGACCCTCCACTCAGAAATCACTAGTGCATAATGCAAGCATAAAGTGCATAATGCAACTCATTATGTACTTCCCCAGCTCCACAGACCTTCGAGTTCAGAGTATCTGAGGAGGGACTGTAACAGACACTTATTACACACTCTCTACGTGAGTGATGCCCATCAAAGATTGTGACTCAAGAAAAACATCCAGGCTGGGTGCGGTGTCTCACGCCTGTAATCACAGCACTTTAGGAAGCCGAGGCAAGTGGATTGCTTGAGCCTAGGAGTTCGAGACCAACCTGGGCAACATGGTGAAACCCGACCTCTACAAAAAATACAAAAATTCTCTGGGCGCGGTGGTGTGTGCCTGTAGTCCCAGCTACTTGGGAGTCAGAGGCAGGAGAATCACGTGAGCCCGGGAAGCGGAGGTTGCAGTGAGCCGAGATCACGCCATTGCGCTCCAGTCAGGGGGTCAGGAGTGAAACCCTGTTTCAAACAAAAACAAAAACATCCAAATTCCCCACAATGGCCCACAAGACCTTCCTGACCTGGCCCTGCCTATCAATTAGACCCTGTATCCACCTCTTCCTCTCTCCATATTTGGCACCCTCTGATGCAGCCACATTGGCCTTTTTGCTGAGCCCTCCAAGCATGGTCCAGCCTCAAGGCCCTGGCATTGGCTTTTCCCACCATCCTATGCGCTTCTCTCTTCCCCATCTGCCTCACCTTGTCTGGTTCTCTACTCAAAAGCCCTTCCCTGACTACCTTGTCTTAAATGGCCTCCCACACACTCTCCTTGTTCAATTTGACATCTCTCTATGCAAGTTATAGGAGACATTCATTCACTTATTTGTTTGTTGCCTGGCTTCCCCACTAGAGTGGAAGCATCCTGAGGACAGGGACCTTTGCTGCTTTGTTCACCACTCAATCCTCTTGCCCAGAACTGAGCTTGGTACATTGTAAGATGCCCGGGAAATATCGGGGGAACAAACAGATTTCTATTAATTCTATGTGGGTGGAATATCTGAGTACCTCCACCAGCTTCACGATTTAACTTTAGGAGTAGTCACCTCCTCATACATGAGGAGGAAATTGGACACAAGGGGCAGGGGTGGTTTTTCCAAGGCAGCAGGCTCAGACTCTAAAAAAGAAAGCCTTTAAAACTACTTCCAACCTCACCTCACACACCCCATCAGCCCCCCAAGAACCCACACCTAACTATCCACTGACCTCTGGGACTCTCAGGTCAGGCCCACGAAGAGAGACAACGTGAAAACCAGGAACCTAGGATCTTGAGCTGGGAAATTGGGCGTGGCGGGGGAGAAGGGGTGGAAGAAGCACACTGATTTAACTCTGTATCCCCAGTCCAAAGCACCCGCAATCAGGAGTCCATAAATTAGAATGAACCCATTCTAACCCCAGCTCAGCCTCTGTTCCCTCATCTGTAAAATGGGTACAGTACTTACCTGTGAACATTGTTGCAAGAAGTAAGGGAGTTCATTAAATTCACATGGAAATACTTAGCATAGTACTTGGTGCATGGTAAGTGCTCAATAAATGCTATCTTAGGATATCTTAGGATTCTTTTTCCTCTTACTATAGTGCACATGGCACAGGGCCTGGCACAGAGGAGGCCCCGGAAAAGGAAAGGTGGTTTTGACCTGGTCCCTGGGGTCTCTCAGGTTTGGAAGAACCCAACAGTGAAGTGGTAGTTACCACCTAAGATGAGCACAGCGAGAGGGGTGGGGAGACCCTGCCCCAGAACCCCAAGGAAAGAATCGGTGCTAACTTTACTGCTCGGGCCTTTGGGAGGATGAATGCAAGTTGGCCCAGCCACTATTCTGGTATGCTCACACTGCAGTTCCCAAGGAGAAGGCTTGGAAAGGCTCTTACACAATTGCCATCACCCAGCAGGGCGATTTCTTATATGTACCTCACCAAGTCCCCACTTAGAAACTCTATGAAAAAGGAAGACAATTCTCACAACCTCCATCATTTCCATCTGCGACCTTAGATCCTCATACTCACTCATTTTTATGAACATTGCTCTTTGATCCAGACCCCTCGACAGGAAATTTGGGGCCAAGACATGGCCCAACTTTGTCTTTTATTTGCCCCTTTTCTGGGACCTGCCACTTTGTCGTGGTGGTCAACTAAAAGTGGGATTTGGCAAGATCTCACAGGGGAAAGATTATGAGATTTCAGTTGCTTCTTGTGTTTCAACCTCCTTTCTGATCTGGGAGGGGGAGAAAAAGCCAGCCCACGTGGTCGACTCAGAAAACAAGCCGAGATAAGAGCTTATTGACAGGCTAGGCTAGCAGGCCCTTCATTCACACCGCTTCAAAGACAAACACTTTCCGTTTGTCGATTTGTTTTAGGCCTTGCAGAATCTGCAACTCTGTGGCCTTGACTCTAAAAATAAATCTCCTGCTATAGTGACGAGGCTGTTGCAAAGAGGAAGGCATGCAGAGAAGGGAAGACGGAGGCAGGCAAAGCTGAGAGCAGGCGGGAGAGAAACCGAATACCCAAACAGGAAGAAGGGACACAGGGAAATGGCCCTGGCTGCTTCCTCCCAACCAACAGCCGGCCCCGTTGCAAAAGCCAGCAGCACCGGGAGGATGCAGCCACCAGGGCCTGGGGTTTATTAGAACCCAACCCTGCAGGAGGACTGCAGGCCTATCTAGCCATTTTGCCCTCTGTGACCCTGCTACTAACTGTGGTCTATAGACTGGGCTGATCAGCTGCCTCAGTGTCACCTGGGGGCTTGTTAGAAATGCAAATTCTCCAGCCCCACCCTCGACCTGCGGAACCCGAATCTGCATCTTAACAAGATCCCTGGGTGATTCATATGCGCATTAGTTCGAGAAGCCGGGGCCGGGTCCCTGGTGTTTCACCGAATGCAGTATAGATGAGTCAAACAGCCTCTTAATACTTCTCTCTGCAAACAAGAGGTGAGCTCCTCCCCCACTGAGGGCCTTACTTCGAGAACTTTGGATAGAGGAAGATAGAGGCTTCAGTTAGGTCTCTTGTGGAGAGCAGTTCATTTTGTGAGAATATTGCATTCCCCACCCACCCCCAGGATCATTAGGAATTTCTGACCCATTTTATGATCATCCAACATTCACACGGATGCAGGGTGCAAACTCATTAAAGGACTCGTTACTCCAAGGAGTCTCTCTTGGAACTGTCCTTTGGGTTCTTCCCTCCCACCCTCATTGCTTTGTTTCTCCTTTTCTGTCTGAAATGTTTCCCATCTCCTCATCTTTTTGAAACTCCATTTCACAGCCCTGATGCTGAGATTTTGATACATGCTGACACCCCCTCCCTCTTCATTCTCCCCTCCCCTTATGTCTCACTGACATATTTCAACTCCCTCCTACTGTTATCATCAGTTCTCTGAAGAGACCATCTTTTCCTCCTCTCTGCCTTGGTGGTCATAAACTCGGTTATTTAGTGTGGATTCTGGTTCCCCTCGCTCCTGCCGAGGCCAGGCAGGTGAACAATCAGGCCATTGTTTAGATGTGGAGCAGGTGACAAATAGTTATGGTTGCTCTTTGCTGGAATTCTAAATAGTGGCTGTCACTCTTCATTGACTATAAAATGTACAAATGTGAATGATAAGAAAGAACATAACTGTGCCCCATCTTATCAAATTTATTTTAGCTGTGCTTTAAAATCAATTTAATTTGTAAATTATTCATGGCATGTAGCAACTATTACAGACTTGCACTACCAAAACCTATGCTTTAAAGATTGTACTAACTTTTTCAAGGCATTCTGTAAATGCTTTTTATTATTTTTTATTATGGAAGTAATGCGTATCTATTTTAGAAAATGTGGATACTACAGATGAGCAAAAATAATTATTTTATTATTGTCACCTTTAATCCTATGACCAAGAAAATCACTGTTAACATTTTAGTATATATCATTTCAGTCTTTTTTCATTCTATACATATACACACTTACATGGACAGCTCTCTCTCTTTTTTAGTGTCGTTGTATGTGCCAGGTTGTCACCCAAAGTGGCCGCCATCAATTCCTTCCCCCCTTGTACTGGAGGCCTTCCCACCCACCGCGTTCTGGAGCAGCATCAGGTCTGCCCTCCAGAGCCAACTGTATGCATTCTTTCCGACTCTGCATTTGGTGACATCCTGTTGATAGCTTGAGATCAGCCATGCTAGAAAATGCTACCAATCAGGGTTTTGTTTTTGCTTCGTTTTTTTTCCAAGTCATGCGGTTGTTAAACATTTACCAGCATACTGCTTTGTCGTTAGATGCCCAAGGCCACCTTCGTGGGCACACGACCCGAGCAGTCACACAGGACCCTGTGATCAGAATGGCCTCACTTGGGTTTAATGCTCTGCTGTCTTCATCTTAAAATTCTTAATAATTTAATGTTTGAGCCCGTGCTTTGTAAGTGAAGTCTGATGGAACAACGGAGCATGCGCGTGAGTAGAGGAGATACAGACGATACGTGTGTCTGAGTTTTTTGTGGCTCCATTAGCATATGGTGTTGATGATGCCCCCTGAGCACAGAATTCTGGTGAGCCCACAATGCATGGGAGTTCAGCGAGATTCAATGCCAGTACAAGGTAAGCATTTTATATCTATGGAGGAAGTGGGGAGCTGACAGCCCTGAGAGGCCACACTTTCCATTTGAAACAGTACTTGATTCAGACGCAAAAAAAACAGAAGGCGATGATGGTATTTGAAAAAAACACAAATGACCAAGGCACCCTCTCATATTTTTTCTTGTGTTACTTCCATGTCTTAGCCAACCACTTACACTAAAAAGAGTGACATGGAAGGAAAGGGAAAGATAAAGCAGCCCATAATCTCTTTTCCTTCCAGTCCTTTCTGACTCATCGGTAAGCTGAAGGCACAGTCTTGGTAGAATGCAAGCATAGCAAGAAGTCAGATAACACAGTTTCCACTGTTCGGGTAAGAACAAAATACATATGCATGTATGAGCTCCGAAACACAAATTGTGTAATTTCAGTGATTCTGCATACTAGTTAAATGCTCTTATATTTGCATTTAAAACTGACATTGCACAATATATAGATAAATGGTACATTCATGTTAATAATTTACAATTTTAATTTTTCTTTACTTAGAAGCACATTAAATAGTAAATAAACACCATAAGTCAAGAAAGAGCACATGGGAGAAAGGAAAAAGCTTTATATTCCAGTGCCTGCTGTGGTTCGAATGTTTTTGTCTCCTCCAAAATTCATGTTGAAACTTAACCCCCAATGCAACAGTATTGGGGGGTGGGGCCTTTGGGAGGTGATTGAGTCATGAGGGCTCTGCCCTCATGAATGGGATCAAGTGCCCTTATAAAAGGGCTTGCGGATCACATGAGGCCAGGAGTTTGAGACCAGCCTGGCCAACCTGGTGAAATCCTGTTTCTACTAAAAATACAAAAAATAGCCGGGTGTGTGCCTGTAATCCCAGCTACTCGGGAGGCTGAGGCATGAGAATCCCCTGTACCCAGGAGGCGGGGGTTGCAGTGAGCGGAGATCCTGCCATTGCACTCCAGCCTGGGTGACAGAGCAAGACTCCATCTCAAAAAAAAGCCAGGGGGGTGGGGGGTGGGCCTTGATGGAGGGAGTTTGTCCCTTTTCACCCCTTCTGTCCCTTCTACCATGTGAGGACACAGCATGAGGATGCAGCAATAAGGCATCATTTTGGAAGAAGAGACAGGGCTGTCACCAAACATCAAACTTGCCAGCACCTTGATCTTTAACTTCTCAGCCTCCAGAATTGTGAGAAATAAATTTCTGTTCTTTTTTTTTTTTTTTTTTTTTTTTTCTGAGGTGGAGTCTTGCTCTGTCGCCCAGGCTGGAGTGCAGTGGCGTGATCTCGGATCTCAGCTCACTGCAACCTCCGTCTCCTGGGTTCAAGTGACCCTCATGCCTCAGCCTCCCTAGTAGCTGGGACTACAGGCGTACACCACCACATCTGGCTAATTTTTGTATTTTTAATAGAGTTGTTGGCCAGGCCGGTCTCGAACTCCAGACTTAAGGTGATCCACCAACCTCAGCCTCCCAAAGTGCTGGTATTACAGGCATAAGCCACCGCGCCTGGCCAAATTTCTATTCTTTAAAAATGACCCAGTCTTAGATATTTTGTTACAGCAGCAAAAACAAAGATGGAAACTTGAATGGCATTTATTCTTGTTTAGTTTTGGTTTTGTTTTCATCATGGGACCCTTCATTTTTATTTTGCAGTGGGCCTCTCAAATTGTGAAGCCAGCTGTGACCATGCCACTTCCCCCACTGTGGGATGGAGTCTATTCCTCTGCCTCTTGAATCTAGTCTGGCCTATGACTACTTTAACCAGTAGAATTCCATAGAAAAGGACTATGTCAGTTGCACACTTCACCTTGAAGAGGACTGGAGGTTTTCACTTCCTGCCTCTTGGAGCCCTGAGCCAGCATGAATAAAGTCTAGGCTACTCTGCTGGAGAGAGGGACATAAGGGTGTCAGACGTGTAAGGGAAGAAGCCACCTCACACACCTCAGCCCTAGCTGCCTTCTAACTGCAACCACCTGAGAGACCCCAGGCAAAAACCACCCAGCCAAGCTCTGTTGACCAACAGAATCATGAGAGATAATAAGAAATAACAATTATGTAATGCCACTAAGCTTCAAGATGACTTGTTCAGCAGTAAGAGATAACTAGAACAGTGTCCCTCCCCCTTTATAACCTGTGTTTTTAGATTTCAAAAAGAAAATTCTAGATTTATTTCTTCCAGGAAATCATAATGCTAAGTAGCAAATACTATGATGTACTTAAGAGTAGATCTCAAAGTGTTGTGTGCCTGAGATTTATTGGGCTGGGGCGGCGGGATGGGGGGATGCATTAAAAGTGCAGCTCCAGCCGGGCTAAGTGGTTCATGCCTATAATCCCAGCACTTTGGGAGGCCAAGGCGGGCAGATCATTTGAGGTTAGGAGTTCAAGACCAGCCTGGCCAACATGGTGAAACCCCATCTCTACTCATAATACAAAAATTAGCCGGGCGTGGTGGTGGGCACCTGTAGTCCCAGCTACTCAGGAGGCTGAGGCAGGAGAATTGCTTGAACCCAGGAGGCGGAGGTTGCAGTGAGCTGAGATCACACCACTGCACTCCAGCCTGGATGACAGAGAGAGACCCCGTCTCAAAAAAAAAAAAAAAAAGTGCACCTCCTCTGACTTCAGACCCCCAGATTCAGAGTCAGTAAATCTGGGGTTATGGCCAAGGAATCTGTATGTTTACAAGCCCCCACATGATCCTAAGGCAGGCCTTTGGTGAACCACAGTTTTCAGAACACTGTTTCAGGGAGTACCAGTCCATGGTGGCAATGGGATATTGTTTTCAGTGTCAGAAGATTCCTATAGCTGCCCCACATCAAATTTTAGTATTTGATGATGGCCTGGGTGGGTTAACTGAAATAAAGATGGCCTGCCCATCACAGAACTTTCCTCATCAGACATTTGAAAAACAACAGAGAAAGCAAAAGACAGACTACTGTTCTTACATGTTGAACAGAAACTTATTTGGTCAGAGTAAGTGTACTACTCATAGAAGCATACATGGGAGTTGAGAGAGAGACTACCCGTTTTCCGCCTGCACCAGTCTCTTCCTTTCTGTCATCATTGCCAAAAGAGACATGGGTGGCCCCAAAATGTCACTGGGTTTCAGTTCTTCAGAGGGAAATGCTTCTCCTGGCAATGACAGAAGTGCAAAAGGGCAAGCCCAACCACGCAACCACATTTCAAGCTAGAAGGACAAAAGGAGGAGATGGTAGAAATACAACCCAGAAGCTGAGGCCACCTGGCAAAAGCTGGCACCACAGAGGAGCCCCAGCTGCTGCACGGATGCCACTCAGTGCAGAGAATGGGGAAGAGTTACCCTGGCGTCCTCCTGCATCTGGCCCCTGACTTCCATCAGTGTCTCCCATTGGCCAGGCATACCAGGAAAGCAGAGGACATGGGTGCTGGGGAAATGGAGTTCTCTGTTGAGACAAAGCAGGGTGCGAAAGGGCAGGCATGGATCTGGGAGCAAACAGGTGACTGCAACAGCATTCACTTGGCCCACATCTGTCTGCACATCCAGGCAAGGCACTGCCCAAGCACTTTAGCGGTCACTGTCATTGCCCCACCCCTATCCCCTTGGCACTGACTGAGCCCAGGAAGAAGCATCTTACTGGAGACGCTTGCAGCTCTGCCTGAGGTCGTTTCCTGGCCACAGGAGCCTGCTCGGGCTGCCCACTGGGCAGGCTGAAGGCTTGGGGAGTTGGCGTTCTGGGAGTAACCCTTCATCAACAGTGTACAGGAGTTGGTGGCTACTTACTGCAGCTTTCTCACCCCTCCAGGTCCTCAGTGGGACTGGGTCCCAGCTGCTCACAGTTCTATCTGCTCATTAGTCAACATTCTGCGTTGACTTCCTCTCCTTCCTTTTCATACCCACTCCCATTCCAAATGAACTCCTTACATGGGTTTGTCCAGGACCTAACCCTAGGAGAAGCCAGTCTAAGACAAACACCCCAACTCAACTCACAGCCAGCATTCGTGCCTTGTTGCCAGCATGCCCCGCAGCAGCCCAGAACCAGAGTGGTGGCAGTAAACCAGCCCCCAAGGCCAGAGAAGGCAGGCCAGGGCTGGGCCTCCCTGTATCCCTCCCTGGGATTTACAACCCTCCAGCCCTATTTGGCTCCTCCCACCCACCACAGAACATCTTCCCTTTCTTTCCTTCCAAGACAGGAAGAGCAGGATGAGAGAGGCTCAGGGACCCCCAACAGTAGAAGTCAAGGGCAGACTTGGGCGTGGAACATTCTCCCACAATCTCTATCCCATTCCCACTGTCACACCCCATGATCTGCCCCCAGCACCCCACGAGAGGCCGCTCCTCCTCAGAGGGGAGTGAGTTAAGTGTCGCGTTACCAAGGAACTGCCACAGTAGCCACCAAAGTGACTGCTCGTTATTTGAACACTTTCTTCTATTTGACTGAATACAGGAAAAATGTCACAAATAGAATATTCATCATCCCCCTCGCGTGCCTTTCTTCCCTGCTTATCTCCCTGCTGTCATGTATGAATCCCGGCTTCAGGTTCATTTGGTATGTTGAGTGCATGCCCGGGGAGAGGATGCGCTGAAAGGCTTGCCCACATGCTCCGTGCCGCGCGACAGCCCTCCCTCCCCACTGGTGACACCCCACCAGACAAACGCCACTCACAGTGACCCTCAAGGGTAGGACACCGTCTGCCTAAGTGGAGGGGCCTTCTGCTCCATGCAGAGGGAACATAAAGGACCTGAGGAGCCTTCACAGCCATTTAGTGATTCTCGGCATGTCACTTTTACAGACACCTCAGCTTCCAGAGCTTTTATCCTCAGGTGCTTCTTAGAAGACGCAGGATGGCATCCCCACCCCACTTCAAACACCGTCTGTTTCAAGATCCTCAGAGGGGCTAACGCCGCCTGCCAATTTCTCAGCTAGAGTCATCAGCGTGCAGCGTCTCTCTCTGCCTCCTTTCCATCAGTGCCAGAGACTCCCCCAGCCTGCTCCTCCTCCAGCCAGGCCCCATCCTGCAGATTGCCATGTCAGGCTGCAGGGAACACATTTCTAGGACTGGAAAATCAAAGTACTTATTGCCCTGACAATTAGATATTATGTTCAACTGCAGTAACACAAACCTGAAAACCAATGGCTTAAACAAGGGAGGGTTTTTTTTCTTCTTTTTCTCCAGTAATATCATTCCAGAAGTGGGCCAGCAAGGGCTGATACGGCCAATCTATGAGGCCACCAAAGACCCAGCCTTTATCTCCTTCATTCTTAGGATATGACCATCACCCCATGCTCTTATTAATAAGATGGCCACTGAAACTCCAGCCATCACATCCAAATTCCTCACAGGATAAAAAAAGAAGGGCAGAATGGAGGTCCCAAGCTGAATGAGCCTCTCTTATAAAGAGCTTTCCCAGACATCCCACCCAAGAACTCCAGCCATACCTTGTTGGCAGGTCTGTGTCACATGACCATCCCTAGCTGCAAGGGAGGCTGGAAAATCTAAGCTTTTAGCTGAGCATGCTGCCATCATGCATGCAATTTCAGTTCTGTTAGTGTTATGGGCTAAGTTGCATTCCCTCCAAATTCATACGCTAAACTCTTAACCACCCACACCTCAAAATGTGACTGTTTTTGGAGATAGGGCCTTTACAGAGGTGATTAAGGTAAAATGAGGTCATTAGGTTGGGCCCGAATTCACTATGAGTGGTGTCGTTATGAAAAGAGGAAATTAGGACACAGACACGTGCATACAGGAAATACCATGTGAAGACACAGCAAGAAGACGGCCATGTGCAAGCCAAGGAGAGAGGCCTCAGAAGGAATCAACCCTGCCGAGACCTTGATCTCAGATTTCCAGCCTCCAGACTGTGCGAAAATCCATCTCTGTTGTTTAAGCCCCCCGGTGTGTGGTCCTTTGTTATGGCAGCCAGAGCAGACTAATCCAGATAGTAAGGAAGGAGAGAAGACCGGCTGTGGGTGGGCAATTAGCAAGACCTGGCGCATTTGGGGAGGCCAGGTCTTTATTACCTGGCCTTTTAAAGATATCTTTAAAGAACCTCGGCATACTTTTTCAAAGATCCCTTTTAAGATATTGTTTATCAGGTGGTGTCCTGAGGGCCTGCACCATCCCCACCCTTCCCGGCTCTCCCCAGCCTTTCTCTTCCCTAGAAATGCTTGTGTAAAAATTGCGGCCTCTCTGGAATGATTTGAGAAGTACTGAAATAGCCATCCCTCCCTTCCACTGGCCATAAATAGCCTGAAAGTCTAAAGTTAGTGCTTCATTCCTTTGGTTAATCCATTATCCGTATGAAAGTGCAAATTAACTGGCAAATGATCCAGGTCTCATGAGCCCAGAGCAGGTTTGGATGGAGGGAGAGAGCACGGGACAGGGTCAGGGGTGGGAAGGGAGAACCAAAAAGCCAGAGGCCAGGAGGGCACAGAAGTCCCAGGTGGGGCTGCTACCAGCAGAGGAGTCTCTCAAACACTGTGGGCCTGTCCTACTTTGCTAAAAGGGAACATGGGAAGGTGCTGGGGTTAGGATCCAAATTTTCCCAGGGAAGACCCTGTACCTCTGCCCCATCCTAATGAAACTACATTTAGACACCACCTTTCTACACCTTCACTCCCCTGCGTTCCCTCACTTGCCCTCCAAGCTTCTCTATGGGAAAGCCCTAGAGAGTTGGATTGGGATGTCCTGCCTCCCCTTGGGTGCCCATGACACTGGTTCCCTCATGTGGGATGTCACAGACATGAGCCTCTGCCTTTGCTGAGTATGACAGAATATCTTGAAGAATTCTTTCAGAAAATGTTAAACTTCCCAAGTCTTTTTTTTTTTTTAATATAGAGATGGGGTCTCACTATGTTGCCCAGTTTTGTCTCTAACTCCTGGGCTCAAGTGATCCTCTGGGATTGCAGGCATGAGCCACCACACCTGGCCCCAAGTCTTTTATTTACTCATTTATTTATTTTCTTTTTTGAAACAGGCTCTATCACCCAGGCTGAAGTGCAGTGGCACTATCACTTCTCACTTGCAGCATCGACCTCCCATGCTCAGGTGATCCTTCCACCTCAGCTCCCACCTCACCTCCCACCTCAGCTCCCACCTCACCTTCTACCTCCCACATGAGTAGCTGGGACTACAAACACACACAACCACGCCTGGCTAATTTTTGTATTTTTTTGTAGAGACAGGGTCTCTCTATGTTGCCCAGGCTGCTCTTGAACTCCTGGCCTCAAGGGATCCATCTGCCTCAGCCTCCCAAAGTGCTGGGATTACAGGTGTGAGCCACTGTGCCTGGCTCCAAGTCTTGTCTTTTCTTTTTTTTTTTTTAAACGGAGTCTTGCTCTGTCGCCCAGGCTGGAGTGCAATGGCATGATCTCGGCTCACCACAACCCCTGCCTCCCGGGTGCAAGCGATTCTCCTGCCTCAGCCTCCCATGTAGCTGGGATTACAGGTGCGCACCACCAAGCCCAGCTAATGTTTTTTGGGGTTTTTTTGGTTTTTTTTTTTTTTTGTATTTTTAGTAGAGACGGGGTTTTGCCATGTTGTCCAGGCTGGTCTCATACTCCTGACCTTCTTGGCCTCCCAAAGTGCTGAGATTACAGGCATGTGCCACCATGCCTGGCCCCAAGTCTTTTCATGTCCAAAAATATATTTAATTTGCCCTCCCACTTGAATATTAATTGGCCAGTGTGCTGGCATTTACTCGTTATCACTCCACACTATACCTGCCCTTTTAAACTCAGCTCCATAGCGCTGGGGCTAGGAGCCTGCAAACTACATTTCCCAGCTGCCTTCCTGTTAGAGTCAGCCAAGAGGGGGCACTGGGAGGATATGGAAAAGCAGGAGGAATGGAAAAGCTTCCAGCTTCTGGTTCCAACAGGGTGTCGTTGCTCAAATCTCAAAACGATTGTCCTCAGAAGTTTGAAGACCTCACTCCATTGTCTTCTAGCATTCCCGCTGAGGTCTTTAACACCCAGTTACTACATTTCATCTTTCTGGAGGATTTAGACTTTTTTTTTTTTCATTACCCTTGGAGTTCAGAAATCTTGATGCCTTTAGGGATGGGCCTTTTATAATTCTTCTTGTTTGGCATTTGGTCTGTTCTTTAAATCTAAAGATGGAAGTTTTTCCCCAGCTCAGGGAAATTGTTTGTTCTGTCACTACTTAGATTATCTCCTCTCTTACAGACTCTCTGTTCTTGGCTTCTGAGAATTCCTATTAGATAGAGAGTTAAATTTCAGGTCCTGCCCCATGTCTCTTAATTTTTCTCTTACACTTAAAAAAAATCTTTCTATCTGTTTTGCATTCTTTGAGAGAATCTCTCAACCCTGTCATCTATTCAGTCTTCAGCCATGGTCACTTGGCTACTCAGTCTTTCCAATGAGCTTATTATGTTAGCAATTGCACTTTTTGTAATTTCAAGAACTCTGACATATTCTTTTGACAGCAGTCAGCTCTCTATTTATGGATAGTACTGCTATTTCATTTAAATATCTCTCTAGATCCTGAGAGAATTCTGTAGGGATTAGTTCTTTTGTTTGTTTAGTTTGGTGCCTCTCTTTCACGATGTTGGTTTTCCTCAAATATGTTTGATAACTCTTTACTCTCTGTTCCTGTTATAGATGAAGGTCCAGGCTTATCTATAGTGGAGGCTGCTGTGTATTTTCTACACTCCAGTGAAAAATGCCTGGTCTCATGACAGCAAAAGCAAGCGATGGTTATGAAAGCCCAAACTCATTGCTGTTTTGGTGAAGAAGGGCTTGGATCAAGCCACTTTTCCTTTTAAAATGTTTAGGTACTGTCTTATTTTGAGCTGCTATGACAAAATACTATAGACTAGGTGGCTTATTAAATAATAGCAACTTTCTTAAATAATTGATTAAATAATAAAAAATAAATTATAAATAAAAAATAAGGCCAGGCACGGTGGCTCATGCCTGTAATCCCAGTGCTTTAGGAAGCTAAGAGGAGAGGATCACTTAAGATTAAGAGTTCCAGACCAGCCTGGACAACACAGCGAGACCCTGTCTCTACAAAAAATTTAAAAATTAGCTGGGTGTGGGGGTAGACACCTATGGTCTCAGCTACTCAGGAGGCTGAGGTGGGAGGATCACCTGAGCCCAGGAGGTCGAGGCTGTAGTGAGCTGTGACTATGCCATTGTACTCCAGCCTGGGCAAAAGAGCGAGACCCTGTCTCTAAAAAGAAAAGAAAAGAAAGTGGATAAACTGTGGTACATTCACACAACAGAATACTACTTAGCAAATAAACTAAATGAACTACTGGCTGCACACACAACCTAAATGAATCTCACCAATGCAGTGTTGCACATGAGAAGCCAGATTTGAGAGTCCGTACTGTATGATTCCATTTAGAGAAAGGTCAAAAACAGGCAAAATTCATCTGTGATGTTAGAAGTCTGTGTAGTGGTCACCCTTGGGGGAGGCGGAGAATAGTAACTGGGAAGGGGCATGAGGTGGGGTTCTGGGGACCTGATTATATTCAATTCCTTGTCCTGAGTGCTGGTTACACAGGTGTGCCCAATGTGTAAAAATATACTCACTGTCTGCTTATATGTATGCATTTATGTATGTATATTTTGCTTTGATTTAAAAATTAAGCTGGGTGCAGTGGCTCACACCTGTAATCCCAGCACTTTGGGAGCCCGGGAGTTTAAGACCAAACTGGGCAATATAGTGAGACCTTGTCTCTACAATTTTCTTTTTTTTTAAGTTAGCCGGGTGTGGTGGTGCGTGCCTGTAGTCACAGCTACTCGAGAGGGTGAAGTAGGACCATCACTTGAGCCCAGGAGGCAGAGGTTGCAGTGAGCCCTGATCATGCCACTGCACTCCAGCCTGGGCGACAGAGCGATACATTGTCACAAAAAAAAAAAAAAAATGACAATATATAGACAAGATTGGCTGTGGGTTCATGGTTACTAGGGCTGGATGAAGGGTACATGGTGGCTTATTACAGTGTTTAGTCTACTTTCAGGTGTTTTAAAAACTCTCCATAATAAAAGAAATTTTCTTAGGTGACCTTATTTTAAAAATACATATTTTCCCCATGGGGGTGGGGGAGGATTGTGATTATTGTTTTTAGTTGGAAGATGGGGGGATAATATCCAAATGCATTGCCCTATGCTTTTTTCTATACTAGCAAGGGTAGATTCCCTAGCTAGGCCCACTTCTCCATTTAAAGACCCTTCAATCTTTCTGTCACCTCTCTCCTCAGTTGCCCTCCACATCCCCAGGAAACTGGCCTATACATTCAGGGACAATTGTTTTCACAAGAAGAAAGCTGTCCAGAGCTTCCATTAGCTCCTATGCATTTTTATTGATTTATACCTGCCTTGTTCCAAAGATGTATTTAAGGTTTACAAAGATGCATACAATAAAACAGCATAAAATAAATTAGCAGTGAATTAGAGCAAATGACGTAAAGGGAAAACAAGGAGAGGAAAATAAGATGGAGCCAAGAGTGAGGTGATTACACAAAACACCTGCCATGAAACCTACTGCACTCACTGGAGACAGAACACAAGTTTGAGGCTGAGTTCCCCAGCAGCCCAGGGGAAAAAGGAAGCCGGGTTGCACTGTGACTTATATCACTGAGCCGAGTCAGTGATATAAAAACAAAGCACAGTTGGGAGAAGCACAGTTATTCCTAACATGGAGATCAGGGAGGCAAGTTTTTGCCATAGATTATCATAAATATAGTATCGCAAACAACATTCTCACATTACACAGGGCAAAAGAACACACAAGACTGTCTTAACCTCACACCACCGTATTAGTATACTGCAACAAAAGCAATGATGCTGTTCAGGGAAAACTATGCCGCAGTGACTAACAGGGGTCTTACACTAAGGTGGCTTCACAAGGGACAGACTCTGGAATATCTCATGCAAAATTTCTTAGCCTGGAAACCATGCACCAGGATTCAGGGGTTCAGGAATCCTTGGCACAGTAAGCAAAAGTGTGTGCATCTGTGCACTTTTTCCAGGACTGGGTCCATAGGTTTCATTGCATTCTCAAAGGTGTCAGTGAGTCCAAGAAAAGTGAAGAATTACCCACATGGAGGAAAAGCAGCAGCACACACTTCCAAACTTCTCCATAAACTGCTTCTCCCTCACTGATGGCACATGACTTCTTACAGTTACCAGTGAGGTGTGGAAATGAAGATTTGACATTCAATGAAGCTGGGGTAGGAGTCTCCTCCTGTGAGGATGAGCTGATTCAGAGCCAGTCTCCAACTAGAAGGCCCCCTACCCCTGCTCAGAGAGTTGCCGGGGAGCCCCCAGGGGCTGGGTAACTTTGTGGCAATGGAGTGATGGAGGTGCCCCTGTGGTTCCAAGCCATCAAGCAGGGTTACAATAATCTCTACTGGGGAATTTTTCTTCTAATTTGAGACAATGATAACTAAACACCCACCTAAATCATTTTTTAAAAGTCATTAATCTCTGATCGTGTGACTTCCTAATGAATTCTCCAAGCTCAACTAGTATAAAATGTGTTCCAAGGTGACCCAGGTGATTAGCTGCTGGGGTTATAAGCCAAGCACCAGGTACAAACTGGGGAATCTCTGCCACCAACAATGGCTTCCAATCCAAAACAACTAAACTGTAGTTCTCCTTTCTGCCAATAATTAGATGAAAGTTGTTTATTAAAGCCATTGCTGGATGTCATTACTGATAATAACAATGGCTAGTATTTATTAAGCATGTATTACATGCCAGGCACTGTATTTTCTTATGTGATCCTCAGAACAGTGCTCTGACTGGGCGGCTGACTAGCCCATCATTCCCATTTTTTTTAATCTTTTTTTTTCTTTTTAAGAGATGGGGGTCTCACTGTGTTGCCCAGGCTGGAGCACAGTGAGTATTCACAGGCGAGATCCCACTACTGATCAGCAGGGGAGTTTTGACCTGCTCCGTTTCCGACCTGGGCCAGTTCACCCTTTCTTAGGCAACCTCGTGGTCCCCCGCCCCTGGGAGGTCACCATATAGATGCTGAACTTAGTGTGGACACTTGATCAGCATAGCGTGCTACAGCCCAGAAGTCCTTGGCTCAAGTGATCCTCCCACCTCAGCCTCCGGAGTAGCCAGGACCACAGGCATGCACCACTATGCCTGACCCATCGTTGCTATTTTACAGATGGGCAATTCTAGGTTTAGAGAGGTAAAGTAATTTTCACAAAGTCAAAATGTAAGCCAAGATTTTTCTCTCTCTTTTTTTTTTTGGCTGAGCACAGGGTACTTTATTGATGGTATATGACAAGGTGGGGCTCCCTAGGCCCCTCCCCTCTTCAAGGGGTCTACATGGAAACTGTGAGGAGGGGAGATTCAGTGTGGTGGGGGACTGAGTGTGGCAGGGACTCCCCAGCAGTGAGGGTCTCTCTCTTCCTCTTGTGCTCTTACTGGGGCTGGTGGTCCAGGGGTCTTACTCCTTGGAGGCCATGTGGGCCATGAGGTCCACCACCCTGTTGCTGTAGCCAAATTCATTGTCATACCAGGAAATGAGCTGAAAAAGTGGTTGTTGAGGGCAATGACAGCCCCAGCATTGAAGGTGGAAAAGTGGGTGTCGCTGTTGAAGTCGGAGGAGACCACCTGGTGCTCAGTGTAGCCCAGGATGCCCTTGAGGGGGCCCTCCGATGCCTGCTTCACCACCTTCTTGGTGTCATCATATTTGGCAGGTTTTTCCAGACGGCAGGTCAGGTCCACCACTGACACGGCAGTGGGGACACGGAAGGCCATGCCAGTGAGCTTCCCGTTCAGCTCAGGGATGACCTTGCCCATAGCCTTCGCAGCGCCAGTAGAGGCAGGGATGATGTTCTGGAGAGCCCCGTGGCCATCACACCACAGTTTCCCGGAGGGGCCCTCCACAGTCTTCTGGGTGGCAGTGATGGCGTGGACTGTGGTCATGAGTCCTTCCACGATACCAAAGTTGTCATGGATGACCTTGGCCAGGGGTGCTAAGCAGTTGGTGGTGCAGGAGGCATTGCCGACAATCTTGAGGTTGTTGTCATACTTCTCATGGTTCACACCCATGACAAACATTGGGGCATCAGCAGAGGGGGCAGAGATGATGACCCTTTTGGCTCCCCCCTGCAAATGAGCCCCAGCCTTCTACATGGTGGTGAAGACGCCAGTGGACTCCACAACGTACTCAGCGCCAGCATCGGCCCACTTGATTTTGGAGGGATCTCACTCCTGGAAGATGGTGATGGGATTTCCATTGACGACAAGCTTCCCATTCTCAGCCTTGACAGTGCCATGGAATTTGCTATGGGTGGAGTCATATTGGAACATGTAAACCATGTAGTTCAGGTCAATGAAGGGGTCATTGATGGCAACAATATCCACTTTACCAGAGTTAAAAGCAGCCCTGTTGACCAGGCGCCCAGTACAACCAAATCTGTTGACTCCGACCTTCACCTTCCCCATGGTGTCTCAGGGATGCGGTTCGGCTGGCGATGCAAAAGAAGATGCAGCTGACTGTAGAACAGGAGGAGCAGAGAGCCGAGCCAAGATTTTTCTGACTTACTTGTCTTTGGCCTTAACCACTACACTGTGACATTTATGAATATGAAACTTTCAGCTCACCAGCAGTGGTATCAAAAGGTTAAGAAATGAGTTTAAAAGGTGGGGAGAGGCAGTGGTAAGGGAGAAGAAAGTCTTGCTTTATGCCCCTGAAAATACTTGTCATATCCATTAGAAGGCCGTTCTCCCTATTTCAATGGTCTATTGCTGTATAGCAAACCACCCTAAAACGTGGAGGCATATGTAGGGGAGAAAAGATTTCTTTTCTCATTCATCACTGGGTTCATGGATGAGGCACCTAAAACAAGATTGATTAACAAGAGAAAAGCATACAAATGTATTTCATATACGTTTTACGTGACATGAGAGTACTCAGAAATGAAAACCTAAAGAAATGGGTAAACTTGCAAATTTTTATGCTTAGGTTTGATGACGAGGTGGCTGGTCATGGAGAAGTGTGATTGCACAAAGAATGTATGATCCAATGGTAGTAAACTGGGGTGGGGAGAGGAACTTTGCAAGCCTGTTTATTCAGGTTCCTCTCTGCGTCCCTGTGTCTTCAGACATAAAGAAGTTCCTTTCTGTTGGCTATTGAAAGGGTACCTCTCACATGAGGGTCTTATGACCTGCTTCATGGAAAAGTCAAAAAATTATTTTCCAGGTTTTATGGCCTGCTTCAGGGGAAAAGGTTGGGAGAAGATCAGAAAGTCCTACCTGCTTCTGTGGTTTTCTCAAATGCCAAGGTGCCATATTTTGGAGTAGTGGGTCCTGAACCCCATCCCATAAAACAACAATTTATGATAGCCTCTCATAGTTCTGTGGATTGACTGGGCTCAGGTGGGTGGCTCTTGCTTGGGGTCTCTCATGCAGTTGCAGTCAGGAACTGGCCGGGGCTGGATTCCTCTGGAGATTCAACTGGGCTGGACATCCAAGATGGTGCCTGCACAGGCGCTGGCAGTTGACAACAGCTGTCATCTGGGAAGTCAGCTGTCTACCAGAGTGCCAACACCTGGACTTTCCATGTGACTTGGGCTGTGAAATTTGAATTTCAGATAAACAATTAATAATTTTTTTAGTATAAGTTTGTCCTGGCCATGCACGGTGGCTCACACCTGCAATCACAGCACTGTAGGAGGCTGAGATGGGCGGATTTCTTGAGCTCAGGAGTTTGAGACCAGCCTGGGCAACACGAGGAAACCTCATTTCTACAAAAAATACAAAAATTAGCTGGATGTGGTGACACATGCCTGGAGTCCCAGTCACTGGGGAGGCTGCGGTGGGAGGATTGCTTGAGCCCACAAGGTTGAAGCTGCAGTGAGCCGGGGCCGCATCACTGCACTCCATCCTGGGTGACAAAATGAGACCCTCTCTCAAAAAGAAAAAGAAAAAAGAAAAAAAGAAAAAAAAGTTTGTCCCAAATATTACACAGGACATACTCATACTTAAAAAAAAAATCATTGTTTATCTGCAATTCAAACTGGGGAACTGGGGACATATTTATTCTTAAAAATTCTATAATGTATCTGAAATTCAAATTTAACTAAGAGTCTTGTATTTTTCTTTATCTGGTAACCCTACCTAGGAGACCATTTTTCTACCATTCTCAACTATTCGTGGTTTGCGTGGAGTCAGCCTTAACATCTGTATTCGCCTTCTCTTGCTATGTAACAAATTATCAGAAACAGTGGCCAGCTCACAGTTTCATGGGTCAGAAGTGGCTCAGCCGGATTCTCTGCTTAGAGCACTTAGCACATTAGGCTAAAATCCAGGTGTCAACAGGGCTGTGTTCCTTTCTGGAAAATCTGGGAAAGAACGCCCTTCCAAACTCACTCAGGTTGTTGAGAGAATGCAGTTTCTCCTCACATTTTCCACGTGGTCCCCTCCATCTTAAAGTCAACAAGGGCACTTGAAGTTATTCTTGTGCTTTTATTTTTTTATGATTTTTTCTTCTCTTTTCTCTTCTGCCACCAGCCAGAGAAAGTTCTCTGCTTTTAAGGGTTCGTGTGATTAGATTAGGCCCACTCAGATAATCTCCCTTTTTAAAGATCAGCTGTGCTATATAACATAACACAACCATGGGAGTGAAATCTCATCACATTTACAGTTTCCAAGGCGTAAGGGGTATCTTCGTTCTTTTGCATTGCCGTAAAGGGATTCCTGAAGCTGGGTAGTTTATAAAGAAAAGAGGTTTGTTTGGCTCACAGTTCTGCAGGCTGTACAAGAAGCATGGCTCCAGCAGCTGCTTCTGATGAGGCCTCAGGCTGCTTCCACTCATGGCTGAAGATGAAGGGGAGCCAAGGTATGCCAAGACCATGTGACAAAAGAGGAAGCAAGGGGGGTGGGGTAGAGGTGCCCGGCTTTATTTAACAATCAGCTTTCATGGGAACTCAGACAGCAAGAACTCACTCATTACAGTGAGGACAACACCAACACCAAGCCATTCATGAGGGACCCAGCCCCACGACCCAGACACCCCCCACCAGGCCCCACCTCCAGCACTGGGGGTCACATTTCCACATGAGATTTAGAGGGGCCAAATAAACTATATCTATATCCAAAATATATCCATATCCAAACTATAACATGGGACATGGGATCTTGGGGGCCATTCTTAGAAATTTTGCCTGTCACACCTCCAGACCTAGGGGTAGGCCCTGAGAGTCTTAAGCCGATGGATGCTTCTGATGTCCACCTGAAGCCAGTGGTGACTGGTGTAGGGATTGGCATGTAATCCAATCAGAGCCAATGAGATGGAAGAACATGTTTGCCCAGGATTGAGGGAAAGAATGTTTTCTCTTCCACAGGATTGGGCGCTACCTGGATATAGGTCTGGAGGCACCACCATCTGAAGACCATGATGGGTGGGCTGGAAGCTAGCAGGGACAGCCACAGAGAGCTTGACAGGGAGCCTGCCCAAGGGAGCAAAGCCGAAAACTGGGTTGGTAATGTCATCACAGGGCTAACTCAGGCCACTCCAGGACCCTACTCTACCTGTTTACTTGTAATTCACGGGGGACAGAATGAGGGTGGAAAGGGTGTTGTACAATCCCCTTCATGCCTAAGAAGCTTTAGTAGGTTTTTCCTATCATCTGCACATCTGCAACTGAAACATTCATATATATATTTGTTTTATTATAAGTGTGCAAAGATCTTTATGCATTGGGCAAAATAGCCATTTCTTTATGAGAATAGTTCCTCAAACTCACTCTTGCAACCACCATCCATCAAGACACAGGAAAAAGGAATGCAGGGATTTAGGAATGCTATACTTGCTTCTCTTCAACTTCAGCAGCAAAGGTAGGAACGTTCTCAAGATGCTCCTGACAATAATTATGTTGTCCTAAGCAATAGGATGTTGGAGAGTATGGGGGCCTGATGCACAGGCCTTCAAGTTCTCAAGGTGTTTCATCTTCTCAGTTCAGGCACAATGTTCTCGGTGAAACCATGCCAGGCACAGGAGCATCCTCTTCACCCGATTGGGTACACAGGGCCGACCAAAAATGGTGATTTCCACTAGGTTCCCAGAGTCCACTATGCCCACTGTCAGCAGGGCCTGGATCATCCACTCCATTTCTGGAGTTATGGCTCCATCTGGGCCAAAGATCTCATCCGCCAGCCATGCCTCCAGGTAGAACACCAAAGGATCTCTCAGTTCCTGCACTGGAAACCACCCGAAACATTCTTAACTGATACAAGAGTGATGTCACTAACCTGTGTGCAGCATTTCTGGCTCTTGGTAGACAATTTCAAACTTGGTAGACGATATCAAACAAGTGCCAGATGAGTCTCTCAGTTACAAAAATGCAGGTGTGAACCTGTGCTAGGTTACTGGTAATCCAACAGCAGGAAAATTTCTCCCAAATAACTCCCAGAGAGCATCAGGTCTCCAATAGTTTTGTGAAGACTGACCCCCTAATTTTTCTAACCTCTTCAGGTGAGCAGCCAGGCTGACTCAAAGGTTAACAAGAGAAAAAGCAATGTGCTTGGCCTAACTCATTGTCACCTGCCCTTTCTGGAACTTTCTCATGTCTTTCAATTACCTGCCCATTCACTTTTCCAGGACTTTGTCAGGAAAAAAGTTCTTGTGGAACTTTAGCCTGGTGTTACAGTTCTGCCAGTACCTATGGGCATTGACAGCTCTGGGGGAGAGGGGTGTCTTTAAACAACATAAAAAAGCAGGGACTCTTGGAGTCCTGAAACCTCATCTCTAAATAACTAGGTTCTCTATCTCCCCAAGATAGGAAGGACTTTGGTCAGTGGAATTCACTTTCATTGAGCAGCTAGTAGGTGTCAGAGACTACATGATAGTGATAACACAAACACACAAAATACTATATACACATAAGGCCGGGTGTGGTGGCTCTCACCTATAATCCTAGCACTTTGGGAGGCCAAGGCAGGAGGATCACTTGAGCCCAGGAGATAGAGACCAGCCTGGGCAACACAGCAAGACTCCCTCTTTACCAAGAGTAAAAATTAAAAAATACTATATACACATGCACATTTTGAATCCTACAGCATCTGAGTGAGGAAGGGGTATGTTTTCACTCCTTTTAAAGATGAGAAAATTGAGATTCAGATAGGTAACTTAACTTGCCCCAGGACCCAAAGCAAGTGGGAAAAGAGGCAGGATTCACACAGGTGGCCACCTAACTTCAGGCAGTACGCTCCAGTACCTGGCCCTGAGCTGGGCGAATGAAAACTGACTGGGGCAAGAACCTCAAATTGTGTTTTGTTTTGTTTTGTTTTGTTTTGTTTTGTTTTTTGTGGGGGGGGAGTCTTGCTTTGTTGTCCAGGCTGGAGTGCAGTGGCACAATCTCGGCTCACTGCAACCTCTGTCTCCTGGGTTCAAGAGATTCTCCTGCCTCAACCTCCTGAGTAGCTGGGATTACAGACATGTGCCACCACACCCAGCTCATTTTTGCATTTTTAGTAGAGACGGGGTTTCACCATGTTGGCCAGGCTAGTCTTGAACCCCTGACCTCAGGTGATCTGCCTGCCTCAGCCTCCCAAAGTGGTGGGATCACAGGTGTGAGCCACCATGCCTGGCCAATTGTGTGGTTTTAATCCTTCCAATAATCCTGAAAAACTAGGTATCATTAACATTGGCCCCATTTTACAGATGAGGAAACTGCTTACAGAGTAGCTTTTTCAATGTCACAAAATGAGTACAGAGTTAGAGTTTGAGCCTAGGGCTTGTAGATGCGAGGAGAGAGGCTCAGAGCAGAACTGGGCAGAAACTTGGAGTCAGAGATCTGATAATACTCTGGTGTCATTCACTCATCCATTTATCAGTTCACTCATTTGTGCATCTAGTTATTTATTGAGCAACCCTTGTGTGTTATGCTGTGAGAAAGGCTCATACCACTGAACTTTGCCCTCAAGAGATTTACAGTCTATCAAGACAGATGATTTTTTTTTGTGCGTGCCCAAAAAGAACATTCTAGCAGGGGGTGTGGCAGGAGCAGAATCCAGAAACAGAGCAATGGCAGAGTTCATTGCGGGGAACCGAACCGACCCCACTTTCAGTATTTCAACAGAAAGCAATTTAATACAGAGAATTGAATGTTAACCACATCATTGAAAGAGCTGTGGAGAAGACACTTAGGCTGGCCCTCCAGAAATGACCCCCAGGACTGACCCTCCAGGGGAGCCACTCCCTCAGCCACAATCAGAAAACTGGGAATCAGAAGTTGCCAGTGGGACTAAGGAGTTCAAGAACATAGCCAGAGCCACAATCTAAGGATCAAAAAGCTGCTGGTACCCAGTTCAGGAAACTGGAGTGCAAAGCCTGGCTGCTGCCACTGTGTCTCACCACCTACAAACTGGACATTGGACTACTACCACAGAAAATTCCACATCTCTACAACCTTGCTTGCATTCAAAAGGCCAGCCAAAGGTACAGAAATATGACCTCCACCTCACTTCCATCTCCCAAATCTCTGTCAGTCACAGCACACACCTCTGCTTGGTAGAAACTATTCTGCATCCTGAACCCTAGTTGCGAGGGAGTCTGGAGAAAGTGGTGTTTTAGCTTCTGCTCTTCAGGAAGGCACACAGATGGAGGTGGGAGCCAAGCACTGACAGTCGATAGTGAGCTGGTGAACCGCCCCCACCCCTCAAAAAGAAAAAAAACCCGATGTGTAGCAGTTGCCAATTTCAATGGTGTAAATACTCTCATGGTGGCTAATTTTAAGCTACCAATGTGATGTCACTGAACTGAGAGTTGGAAAGAGGTATGTAAAATTGGCTTTCACAATTCAGTACAAACCAGCTCCAGCACACCACCGCTAACAGATCATATCCAGTTTATGTCTGAGGCAACGGGGAGAGGAGATGGAATAAGAGAAGGATTTAGGATGCTTTGTTTGTTCCAATTTAAGTAAAGTCGAATTTCCCACTCTTGTTCCACACTGCCCCGTTGACGGCTGCCTTACCACCTTACTCTGTGGGTTATGCTGGCTTCTTTCTCAGTGCTAAGAAACTGATCTGTGTGAGACCTGGTGCAGTGGCTCACGCCTGTAATCCCAGCACTTTGGGAGGCCGAGGCGGGTGGATTGCAGTGTTGGGAGATTGAGACCATTCTGGCTAACACTGTGAAATCCCGTCTTTACCAAAAATACAAAAAATTAGCCTGGGCGTGGTGGCACGCACCTGTAGTCCCAGCTACTCGGGAGGCTGGGGCAGGAGAATTGCTTGAACCTGGGAGGCAGAGGCTGCAGTGAGCCAAGATCGCGCCACTGCACTCCAGCCTGGGTGACAGAGCGAGACTCTGTCTCCAAAAAAAAAAAAAAAAACAAACAAAGAAAAGAAAAAGAAACTGATCTGTGTAGGTTGCAGCCCTGACTGATGGAAGGAACACAGCCAGTGAAATTAGAGCTTCCCCACAGATGGGAGACCGACTCCAACGCTGCACTCCCAAGGTGCTGGCAGATTAAGTTTCGTCATTCTCCATTTTCCCCCAAATGTTTGCAAGATGGCAACACCAGGGAAGTGGAGGACACTAAGTGACAAGAGCCAATAAGGAGGCCACTTGCTGATCAGTGTGAAGGAGAGAATCTTTCGGGCCCTTCCTTTTTTTGCAGGGGAGGGGAGCTTTTGTTTATATTTAGTTAGAGAAAAATCCTCAAGCTCAACCACTGTGAATTATTGAACCAAAGATAAACTTCAAAAGGAGCGTGAAAGACACTGGGAAAGAGAAAAAAAATGATAACAAAAAAAATAAGGATCTCAATTTAAATTGGTTCTGTGCATACAGGGAAAGAAGGAGGTGGCTTTATTTTTTAACTAAAAAAAAAACAAACACTTGGTGGCTGGAGCAAGAGTTAACTCAGGACCAGATGGGACATGGCTGGGGCCTCCCAGCGGAGCTCGAGCTAAGAGATATGGCCTGGCCTCCTTAGAAAGTTCTAATTGGCTTAGGCCAACAGTAGTGTGGGAACACGAACGGGTGGGGGGTGGGGGTGCCATATATAAAAAGTTACAGGACAGTTCATCTACCTCAAGTGTCTTACAAGAGCACACCTCTTGAATTTTAACGACTGGAGTTACGACTGGGCAATTAACCCCATGCACAGTCGCCCTCCACCCAAGACAGCCAGAGACAAAAGGCAGAGATGCTAACAGGCTCTCTGGGGTCAATAGAGTCAGGCTTTCACCCTCTTCCTGGGCAGAAGGAAACGGCTTTTCTTTTTATACCAGTGTCTCCAAAAAAGAAAGCACACACTCAAAAGAACTGCTGTATAACTTATTGTTTTATAAAAACCCATTCTCTTTCTTTCAAATGTACTGTAATTTTAAATGTTTAGAGAACAAGTGGTAAAAATCCTTTTAAAAATCTGAAAGACCTGAAGCAGGCTTTAAGCTGCTAGGAGCATTGGCTATTTACCCAATAATAATTAGCCATTCAAGGCAAAAATCACTTTTCTACCCAGGCCAGGAAACAGTGGGGGAATGAGTTACTGAATGAAGTTTAGAGCATAGTTTCCGAGGAACTGCTGTCTCGAGTTTATGCAACACCTTGGAAATGAGTAGTATTTTGCTATTTGGCCCCCACTCCAATCCAGCCCCGTTCCTTTCTGACCAAGGCAGAAAAAAATACAGTGGGGACAGCCTGTACCTGAGAAAGCCCCTAGGCGCTGGGGGCAGCTATTGCTCTTTGTAAAAAAAAATAAGGGTGACAAAGGTGTGAGTGGATCACTAGGATGGAATTAAGATGCCCTAATTTCAAATAGAGTGGCTTCCGATGTCCAAGCTGCCAGGAAAGCAGTTGCAGAGACAGAAGGGATAGGAGCATGTATAATCCCAAAGCTCTAGAGAGAGAGAGAGAGAGAGAGAGAGAGAGAGAGAAAAAGGTTTATTAAGTTGTGATCCTAAAGCTCTCAAGTCATGTGGCACAAGGTATGGGCTCTCTAGTCCCTTTTCAAAGGCTTACTTGAGCTTGTCTCTCTTGGTTATATACAACCATAGACGGCTATGTGGGGTTTAGTTAAATAATTTATGTGATTGTTTTTAATAGAAAGTTCACTCCTTATAGGAAAATCAATAATGGCTACATCGTGTCCTACTTTTGTGCAGGCGTGAGTTGAATCTATTCCCTTGGACCCCCGCTGCCCATGATGGGTGTTCAGCTAGGAGGGTTGGCACTCCAAGCTGTAGGACAAATACTGAGGAGAAATAGGCAGAGGAGAGAGACTTGTTCCCAGCCAGGAGCAAGTCTTGCAAAACTAAACCTTTTCAGCATTAGCCATATGACCATGCAGGACCAGCTCTGTGGGCAAGCCAATAGTGCAGTCACAGGGCTCCCACGCTCAGAAAGGTCTGGTACTTGGGGTTTCATGCCCTGTGGTGAATCATTCTCTCTTTTGTAAGTGAAGTCCAATGGGGCAGTGGAACATGATCTGGGAGCTTGAAGCCTCGGCTCATACAGGGTCCCACCTCTCGCACTTCCCAGCCTCCTTAGGATAGGTTTTTGGCAGCCTGCTCCCCATCCTCTGGTGTCCCGACCCTGCCCAGCCTCTCCCTCCCTGCCTACCCACCTAGCAACCACTGGGGCTCTCTTCCCCTGGGGGAGGGTCAGGGTGGCACCCCCAGAATTGGCATCCAGCAGGCCACTTGGCCTGGAGCAAGCCCTTCACCTGCTCCTATCCTAGCCATGAGGTTGCCATCCCTTAGGGGTCACCCCTCCCTTATGGGTGGGGGCAGCTTTCCTCTGGGAAGGGAAAATTGACTTTCCTGCCCTGAGCCACGACATCAAGGCCTGCAGGTCTGGCTGGAGAAAGGAGGGACCCAGCAGGTGGCAGGGTGAGTGCAGAATCTTGAGGCAGGACCCCCAGGCAGTTTTGAGGGCCCTCGCTTGCACCAAGAGTATCCCATACCCAAAGGAATATGACATTAGGTAGCAAGTACTGGTTGAGAGAAAGAGACCACAGAAAAAAGGAAAATGTTTTATATTTTAGTACCTTTAATGGCACGTTTTTCCCCCTACATTTTGAGCAGGGGTCCCTGAATTTTCATTTTGTACTGGGTCCCCCAAATTATATAGCTAGCCCTGTCACCATATTTTACTCATATTTTGCTTCTGAGGACTCACCTGAACTCATCATTTGCATCACTTACACATCTCTCATTTGTATTAGGCCCCCTGGCCTGGGGAGTAAGTGTTGCCCAGCCTAAGCCCTGACTTAGGCTGAGCAAACCAAGCAGGTTACCTGCCCTGTGGTGAGCTGCTGAACAACTGACAAAACGTTCTCCAGGGTCTAATAGCTCTGACTGGTAGCATTTGCCCATTTCTGTGGTGTAAAGATTCCCACCACAGCTGACTTCAAGCCACTAATACCACATTGCTGAGATGCACACCATCTGCTCTGGTGTGCAGGTAGGAGCTGGTTCCAACATGAAACATGGGCTCCAAATCTTCGAAGCATTAAACCAGGACCATAGGAACAGAGGGGGAACCTCAGAGGTTAGGAGACTTTGGCAGAGAGATAATAAAGCAAAAACATCTTCTCCTAGATGGAAGGCTTTCCATCTTGGCAAACCTTGATTCCACATTGGTATCACCTTGGGAGCTTTAAAAACCCACATACCAGCCAGGTGCAGTGGCTCATACCTGTAATTCTAGCACTTTGGGAGGCCAAGGCAGGAGGATTGCCTGAACTCACGAGTTCGAGACCAGCCTGGCCAACATGGTGAAACCCCGTCTCTGAAAAAAATACACAAATTAGCCAGGCATGGTGGTGCACGCCTGTAGTCCCAGCTACTCGGGAGGCTGAGGTGGGAGGATCACTTGAGCCCAGGAGGTCAAGACTGCAGTAAGCTATATGATCATACCACTGCACTCCAGCCTGGATAACAGAGTGAGATTCTGTCTCAAATAAATAAATAAATAAATAAATAAATAAATAAATAAATAAATAAATAAAATAAAAATCTACATACCCAGACCAATTACATCAGCACCTCTAGGGTAGACCAGGCAGAAGTTGTTTTTTCTTTTTTTAATCCCCAAATGATTCCAATGCAAAGACAGGTTGTAAACCAGGGTGGCTTGGTGGTTGTCTAACTTTGATGTGCATCAGAATCCTCCAGGAGTCGGGGGAGGCTTGTTAAAACACCCATTGCTAGGCCCCACCCCACAACTTCTGATTCTGAGGCCTGGGGTGGGGCCCAGGAATGGGCATTTCTGACCAGTTCCCAGGTGATGCTGATGCTGCTCTTCCAGGCACTGCACTTGGAGAGCCACAGCTCCAGAAAAACCTGCCTGGCACCAACTGTCCTGATTAAGAAGGTGCCAGGTATAAAGCTTTTACTTAATTGGAGGCCCTAGGGTTGGGGTTTACATTAAAAGGCAAGTGAGCTGTGAGTGCTACTGCTTAATTAAAAATGCATACAGGGAGAGGGAGGCCAGGTTGATCAGCCCTAGGTGGTCACCTTCAGGGACTTGCTGCTGGGCAGGGCAGTCTGAGAAGGGAGCAGAGAAAGGGGAGCCAGTCTGTCTCCCTCTCCAAGGACTGCCAGCTGCTTGGGCTTGGTCTAATCCTGTCCTAAAGCATCTCAGCAGCCCATGCCTGGCCTCTGAACCCTCTTAGGGGGGTCTTTCCTGTGTTCATTTTTCTTCTAATTCACCCTCATCCATTTCTGCATTGAAGCCTCTTTCTCTGACCAAAATAGAAGCCATGATTGGAAAACAAAATCTAGTTAATAATAATAATATTTAAAAAAAAAACCAACCACCTTGGTGTTTAGTTGGGTGCAGTGGCATGCACCTGTAATACCAGCTACTTGGGAGGTTAAGGCAGGAAAATCGCTTGAGCCCAGGAGTTTGAGGCCAGCCTGGGCAATATAGTGAGACACCCATCTCAAAAAAAAAATTATTCAGTGTTGGGATTCCTGCTGCCTTGGAAGGCAAGTTTGGGGGAACTCTTGTTCATGGAGCAACTGTTTCACATACCGCTCTATCTAAGGCCTCAGCCTCATTCTTTACAGAATAAATCTTTTTTTTTTTTTTTTTTTTTTTTTTTTTTTTTTTTTGGTACAGAGTCTCTCTCTGCCACCCAGGCTGGAGTACAGTGGCATGACCTCGGCTCATGCAGCCTCTGCCTCCGAGGCTTAAAAGATTCTCATGCCTCAGCCTCCCAAGTAGCTGGGATTACAGGTGAGCACCACCTTACCCAGCCAACTTTTATATTTTTAGTAGAGACGGGGTTTCACCACTTTGGCCAGGCTGGTCTCAAACTCCTGATCTCAAGTGATCTGCCCGCCGTGGCCTCCCAAAGTGCTGGGATTACAGGTGTGAACCACTGGGCCCAGCCCTGAATAAATCTTTTTAAATGTAATTGAAACTAAAATTAAACATATACAGATGTTCTAACCCAGGAATTCCTCTCCCAGGAATACCCAAGAGAAATGAGTTCATATGGCCACATGGAGACATGTACATAAACATTTGCAGCAACTTTATTCATAAGAGCCAAAAAAAAAAAAAAGGAAACAACACAAATTTCCATCAAAGGTAGAATGGATAAGTAAATTGTGGTGTATTTATACAATGGAATACTACCTAGCAATGAGAAAAAAAATAGAACTACTGATACACGCAACAATGTAGATGTACTTCACAGATATACTGACTGAAAAAAAGGCCAGGCACATATGAGTACGTATGTTCTGATTGAATTTACATGAAGTTCTAGAGCAGACAGAACCAATCAATGACGACAGAACTCAGGATCGTGGTTAAGGAGGCAGGGGGTAGTATTGACTGAGAAGGGGCAAGAGGGAACCTTCTAGATGGCTGGAAATGTTCTATGTTTTGATCTGGGGCTGATTGCATGAATCTAGACATATGTAAAATTTTATTGAGTTGTACACTTAAGACTAGTGCACTTTATGATATATAAGCTACACTTCAATTTTTAAAAAAATTTTAATATAATTGAAAACATCATTTTAGGCCATCTGGTCTCAGACAATCGTTTTTGATACCTGAGAACTGAGGTTTGAAAACATTTGACAAGTTAGCAAAGATTTTTTTTTCTTCTTTTTGAATTGGACAAATAAATGGTTCTTGCCAACTAGTACCCCAAGAAATTGGCATGTGACCGCTACCATTGGTATGGATTGAACTTGTACCCTTGGCCAAGCCCTGGAACAAACCTTGTATGTGCATTCTCATCCTCACAACTCTGAAATGTAGGGACTATTATTATCCCTATTTTATGAACAAGGAAGCTGAGTTCGGAGAGATTGAGTAACAACTGAGAAGGGAACTCAGCCCTGGTGTCACCCAGGCTGAGCTCTAACCATCCATCATGCTGAGACTGTAGCAGAAGATGTCCTGCGTGTTTTATGGAAACCAGTCCTTAAGAAGGGGTTGTAGGGGCGGAATGTGTGATACCTTTTCTCAGTCATCATAAGTGTCACAGCCAACACTCCTATGACAAAAGACAGGTTAGCAAGAGAAAAGCATAACAAATCTATTTAATCAAAGTTTGTTTGTTTGTTTGTTTGTTTGTTTCAGATGGAGTCTCACTCTGTCGCCCAGGCTGGAATGCAGTGGTGTGATCTTGGCTCACTGCAACCTCCGCCTTCCGGGTACAAGTGATTCTCCTGCCTCAGCCTCCCAAGTAGCTGGAATTACAGGTGTGCACCACCACGCCTGGCTAATTTTTGTATTTTTAGTAAAGATGGGTTTTCACCATGTTAGCCAGGCTGGTCTCAAACTCCTGACCTCAGGTGATCCTCCTGCCTCAGCCACCCAAAGTGCTGGGATTACAGGCCTGAGCCACCCCGCCCAGCCAAAACGGTCTATTTTTATGCTTACATTCCATGAAGAATGGGCAGCCTTGTAGAAATGTGACCGGACAAAAGGGTATGATCTCATGGTAATAGACTGAGGAGGAATCCCAGCAAGCCCTGTCCAGATTCTTGGCCCGCCTGTATAGCATTCCTTCCTTTCAGGTATGAGGCAGGACCCCTCTGAAATGAGGGTCTTCAAGACAGAAGGGAAAAGGGAGGGAGTGACCTTTCTAGATTGTATGGCTTGCTTTGGGAGAGAAGGCTTCTAGTTTCCATGATTCGCCTTTGGGAAGAGGAATTTTGGTTTCTATGACTTCCTTTGTAGGGGAAAAAGAAGTCAGAGACAGGAGAGTAGGAGAGGTTCAGAGAGACTTTGCTTCTGAGGCCCTCCAATCTCCTTTGGTTTAAAGCACTCAGCATGCCAAAGTGCCATACTTTGGGGTATTGTGTTCCGAGCCCAGTAGGGTCGTAATTGTTTTTGCACTGTGGCCCCTTTGGAGCCTTCTCAGAATAATACTTTAAGTGCATACAATAAAATACCGTGGAATTGCAAAGCAAACCAATTATATTGAAATAAGCATGAAAATATTTGGTGATTTAGTCATATACGTACTTATTTAATGAATTAAATAACTAGGTAAAATAACTGCTGTAATTTCAAAACAATGATGAGTGTAATTGGTATTTGAGATACCTGCAGTAACTGTAACATAATATGGAAATATCTGTGATTTCTGTTGGCGACAAAGTCACAGCTCCTGCCAATATCACTGTGGTTTGTTTCCTACGTCTATTAAAGGATTTCAGTGAGAGGTTAGCGAAAACAAAGATGTAATTTTTCTTCCCATCCAAGTTCACGGACCTCCTGCTATCTATCAATTTAGTAATCCTGCCTTCCAGGAAGCAGCCAGAGGTCGTGGAAGGAGACGGGGCAGCTGGGCTGAGTTCGGCTGCTTTTTGGGGCTGGCTCTAGCAGGAGCTCACTGGGTGGCCTTCCAGAGCTCACTTCCTCTCTCTGGCTTTGGTCTCCTCCTCTGTAAAAGGAGGTCCGAATTAAGCACTCTTCACAGTACCTGGCTGTGCACTTGTCCCCAGAAGTTTCTCTACCGGCTCCAGAGCTGTCTTCAGCCAATCAACAAATGTTTCATGTGGTTCACCCTGTGCGGGGAACCTGGAACCCCCTGACGGGAATCCCCGTGCTTCCCAAATGCAGAGGGGCCTCCCCTCCCGAATGTGAAGGCCAGCAAAAACCCCAAGAGAAACTACTAGGAATATCTTCTATCTCTCAACTTCCTTCATTCTGGAGCCAGGGCATTTGCACTTTGAAATTCTTTCTCATTGATTCTGTACCCGATGGAACCCGGGTTAAGTAAGAGGAGGGAGTATATAATCCAAGTTGAGTCAAGGCAGTAAACACTGGAGAAGATAAATAACAATGCAAGGGGCAGAGAATGGGCCCTGGAAGGAGTGATTAATTACCAAACAGCCGGTTCCAAAAACAAGCGGGCTGCGGCAAGAGGGAGAGATCCGAGGAGTCAGGCCCCGTGTCCAGAAGGCTTTTTGCAAATGAAAGCACTGGTGACAAGCTCTGAAAGCCGGCAAGGCATGAACTGGCCAAGGGGAGGGTACCAGATGGCAAAGGTCAGTAGATCAGGTTCCAGGGCACATCTCTCAACCAGCACCACCGCAGGCCTCAGACCTGGCTGCACAACGGAATCACCAGGTGGTTGTTGTTGTTGTTGTTGTTGTTGTTTTCAAACAGAGTTTCACTCTGTTGCCCAGGCTGGAGTGCAGTGGCTCGATCTGGGCTCACTGCAACCTCCACCTCCCGGGTTCAAGTGATTCTCTCGCCTCAGCCTCCTGAGTAGCTGGGATTACAGGCGCCCGCCACCAAACCTAGCTAATTTTTGTATTTTTAGTAGAGACGGGTTTCACCATATTGGCCAGGATGGTCTTGAACTCCTGACCTCAAGTCATCCACCCGCCTCAGCCTCTCAAAGTGCTAGGATTTAAGGCGTGAGCCACCATGCCTGTCCTGTTGTTGTGGTTTTTGAAGCTAGCAATGCCTGGGTTCCATCCTCAGAGATTTGGATTCAATTTAAGTGAGTGGGAGCCCAGGTATGAAGGATTTTTTAAAAGCTCCCAGAGGATTCTAAAGCTGAGCTAGGACTACAGACCACTGCAGGTGGTAAAGTCCCCAAAGCAGCCAGCCGGGAAAACAACTTTTCTTTTCCACCCTGCAGGCTGTGGGCAAGGCACTCCCTGGGCAAGGTGGCTCTCAAAGGCAGAAACCTGCAGGGGAGCCCTGGGGTCAAAAGGGGGAGGGCTATGGGAGATGAGAAGCTGGATCTGTGGACTCTCTGAAGTAAGAATGCCCTTCCCCTCCCTCGCTGGCGTTGGCCAGTGTAGACACCTGCTGCTGCGTCTTTTTCCCTTTCACTCCACAAAAACATATATAAAACATCTGCGAGGGCCAGAGCATCTGGTCCCAGGGCTGTGGCAGATATAAAAGGGTCTGCATAGTCTAGCCTCACCTGCCAGTATGCAGGAGCAAAATGCCACAAAGGCATTACTCCACCCCTCGGTTGTGCCGCTGGTCAAAGGTTCCCATACTTGAAATCCCAGAGAGGCCCCCCAGGTGCCCAACCTTGAGCCCTCCAGCCACGCACTGGTGATTGGGGGAGGCCTCCTGAGACCTCTGTTTATGGAGTACCCAGAGCCTTCAGGGTGGCAAGGCCTTGGTCAGAGACAGCGTGAGTTTCAGGGCTGGGGCATGTGAGGAGAATCATTGCTTTTCCTGCTCTGTCTCCACTTTATTATCAAGGTGCGATTCCAGCATTTGCCCCAGGCCCCACGCATTCACGTTTTCAACAAATATTGAGGTCCCACTGAGTGCCGGGCACTGAACTAAAAGCATGACAAGAAACAAAATGACTTTTGGCAGGGCACAGTGGTTCATGCCTGTAATACCAGCACTTTGGGAGGCTGAGGCAGGCGGATCACTTGAGGTCAGGAGTTCTAGACCAGCCTGGCCAACATGGTGAAACCCAGTCTCTACTAAAAATACAAAAATTAGCCGGGCATGGTGGCATGCGCCTGTAGTCCCAGCTACTCAGGAGGCTGAGGCAGGAGAATCACTTGAACCCAGGAGATGGGAGGTTGCAGTGAGCCGAGATCACGCCACTGCACTCCAGCCTGGGTGAAAGGGCAAATCAAAAAAAAAAAAAAGAAGAAGAAGAAGAAAAGAAAAGAAAGAAAGAAAGAAACAAACAAACAAACAAACAAAATAGATTTAAAAATCCCTGCCCTCGTGGCAGCTGCCATTCTGGTGGGAGAAAAAAAGCCAGAAGCAAGATAACCAAGTAAACTATATAGCATGTCAGATGGTAATGAGTGCCAAGGTGTACAAGTAAACAGGAGTGGAGGATAGGGAGTATATAGTTGGGGAAAGGCAGAGTAAAGGAAGTCCTCCCCAGAAGCTGACATCTGCATAAAGACCTGAAGGGAGGAACTGAAGGCATTACCTGGGGGGAGAAGCTTTCTAGGCAGAGGGAGGAGCATTCCAGGCAGAGGAGGAACAAGTGCAAAGGCCCTGAGGCAGGAGCAGGCAGAGGCAGGCCTGCCATGTTCCAGGCAGTGTGGCTGGAGGGGAGGGAGCAAGGAGGAGGGAATAGAGGGTGAAGTCAGACAGGCGATGGGAACTAGGTCGTGTAGGCCTTACAGGACACTGTGTTTCAGTCAGTGCTGCTTTTACTCTGAATGAGCTGGGAAATTTCAAGGGTTTTGAGCTGAGGAATGATGACATGACAGGGGCACAGTGGCTTCACTGAAACTCAAATTCAGGGGGCAGAAGTGAAGCAGAGAGACCAGAGAGAAGTCATTAGCAGAGAGAGCTGGTGGCAGGTACCCATGAAAAAAGCCTGGGAGTGGGATTTTTGGTTTTGCTTTGTTTCGTTTTGTACAAAAATAGTGACAGGGTCTCACTATGTTGCCGAGGCTGGTCTGAAACTCCTGGTCTCGAGGGATCCTCTTGTCTCAGCCTCCCAAAGTGCTACGATTACAGGCATGAGCCAACAACCCCGGCCTAGGAGTGTTTTGACGGTAAGACCAACAGGCATTACTAACAACTAGATGTCGATTATGAAAGAGGGGAGAGGCCAGGCGCAGTGGTTCATGCCTGTAATCCCAGCATTTTGGGAGGCCGAGGTGGGCAGATCGCTTGATCTCAGGAGTTCAATACCAGCCTGGGCAACATGGTGAAACCTCAGGATATGGTTTGGCTGTGTCCCCACCTAAATCTCATCTTGAGCTGTAGTTCCTATAATCCCCACATGCTGTGGGAGGGACCAGGTAGAGATCACTGAATCGTGGGGGCAGTTACCTCCATGCTGTTCTCCTGATAGAGAGTTAGTTCTCACGAGATCTGATGGTTTTATAAAGGGCTTCCCCCTTCGCTGGGCACTTATTCTCTCCCCTGCGACTCTGTGAAGAGGTGCTTTCCACCATGATTGTAAGTTTCCTGAGGCCTCCCCAGCCACACAGAACTGTGAGTCAATTAAACCTCTTTCCTTTGTCAATTACCCAGTCTTGGGTATTTCTTCAGAGCAGTGTGAGAACGGACTAATACACCCTGTCTCCACCAAAAAATACAAAATTTAGCTGGGCGTGGTGGCGCACTCCTGTAGTCCCAGCTACTTGGGGGGCTGAGGAGGGAGGATCACTTGAGCCCAGGAGGTCGAGACTGCAGTGACCCATGAAAGTGCCACTGCACTCCAGCCTGGGTGACAGTGCAAGACCCTGTCTCAAAAAAAAGAAGAAGAAAAGAAAAAGAAAGAGGAGAGAGTGATGGGAGATTTTGAGGGCAAGGGTTTGGGCCTTCAAATCAGGAGGAAGAAGTAGCTGCATGCTGAGATGGAGAGGGGGCTATGGATTGGAGAGGTGCTACAGGGAGGGAGACGGTGGGAAACATTTGAGGAACTTCTCCAGCATTTGGTATGGGAGATGTGAAGGAAGTTGAACAGGTAGTTGGGCAGTTTTACATGTACTGTTTCTGAGCCTCCAACCCTAAATGCTACCCCCCTATCCTGCGTGGGGCAACAGCCGGCCCATGCCACTCCATCCTCTGGAGCCTTTATCCTCTCCCTCCACCAAAGAGAAATAAAGTCACCAAGCTTGCCAGCTTCTGGAAATGCTGGAGACCCTTGTCACCTGAGGTCAACCCACATGGGGAAAGCCCACTTACAGTGAACCAATTGAAATAGAGACCAAGGTTTCCAAGTAAATACAGGGGAAAAAATTGAACTGGGACTTAATCTCAAAAATGACACTTGAATCATAAAAATAAGTTATTTTTGGTTTCATTTATATATGGAATCTAAAAAAGTCAAACTCATAGAAACAGAGTGGGCCAGACACGATGGCTCACGCCTATAATCCCAGCACTCTGGGTGGCCAGGATGGGCAGATCACCTGAGGTCAAAAGTTCGAGACCTGCCTGGCCAACATGGTGAAACCCCATCTCTCCCATCTCTACTAAAAAAAAAAAAAAAAAATAGCTGGGCCTGGTGGTGGGTGCCTGTAATCCTAGCTACTTGGGAGGCTGAGGCAAGAGAATTGCTTGAACCTAGGAGGCAGAGGTTGCAGTGAGCCAAGATTGCACCACTGCACTCCAGCCTCAGCAACAGAGCAAGACTCCATCTCAAAAAGAAACAGAGTAGAATGGTGGCTGCCAAGGGCTGGGACACGGAGTAAATAGGATGTTGGTCAAAGGGTACAGTTTCAGTTATGAAGGATGAATAAGTTCCGGAGATCTAATATACAGAATGATGACTGTAGTTAATAATACTGTATTGTATACATTTGCTAAGAGAATAAACATCAAGTGTTCTTACCACACACAAAATGGTAACTATGTGAGGTGATGGATATGTCAATTAGCTTGATTGTCCTAATTATTTCACAATGTATACATACATCAAACATTGTATAGCTCAAATATATACAATTTTTCTGTTGAACCATACTTCAATGAAGCTGGGGGAAAATAAGTCATTTCATATTTAAGAAAATGGAGTTTCTAAGTGCAACTGTGCACCACTCTTAGCAGTAACAAAGTGCTGACAAGTTTGGTTGGGAGTTCAAAGCTTTTCTTTTCCCCGACCAAATCATCTAGAGACACAACAGCCTCCAATTCACCCTTGACTTTCACACACCATCATAAAGAGGGTCATTTTGGCAAAAAGGTTCAAGGCCTTCATCAGCTATCCCAAGGGTCTCTCTTGATTCTTTGTTCTTCAAAAGGTCCACTTTTGGAAACTCCCATCATGCCTCCTGCCTATGGATCATCTCTTTGGCTGAGAACCGAGCTAACTCACTCAAGATCCCAATTAGTGACTCCTCATGAGATGGAAGTAATTCTCCGGCATCGTCCTCATTTGACTTCAGAAAATCCAGCAGTTCTGGACTTCACAGTTGCACCACACGGTATTGGGCTGTGGTCTGCTTCCTGGCAACCAAAGGGCAGGACATAGGTAGCTGATAAGGAAGGAGGGAAGGATGTCTGCGTGGGGGCAAATTTCATGCAAAATTCATTACTGAATATTTCTGTAATATGACAATTTCTGCTTTCCTAACCAACCATACAACTGCAGAGATCCACAGAGCTACCATTTGAGGAATAAGGAACCCTGTACATAGCCAGGGGCATTCTAAAATCCCCAAACTTGAATCCTACTTCCGACTTTGCTAGGACACCGCAGGAATTACCATCAAAGAAGGAAAAAGATGCACAGAAGTTTCCCATTCGACAGCTACAATTCTACAACCCCATAGTCTTTCTAAACCACAGGCTGCATTTTCCATTTTGTTTTGCTGTGTTTTCCTTCATGCGCCTAACTCCGGAGGCAGAGTTCTGCCCCTACAAAGCCACATTCATGTCATCATTCCAAAACTCACAACTCCTGAAAACTTTGAGGAATGTTATTAGGCCCTGTAGGCCAGAAGGGCCGTTTCCAGGGTAACAGCAACTCCACACTAAGGAAGAAAGGCATTTCCCTTCCTATGCTCCTCTCAGAGTTCAGGCCACTGCAGAGAAACCCATGCCCTGAGCCTGAGGGACACTTCCTGTGGCCCTTATGCAACCACCCCAGCACCCACCCCGAGGACACACAGCCAGCCCCTGTGCACTGGAAGGCCACACTTCCTGCCCCCGATATCTCATGTTGATCTCCTGCCATAAATCTACCCATGCCTGTCTGTCAGCACGTCCCAATCTGTGGTCTGGAAAAGTCAGCATAGATGTGAGAAGAACTCCCGCACAGGCATTTGTTTTTCCAGCCGCCTGGCTTTTGTTTTGAGCAAGGTGGAAATGAAAACTGTCTCTAAGGGAGAGAACGCTCCTTCCAGGTGCTTGAGTGACTCCAGGCCCAGAGAGCTTAACCGTGCCCCTTTCACCTTGGCCTGGGTCCTTCTTGACTGAATAAGACACATTTCCGCCATCTAATAAGGAAACTTGGAAATGAGGAAGGAGGCCCGCAGGGGATATCTGGGATGCCCTGTCCATGTAAGGCTTTCTCCCCAGTTCGTCGGCTTTCCTGATTGCTTAATCCAGACAGGCTCTGGCAGGGACCACTGAAGGCAAACCACATTGAGCTGGGTGAGAGATTCCCCCTGTGAAACTCAAGACATATCGAGTTCAAGAACAGGGCTCAAAAGCTTGTGGGGCTAAGGCAGGTCATGGCCACAGGGTCTCCCTACCAGATCCCCCTCCCCCATCTCTGTGCGCCCCACCACTCCTGCACCCATCCACATACAACTAAGCCTTGCATTTACTTGCAAGTTTCTTGAGACATGGCTGAAAAAAAAAAAAAAAGCTGTTTTTGCCAATGACACTGATCTTCCCTGATTCATAATGGAGTCAGACCTTCGAATTCCTCCTGGGGACAGAAGGAGAAGTGACTAACAGGAAGCCCTTGGGATTGTGAGACTTACCCTTGAGAATAGAAGAGCACAGTGGAGAAAAAAATGAACACATGTAACAAAATCAGCGGCAAGTGCAAGGCTGGGCAGTGCTATTGAAGCTCAGTAGCAATTCAGAGAAGGGAACTACCAGGGCAGGCTGACTTGCGGCAGACAGAGTGTTCTTGGGGGTTGTGCAAGGTGGGGAAGTGCTGAGGCTAAAGGTAAGTTTTTTTTTTTTTTTTTTAAGAGTCAGGGTCTCATTCTATTAATATCACCCAGGCTGGACTGCAGTGGCACGATCATAGCTCACTGCAGCCTCAAACTCCTGGGCTCAAGAAATCCTTCTGCCACAGCCTCCCTAGTAGCTGGGACTATAGGCACATAGTACCATGCCCAGCTAATTTTTAAAATTTCTTGTAGAGACTGGGTCTCACCATGTTATCTACCCAGGCTGGTCTCCTGACCTCAAGCAATCTTCCCGCCTTAGCCTCCCAAGTCCCTGGGATTACAGCCATGAGCCACCGTGCCTGGCTAAAGCTAAGTCTTACAGATTTCCATAGGAAAGGACCAGGCAGGGGGTGGCAGGGCTAAAGCACAGAAGTGGGAATGGCCCTGGCATATGCAGGCAGAGAGAACAATCCACAGAAAAACAGATTTTGCTTATATTTCATTTAGAGGATTTTCTAATACAGATTCAAGTCATTCAACATTTACTGGTACCTACTATGAGGTACCTGCTATGGGCCAGGCACCATTTTGGGACCTACAGGGGATCTGGGGCTAGTCCAGCAGGATGAAGGACCAGAACAAACAAAGTGACATGTCTGCGTTTGGGTTCCTCAGTAGCCGACCCTGAGATAAGGGTCTAAGTACAAGTGGTATATCTGGAAGGAGGCAGGGAAGGGAAGGTAGCCAATGAGCAGGTTACTGCTGTGGGCAACTGGGGCACAGTCCCACTGGGGATCTGAGAGCTGGCACAGAACAATTACTTGGGAATATTCCATCCATGGAGTGAGGGAGCTGGGGTATTTATCCACCAGCTCTCATCAGTCATTGGTTGAGGGCTGCTCCCAGGGAGCATTAACCCCCTGGCACCTTCTGCTTGACAGAGAAGGCTCAAGTGGTCAGAAACAGGCTCCAGGCACAGGGATACAGGTGCTGGCAGCTGCGTGCACAGAAATGGTAAGCACAAGGTGACATGGGTGAGGCATCAATAGTGTCTACTGCACATGTGACTGAAAGGGGACAAAGAGGATATGGACCTGTGGCCTCCATAAAGACACCAGGACAAAGTTTCCAAAACACTCATCGGAAGATCCTTGGGGTTCAAAATGCTGAGAGCCGGGGCTGGGGAAATAGTACATCATTTCAAATAAAAGGAACATTGTGAACAAAGACAGCTGAGCAAGGGTCATGTCTGGGAGCTGAAAAGTGTGATTTGGCTAAAGTATAGTGACAAGGAAGGTCAGAGGTAGGGACCTGAGCCACACTGTGGAGAACTCGAATGCCAGGCAACAGCTTTAATCTTCATTCCACAGGCAATGAGGAGCCATTGAAGGTGGTTGAGCAGGAGTGGCATGGAGAAGTATTGTAGGAACACTAACCTAGCCAAAAAGCAAGAGGATAACTTGGAGGTAGGGAGACTAGGTTAAAAAAAAAAAAATCCCCAAATGAATGTTAGCCACAGTGGAGATTATTTCGGAAGGGAGAGAAATGAAGGGGGCTCCCTGCGGCTCTGGCCCCAAGAGAAAGGCCCCTGAAAAGAATTGCAAGGGAGCTGCTAAAAGGGGGACCAGCCCCTCGCCTGCATGGCCTGATTGTTCCTTCTGGCAAAGATGTGGGCCCACTCATTTCTCTCCTATTTTCTTTCCTCCAAAAATGCTTTTGGCCTCTGGTTTCCGAAAGCTTTGCTCAGTGAGTTTAAACAGCATCTCACAGCATGGCCGAGCAATAACAAATGGCGCCTGGTGGCTCGCCTGCTGGTGGCTTAAAAAACAATTGATGACTTTTAATCAGCTGAATGAGCATGGGACAAATGACAGCATGGCCTGAATGCAGCCCAGACGTCATCGGCTGACATCAGTGGGGAGGAGGGAGGTGCCCTTCTGGTGAGCTTGGGAACAAACAGGAGCAGAGGCTGGCGCTTGAGGCTCCAGGAGGCAGCTCTGCTCTCACCCCAAAGCGGTTGCCTTCTTCTCTCCCTTCTGGGGAGATCAGGTGAGCCAAGGGCTGGGGCACTGGAAGACCGGGGCTCAGGGTCTCCAGATGTCACTTGGTAACTGTAGGCATCAGTTCCCCTCCAGACCTCAGTTTCCCCCTCTGATAAATGGAGGAGATGAAGGCAAGTTTGTGTCTTCTGTTAGGCCGCCCCATATGTGGGATAGCTTTAGACTGAATCTCTAAAGGACTCAAGTGAAGGTCTGTTTATATATCCTGCTCCTATCAAAACTATCAAAACCATCAACACTCCCCACTGCGCGGCCACTTTCCCCCACCTCCCCCTACCCACACACCAAATGGATACTCACCAAGCATTCCTTTTTTTTTTTTTTTTTTTTTTTTGTTTGAGACGGACTCTTGCTCTGTTGCCCAGGCTGGAGTACAGCAGCGTGATCTCACTGCAACCTCCGCCTCCCGGGTTCAAGCGATTCTCCTGCCTTGTAATCCTAGCTGGGATTACAGGTGCGTGCCACCACACCCAGCTAATTTTTGTATTTTTCATAGAGATGGGGTTTTGCCATGTTGGCCAGGTTGGTCTCCAACTCCTAAGCTCAAGTGATCCACCCGCCTCAGCCTCCCAAAGTCCTGGGATTACAGGTGTGAGCCACTGCACCCGGCCTCACCAAGCATCTCTGATAAAGGAGTGCAAATTTGAGCAAAGGAAGCAAAAATGGCAGGAATGAAAATAAAGGTATCTGTTGAGTGCTTACTACATGACTGGCCCCGTGCTAAGTGTTTCTAGGCATTATCTCATTATCCCCATCTCACATGAGGTGAGGTGGGGAGGAAACAGGCTCGGAAGGGTAAAGGAATCTGCCCATAGTTCTACCACCAGTAAGTGAGGGACACGAACACATGCCTACCTGCTTCCAAAGCGCTTGCCCTTCCTCACTTTTCCAGCCCAAACTGGGACACAGGAGCAACTTAAGAAAGTAGGCTGGGGGAAAACTTGACCTGATGCAGGAACATATAAATTATATTAAGAAATGCCACAGGTCACACCTCAGTCACAATCACAGGAACGCGAGACCTTTATGCCATGAATCTTCCCTGACCACCAAAATTTAGGAATTAAGAATCTGCTTCTCAGGATGATTTTTTTTTTTAATCCTGTGCTTGGTCCACAGGAATGGACACTCCCTCCTGGCCAGCTTGCCCACCCTCCAGGCCACAGTTTGCACACTGTTTGTCTCCCCGAGAAGAGCTACCCCTCCCTCCCTGGCTTATGCTGGGCTTTGTGCGAGATGGACCCTGAGATGGTGACTGGTGTATAGGATCCTGATTGGAGGCTGCTGTCAGGAACAATGCCTGTGAGGGAGAAAGGGCTGCAGGATGGGGCAGAGGGAGAAGCTGAACTACAGTGCAGTTGCAACAGAGGCCTCAGTCAACTCCAAGGCAAGTTCTGGGGCTGGGATGGCCCTTCAGAGATGTCCTGAATTGAGGCAAGGGGATAAGTCCTTGCATAGTCTCCCCCACCTATAAACCAGTCGTCATTGAATGAGTTGCCCTCCTGGAAGGTGGCAGGGCGCTCCCTTGGACAAGGCAGCTCAGCCAGCTCCTATCAGCTAAGGACAATTCCAAGTGGGCAGCGGTCCCCACCCAAACCTTTGAAGGGGGTGGTTATATGGTGTGCCCCTGAATCCACCATCCCATCCAACAAAACTCCTGCTCATCCTTCAGTTGGCAGCTCAAGCTTGACCCATTCTTTCTGAACTCCTAGCCACTCCCTGAGCCCCTAGACTCGCCACTATTTCCATCCACAATGATGGCCCTGCTTCAGAAATGTCAGATAACTCCTTACCCTCCATCTCTAGACAGTGAGAAATGGAGATCACCTTTACCACCTGTTCCTGGCACAAAGAAGCCTCCCCTAGGTGCTGAGTAGATGGATGTTGCATGGGAGGTGCCAGCAGGCCCACGGGAATGTTCCAGCTTCCACAATTTCCTCTCTATCAGTGACTCAAAGTGTCTACGTTGTTTCTGCCGATGACATACAAGCACAGAGAAAGCTTGCTCCCACAGCCAACCTGGCAACCTCTCTTGGGCTCAGGCCAAGAAAGTCCTGTCCTTGTTCCCTTCCCTGTCCAGTGTTCTGCTGTAAGTCCACTTCCTAGCTAAGAGGGCCAAGCACATTTAGAAGCCTCCGTGCCAGGGAAAGCCCAATGCCATTGCCAACTGCACTACATCGCCGTTCTTCTGAAGGAAATTACTATTGATCCCACAGCTCTCCTCCCCATGCTGTTTGCCGGGGACAGCCAAGGATTCCCGTGCCAGCTGGGCTCCCACACGGCTCGACTGTTCCTGCACCAGATGGCCAGACCAACACCCTCTGGCTGCCGCACGCTCTCTGGGAGACGAGGCTCTGACGTCTATCAGCCTGGCTTTTTGTGCACAGGGACGCCGGGGTCAGGGATTACAGGGCCAATCACATTACACTAAAAATCTCTGCACATCGTAAAGATTTCAAAATCCCAGTGGTTATCAGTGTAACCAACAAGGCAGGGAAACTGTTTCTATAGCCTTAACTTTCACTGCTCTTTTCACAAATATCAGTTGAATGCCTCCCTGGTCTGAGGGATGCAATGGTAAACAAGACAGTCCCTACCCTCAAGCTAGTTATAGTCTACTGGGGTATAGGTTAGGTAACCATATCATTTATTGTTCAAACTAGGACACTTTTGAGAAAGTAAAAGGGGTGTTTTTATTGTTAAACCAGGGTAGTAGGCATAAATAAGGAGGTGTTCCAGGCAAACCAGGATGTTTGGGCACCCCAGATAGAGACACAGCATGACCAAAATGGAGGGGAGTTCAGGTCATGGGGGCATAGTACTGTTAGGTGGCGCCACAAGGTGGCGCAATTGAAATACTCGTAGCTTTTCTTTGTTTTTGTTTTCTGTCTTGAAAACTAATTTTTCTTTCCATTGCCACAGAGCCAGTAGAACCCTTCCATGGTGTGCTGGAGCCAAAGGGTGCTGGTTTGTGAGATCAGATCATCAAATTTTCAGGAATTTTTGCCAATTGGTTACTAAGCATAGCCATTAATAAAAATTAAAAGAAGTAAAATAAAAAATAGAATTATAATTAAAATAATTAAAATTTAAAATGGAGTAAGTCATATTAAAAACAAAGGTAATAAATACTGAAAACTCACACCTTCCTGACTGCTTTGCTACAGTTTACTATTATTTACTCTCATGAGGTTATTTACCCTTTCATGACTGTGTGGTAGAAATACTATGTAAAAGGCAGGGCATGGTGGCTCACGCCTGTAATCACAGCACTTTGGAAAGCTGAGGCAGGTGGATCACGAGGTCAGGAGTTCGAGACCAGCCTGGCCAACATAATGAAACCCCGTCTCTACTAAAAATACAAAAATTAGCCAGGTGTGGTGGTGGGCACCTGTAGTCCCAGCTACTCTGGAGGCTGAGGCAGGCGAATCGCTTGAACCCGGGAGGCAGAGGTTGTAGTGAGCTGAGACCACACCATTGCACTCCAGCCTGGGTGAGAGGGTGAGACTCTGTGTCAAAAAAAAAAAAAAAAAAGAAAAAGAAAAAAGAAAGAAATACTATGTAATGCTGTGTCCGTGTCTTTTCAACTCCATGGTCAGCACCATCACGTGGGCAGCTTGAGACTGGCTGTGGTGGGAGTATTTGCATCATGGAAATCAGCAGATACTACAAGTCAGGGCTTGGGGGGCAGGGAGCCAGTTGTTAAACATTTACTAGCACATCACCGGAACCATCATTTAAGTTCAATAATTTATGTGGCTGATTTCATGTACTCTGGGCAGTTCTATCACATTCCCCAAAATTATAATGTCCGCTCTCACCCAAAACAACACAGAAAGTTGGGGGAGGAAGGGGTTATGTTCTTCCCATAACCTAATCTGAACACTGAGGAAGGAGGAGCCCACACAGTTTAGTGCTAAGTGCCACAGTGCAGATGGGTGAATCAGGGAGTCCACCGCCAGGCTCTAGACTGCTGTGGAAAGCTTACCCCCAGGGACAGATGCCTAACATTTGCATATTCAAATTGACCAGTGGGGAACTCAGGATATCTTGTCTGTGATTGGTGGGATGACTTAGGGACTGCCCATGGGTACCACTTGTGCTGTGAGTCAGGGCCCCGGTAGCAATGGATGGCAGACTCAGCAAGAGGGTTAATTGACAAGAGTTTGTAAAGGGACTATTTACAGAGTTGTGGGCAGATTACAGAAACCACAAGGGATAGGGAAGTACCCTGGGACTAGCAACAATGGGAAGCTGCCACCACTCCCTGGACTGAGGGGGCCAGGGGTGGGGGCTGTTAGCAGAACCTGGAAAGAGCTGTAGGTGAGGGCTGCTATGGGACGAGGAATGCAGCCACCACCAAAAGGGCAGCCCAGCTATGGAAATAAATACCCAACCTCTGACTCCTCCTACCTGCCTCCCATTGGCCAAGCCAACCAGAAGCCAGTGGTCAAGGCAGCCCAAGGGATCCAGTCCCCAAGGATCAAGGATCAGCCTCCTGGGCACAGAAAGTGGATGGGGTGAGGGGAGGGCAAATAGATCTGCCCAGCCAATATGGTGCTGCCCCTACCAGTCTGCTGGCTTGAAGAGGATGTGCCAGAGACCACTCACCTGCATGGCTGGCCCAGTAGAACAAACCACAGGCTGGCTGTGGGCCTAGAGGCAGGCAGGCCAGCCGGAGCCTGGCAGAGATATACCAGAGTCAAAGGAGGGCCATCCAAGACCGTCCAGTTGATCTAAACATGATGTGGAGAGGGATGTATCTTAGCTACACCTATGTCCAGAATTAAGCCTCTGCACAGGTGTGGATTTTACCTCGAGGCTAATAAAGCTTAAAGTTCAGGGCCTTGACTCTCACAGTCCCCTTCCAAGGCCCTGGTAGGGTCCTAGCAGTTATCATTTATACCTCTGCACTGTTTTTCTTCAAGAAGGCCCCAAAATTCACATAACTTTTAGGCCCCCAAACTTGGATCTGACCCTGCAGCTGCATTAAGAAGAGATTGGGCTGCTATTCTGGTTTCTCCTTCCAGGGGGTAAGTTTATCCGCAGGGTACAGGAGGGCAGAAGGGACTGTACCTCCCCACAAGAGGGGTTTTGCCTCCGCTCTGCTTCTCTTGGAGGAGCATTTCCCAAGCTCCTCTTCCTCACCTCGTTCTGGGAGAGGGTTAATAGACGTGGGGGTAGGAGGCCTCTTGGGGCCAAATACTTCTGGAAAGATTGGCGGCCTCTCCACTGCCCCCCACCCACCAACCTCCGGAAGATTCACAATGTACATTAGCATAGTAAAGGCTCCAGATAAAGAAAACGTTTGGCTTTGTTTACTGTGGGGGTTGCCCATACTTCCTGGAGCTTAAGCTGAAAGCGAAAGGATGAGTAGGAGTCAGATAGTTGTAGGAGTCAGATAGTTTTAGGAGTCAGAGGGTTTTAGGCTTGAGGGTACAGCCCCAGCAAAAGCCTCGCAAAGCCCGGAGAACTGGAAGAAGTTGCTGCTGGAAGGCAGAGTTTGAGGTGGTGGAGCCGGGAGGGATGGACTAGAGGAGCCCCCCAAGCAGGCCTTTCATCCTGAGGACACCGGGCAACAACGCGCTCAGAGCTCTGAATCAGAGCTTCCCTGAATCACAGGCAGAGCTCCCAGCTCTCTGAAGGCTTGGCATGCTCCTGTTTGCATCCTTCCATCTGTTAGCGATGTTTCAGGCTGGGCAGGCGTTGTCCTCATAGAGTTTCTCCCCCATTGTCTCTGCCTCTGCTCACCCCAAAGCTGGCAGAACCACAGCGCCCAGTGGCCTCTGGCTGCAGAGGGCATGAGGACTTCAGGCTGGTTTCCCAGAAACAGGAGGGTTTGTAGATAACCCTGACACCCTATGACCAAAGGCACCGTTCCCGAAACCCCTGCCCATGGAGCTATAGCCTAGTGCTGCCAAGTAAAGTTTGGTTCTGGAAAAAATAATTAGCCTGCAGGGATAGCACTAGCTGTTTCTGAAGTTCTACAGCCCAGGCCACCACTGGGTGCTGGCCTCAGTCCCATGAACCTTCAGCCCTGCCAATGAGAAGAATTCACAGATGTATTGTCTTCTAGAAAGGTTGGGGGACACATTCCTCCATGCCACTCTCCGCTAGTTGAGGGCCTGTCCTTTCTCCCCAGGGAATAGTATCTCCCTGGCCAGAGAGGGAGTGGACCAGGCTTTGCTTTCCAGCCTCACATAACCACCCTCCCAATGTCAAATATGACACATTCTTCAAGCTAATGACCTCTGCCCCCGCCTTAAAAATAACAGCCCTCCACTTCATCCATCTTTGGGCTGATGACTGCTTTTTCTCGAGCAGGCGCGGACTCTAGCAGTTCCTTTGTTTTCCAGTGATGCTTTTTATCCTCCATCTGATTTCGTGTCATCTGTGTCTGTGACTGAGCAGGGCTCCCCAGTCTCCTGGCTCGCCCCGCCCATGCACCTTTGGACGTGACTCTGGAGAGCCTCTGATTCCATGTACAGATTTGCAGGGCTGGCATTTGCCTCTCACATTGGTGCTCAGAGTGGCCGTGTGAAAAGAGGGCGGTCTGGCCGTGGGACTGACTTCCCAGAGCAACAGGGCAAGCTGGTGGGTAAGAACCAGCCTTTTTGCTGGCAAGGGACCTGGGCAGAGATGGGCCCTAATATACCCAGGAGCAACTTGAAGAATAAATACAAGTCATGAGCAGCATTACTGCCAGAGTGTGACAGCTGGCCACCTAGCCCTAGATGGGTACAGGGGAGTGTCTAGAGCCTGGAACCTTCTGGAACGGGGTAAAGGAGTAGCTGAGGGCTCCTAGCTCCACCCTTGGCTCTTTACATGCTCCTGCACACACAAGGGTCCCGCCTAAAATACCGGAGGGCATGGGAGTCTACGTGTTAGTCCCTGTGGCAATTTGAGTCCTCCAGGTAGAGGACACCAAGAGAGAGTAAGTGTGAGAGATGTATTGGGGGAGATTTCTAAGAAGGATAAATGGGGAGGGAGCGGGGGTGGGGGGGCTTCGGACCGGGAGGCAGCTCTGACCCCTGCAGAAGGAGAGGAGAAGGAAGGAGGGGTGGGTAGGGAGAGCCTCAGCTGGCAGCGCAGCTCTGAGAAAGTCTCAGCCAGGCCGATGGGGAGCCCCAGAGCACAGACTGCCCATCAGAAACTTCCTGTGTCAGGCAGTAATGACCCAGCTGTAGTCCCCCTGCTATGCTCTGTCATCGGGCGGGAACAGCCTGGGGAGGGTGGCCTCAGCAAGAATGCTGCAGCAGATCCCGAAGGTGCCACAGCCAGAGGCTAGCAGACCATGACACTTCTTCCAGAAACTTTTCCGCTGAAGGGAGGTCTGGGCAGTGCCCTTGCATTGCTGCCACTGTCCTTTTGTGTGGGGGTAAGGGGGTATCAGTGAGGGGAACTCTGAACCCTGGTCTCATGACCTCAGTCAAGCTTTTCTCTGCTGTAGCTTCTTAGTGTGTGGATGAGGGGAATGAACTATATCACATCAGTCCCCATCTCTATGGGGATGCTTGACACCCTGGATTCTGGTTATTTCAGTCTTTGAGCTCCTAGAAGGTAGACATGGAATCAAAAAAGATACCGAAGGGCCTCCACCACCAGAAACAGACACATTGCAGTTGGAAAGGGTCCAGAGTCCTTTTCTACTTGCAAGTACAGAAGGGATGTGGGCCTGGCCCAAGACCACTGAGCTATCCAGTCATTGATTCCATTATTCCACAAAGATGTGGTAGCCACCTACTCCGTGCAGATGGCTACTGTGCGCCCAAGGGGGCCATGGGTCTCCTGAGGACCAGACGGGCTTCAGCAGGAAGACCTTGCTGCCCATCTCTCCCACCCAGCCTTGGTGATTCTCAAAACCGAGGGGCAACATTCCAGATCAACCCCACTTGGTCCTGAGGAAGAGAGAAATGGTCAGGGGCGGAGGGTGGGGGAGGTCTCAGGACAAATAATATAATCCCAGTGACTCTCCCGACACTTCCCCTGCACTATCACCTCACAAATACGTGCACTCACACGTGCACACACGCACAACCACACAGCCATCTTTGGCATCATTAATAATTTATCTTTGAAGAAGCCTGTACAGTTTACAAATATTAAAGCATTATCTCACTATTTTAATCACAACGACTGCTTTGGGGTATTCTCGTTCTTTCTGATAACGAAGCTAGGCTCCGAGATCAGACTTCAACAAGGTCAAAGGGATGGCAGGTGGTTCTTAACCTTCGGGACTGTCTCAGATCCCTTTAAGAACTCTCCCCTCGGAAAAATGCATCTACCCAGAATTTTGCCCACTCTTTCAGGGGTTTGCAGTCCCTACTTCAAAACCTGCAGGGCTCCGCCTCCCCACCCCAGTCCCGGTGCGGCTGAGTTGGACCGGGCAGCCGCAGGATAAAATCCAGAGAGGAGCCCGTGTGACGGCGCAGCAGGATTAAGAAATCTCCCAGACCAGGATGGGCACAGAAATGGTTAAGGGGGTGGAGGGTTTTGTTTTTCACCTCTGAGGACTCTGTTATGGGTCATTAAGAACACAAGACCGAACGAGCATTCCATTTGCTGGGCCTGCCTCTAGCGCACAGCTCTGCTTCCCGACAAGATAAGTCCTGTGCAGGAAGGAAATCCTGGGCCCAGGGAGGCAGATGGGAAATCACCCCAGATAAGGCGGCTGCTCCGAGTGCTGGAGTCACACAGGGCCTTTCTGCTGCAAGAATGGCACTGCCGAGAGTCTGCGTTTCTTGCCAGCTAAGGAGGAGGAGGCTCTTCGGAGGCGTCTCCTAACACATTGCTGTTCTAGGCAGCTCTGCAAGGGGAACCCCCCCAACGGGGGTGCAGCACCGTGCCTCCAAGTGAAGGAGAGGCCCTCGGGTTCCCGGAGTCTGGAGAGGTGGCCTCCAGCGGTGCCCCGGCCGCCTCCGGCTAGGCCCGCACACAGTTTACCCCCACCCAGGCCTCCTGGCACCCCCGCCCCGCATCCACCACCCAGGTGGTACCTGTGCCCGCGCAGGTGAGGAAAAAGGCCTGTGGAAAACATCATTACTGATAAATAACAGTTCCTTTCAGGTTTAATGACACGTTGCATCCATCCTAAATCTCTCAAAAAAAAAAAAAAAAGAAGAAGAAGAAGAAGAAAAGAAAAAAAAGAAAGAAAAAGAAAAAAGCCCTCTCGAGGGACTGCGCCTCGCGCCGGTAAATAGGAACGACAAGCCGGGGCGCGCGCCGAGGCGGGCGCACGGCTTGGAGCGGGCGTGTAAATTAACCGGGGGCCGCAGAGTGAATACATTGCACGCGGTATTTATTATGCGGCCGGACCTCCGAGGGGTTCTCCGGCTCCCGGACGTGGCAAATCTTGTCCGGAGCGCCGCTGGCCGCGCTGCCGAGGGCTAGGACGAGAGGACCCGTGGCGGGGGGCGGGGGGCTTCTCCTCCAGTCCCCGGGAGCCCCGGGGCAGCCCCCTTACAGCGGCGGCAGCGGGGAGGGTTTAGGCGAGGAGAGACGCGGCACCGGGCGCCGCTCGGGCTAGGGGCCGGGTGGGGAGGGTGGGGAGGGCGGGGAGGGCGAGGGGGTGGGAGCGGGCGGCGCGCCCGGTCCCTTAGCATTCCGCCGGCGCGCCCGCCATCGCCGCGTGCGCCCCCGCGCCCCGCTGTAATTACCCCGATTACCAAATGAATCTCGCGCTTTTGTGCTCGCCGGGCGGTGGGTGCAGGGAGGCAGTTCTAATAGTTGTCATTAGGGCCGGGGGAGGCGGGGCGCCGGGGGCTGAGGGTGGGAGCGCGGGGGTGGGGGAGGCCCGCCATTCCCTCGCTGGCTCGCTTGTTCGCAGGCGGTCCCAGGCGGCGCGCAGGCCGCTGCTGGCTGCTGAGTAATGATTTTTTTTCTAATTGGAGGCGAACAGCGGCCCTAATGGATGGAGCCGCTCTCGGCGCGTTCTCTGCGCCCGCCCTTCGATCAATACGGCTCGCTGAGACCGCCGGGCCGCGCTCCCCGGCCCTTTGTGGTCAGAGATGCCTCGGGGGCCCCAATCCCCGCCACCACCACCGGCCCCCCATGCTGCCTCAGCCTCGCCCGGGGAGTTTCCAGCCCCGCCACTCCGAGACACCACCCCTCCTCCGGCCTACCCCCACCCCGGACACTCCAACCCCAGGCTCCTTCCCGCACCCCCGCGCCCGAGTTCCCCTCTCGGAACACTCTTACTCCAGCTCCCCCAACACTGCCCCCGCGTGTCCCCGCCGTCCCGAGCCCTCCATCCCTTCTTGTCCTCACACTATGCCCAGTAGCCTGGTCCCCGTGGCCTTTCAGACAGGGTGGGTTAGCAGGGAGGTGTACGGGAGGGCAGACCCGGGATTGCCACCCTCACCCCTTCTCCGTGACCGCGTTTCTGCCAAGCGCCCCAGGCCGGGAGGAGAGCCGGGCACAGGCGACAGCCTCCGAGAGTTTACGCCGGCTGGTCCGGGAAGGGTTCGCTGAGTCCAATTAAATCCCCACGTTCTTTCCTTCTTGAGCCCACTCCATCTCGGACTGGCTCCAACTGGGACCCTTCGGCTTTCTGAAGGTACAGAAACTTGCGAGCACAGACACACTCCCTGGGGGCACCAGTTTCCAAGAAGCCCTCTGGAATGTTTAGCTCAGAAACTGGACAGCATGCACAAGTCCTCCTAGGTCAGGGGTCAAATGTGCCCTCTGTTTTGCAGGCCCTTCGTGCACTGCTTCTAACTAGCTGGTGACCTTGGGCAACGACTCAGTGCCTGAGGGACTCTTTTTCTTAGACCTTACAGAAGTTTATCCAGCTCTACAAGCTAGGCGGCTGGGATACAACATTAAAAGGAATGGTCAAACCTTCCCACTCCTTCCTGCAGTTTACAGACTTTCCTCCTTCCACCCTGCGGAGAGTGGCTCCTGGGAGGCCCAAGCTGCTCCACCTACCCTCCTTCCTTCATCTGCTCACTTTCTGTTGCTGGCTGTGATTCCTGCATAACATTTAGCATCACCTAACATAATAAACACTTGCTTGGTTTTTTTGTTTGTTTGTTTTTTGAGACGGAGTTTTGCTCTTGTCGCTCAGGCTGGAGTGCAATGGCGCAATTTCAGCTCACTGCAACCTCCTTCTCCCAGATTCAAGCAATTCTCCTGCCTTGGCTGGGATTACAGGTGCGCCCCCCCCCCCCCCCCCCCACCGCCCCACCACCACCACGCCAGGCTAATTTTTGTATTTGTAGTAGAGATAGGGTTTCTCCACGTTGTCCAGGCTGGTCTCAAACTCCTGACCTCAGGTGATCCACCCACCTTGGCCTCCCAAAGTGCTGAGATTACAGGCGTGAGCCACCGCACCCAGCCAACACTTGCTTGTTTGTTTATTGTGATTCTTCCCCCACTACTATGTCATCTCCGCAAGGACTGGGATTTTTATCCATCTTGTATCCTCAGCACCTAAAACAGAGCTTGGAACATAATAGGTATTCAGTAAATATTAGCTGCATGAACAAATTGAAACAATTTGAACCTGGTGAAACCTCTTCCTCTCCTGTCCTGAGAAAGGATAAGACTTTGGCTTTTCACTTCTTGGACTCTGTGGCATATTGTGTTTTCCAAATAATGGCCACAGCAATGTTTCTGGTCCCACATGCTATTCCAGCACCGTGCCTCTACCCCTTTCAAGAGAAGTCTCTTTCCCCTCCTCTTGAACCTGGGTGGGCCTTTGTGACTGTCTCCACGAATAGAATGTAGCCACATACATCCTAGTCTAAGTCATAAATGATTACATGGCTTCCTTCTCTCTTTTTCTCTTGGGACTGTCACCCTTGCAACCCATCCACCATGTTGCAAGGGAGCCCAGACCACATGAAGAGGTCAAGTGTAGGTGTTCCAGCCAATAGCCCTAGCTAATGTCCTAGCCACCACCTAGCACCAGCCACCAGATAGGTGAAAGAGCAAGCCTTCGAATGATTCCAATCCCGGCCTTTGAGCCACCCCAGTTGATGCCAAGTTGCATCACCATTCAAGCTACCCAGCTGACACTGAGTGAAGCGCAAATTATCCCTGCTGAGTACAGCCAAGTAGCAGATTCATGAACAAACTAAATGTTGATATAAGTCACTAAGTTTTGGGGTAGTTTGCTACCCAATAGATAGCTGAATCCCCCATTCCACTGACTTCTCTCCAGTCCTCTACTACCTAGGCACACCACAAACCTCCTTGTCACAGTACACAGAGTGAACTCTCTTCTGAGGCCCTAAGCTCTGTGCTCCATCCCTGCAGCCACCTTTTTGAGGATCCTCAGCTCCCCTGTCCCAGTAGCACAGCCTGGATAAACATTAGCCCACTATAAATCCAACAGGCCCTCCTGCCCTCCTCTAGGCTTGCTCCCAGGAGGCCCAGCCCAGCAGGAGGAAATCACTCAGCCTTGCTAAGCAGTAGCACCACCACCAGCCCTGCGAATCCTGCATCTTCCTGCTCAGCTCTTGACACACAGTTACGTCCCTCATTCTCCACTCAGCTGACTTCAGCCCCACACTCCACTTCACAGAGACCATGACCTCCTCCACCCCAGCATGTTGCCATCACACGTCTGTCCACAGCATCCTGTCTGCCTACCCTCTGGTTCCAGGTGTCTTTCCACCCATCTTGAGGCCAATCCCACTCTTGGGCTCTGGATGCTAGCTGCTCCAACTCTAGGGCAGCGCTGCACAACAGTTGCAGTGATGGAACTGTTCCATCTCTGTGCTGTCCAATAGAATAGCCACTAGCCACCTGTGACTACTGAGCACTTAAAATGTGGTCAGTACCACCAAGGGGATAAATTATTTTATCTTAGTTCATTTAGGTAGCTGAACGCTGCTAGTGGCTACTGTATTGTATAGTGCAACTCCAGAGATTAGTCCTGCCCTCTCGCAGGTCCTCGGCTTCACCCTCCCCATCAGCCATTTACAAGTCCTTCTCTCTCATCTCCTGCTACCTCCCACTCCACCCCCACCCACCCCCACTGCATTTTTCTCTGGTCCTTCACAGCCAAACTTCTTCATGGATTTGTCGCCACTGCCTCTTCTCCCATACCCGCACCTTGTCCACACCCTAGGTCTTTGTGAATGTCGTTTTCTTCCCCACCTTCCCAGCCCCTCCCCACGAAATGAACTCCCCACGTAATGAAATCACCTTGGAAGCTTCAAGGTAAAAAGTTACTTTTTCCAGGAAGCCCTACCGGACACCCCCATCCCAGAAGAGATTGGTTGTCTTTGCCATGTGTCCCTGTGGTGCCCTAAACAATCTCTGGGACTGTACATGTCAGTTTCTTGCCATTGCCTATTTAATTACCAGGCTTCCCTGCAGACTGGTTGTCCCATGAGGGTAGAAGCCAAGCTCCCATGCCCATCATCACATCCCTGTGCTTGTGCAAGGCACATGATGGGTGGTCAGTAAATATTTGTTGAAGAAATGCCCTAAGGGGGAAACTGTAGCTAAACAAGTAAGTCACAGATGCTTCAGTGGAGGACCCAGTGGGTGGGTGGGAGCACACAGGGGAGTTCAAGGTTGGTAAAGGCCTCACAAAGAAGGTGACATCTGCAGGGGATCTGAAAAGACAAAATGAGTTTGCCAGGTGAGCAAGTCAGGAGATTATTCCGGGGAGAAAGATATCATGAGCAAAAACCCAGACATGCAGTGGCAATGAGCAGGAAGAAATGCAAACTGGGCGGAAGGGGTGAGAGAAGGAGGGCTGCGAGGAACCAGGCTGGGGGCAGAGTGAGGCCCAGAGGAAAGGGGCTTGCCTTGGGGGCCGTGCATTTTATCTTCAACCTGTTGAAGTTGAACCTGTTCAGCTTTGAGGCTTTTTGTTTACCCATTTGCATGAGAAGGGAACTCTGCAAGGAAGCTTGGAAGGGACCACTGTGATCTTGGAGATCCATTGCTCAGATCTCTCTTGCACACAGAACTTTCTGCAAGTGCAATTAGTTGACAACCTCCAGCCGTGGGTGCCTTCAGGCTCTGCCTTTCAGGGCAAGGCCATGCACTTCCAGTGACTGAGTATGGCCAATCCAGGCTAGATCACTTCTCTAGGTGATCTTTACGCTAGAACTTCCCCATGGACCTGGCTGAGACTCTCTGAGCTGCACTGAGGGGTGAGGCTTTCCCTACCAGCCCCTCCTTCCTTCCCCTCTCCCTTCATAGGAGTCAGACCTGCTTCCTGGCCTGAAGGCCCTCCCCACCTCCTCCTGCTCCCTCCTCACTTCATCTTCCATAAGCATTTCCCCCAGTAAACCTCTTGCATGTCTAATTCCATCTTAGCATTTGCTTCCTGGAGGACCCAACTGACACAGTACAGAATTACTGACACACACACTTTCCCTTTACTGAGTCCCCTGTTAAATACTTGCCATACATTGTCTCACTAACGCTCCCAGCAGTCCCATAAGGTAGGCACCATTATTATCTTCACTTGACAGATGAGAACAGGGGCTCAGAGAGGACAAATTACTTGCACAAGGTCATACCATCAGGGCTTGATGGAATTCAAAATCAGGCCTAGGCATGCCTGACTCCAAAACTCAGCTGCTCAACTCCTGCACTGTGACCCTTTAGGGACTGGTTGGAACAAAGTTGTCCTGGAGACAGTGGCCAAGCAAATGAGGTGGACTGGAGCACGTCATCTCAAGAGTCCTCCAGGCCTTACTTTTTCCATCTCTGTGGCTTTGGGACATGTAGGCACACACTGGTGCCAGGATTTACCTGTGCCGAGGAACCTGCCTGCCACACTGTGACCAGGCAAGCATTTGATTGAGGGTAAACAGATTAGGATTCCAAAATGGGGGCTTTGGTCAGCACCTGAGTGATCTTAGGCAAATGACATGGATTCACCAGGAAACTTCATTTCCACAGCTATGGTGATCATCTGATTCCCGTGATGATCTGGTGCCCCTGATGTTTGATGCTCTTCTTTGCCACAGCCTGACTTCCTGTCCAAGATGCCCAAGGCAAAAAGTAGACTTTTTCTCTGCTTGCAAAGTGATTTGTGGTCTCAGCTCAAAAGCCTGAAAACTAATGTTTGCAGCCAGGGGGTTGGAATACCTGAGGACTGCTTAGGTAAATAGTCCTACCAGACTGCCTCTGGAGAAGGTTTTTGGTGGTGAGCAGAGGGGCCCACTCGAGATCTGCTTGACCTGTGCCTGTACTTGCACCTGTTCACGACGAAGGTGCAGTCTCAGCCCCCTTGGGGAGAGGATGCGGTCATTGGCAGTGCCCCCTCAGCTGCGCGCTGTGGGATCTAACCAGTGATAATGCTGGTAAATGTTTAACTGGCTCTCTGGGGGAAAGTCCTAATTTCTAGTTTTTGCCAATTTCCATAGAGCAAACCCTCCTACTCTAGCCAATTCCAAGCTTCAGACTTGTCATCACTGAACACAGAGGTAGGAAGAGCTGTGCACAGTTGGCTGGGCTCTTGTGCGCTGGAGCCGGCCCCAAAACACCCCTCACTGGGTCTAACCCTGTGGCTGACTGAGGAATGGCTCCTCATGTATGGCCAGAGACTCCTGAGTACACAGGGCCAGGCCAGGGAGCAGAGGAATCAAAAGGACGGGGCAGGGGTTAGGGGCTTCGACTGGCTGGGTTGGGGGCCTGGGAAGAACATGTCACGCCAGATGCCACATCACAGCTCAGCGTGTTGCTGCACAGTCTGGCCCAGCGTGTGTTCATGCATTTGCTCTGTCTCTTTCTAGAGACATTCTAGAACTCAGTGCTTACATCCGGCAGATGCTCACTACATTTCTAATTGAGAAGTGTGTGCGTGCTTAGATCCAGGCCTTTCCCCCAGAGACAATAGAGACAGAGATACCCAGAGAGACTGACTGTAAAGACTGGGCCACAGCCTCGGCAGCTCTGAGCTGTGGCAGGGATTGCAGCGTGGGAGCTGGAGGAGTAGAATCGCTCGGGGAAGAAAGACAAGGTTCCTATTGAGTTAGGATGAGAGGTTCACAAACCAAAAGTGGTTATAGGGGCTCCCCTTCTATAGAGACTCCTTGGAGCAGGACTGAGGCCCCTGGAAGCTAAAGGCCATTGCCTGGCTGCTTGCCCCCAGGCGACCTTCCCCACACCTGCCCCCTCCCCACCTCTGCCTGACTGACCCTAGATCCTTTTTCTTTTTTCTTCCTTTCCTTTGTACAAAAAGGGAAGAGCAAGTCCGGCTCAAACGTGCTACTCTCCAGGAATTGCCGAAACTTACACTGAATGACACCCAAATCCCTTCATGGGCACCTCCGATAACCACCTTGGTGGCCGTTTTTCATACCCGTGGCTCATTAGGGTTTCTGGGGCCAGGCCAAGAAATTGCCAAAGACAAGACAAGCAACGCCTGCCTGGAAATTCCGCAGAGCCCACTCCCCTCAGAGGCCCTTCCTGCAGCGTGAGTGAGGGGGTGAGTTGCGCTGAGCTAGAGCCGCGCCTGACAAGTGACACGCCTGATGAGAGACGCGATGACGAGTCCCTGGGGAGGCTGTGGAGTCTGGTTCCTGCAGACACTGTCTCCCCTGAGGCAGTCTCCGCGCTTGAGTGCTGAGTGTGTGGTGTGTGTGTGTGTGTATGCACACACATCTTGCTTCTCCAAGGAAGATTCTCTGAGCTCCACAGCAAGCTTGACAGAGGCCCCCCTGAACACTCCTGGGGTCCACGGACATCAAGAACAGGCACGGCAGGCCGGGTGCGGTGGCTCACGCCTGTAATCCCAGCACCTTGGGAGGCCGAGGCAAGCAGATCACTTGAGGTCAGGAGTTCGAGACCAGCCTGGCCAACATGGTGAAACCTGGTCTCTACTAAAAATACAAAAATTAGCTGGGCGTGGTGGCGGGTGCCTGTAATCCCAGCTACTTGGGAGGCTGAGACACAAGAATCACTTGAACCAGGGAGGCAGAGGTTGCAGTGATCCGAGATTGCGCAACTGCACTCTGGCCTGGGCGATAGAGCGAAACTCCATCTCAAAAAAAAAGAAAGAAAGAAAAGAAAAAAAAAGAAAAGAAAGAAGGAAAGAACAGGCATGACAAGCCAGCCATAGCCTGCTGAGTTCAGGAGGTCCCTCATGGAGTTGCCCTATCCTCACCTCCCTGTTCCAAGCACATACAGGGATGGATTGATCCCCTTGGGAGCTGCTGAGCCCTGCCTGGTACAGCAAGGGAGGTAAGATCCAGCCTGCAGGTGTGTGATTCGCCTGACTCAACCCAAACCCAGATCATGCCTGGACCATCAGCCCTGTGCTGGGCACTGGGCCATACAGAAATGAATAAAATAGTCTCTCTTTTCAGAGTGCTTGCAATCTAGGTACTGCAGACTATGTAAGGGTCATATGTTCCAAAGAAGCCAAGGTCACAAGAAAAAATTTTTTTTCCTAGCCCTCCTCTGATATTCCCACCCGCAAAAGCTTTCTGAAGGATGTGGCATGTGATTTTGAAAAATGCCTAGGCTGACAAAAGCCCACAGAGATGGAACAAGAGGAGGACTGTCTTCCAGCAGGGTCTTGTGGTTAAAGTGAAGAGTTCCCTTTGGGGGAAGTGGATGTAATGAACGTGGAAGATGACAAAGAACCAAAGAAGCTCAAGGCAGGACTGTATGTCAAGTATTTGGTCCCCTGGGTTCCCCTCCAGACACCAACAAGCAGCCACCATCTTTTTCTTCATGCTCTGCAGGGAGTGTTACAAAGTCATACATGGTCCCCTTCTTAGATGGATCTGAATGTCTTAGAGTTCCTACCTGTACTGAGCCAAAAGGTGCAGCTCTCTTGCTATTCATCCTGGGGCCTGCAAAAACAAGGCTCATTTCTCTTCCACCAATGACCCTTCAAATATTTGAAATAACTGTGTTTTGCTTTTCTACTCCTGCCTAAGAAGTACCACCAAAACTTAATGGTTTAAAACAACAGTGTGATTATAGCTCGCTGCAGCCTCCAATTCCTTTGCTCAAGTGGTCCTCCCACCTCAGCCTCCCAAGTAGATGGGACTACAGGCATGAGCCACCACACTCAGCTTAACAATTGATTCTTTTTCTCACAATTCTACAGGGTCAGTTTGGCTCAGCTGGATGGTTCTTCTGTTCCACGTGGCAGCTGGAGCCATGCAACTGCAGTCAGCTAGGAGTTTGACAGAGTATGGGACATCCCAGATGGCCTCATTCACATTTTTGGCAGTTGGTGTTACCTATTGACTGAGTTGCTCCTGTTCTCTTCCCCTCGGCCTCTCTCTTCAGTAGCATAGCCCAGGCTTTTTACATGGCAGTTCTATTCAAGAAAGCAAAGACAGATGCTGCCAGGTCTCTTAAGTCCTAGACTCAGAAGTCACATGGGAACACTTCCATTGCATTCTGTTGGCCAGACCAAGTCACAAGGCCAGCCTGGGCTCAAGGGGAGGGGAAACAGATTCTTGCTTCTTTTTGATGAGGAGAGTGGCATGCATACACAGGGATGGGAGAAATTGCTGGCAACCAGTTTTGCAGACAGTCTGCCAGGAGCTTCCAACAGGTCCAAAGTCCTTTCTTCCAAGCCATCCCTTCCCACTGAACCCACGCTGGTTTGGGTACACCTCTCTTAGGCTTGCTGTAGAGCCTCCTTCAGTATAGTAAGGGGAATCATTTGAGCAGTACGGAATATTGAGGACTTTCAGAGGAGACTTGGGGATATGGGCTGAGGCCAGAGCAAGCTCTAACCTTTAAGGCAGCCCCCAAATTGACTAGGGCCAGAGGAGTGGGGGTGAGGGAGAGAGGCCTCCTGATAGAGGATGTTTAGAGCTCCCCCTTGTCCAAAAAGCCCCTAGGAAAGAAAGCTTTCTGGCTGGTAAAGACTCCAGAAAACCTGTCACACAGCAGAACAAAGTGTTCTTTAAAAACCCTAAAGACTCTCCATGTCCCAGCTGGTCACTTGGAGCAAACACTGCTGGTTAGGGAACTTGTAGTGCTTAGTTGGCAATTAATCACTTGGAGCTCTGTGACGTCCCTCATATTGTCCCGGGTTGTTATTTAACTCTAGCTGTGTTTACGCTGCCAGGCAGAGTAGAGCCTCTAAGACAGACTGCAGACCAGCCTAGAACACCCTCTTCCTGGTGAGAGAGTCTCTCCTCTCTCTCTTTCTGATCATTTTAATGTTCTTCTTTATATTCTTCTGTATTTTTCCATTTTTTTTCTATAATGACTACCTTATACTTTCATAACAAGAGAAAAAGTTTAGGGGAATCCCTGACAAAGATGTTCGTTGCAATATTATTTATATTAACAGAAATTTGAGGACAGAATCAATGTCCAGCAATAAGAACATTGCTAAATAAATTATGATGAATCTATGGGGTGCAAAATTCTGAAGCCATTTAAAGCGAGGCTCTATAAGAGCATTTAATGATACAGGAAAATGCTCATGGTAGAACATTAGTGAGAAAACAAGCCAGCTTCCAAATTTTTAAAGGGTTTAGTCTAAATTGTGATATATGGTAATATGAAAATAAGAGCTAGTATTTCTTTCTTTCTTTTTTTTTCTTTTTTCTTCTTGGGACGGAGTATCGCTCTGTTGTCCAGGCTGGAGTGCTGTGGCACTATCTCAGCTCACCGCAACCTCCGTCCCCCAGGCTCAAGCGATTCTCTTGCCTCAGCCTACTGAGTAGCTGGGACTATAGGCACATGCTACCACGCCCGGCTGATTTTTTCTGTTTTTAGTAGAGACAGGGTTTCACCATGTTGGCCAGGCTGGTCTTCAACTCCTGACCTCAAGTTATCCACCCACCTCGGCCTCCCAAAGTGCTGGGACTACAGACGTGAGCCACCATGCCCAGCTACTTTTTGTATTTTTAGTAGAGATAGGGTTTCATCATGTTGGCCAGACTTGTCTCAAACTCCTGACCTCAAGTGATCTGCCCACCTTGGCCTCCCAAAGTGCTGGGATTACAGGCATGAGCCACCGTGCTTGGCCAAGAGCTAGTATTTATTGAGCACTTACTATGTGCTGTCACTAGCAGGAATCATCTCATTCAGTCAGCACAAAATCCCCATAAGCTACGTACAGTCATCCCTCGGTACCCATGGAAGGATTGGTTCCAGGACCCCCCCACCCACCCCCACCCCTTGGATAACAAAATCCGGGATGCTCAAGTCTCTCATATAAAATAGTATAGTATTTGCATATAACCTATGCACATTCTCCTGTACACTTTAAATCATCTCTAGATTACTTATAATACCTAATACAGGCAGGGCACGATGGTTCACACCTGTAATCCTAGCACTTTGGGAGGCCAAGGAGGGTGGATCACCTGAAGTCAGGAGTTTGAGACCAGCCTGGGTAACATGGTGAAACCCCGTCTCTACTAAAAATACAAAAATTAGCTGGGCGTGGTGGTGCGCTCCGGTAGTTTCAGCTACTCAGGAGGCTGAGGCAGGAGAATCGCTTGAGTCTGGGAGGTCGAGGCTGCAGTGAGTCATGATCATGCCACAACACTCCACCTCCTGGGCGAGAGAGCAAAATCCTGTCTCAAAAAAAAGTAAATAAATAAATAAAAACAAAATCAAAACAAGAATAAAAGCAAATGGGACCCCTGGCCAGCAAAACTTCACATACTGGATTTAAGGTTTGAAGCCTTCCCTTTGATCCTCAGACCGGCCTTGTTCTCACTCCTGCTGGTCTGCTTCCTGGCTCTCCTCCTGGGAAAGCAGAGGGGTATGTCCCCTGATTCATCCTTGGCAGCTTTTCATCAGTATTTGACCAGACTTCGAAGGCCCGAAATGACGGCTGGGAGGCGGCTGTTTCCCAAATACAGAGCCATCCTTCCCTCCCTCCCAACCATGTACCACCCTGGTTTCACTGCTCCAGCATCTGGTGGATACGTTGTCTTATCCCTAACTAAATCATCCACTGCTCTTGGCACGGACCGTGACTTACACACATCTTGCCGTCACCCACGTCACCCATGGCACCTGGTGTCTTGACACAGATAACAGCCTCTGAAAACACACCTACCCATTGGCTGCTCGACACATGGAAGCCCAGAAACAGTGCAGACAGCTCAGGAGCTTATGGTGGGAGGGAGCCTTGTGCCAGACCCAGACATCCTACCTGGGTGGAAAGGAATGGAGGGAATACAGTACGCCTCAGATGCTAGCCACCAGATGGGCCCGTTAGAGGCTGTTGAAGCAAAAAGGAGTGCCAGAAACTCAATTCTAGCAATAGAACCTGGAGATGGGGTCTTTACATTAGGAGATTATCCACAGACTCACAGACATTCAGTCCAAGCCCCAATGGGATTCACTTTGTCCCTGTGAATGTCAGTCTGTATTTATCAGTCGGTCAACAGATATTTACTGAGGCCAAGGCAGCAAATTATAAGGCACTTGAGTTGGGATAGAGGCTTGTGGGGGTTGGGGAGGGACAGTGGGCCCCTCATTTTCCCCACTCACCCTGCCCTTCGCCCAACCACCACATACACACACTTTGGAACTTAGGGACTTAGAGATTGGTTCTTGTAGATCTTGGTGGTTTTCATGAACGGTTTACAGTCTGTTGGACAGAGTGGTATGTGGACCATTGTTCCCTGATTCCTGTCCCCTCCTGCATTTGAATTATTCACCATACTCCTTGGCATTGATCTTGCAGTTTCTTGTACATTTCTCCACCCCTTAACTTTGGGCCTGGACCTGTAACTTGCTTTGATCAATGAGGTGTTAGTAGATGGGTGGCAAGCAGAGGTTTGCAACGTGCTTGTGAGGTTGGCCTAGCCCAACCTGTTATGCTTCTGCTGTGTCATGAGAACAGGGCTCAGCTCGACAGCAGGTCCAAGGAGCCGACTCAGGCTTCTCCCCATGGACTTGCCCCCACCTCTGCCTGGCTCTCTGGCTGCTACAGCAAAAGCACCAGGCTAAGTATTCAAACATCAATGGTTTCATTCAATTCACTCAACAGCTCTAGGAGGCAGGGCCCACTTGACAGATGAGAAAACTAGAACACAGTAAAATCACTTGACCAAGGTCACACAGCCAGGAAAAGCCAAGTGAGGATTTGAACTCAGCGGTCGGCTCCAGAACCTTCAAGGTGAGCCTCCTTTGATTTCTCCTGATCCCTGGGAACCTCATCTACCAGTAGGGTCTGGGCTCCCGAGCCAAGTCCAGGCCAAGGGGAACATTCCTTACTTGTGGCAACCTGGTAGTCGTGTCTTATCTTAATCCCTAGCTGGCAAAGACTCTGGAACATTCCTGTTCACTACCACAGCTGCCACCACACTAACCTGCCTCAGAGGCCCCCATGACACCTTCGGCAGGTACCTAGGATTGACCACCTGGGGGGCCCCACTCTCTCTCACACTGGAATTTGAGCCCTCAGGCAAATAATAAGCTGAACACTTTTTCAATCTCCTGCCAGTGCCATGAGCTCCCTCAGTTACAGCCACCATTGGCAAGCCCTGGGCCCTTATCTGCAAACCCCTAGGTTCATCACAAGAGTCTCAGAGCAAAGCTCTCTCAGCCAAGAGCTGCAAACATGATGTCCTGAGCTTAAATTAGAAGGCAAGGTCCCCTGGCCAGGTGCAGTAGCTCACACCTGTAATCCCAGCACTTTGGGAGGCAGAAGCAGGCAGATCGCTTGAGCCCAGGAGTTCAAGACTAGCCTGGGCAACATGGCGAAACCCCATCTCTACAAAAAAATACAAAAAGGTGAGGTGGTACATGCCTGTAGTCCCAGCTACTTAGGAGGCTGAGGTGGGAGGATCAATTCAGCCCAGGAAGTCGAGGTTGCAGAGAGCCATGATCGTGCCAGCCTAGGTGACAGAGCAAGACCCTGTCTCAAAAAAAGAAAAAAGGAAAGTGAGGTCCCTCTTGTCTATCACCCCTGAAATGTCCCTATAGTTTTCTGACACACATACATTGATACAGATAATGTATACACAGGTGTCATCTTAATTTTGGCCTCAAGGTCTTGAAGGGCTCGGCAGGGCCGTGGGTGTGGGGACTTATTAGTACTGTCCATTATCATTAGAATAGGGGAGTTATTTTAGGGAAACACTAACTCACACTAAGTCCAGAGGCTGGTGAAATAGTCCTTCACCTTTCTCATCAAGTCCTTTAAAGTCTATACAAAGCAGATCTCTGTGAGTTAGCACAGGGTTTAACTCTGAGTAACAAAGACCAGAAATGAAAGTGGCTTAAATGAGTCAAAAGTGTATTTCTCACCCAAATTCCCAAGTTAGGTGGTCTGGGGCTGGTGTGGCAGCTGTGGCTGTGCTCCATGAACCCTCAGGGACTATGGCAGGTAGAATTTTCCAGAACTGGCTACAACAGTATCTCCTGTCCCTCACGCTCTTCTGTATCATGAGCTTGATAGCCCACCAGTGGAGAAGGGGTGTCTGATTCCCCTCCTAGGTTGAATCTAAGCCAGCTTGTGACTGTTTCGGCCAATAGAATTTGGTAGAGTGATACTGAAAGATTTTTGGGTGGATCATAAAAGGTCATATGGTCTCCACCTTGTTCATTGGAATATTCTTGCTTGGGGCTCACAGCCACCATGTAAGAGATCCAACTACCCTGAGGTTACTATGCTGTGATGACATCAAGCCACATGGAGAGGCCATGCATAGGTGCCCTGGTTGACAGTCCTAATCTTTGAGCCACCCTCATTCCAGGCTCCAGATGTGTAAGTAAAACTGTGTTGGATCTTCCAGACCAGCCATTCAGTCAGCTGAGTACCACTGAGTGACGCCAGTCAACACCACTAGGAACAAAAGCATTGCCCAGCCAAGCCCTGCCCAGAGTCCTTTCCCACAGAATCTATGAGCACAATAAAATGGTTGTTTGGGATTTTTGAGACAGAGGCTCACTCTGTTCCCCCAGGCTGGATTGAAGTAGCATGATCTCGGCTCACTGCAACCTCGGCCTCCCATGTTGAAGTGATTCTTGTGCCTCAGCCTCCCGAGTAGCTGAGACTACAGGTGTGCGCCACCATGCCTGGCTAATTTTTGTATTTTTCGTACAGATGGGGTTTCACCATGTTAACCAAGCTGGTCTCAAACTGGCCTTAAGTGATCTGCCCACCTTGGCTTCCCAAAGTGCTGGGATTACAGGCGTGAGCTATCACACCCAGCCCTAAAATGGTTGTTTTAAGCCACCAACTCTGCGGTAGTTTGTTACACACCAAAAGTAACTGGGACAGAAATTCTGGTTCCATCCAGCTCATTGTTCTGCCACAGCTAGGGAGTGACCTTGTCCTCATTATCCAAAATGGTGTCTGGAGCTTCAGCCATTACATCTGCATTCCAGATGGTAGGATATTGGGAGGGATGAAGGAAAAGGGCAAAGGGCGTGACACAGCTCTCTTTTAAGGAAGTTCCTGGAGGATGCCTCAGGACACGAAATAAAATTGGCTAGTATTTAGTCATGTAGCCATACCTAGCAATAAGAGAAGCTGGGAAACATTGTCTTTATTCCAGATGACTGTATGCCTAACTAAAAATCAGGGGTTCTATTACATAAGAAGATGAAGAAAATAAACACAACAGTCTGCCACAGCATCCCCAAATGCCCTTGCTCTCTCCCTCCTCTCCTAGAGCCCCCATATTTATTTATATACACTGTCAGCCTAGCCCAGGGTCCTAACATGAATATCAAGAAGTGAGTATCTAAAAGACAAATGAGTGTTTCTCCAGCTAATACTGAAGATCCCTCTCAAAGCATAATTTCTGATGCTAACAAAGTCTGTCTCTTTTCTTTTTTTTTTTTTTTTTTTTTTTTTTTCCAGAGTCTTGCTCTGTCCCCTAGGCTGGAATGCAGTGGCACAATCTTGGCTCACTGCAACCTCCACCTCCTGGGTTCAAGCAATTCTCCTGCCTCAGCCTCCCAAGTAGCTGGGATTACAGGCGAGTGCCACCATGACCAGCTAATTTTTGTATTTTTAGTAGAGACAGGGTTTCACCATGTTGGCCAGGTTGGTCTCCAACTCCTGACCTCAGGTGATCTCCCAAAGTGCTGGGATTACAGGCATGAGCCACCGTGCCCGACCTTGTCTCTTTTCTTTCTAAAGGCCCCTTCCCAGTAAGGATGAGGAAAGATGGTAGGGGTCCGGGGCCAGGGGGAATAGGGATCCTGGCCAGCCCCATATATTAATTAATGAAGCAACTGTTAGTGTGTCCAACACTGGCTCATCTAATCCTTGCCCTAAAACATGGCACTACGATTACATTCAGTTAGCAGATGGGGAAAAAAAAAACGACTCAGAAAGCTTAAGTGACTCACCCCAAGTCACACAGCTAGAAGTGGCAAGGACAGCAGGGCTGGTGTGGCAGCTGTCACAGCTCACCCCTGAGCACAAGGTCAGGTGCCAAGTTCCTGGTGGTGGCTCTTTAAACAGCAAGTCCCAGCATGTCCCCCGTCACCGGGTCTGCCTGTGGTCTGCAGCCTCCCCTGTGGAGACCCTGCTTGTCTGTCTTCCCTGCACCCACAGGAACAGGATCGTTAGTGAGCATGCCTGAGGGAAGCCAGGGTTGTGTTAAACTGTGGCTCCAGCCGACACCCGTGGACATTGTTCTCTTTCAGTTTGGAACTGGGCCTCACTCCAGAGCTCGGTGCCTGAGCCTGAGCCTCCACTCAGAGACAAGCTCATCAGCTGCAAGACAGTCAGGGAGGTGCAGGCAGCCCCCGCAGCTTGTGAATCAGTGAGTGAGCTTAGATATATAAAGAACCCCGGCAAATTATGAAAAACTTCTGCAGATGGCTGGTGGTGATGGTAGCACAATGTGAATGTACTGAATGCCACTCAACTGTACATTTAAAAATGGTTAAAATGGTAAATGCTATGTTATGCATATTTTATCACAATAAAAAAAACACCCCAAAACTTAGTGGCTTAAAAGAGCAATCATTTATCAGCCCATGATTCTGCAGATCTGCAATTTGGGCTGGGCTGGGTTGGGCAGTTCTTCTGCTGGACTCACCTGTGACCAGCTGGCAGGTCACCTGGGAACCGAATGGTCTAGGATGGCCTCATGCAGTGTGTCTGGTGGTTGGTGCTGGTTGTCAGCTGGGTGGCAGTGGTGACTGGGCCACATACCTCCACCTGCCTAACCCAGGCACATTCACATGTTGGCAGTTGTAAGGGTCCCAAGAACAGCGTGAGAGGGCAAATCTCAATGCACAAGCACTTTTCAAACCTCTGCTAATCATGGCTGATGGTGTCCCATTGGCCAAAGCAAGTCACCTGGCCAAACCCACAGTCAGTGTGGGAGGGAATACACCAGGGAGCGATTCCAAGGAGGTGTGAGCAAATGGAGTCACTACCACCAGTCACACAACTTGTCCATGAGTTATTGTTGCAACTATCAAGCCTGGGTGACTACACAGGGGCATTAATTTTCAAAACAGAAAAGAAAGCTGGTTGCCCAAATCAGCATCTACTTTAGCCATTGAAGACACGAGATGGCCTCAGGCAGGAGTGCAGTTTTCAAAAATGAAGGGAACATTCTAGCATGACGTCGTCTCTTGGAGATCCAGAACAGAACCCACATCCCCAGCTCTTGGGGATTTCTGTGAAGTTTCGGAGAGCAAGCAGGGTGCCCCCAGCTCTTCCTGGTTGGTGGAAGCGCCAGCCTCTCCAAGTGCATCCACTTCTTAAAGGCAAATCATGATTCCCAGGCCCCGCCCCATCAACACAGATATGCTAAAAGCAGGGTTTGAACTAGAGATGGGTGGTGAGAACCAGGCCAAAAAATGACTCCTTCCGCAGTGTACTGGATTTCCTTTCTGCCCTGTCCCCGGATAGAGCCCCAGAGGAACGGCTGTTTGCTTTCTTTCCAAAATGAGCTCAACTTTCCTTTGGGAAGAAGGAGGTGGAGTTGTCCTGCCCCCATTACTGAGCAAATCAAGAATGGAGGGTCAGCCTCTATACCCCGCCGGCTGACAAGGAGGGCAGCCACACCCACACAAGAGTCAGACAGTCTGGGTGATCCCATCAATCACCCCTGTGTGACCTTGAGCAAGTTACTTAGCCTCACATGGTCAGTTTCCTCATAGAAGTGCAACAACGACAAGATTAACCCCTCTTGAAGGGCCATCATGAGGATCCTATGCCCTAGCTCTTGCATGAGACAGTCCAGAGCACATAGAAGATGCTTACTAGCCACAGCTTGTCTTTTACGGTGGCTCTCTCCCAAGCCACAGGAGAAGAAAGCTTCTATGAGCTAGGCCAGGGTAACAGAGCAACAAGGTCATTTGCAAACCCACATCTGGGCAGCAAATCTCACAGCCCTCCTTTCATCCAAAGGGCTTGATCATGGCAGCGGTGCTTCCACCCCCCTGATGCAAGAGAGACTCCCTCTGCCTTGCCCCGAAGCCATCACTAAGTCTCCACCTAACATTGTGTAAGGATGTCCCAACCATCCCTCCAAACCCTACTTCCACTGGCTGTGACAGGTGGCCAGACAGGAAGGAGGTATTACCTTGGTGTGAGAGTGGAGGGTTACAAGCTACCTTCAGGGTGCTACCTTGCAGGTTTCAGGAAACAGGCCAAGCCGCAACCCCATACACCACCTCTCCAGCATGCGGAAGCCGTGCTGCTGAAAGCATTTTGATTTTCCTCTTCCCTTGGCTTATCCTCTCCCCCTCAAATGCCATCTGGGGGGGAAATAGAAACAAGAGAGCATTTTAAAGACTTCTTGTGGTCTAAAAGCAGCAGTCCTCCAGGATGAAGCATCCTTAGGAAACCAATGACTCTGATTCTTTCAACCCTATTCCATGAAGCAGAACCCCCAAATCGTCCCCCTCTGATTTTACATCCCCTTGGGTTTGCCAGATTTTACCACCCAGCATGCTCCAGTGTCCCAAGCAGACCCACAGCACACACCTGATTAAGCAGGTGCCAGACCCCCCCACCCTCACCCCGGGGCAGGTTTTGCGTGTTGACTCTCTCCGAACGCTGCCCCTACCTGGTTCAGCTGGTTTATTGCAAGTTAATTGGTCTCATCCCTCCCCACTCCCCAACTCCATCACCCTTGGTTATTTATTGCTATGTACCAGTTACATAATGTTTTCTCTTTCGTTCATGAGGTAACAAAAATGTCTCTGCCTTTTGATTTTTTCTTAGACAGGGCTGGAGGGAGGAAAACAAGGGGTGACCCAGAAGTCTGCATGTCACCCTGGCCCTGAGGAACACTTAGAGATTCCCTCGCTTGGGTTCTGCCCCAGAGGATGGAAAAGATGAACTGCCACCTTTACCAGTCAAGCTGAGAAGGCTGCAGGCCCTCTGAGGTTCTGGGTGGGCTCCCGGCCTCCCCCTGGCTAGGGAAATATGGCCATTGGTAAATTGGGGAGAGAGGTACATGGACACAGGGCTGGGGTGAGGGGGCAGTAAAGAACCCTGATAAATCTGTCCTGGCTTTAAAGCTCCAAATAGGAGCTTGCCTTCATGGGCTCCCTCCTCCAGGTTCAGAAACCTGGACAAATAGCTCCCCACTTCCCAGGGTCAATGACCAAATCTGGATGGAGCGGGAGGGGAGAGCAGGCTGGGGGTGTGGGGGGTGGCGGTGCTGCTACCGCTGCTGCTGCAGCCCCCTGTGTATAAAACTCCCTTTGTATGCAGGTCGCCGGCTGCTCCCCATGCCAGGTGCAGCTGCCAGGATTCTCAATGCGGTTTGAACACAATTTGCCAGTGTTGGTTCAGCTCCGCTGGCTTCCAGTTGGGGGGCCATATGCTGTCTTTAATCTGCCTGTGCGATTCTCACCGATGTCAATAGGCGCGGGCGAGTGGGTGGTTCAAATGGCCCGAGAGCTGGGACTGGGGTGGTGCTCTCCCTGCTGCCAGGCGGCCTAGCTCTCCACCCCACCAAGGACCACCAGCGGGTCCTTGCAGGAGGCCATGGCAGCAGGCGGCAGGGACAGGCAGGGCCCAGTCACTGGCAGCTGCCCCTGTGTTTGGCTATGGCGCGTGGGAGCCTCTCTGTTCGGCCATCCCCAGAGCCATCATTGAGCCTTCCCCTCGACAGAGATCCCTGCCAAGGAAGTCGGCCAGGGAGGTGCCAGCGCTCAGTCCAGACTTCACATTTCCCTCATTCTTTCTTTAATTGGATTTTTGGTCCTGCTGGGCAAAATAAGCTTTCCACTGGCAAAACACTCTTGCCTCTTCGGAACGCGCGGTGGTGCCCGGCGGCTCTAGGCAGATCGTCGCCTGCCTCCCCCACCAACGCATTCATTCCCTCTCCCCAGGGACACAAGAGAGCTTGGCGTGCACACACATGCACTCACACACACACACATCCCCTCTGCCAGGTCCAGGCAAAGTCAGCCTCCCTCCAAGAACTTGATGTAGAGATCTTTGCAAACAGTTACTCTTGCTTACCAGGTCACGATCCCACATGGAATGGCCCGGAGTTGGGTGCTGTGGTTGGAGCTGGGGCTGTTGGGCGGGCATCAGGCCCTGGCCCAGCTGTTGGCTGCCCTCTCCGTGGCTGGGCTGCCCCCTCCCCTTGTAGTTAGTCCCTCCTTCCCTGAAGCCCTGAAAGTCCCAATTCTGTTACTCAGACACAGATTAAGGTGCCAAGAAGCAATCTTCTGTCTTTCCTTGACAATCGGACAGGCAAGCTAGGCCTTCGTGTGTGTTTGGGGTGGAAGTGTGTGGTGGCGGTGGGTTGGGGGAAGGCTGACGGAGGAGCAGGCAAGCAAGCTGGAGTCGGACTGAGAATGTCATTCAGAGAAGTGGCATTTTACTAGCAGCACTCAACATGAGATATTTAGATACTCTTACATCTTGGACTGAGCATTAGGGAAGAAAGGGAGAGGGGGAGGAGAGAGAGGGAGACTGGAAGAAGGAGGACCAGGAAGGGAGGAGGGGAGAAGAAAGAGAAAGGAAGGAGAAGGTGGGGGAGAACAGAGTGGGGAGGATGAAGAGGAAAAGGGGAGGAAGGAGAGGAAGAAGAGGGGAGGAAGGGCAAGAAAGAGCCACTCCCAACTCTCACCCGCCTTTACAAGAGGTGTGTTTTAAATCCTCACAGGCAGCTGTGAGGACCGGCAGAGCTAGCCCCTAGCCTCTCCCAGGTTTAGCCAAGCACGTTAAGGAAACCCTGCATCCCCAGACACTCTCAGAGCTTTCAGTGGCCAAGGGAACCCAGCAGTCCTCTCTCCATCTCTGGGATCCCGCATTCCACACCCCGTCCCCCACCCGCCACCGGCTGGGCCTTCCCATCCAGTGCCTGAGAGTATTAGAGACCTCATCCCCGGGTAGTTAAGGTGCCTATTAAAATACACCAAGCTCAGCCCCAACAGCAGGCCAGAAAGCTGCTGATGGTCGAATACATCACAATATTTCAAAGTCCCTGTTAACAAGCACCCATTAAAATTTGACAACCAGGTAGTATCGCAGAAAGCGCTCATTCTGAAAAAAACGTGAGAGCTTTCTGCTGCTTCAGCAAGAGAAGGCTGGTTTACCTGTTCCTTGCATTTTAAGCCCGGGAGCACGAGGCCTTCCTGTCGGGGTGCTGCCTGGTTAAAGGAAAACTGGGTGTTTATTTGCCAGGCCACATCTGAACCCAGCTTGTTAATGAGTCTGCTGTTGTAGGCCTGCTGTCGGTCAGCCTGCCTTTTTTTAATCAAAAGATTAAACAAGTCGGTTATGAAGGATTAATGACTCTTAGAGCATCCATATGAGGCTTGTATTTATCTTTTAAAAGAAAACAGAAGGAAGAAAAATGACCAGATTTTGTTTCAGTAAGCAGTTTAAATCTGCTCTGGTAAGTTGAATTCATTCATTCATTAATTCAGTCATGTGTCTGGGAGAAGCCAGCAGGAGCCCCTTCCATCATAAGAACTTCTGACTGTGAAATAAACCCCGAGTAACCAGATTAACTATGAAGTATGTCTCCGTCAGGTTTTAGGCATTAGTTCAAGTGTAGTTTCTGTGCATTTCGGCTTATTGCAGCGAGTTGCCCATTCTGGTATTCCAGGCAGCTCTTCAAGAGGAGAAAGGGTCTCTGTTTCCCCTCTCCAGCTTCAAAACAGCTCGTGTATGCAATGACAATATTGCCCAGTGTTGTTTTAACTGGGAATATCAATATTTTAAATAAATTCCCATATGACTCATATAGCTTTGCATAGCACAGAGTGTATGAATGTCTCTTCACCTCTGAACATGCAGAGGTATATATGCACATACCGGCACGTGTGTGCGCACACACACCCATATCACATATACATATATGTGACCATGCAGAGCATATGGCTACCGAAATACTCATTTTAAACAGTTTGAGGGCTTCGTTTACAACATATATTATAAAATTTGTATCTTTTATTTAGCATCCCTAGATACAGTTTGGCCATAAAACATACACACACACACACACACACACACACACACACACACACACACAATATTGGCCTTGCTCTCACTCGAACTGGGCCCTGCTGTTTTCTAAGTTGGCTGTCTTCATACGGGCCTCCTTCTTTTTATTCTCCATCCTTTTCTGAAAGTCTGTATGCTCTGGTGTAGGAGAGCTAGTACTCTTGCATAAGGACACTTGAAATCACAGCCAAAAATGTCAAGGCGCTCCTTCTCACATCAGCAACAATGGCACACACTCAGGTTACAATGCGGCCCATTTTGGAAAGTAAATGATGTTTCCGGTGCTGCAGCACATCATTCTCTGGCTTCAAAGAAAGGCAAATACTGATTCTGGAGTAGGCTGGGGATCAAAAACAAATTCAGAAAACACTAGTGAGGATCTGTCTACTGTAGTTTCACCTCTTTGGGTCTCCTGGCTCTTCCTCCCCGGCAACATGGTAGTATTAACATCTGATCTACCACCCCACTGGGGAGAAGAGGAAATTGGATTTAAAGGAAATGCTTCAAGGGGATTATTTCTGGGTGGGGTAACTAACAGTTCAGTTCCCATGGGAAGGATGTCACGTGGAGGACCTGAAACCTGTGCTGTTGTGCCGAGATTCATGTTCTGACTCCTGTGTTAGGCAGAGAGGCTGTTGGGAGTGGGAATGTGGAGAAGAAATCCTGGTGAGAGGTTCTAGAAGCCTTGTTCTCACTAATAAAATGGTGAAGCCCCAGAAAAGCTTCTAGTCAATTTCACCAAGAGGGAGTTGGAATGCAGATGAGGGGCCATTCAGCAGGCACCGTGCCAACCATTCCTTCTAGTGAGCAAAACTTTCAAAATAGTACAGGGCTTTGCCCACCTGATAGCAATTAATTACAAAGGGAAAACTCATCACTTTACATTGGAGAAAGCTGGCAGACATCATCTTAACCCAATGATGAAGGCAACAAACTGGCATCCTTTTATGGTATTCTTGCCAAACATTCATAATCTGAGTTGAATCATGAGGAAAAATCAGGCAAACTCAAATTGAGAGACATTTTGCAAAATAACTAGCCTGTATGCTTTGAAAACGTCAAGGTCAAGACTCAAGTAAAGACTGAAGAACTAGCCGGGCGCGGTGGCTCAGGCCTGTAATACCAACACTTTGGGAGGCCAAGGCGGACGGATCACCTGAGGTCGGGAGTTCGAGATCGATCTGACCAACATGGAGAAACCCCGTCTCTACCAAAAATACGAAAAATATTAGCCAGGCGTGATGGTGCATGCCTGTAATCCCAGCTACTCGGGAGGCTGTGGCAGGAGAATGGCTTGAACCCGGGAGGTAGAGGTTGTGGTGAGCCGAAATCAGGCTATTGCACTCCAGCCTGGGCAACAAGAGCGAAACTCTGTCTCAAAAACAACAACAACAACAACAACTGAAGAACTGTTCCAGATAAAAGGAAACTAAAAAGACATGACAATGAATTGGATCTTGGGCAGAAATCTTTTTTTTTCTTTGATATAAAAGGATAGTAGTGAGACAACTGAAGAAATGCGAATGTCTGTGCATTAGATAATAGCATTATCGCAATGTTAATTTCCTGATCTTGATAATTGCACCATGGTTATGTAAGAGAATGTCCTTGTTTCTTAAGAAATTTATATTAAAGTATCAGAGGTAAAGGGTCACCGTGTCTGCAACATACTCTCAAATAATTCAGAAATAGACATTTCAGGGTTGGGGGATAGAGGAGAGAGGAATAAAGGCGATTGGTAAAATATTAACCTTTGGAGAATCTGGGTGAAGAGTATATCAGAATTCTTTATACTGTTTTTGCAACTTTTTTGTGAGTCTGAATTCTTTTTTAAGCCAGGGGTTAATAAGTATATAAAGGACCTTGGATTTCTCTCTGGAGCAGCAAGGTAAAAAGGAGCTGGGGAATGGGCTAGAGTCAGACTTGGTGAGTGTGAGGACCCGCAAGGGTCAGTAGACAGAATGGCCATGACCCAGCGGAGAGGAGACAGGACAGGGCCCTGCCCTGATGCCGATCTCAGCCCCAAGTTGCCCTGGAGTTTTCCGCAACATGCACACTGATGTAGGCTGAGTAAGTGTTCTTTATGGCTCGGTGCCTATCATGGGGCTCAACACTTAGTAGCTGGTGGGTCTGTTTTGTAGCTGAGTGAATGAATGAATAAATGAATGTGATCCTCCCTCCGCATCACACGCCATGGGGCAGCATGCTCCAGTGGTCCGACCAGAGCTTTAAAGGGAGGTTTGTGCCTCCATTTACTAGCCCTAGTTGGGTGAGAAGGCTTGAGTGGCAGTGGGAGTCAGGACTCCCTGCATTCATCTGAATGCTTATGTGAGATTCATTATTTAAGCGACAGTGCATCCTCCAAATAAACACGTGTGTCTTTGCAGCTTGCAGCCCGGGAGCTCTATTAAACGCACAGCGGCAAAAGGCCCAGGCCCGCGATGCTGCGTGCAATTTCCAGCCAGCTCGCTATTCTTTTGTCACCGCCTTTTTATTGGTTTTCTCAAAGTGGTTACAATGCTGTTATTGTAAAACCCTCACACCAGAAGAGCGAGAGGCAGCAGAGATGGGGGAATGGAGCAATTTCTGCCAGGAGAGCCTGCAGACCCAGGTGGGGGAGGCTCCCTGGCAAAAGTGGGAGGAAGTAGAGTCTTTTCTTTGCTCAGGTCCACTTGACCGGCTAAGAAATCTACTGGGAGCCAGGGCAACCCTTGAATTCCCTGTAGGGTATATGGCCTTGGCGTTTTCTGCTCCTGGGGAGGCCCCTCTGCGAATCTCAGCAGACCTTCCCCTTCCCAGTCCAGCCAGTTTCTGGGTGCACAACCAGGCCTGGCCCATGGCAGGGGACAGAAGTCACGCTCTTGGGGGCTATGATTTTGCCAGTGTCCCCATTTCTCACCTGCAGGAAGGACTCTTTTTCTCATCCCACTGGGGTATAGGTATTGAGGTATATAATTTGCATGCAATAAAATGTGCAAATTTCAAGTGTATGCCTCGATGACTTTTTACACAGCGCAGCTCAAGAAATGGAGCAGCACTGTCCAATAGAACTTTCTGCAAAGTAGGAAATATTCTCTATCTGTCACATGTGGCTTTTGAGCATTTGAAATGTGGCTAATGCGTCTAAGCAACTGAATTTTTAATTGTATTTCATTTTAATTTCATAATCACGTGTGCCTAGCGGCTACCATATTAAACATAAATATAGAAGATTTCATCATTCCAGAAAGTCATCATTCCAGAAAGTTCCCTTCTGCCCCCTCCAGTCACTCCCCAAGAAGTAACCACTTTTCTGACTTCTATCACCATAGGCCAGAGGTTCTCCACTTGGGCACTGTTGACCTTTGGGGTGGGATGAGTCTTTGTTGTAGAGGACTGTCCTGTGCATTGTAGGATGTTTAGCAGCATCCCTGGCCTCTACCCACAAGATGCCAGTAGCACGCGTGCACACACACACACACCCCAGTTATGATAACCAAAACTGTCTCCAGACATTGCCAGATGTCCCGCAATGGGGGATGGGAGTTGTGGATTCACCCTTGATTGAGAACCCCTACCCTAAATTAGTTTTTCCTGTTCTTAAACGTCCTATTAATGGAATCATACATAATGTAATTTGTGTCCAGCTCCTTTTGCCCAACATAATGTCTGAGATTCCTCCATGTTGTTTCGAGTATCTGAAGCTGATTCCTTTTCATTGCTGAGTACTATTCCATTGCCTAGATATACTGCAGTTTGTTTATTCATTGGTCTGTTGATAAACATTTGGGTTGTTTCCAATTTGGGGCTGTTATGCATAAAGTCACTATGAACATTCATGTACAGATCTTTGTGTGGGTGTAGGTTTTTATTTCAATGCCCAAGAGTGGAATTGCTTGGTCACAGGTACGTAGGTATTTAGGTTTATCAGAAACTCTTCTCCAGAGTGGCCATTTTCCACTCCTACTGGCAATGCATGAGAGTTCCTGTTCCCGAGCACCCTTGCCTCTGTCTTTTTAATTTTAGCCATTCTAATGGATTCTAGGGCAGCCTAACAAAGCCCACAAAGCCATCCACAGGAGCCAGAGTAAAAGTGCAGCTGTAATAACAAAAGTGTGGCCAGGTGCGATAGTTTACACCTATAATCCCAGTACTTTGAGAGGCCAAGGTGAGAGGATCAATTGAGACCAGGAGTTTGTGACCAACCTGAGCAACGTAGTGAGACCCTGTCTCTACAAAAAATATAAAAAGTAGCCAGGTGTGGTGGCATGTAACTGTAATCTCGGGAGGCTGAGACAGGAGGATTGCCTGAGCCCAGGAGTTTGAGGTTACAGTGAGCTGTGATCATGCCACTGCACTCTAGCTTAGGCGACAGAGCAAGATCAAGGAAAGGAAAGGAATGGAAAGGAGAAAGGAAAGGAGAGGAGAGGAGAGGGGAGGGGAGGGGAGGGGAGGGGAGAAAGGAAAAAGTGTAAGCAGTGGAAGGGAACTTGGAGACCCCCAGCCTTTAGCCTTCATGAGCTCTGAAACCAGGGAGCTGAGTATGCCTTGGAGCCACTCACAGTGGGCAGTAGGGGAGGTAGGTTGCTTCCCAGCAATGTTCTTTCTGCTCCGCAGCTTGTTGGAGGGAAGAGGCCTCAGCATGACCATCCCACAGGGAAAAAGAAAACACAGACAGGGAGACAGAGTTTGCATCATGAATGAGAATGACAGGAAAAAAATGTATTTTATAGGAGACCCTCAACCCCTTCCCACACACACAGACATGCATGCATATGCACACACACACACTCACACACACACACACACACTCCCCTCCATGAGAGACATGGGACAGCAATTCCTTTGCAAAAGGTGGGGTGATGATGAAGAAGGAGAGAGGGATAAGAAGGGTTACTCAGCTGTCACATGGGGAGTTCAAAATGGTTTGGCTAAGGACTTACCAAGTTTTGGAGGGCATGCCCTGCACATGTTGTAAATTAGACACTAGAAGATGGGAAATCTGTCAAGGAAATAAATCCCGACCCCTACCTCGGTGAAGCTTCTGGTCTAATTTTCGATGGAAAATAAATAGTGCAACTCCGAAGTTGGAGATAATATAATGCCACCAGGACCTGGACACAGAGAGCTGCCTGTGTCAGGACTGACAGAGTGTGACAGGTTAATCCAGAGGGGCTTACCAGAGGAAGTCAGGAATCTGAAGGAGAGAAGCGCCCGGAATTAACCACGAGACAGAGGAAGCGCCCCACCATCCTAATAAGGATAGTGTCTTAACATGTTCTGTTTGGTGCCGTTTCAGAGGGCCTTGTTAGCTGCAGTGTTCCCCTAAATCTCGGGGAAATGTTATTTCCTCCTCCAAAACACTAACTTATTTTTAAAATAATAAGGAAACTCCCAGTGATAAAGCAATCTATCTCTGTTACTAAAGTAAGTGTAGGAAGGTCCCTGCCAATGTTATCCCATAGAGGTCAGGGTTAGTGGTAACGAACAGGGTGTGCTCTGAGGATGACGTCACCTGTTCCATCAATCACTTGGGAAGAAAACATCTGGAAGTGGAAAGTGGCCCTACTGGTGTTCAGAAAGTGGACCTTAGCCAACTGAGAGAGAATATGGATCTAGATCTCTTGTGCCAGGACATCTTGGGGCTGGAATATATATATATATATATATATATATATATATATATATATTTTTTTTTTAGACAGAGTCTTGCTCTGTTGCCCAGGCTGGAGTGCAGTGGCGTGATCTTGGCTCACTGCAACTTCCTCCTCCCAGGTTCAAGCGATTCTCCTGCCTCAGCCTCCCCAGTAGCTGGGATTACAGGCATGAGCCACTACTCCCAACTAATTTTTATGTCTTTTTTTTTTTTTTTTTTTTTTTTTTTTTTACTAGAGATGGGGTTTTACCATGTTGGCCAGGCTGGTCTCGAACTCCTGACCTCAAGTGATCTGCCCACCTCGGCCTCCCAAAGTGCTGGGATCACAGGTGTGAGCCTTTAGGGGCACTCACCAGTGGTAGGGCTCAAAGTTAGCATCTGCTTGAGGAGAAGAGATGTCAGTTAGCCAGGAACTTGTAGCAGGAGGGACGTCAAACTGAAGATGAGTCAACTCTAAGTTGTGAGCCAAATGCTCCAGGTTCGTGTTTCTCTGTTTATTTTCTCTTTGTCCGCCTCCAAACTATTTATTAAAATGTGAGCTCCACGAAGGGCAAGGGCTTCATCTGTCTTGTTCACAGCTGTATCAGCAGCTAGAAATGTGCCTGGCACATGGCTCACTAAATATTTGGTGAACGGATGAATAACAAGACCTAATTGAATGCTCAGGCCTTGGTTCAGCTGAGCTACTCAATAAATCTGGGAAGGCGACTACTACAAAACACAGAAGGCCTGATCAGGGGGCGGCAAAGAAACTCAAAGCACCTATGAAGCCGCTGTGACAGTCTCAGGGAGACCAGAGCGAGGAGACCAGAGTGAGGAGCCCAAGGAAAAGGTGACTTCTCTAAAGTTTCAAGTGCCAGCCGTGTTTTCAGCCTGATATCGTTTGGATGTTTGTCCTCTCCAAATCTCATGTTGAAATGTGATCCCCAGTGTTGGAGGTGGGGCCTGGTGGGAGGTGATTGGATCATGGGAATAGCTCCTCGTGAATGGTGTAGCGCCATCCCTTCAGTGATAAGTGAGTTCTCGCTCAGTTAGTTCATGCAAGATCTGGTTGCTTAGGCCAGGCAGGGTGGCTCACGCCTGTAATCCCAGCACTTTAGGAGGCCGACGGGGGTGGATCACGATGTCAGGAGTTCGAGACTAGCCTGACCAACATGGTGAAACCCTGCCTCTACTAAAAATACAAAAATTAGCCGGGCATGGTGGCACGCGCCTGTAATCGCAGCTACTCAGGAGCCTGAGGCAGGAGAATCGCTTGAACCTGGGAGGCGGAGGTTGCAGTGAGCCGAGATCATGCTGCTGCACTCCAGCCTGGGCAACAGAGCAGGACTCCATCTAAAACAAAAAAAAAAAATCTGGTTGTTTAAAAGTGTGTGGCTGCCTCCCCTCCCTCTCTCTTGCTCTCACTCTCAACATGTGACACATTGGCTCCCCTTCGTCTTCCACCATGATTGTAAGCTCCCTGAGGCCCTCATCGGAAGCAGATGCCAGCACCATGCTTCCTGTACAACCTGCAGAATCAAGAGCCAATGAAACCTCTTTTCTTTACAAATTCCCCAATCTCAGGTATTTCTTTATACTGACACAAAAACAGCCCAATTCACAGCCTGTCTTCATTGACTCCACTTCTATCACCAGCCCCTGGGAAAGGTGGGTCCTGTTTTACTGAACAGTGTCCCTAACATGGCCTCCCTTCCTTGGATAGGCCCCGGAACCTTCCAGGGTTAAACAAAAGCAGGTTTCCAGGATGGAAAAGCTCCAGGCAGACATGAGACGCTAAACACCCAAACTTTCCTCCTGGAATTCCCCTTCCTCTTGCAGTTTGTACCTTGATACCAAAGGCCACCCCTAGGAGAAAACACCCTTCATGACTAGTCCTTCAAAGGACAGAGTCCTTTTCTTTGTTTCACCTTAGCAGAGTCGAGACAGGCAGATAAAAATGTCTTGCCTTGTTAAAGAATGAAGGAGGAGCAGAAACATAAGGGGCATAAAATCATGTTCATTTCCCAAGTCTTGACTCCAGGAGTGAGGCACATCTGGACACACAGGGGCAACTTTGATTCCAGACCTGCCTCCCAGAGTCAGATAAGGGAGCTGAAGTGCCAGCCAGTGGCCTCAGCTTTCTTAAGTCCCCCTACTCCAGCTTTGGACAAGCCAATGCCATCTTCCTCCAAGAGGCAGGCACCATCTCTTTTCCAGGGCCTGCGGGGAGCAGTTCCCCTCTCCTTCTGCCTCAAGAATGGCACCTCCCAGCTTCTCTAATCTCTCCCCCTTAGTGTGGGGGTGCAGCTAGTCTGTGGATGATTTGCAGGACAGTGGTGGTTGACAGCCAGCAAATAATAGAGCTCCCTGGGTCTGTGTTATCTAATCCACCTACCCCTGGAGCTTCCCTTAGCAACTCACTCCGGAAGCACCCCTCCCCCCACGCCATCTGGAAGTGGTTTCAGAAAAACCTACTCATTACTGTTAAAAAGCAACATGTAGGCTTTTGCAAGATACAGTTACAACAGCAGCCCCTAGATTGTAAGTTCCCGGAAGGTAGGGATCTTTCCCTTGTTTGCTACTGTGTAACCATCACCTGGCACATAGTAGGAACTTGATAAATGACTTTCAAATAAATGCAGAATTAATAAACTCACAATCAAGGTGTTCCAATTATTTCTGCATAACAAATTACTCCAAAATTTAGCAGCTTAACAACCGTTTTATTATGCTCGAAGTTTCCATAAGTCAGGAATTTGGACGGGCCAAAGCATTGTGGATCTCTCTCTCTCTGCTCCACAATGTCTGGGGTCTCAGTTGAGAAGACTTGAAAAGAGCTGGGGGCTGGAATCATCCAGAAGCTTCTTCATTCACACATCTGGTACTTAGGCTGAAATGACTTGGAGACTGGGCTCAGTTGGGACTATGTATCTCTGCACCTATGTGTTGTCCCTTCATATTAATTGGGCCTCCTCTCAGCATGGCCGGCTGAGGGTAGTCAGAGTTCTTACATGACAGCTATTCAGGGCTTCAGGGCAGAAGCTGTGTGGCCTTTTATGACCTAGTCCTTTCATTCTCTTAGTTGAAGCTGTCACCAGCGTATCCAGATTCAAGGAGAGAAGGACCCCGCTTCTCATTGGAAGGAGTGTCAGGAAACTTTGGGGTCATGTTTTCAAACCACCCCAAAGGGTGAAAGATTAGAAAGCTCTAATGATGTTACATTCATTCCTTCAACAGAATTTACGTTGAGCATCTACCACATGTTAAGCTCTGGGTTGAGTGATGTGCAGGGATTTAGTGGTGAACAAAATAGACATTGTCTCTGCCCTCATTAAACAAATAGATACACAAACAAATGCATAATTACATATCATGATGAGTGCTATTAAGCTGGGGGTGGGGAGTGCCCTGAGAAAGAACAGGGAGACTTAATTTAGATTGCAAGTGTCTTGCATACAAGGTTTTGTGTGCAAGCAGTTTCTTCGGGAGGTGATTCCAGGAAGCATCAGTAGGGCAATGAGGACATGGAGAGAGAGCCAGGGGGGCAGTCAGAGGCCGTATTGATAAGTAGGCTCCCACCCATTTGTCCGCATTTGTTGGGGCAAATGGGGCTGGGTCCTGCAGGATACCCCTGGTTGACAGTGTGGAACACACCTCAGATCATCCCACCTGAAGGATGAGGAGGCTGGAGCATTTACCTACGGAATCCTAACAGTCAGAGTTGAGGGTGTTAGGAAGGGCTGCCCACTCACGCAGCCAAAGAGAGCCTCAGGCAAAGGACACCAAGTGCTGGCAGAAGCAGCCAAGAGAATGGGGAAGGAGCCTGCCCAGGGGTCAGGGAAGCCCTCCATGAACAAGTGATCTTCTTAAAGAAGGAGTTCAAGGGTCAAGAACTTAGGATTTCTAGATGGTTCATAGATTTTTCTGTGTTATATGTGGATTTTCACCAAATGCAACCCTAATGCCAGCACTTAGCACAGTGCCTTAGATAGTAATATGGTTTTGGTTTTCCTTCCTGTGTAATGATTGTCCCCACTGACCACCCTGCCCCCACCTGCCCCTCTCCTTTGTGACTAATGGAAAACATTGGCAAAATTGCCCACAGGCAGGGAGGCAGGTAGGCAAGGTGGGGAGAGAGTTTTCCCTTTGTGTGAGTTAACTGCCCGGAGTTGCGGGCGTCACACCCCACCACTCTGACCTCAGCTGAGCTTAGTGAGGCAGAGAGGCTAGCCTAGCTTAAGCTGTCACTAAATTCTTGGGGGAGATCTTTCATGCCTAGTCAGTTCCTCAGGAGGGGAGTCTGTGTAGAGAAATCCAGTGAGCAGTACCCTTATTGAGGGATGGTCACATTAGCCAGACACATGGCTCTCTGGTCCCGGCAACCTGAGAGAGATTCCCAGAGACCCCTCGCAGTTCCTCAGCAAAAGCTTTGCAACAAGCTTTGCAACGCCAGACTCCACAGAACGGCAGGTCTGCGGTGAACTGGGAGAGACGCTACGAAAACACTAATCAGCCACCGCAACTGGGGGAAAAAAAATCAGTGAGCAACTGGAAAAAAAAGCATTTTTACAAAGACAGTATAATACTCTTTCATTTTCAAATAGCTAAATAGAATTTCTGTATAATTTTCAAACTGTTTGTCTTAATGACTCTTTGAAAGCCTCCTTTTTCCAATTTGACTGCTACTGAATACCAAGTAGATGCCATGCCCTGGGTGAAGCATTTTTTGTAAGGTAAAAATCATAATAATGACTGCCTGTGTAGTGACTTTCAGCGCTTGACACAGTGCGTAGCTAAAGCAGGAACATGGTCCCTAGCCACTTGTCGACATATCTCTTTTTTGTGCACTCTCCTGCCTTTGGATTCTCAGCTGCTCTCCCACCCATCCCCAGGGCTGGCCTGAGTCACCGTCACCCTGAGGACAGCATGTGGGGGAGGGGCGGGAGAGGGAGAGGAGGGGGAAGAGAGAAAAAGGGAAGGGGAGAAAGGAGAGGAGACAGAAAAGGGCAGGGGAGAGTGGGGAAGAAAAAAGGGGGAGAATGGAGAAGGGGAACAAAATGGAAAGAGGGGAAGAGGACGGTGGGGAAGGAGAGGAGAAGGGGAGAGAGATGGAAAAGCAGGCAGAGGGGAAGGGAAAAGAGGAAAGGGGAGAAGGGGGAAAGGGAGAAGAGGAAGGGAGGGGAGGGGAGAGAATTCTTCTGGGATGGAAAAGGCAGGAAGTGAAATTCCTAACCCAGTGATAAATAGAATCCCAGCTGCACCAAGAACAGAGCAGTGGTAAAATCATTCAAACTCTGAATTCCTGACAGTGGAAAATAAACTCATCTTTGCTGGTGAATGGAAATTTAGGGAAGGCAACCGGGTGTGCTCTGGATTCCACAGCCCCATCCCTGGTAGAGGGCACAGAAGCATTGGAGGGTTGAGAAAGGGCGACTGGCAGCCTTTGGGCCAAGTTGCTTTAAGTCCGGAGAGGCTGAGAAAAGCAGCTCAATGCTGCAGAAGAGAAGGTGGAAGTTGGAAGTAAGAAAATGAAACAGCCAGGTGGCCCATGGCGGAGAGGTGCCTGGAGCTGGAGACAGAACCCAAGGAACCCTGGTTCCTGGGGTGACCTTGAGAAAAGACCTGGCCAGTCTTAGACAAGGTGATGAAAGGAAGGAAGAAGGCTGCTGAGCTGAAGAGAACAAAAATATTTCCCCAACCCCCATCCCGCTGGACAGTGAAGCATCTTCAGGGCGCCTAGCCTGGGTGCCGGACAAAAGACTTGGAGGTACTGGAATATTGGGTCTGTGCCCCAGCCCTATCCGTGCCCAGTGTTGGGCACCCCCAGAGGCTAAGCTTGGCCAAAAGCTCCTCAGGCTTCCTCATCCCACTTGTTCACGGGATGGTTCCACCCATACGAAGAGTAAGGCCTGGGCGGTGCCTCTCCTCCTGACTCCAGCCTCCTTCCCCGGCCCCAGTCCCATCCATACAGGGGTGCTGGCCTGGCCCCCTCTGGTGGGAGGACAGATAAGCAAAGGGGTGGTGGGGACACTCTAGATGCTTCACCCACATCCCCTCGGGCTCCTTCCCCCACCCCATATAGCTTCCCCTCTCCTAATTCCCACAGCCTGCGCCTGGGACTCTTTGGAGGCCTGCCCGGGGCACATCCCCCTCAGAGCCAGAGGTACCCAGGAGTTTCAATCCCCACACTCACGGTAGCCCCTAGCTGGTGCAAGGGAGCATGCAGGTACAGCGCTCTTGCCTGGAGTCAGGACAGGCTCTGAGTTGACACTTGCCCTCCAGAGCTCCTCCTTTGGGAGGTCATGAGGTCATGAGGGTGGAGCCCTCATGAAGGGGGTCAGTGCCCTTATAAAAGCGACCCCAGAGAGCTCTCTCTCCCTGTCTCTGCCATGTGAGGGCACAAGGAAAAGTTGGCAATCTACAGCCCAGAAGAGGGCCCTCCCCCAAACCCAACCGTGCTGGTACCCTGATCTCTGCCTCTCAGCCTCCAGAACCATGAGAAGTACGTGTCTGTGGTTTATCAGCCCCCCGGCATGTGGTACTGTGTTACAGCAGCCTGGATGGACCAAGACCCTTCTGCAGAGGGACTTTGTCTGAAACTAGCTTCCTCCCCTTCTTGGTCCTGCCCTTCCATACCCTTCCGTGTTTCTTGGGAGCACTTCCTTAATAAATTGCTTCCACACGAATCCGCGTCTCAGAAGCTGCTTCTGAGAAAACCGAAGTGATGGGGCCCCTGGGCTGCACAGTAATAACAGTTGTTACAGACGGCACCTCCTCCAACCCTCAGAACCAGACGGCCACAATGGTATTGACTGCATTGAACAGAGGAGGAAACGGAAACCCAGAGAGCAGAAGGGACTTGCCCAGGGTGGTGGAGCTGGTGAGCAGAGCAGCCTACATTAAACCCAGCTCCAAAGCCAGCCCTGGGTCTTTGATGCCCCACAGAAAATACATGGGAGGAGCCCTGCAGCTCCTGAAAGGAGCTAACACCTCCCAAGCCCCACTTCCAGGGGCGATCTGGGGCCAGCCAGGTACTTAGATGGACAGATGACCAAGGAGAGAACACTCAAGCCGTCAGTTTGAGAATGCATTCCTCTGCGTTCACAGGCTTACCTGGAGCCAGTTCCCCAAAGCCCCACTGGATTTTTTAAGCCCCCAGAGGCCTTCAGACAGGAACCCACTGAGTCTTCAAACCCCCAGTCTCCATGGGGTTAAGACAATCCCCAAAAGGCAGGACTTACTAGGAGTCGTTCAGAAACTGGCAAAAGCACCCTCTGAATAAATGTTCAGGGTTCCATCCGGAGACGCCCACGGTGACTGATGAGTCATCAGATAGCCAGCTGTCGCCACAGAGTGCTATATATAGAAGCTGGAGGGGTGCCTGGTACCTAAAGAAAGGGGAGGAGCACACACCTAGTAGGTGGGGTCTCAGCCGGGAGGCAGGCCTAGAGCACCTGGAAACTGCACCCTCAACTCCCTCTGCCCCCTCAACAAAACAGAATCTGGGTCAGCAATTCCCCGGCACAGAATGCCGCGTGAACTGGAAGCAAGCAGCAACAGGGCCGGACGTGGGCCATGCCAGTGCATTAATGATGATTACTGCTAATGATGGTAATGGGAGAATAATGGCTCAGTGAACTTCCCGCACATCACCTCATCGTCTTCCCATCAGACATACACACTGAGGATGCGCTTGTATTGCTGCCATTTAGACAGCCGAAACAGAACTTCCAGACCTCAGGCTTGGTAGACTGGGCCTGTGCTGTCCAGGACAGGGGCCACTAGCCACATGTTTCTACTGAACACTTGAAATGTGGCCCGGCCAAATTGAGATCCTCTGCCAGCATAGAATGCACACGGGACTTTGAAGATTTAGTTCCAAGAAAAGAATGTCAAATACCTTGTCAATAATTTTTTCCTGGTTTCATATTGAAATGATAATATTTTAGATACATCGGGTTGATCAAAATACATTATTAAGTCAATTTCACCTGTTCCTTTTTACCTTTTTAATGTGGCTTCTCGAACATTAAAATTATTAATACATATGTGGCTCACATTTGTGGCTTGCATTATATTTCTATTGGACAGTGCCGGGTTGCAGGCTGGAGGCCAGAACCTTCAGGAAATCCTGGCTATGCCCTCTCCTGACAAATAAAGCCTGCTTCCTGGTTCAAGGCTGAGAGAGGCCAGGGCTGCTCTCCAGACAACGCCAGTGGCCAGCTGCAGCTCCATGTACCGATCACAGAAGGTCCAGGTGATGCACAAAAGCCCCTGAGGGTCTGTGAACCCCAAACTTGTCCCTTATATCTTCTGAAAATGCACAGCTTTCCGGGGGAAAGATGATGAATTCTCCCTGGCCCTGTCTTCTGCCTTCCCCACTTAACCCCCAAGAGAGCTCCATGCTGTGTGATTGCATAATGAGGCCATGGAATAAGGCCACTTCACAAATGAAGCAGCTCTTTCCCTCACATATGCAAACAGCAGAGAGAGGCAAAGGAAAGTAGGGAGATGAGAAACAGAATGAGAAATGCAGACGAGACAGGCAATTCACACCAAGAGAGAGAAACTGTATCCCAGAGACAGACACACAATGTCACACACACTCTGCTCACTGACACCTGGGGGGAGGGGGAGAAGGGTGTGTGTGTGCACGTGTGTGGCGTGTTCATGTGCATGCATGCATGTGTGTGGAGCTAGAGAGCACTAGAGGCCGGGCACGGTGGCTCATGCCTGTAATCCCAGCACTTTGGGAGGCCGAGGTGGGCGGATCACCTGAGGTCAGGAGTTTGAGACCAGCCTGCCCAGCATGGTGAAACCCTGTCTCTACTAAAAATATAAAAATTAGCCAGGTATAGTGGTGTGTGCCTGTAATCCCAGCTACTCGGGAGGCTAAGGCAGGAGAATCACTTGAACCCGTGAGGCAGAGGTTGCGGTGAACCGAGGTCATGCCACTGCACTCCAGCCTGGGTGACACAGTGAGACTCTTTCTCAAAAAAAAACAAAAAAACAAAAAAAAAAGAGAGCACTAGAGAAAGGTTCTAGAACGAGGCAAATCGAACAGAACAGGGAAGAGATGAGCACAGGAGGCGAAAAGAAATGGAGGTTCGGGGAGTTGACAGCCTCCGTTTTGTAGCAAGGCCTGCCCTTTCTTTCTATGTCAGTTTAAATTATTCACATCAGGACAATGGAAAGAATATAGATAGCAAAATAAAAAATGCGTCAGGGCCAGGCGGGCCCAGGATTCATGTGCGGTGGAAACAGAGTCCAGGGAGGAGGAAGGGCTGCCCGCCCTGCACCCAGGAGTGGGCTGGGCTTTGGGTGGCTGCAGTCAGGGCTGCTTTTCCAGTCACTCAGTACCTACATCAACTCCAGAGTGTTGACAGAGCTGGAGCCAAACTGCACACCCCCAGGGGCAGACCTGGGACATTTAGGGAGCTGTGTGAGTCAGACAAGGCCTGGGGACACCCACAGACCACAGCCCCTCTGGGGCCAGGCTGAGGGCTGCCTGGTGTTCGCCTGCTCCCAGAGAGGCTGACACTTTGTGCCAGCCTCCTGCCTATCCTGAGCTGACCCTTCACTGGCAAGTCCAGGGTCCCGTGGGTGACCATCAGTTAATCAAATCAAAGCAGCCTTCTGTGCTGCCAGGACAGGATGGGGAGAGGTTCTCCCTCCCCTTCCTAGGTAATTAGGAAGTGACTTCTGGAGGCCTGGGCCCACCTTGGTCACCTCACCTAAAGGAAGATTCTGTCACAGGGATGCAGGACGAATGTATCAGTCTCCTCAGGCTGCTGCAACAAAAGACCACAGGCTGAGTGGCTTAAACAACAGATATTTATGTTCTCACAGTTCTGATGGCTGGAAGTCCAAGATCAAGGTTTGGTTTCCCCTGAGGCCTCTCTCCTTGGCTTGCACACGGCCACCTTATTGCTGTGTCTTCACACGGTCTTTCCTCTATGCGTATACCCTGCCAGTGTCTCTAGTGGGTCCAAATTTTCTTCTAGGGACACCAGTTGTATTGGATTAAGCCCACCCTAATGGCCTCATTTTAACTTAATCACCTCTTTAAAGGCCCTAACTCTAAATATAGCCACATTCTGAGGTCCTGGGAGTTAGGGCTTCGATAGATGAATGGGGTGTGGGGCACAGTTCAACCCATAGCAATGAAGTACCAAGAAAGACAAGGCCAGGTTCACACCAGGAATGGGGAGAACAGTTCAGGGCCATGACCCTCTCAACGTCTGATAATCCCACTGTCTCCCTGCCTGTGCTTAGGGCCTCCTCCCGGTAAAGCTTATAGAAACCAGAGGCAACATTTCTGCAGGACAGGGGTTTGGAAGAATGTTGTTCCCGTGGCTGGTAGTTGCTGTCTTGCCCAGGAGCAGGAGTTGTGTATCCCCAAGTCCCAGTTCAATGCCTGGCCCAGCAGGGAAACTCTGATGGGGGCAGAACAGAGGCCATTAGGCAAGGCTCTGTGTCCTTACTCATTTAGAGTCTTATTGTCAATGGAAGTGACTCCAGAATAAATTTGGGCTTCATTCACAGAGAGTTGAGGCCCTCGCAGATTTAAAAATAATAAAAGAAAAAGGCCGGGTGCAGTGGTTCATGCCTGTAATTCTAGCACTTTGGGAGGCAGAGGCGGGCGGATCACTTGAGGTCAGGAGTTTGAGACGACCAGCCTGGCCAACATGGCGAAACCCCGTCTCTACTAAAAATACAAAAATTAGCTGGGCATGGTGGCAGGTGCCTGTAGTCCCAGCTACTCGAGAGGCTGAGGCAGGAGAATCGCTTGAACCCAGGAGGTGGGAGCTGCAATGAGCCAAGATCACGCCACTGCACTCTAGCCTGGGCGACAGAGGGAGACTCTGTCTCAAAAAAAAAAAAAATAAAATAAAATAAAAAAGAAGGAAGGAAGGAAGGAAAGAGAGAAAGAGAGAGAGAGAGAGAAAGAAAGAAAGAAAGAAAGAAAGAAAGAAAGAAAGAAAGAAAGAAAGAAAGAAAGAAGCCAGGTGCAGTTGCTTACACCTGTAATCCCAGCACTTAAGGAGGCCAAGGCAGGTGGATCACTTGAGGCCAGGAGTTCAAGACCAGCCTGGCCAACACGGCGAAACTCCATCTCTACTAAAAATACAAAAATTGGCTGGGCGTGGTGGTGGGTGCCTGTAATCCCAGCTACTAGAGAGGCTGAGGCAGGTGAATAGCTTGAACCCAGGAGGTGGAGGTTGCAGTGAGCCGGGATCACACCATTGCACTCCAACCTGGGTGACAGAGTGAGACTCCTTCTCAAAAAAAAATTAAAAAATAAAAATAAAAGTTTAAAAAATATATGACTTCAGCCCCAGGTATAGTCTGGAGGCAACTGTATGAGACAGAGAAAGAGAGAGAGAGAGAGACAAAGATACAGACAGACAAAAACAGAGACAGAGAGAAAAAAAAACTAGCTAAGAGCAGTCAACCCCCAGAAGAGTGAGAGATAATAATAACATGGTAGTCGTGTTTTTTGTCACTACGTTTTGGAGTGATTCATTATGCAGCAATAGATAACTGGAACACAGGCCAAAACACAATTGCGTGGGCACACGCACACACACAAGGTACACAAAAATCCTCCTTCACAGGACCTGTTTTGAGGCTCCTGGCAGCCAGCCTGGGTGCTGGTGCTCACGCCACAGACTCTGGGGCCAGCGTGCCAGGATTCACACCCCTTTCCCACCACTTCTTAGCTGTCCAGCCTTGGATGGGGAAACCAACACCTCTGCCTCAGTTTCCTCATCTCTGAACTGGAAACCATACTGGAGCCCTCCATCTGGGATGGCTGGGAGGATTAAATATGCTAACCCACATCAAATGCACGGGGCCATGCCAGGCATGCAGTCGGCACTTGATAACTGTTTGCTGGAATGATATGACTCAACATCTGCCTTTCTGCTTCCTAACAGGTGGGCTGAGAAACACGCCATTTCCGGCAGACACGCCGCTGACCATCTTTTTCCATCACACTGAGGTCACCAGCACAGCCTCACACTTATTTGTTTTGTAAAAATGTCAGCAGCTGGGCCAGGTCCCCTCCCCCAGCCCCTGTGGAAAGTCAGCTCCCTCTCCCTCTGCAGGCGCTTGAGATCTGTCCCTGCCACTGTCATCTCCCGCCTTTGCCTTGCAAACCACAGATTAGCAGAAGACAAAACGCTGGCTAAGGGCTGACCTCAATACCTGCTTTTAAAGTCCCTTAGCCTGGCCCAGCCACAGAGCTGTGGGACACAGGATGAGCAGGAAGCAGACAATGACAGTTGGCTGGGCTTGCAACATCCTCTTGCCTCTCCTTTTGTGGGATGGCTAAATGGTGCAGCTTTCGGGATGCCCTGGTGCCTCCTACGCATGGAGGACCCACTTTCCAGAGGCAACTCCCACAGCCAGGAGGGGACAGGATCATGGCAAGGTGCTTGCGGCTTTGCCAAGTCCTCCTCACTGCCCTGGGCTCCCCCAGGGTACCAGCGGAGCCAGAGGCCAGGTTCTTCCCATGAGGAAGCAGGGGGTGGAAGAGAATAAAGTCAGCAGCAGACCCCTTTTCTGTCTAGTCAAGGCCCGCCTGGCCTCCAGAAAGGTCTCCTCTGCCTTTTCCTCTGGGGCAACCCCTTGATTGTGCCCCATACTAAATCCCCTGTCATGGGCATTCACGCTCCTCTGACTTTCCAGCTGTGTCACTTTTGGGGGGGCCATTGCCACCCGTGGGCCCTGTTTCTCACTCTCCATTTGTGGTAACTGGCTGCCTTACCCAGCAACACAACCCTCCCCTCCCCTTTGACCCTCACATCTCCCTCCAGGTGGCCTCTGCCAGACCTAAAGCAGGTGCCCGGGCATCTCCTCTCCAGCCTTGTTGGGCTGCAGGATGCAAAGGATTTCGATAAGTTCACCAGCTCTCTTATGCTAAGTAATCCCTGACCCAATCCCTTGGGTCACCTTGAAAAACCATTCTTAGTCTCTAATGAACCAATTGGTTCTTTAGAAAAGACACCTGGAACTTTCTTTGCAGCGATGAGCCATGTTTGTCAATGGGAGCACTATTCATATTTGGGCCTGGACAAATCCCCATTGTGTGGGACAGTCCCTCCCCCATTGTTGGATGTTAAGTGTCCTTGGCCCCCTGCCTGCTAAACTCCAGTAGCACCCTCTAGTCATTGTGACAGCCAAAAATGCACCCCTATTTCCAAATGCCCCCACCCCCAGGTGGAACAGTCCCTGAATAGGGAAGCACCATTCATCTCAGGATAAAATTCTTTCTCCGCCACAACAATCACCAAGCAGCATCTCTCTGCAGGATCAGTTATGCGCGCTTGATCAGCCCAATCTCCCTCATGTTATGCAACCCAGAGTCAACGCCGCTGCACAAGTCTATTCTGTTTCTGCATTCACAGGCTCATACTGTGAGCAGGGACTCCAAAGAATGCCGAGGAACTCGGTCCCTAAATCTATCCTCTTTATTATAGATAGTGTGTGGGTTGCCCCTGATAGATAATTCTCAGCAAAGCGTTTACTGAGAAATCATTTGTTTAATTTCACACGCCCCCTTCCATCACTGGCATTACTTTAAAAAATAAAAATAAAAGTAAAAGAGCAGCCATTGTTGGAAGAGTTCCATTGGAGCTGTTTGTTTGTCAAGGTTCATTGAGTCAAAATTCCCAGTTTAACTTTGAATGCTCAACGCTTCTGCCTCTAATGTGAGGTTGGTGTTTGTACCTTAAAAAGGGAGGGGAAACTGAGTCTTTGAAAGAAAGAAAAAAGGGAATAAAATAATCCTCCCTCTGTAGTGTCTATACTTTTCAACATAACACGGGAGTGCAACTACCTTTTTACCAAAACACATCTCCAGCTTGGCGTGAAGTCCCCACACCTGGATCCGCCAGGAGGGAGGAACATCCATTCCGACAGGGACATAGCCTTGCACACACCTGCTGACACTTCTGCATCGCTGTGAGTCTAGCTGTAGTAGCTACATTGGGTCGTTTTCCTTTTTAAAACAATAGTTCTTAACACCAAGAGCTTCTTGCTGGTGTCATAAAATCCCTGTCTCACATTGAAGACCTAATCCTGAAGGTTTTTAATCTCCCAGAGTCCACTTGTGATGATCTGATGGACCCTAAGGCCTCTCTTCACAGAACAAGACAGACACATGTGTGGACACATAGGGTATGTCCACATGCGTGCACTCACTTCCACAGAACTTTACACATAATCACAAAGCCTCCTAAAGCCTGCCCTCAGGCAGTCAATTAAGAACCCACCGCTGGTTCCACACATGAGGAAATTGAATGTAAAAGCAGCTTTGGTGGTACATACAAATATGATTCAGTTTCATGTGGGAAGGCGACCAACTCTCAAACTGTTCTTCCTGAAACAAGCCACTAGCTTCGTGTAAAGACAATAGCCCCTGTAGATGGAGATAGTGAGAAAAAGCTTCCAGAGACCACTGTCGCTCCTGAACACTCCAAATTTATGTGGACTGCTAAGGAGAGAGACCAGAAAGCAAAGCAACCTGGAAAAACTCAAAACCCATTACCCCAAAGTAAAACAATTCCTGTCGATGGCAGTTCCTATAGATAACAGCACCACATTGCCTTGCACTTGCACAATGCTTTACCCGGCTCAAACAGCTTTCACCAGCATTATTCAGAAGTCTAACAACTGCTCTGTGAAGTCAGGACCACTATAATTGCCCCCATGTATGGGTGCAACAAAGGAAGAGGGCTCAAAGAGTGGAAGTGATGCCTGAAAGGACACGTTGGTTGGTAACGGTAGTACTGACTTAGTCTGTTCTGGTTTCTATAACAAAATCCCTTAGACTGGGTAATTTACAAACAACAGAAATTTAGTGGTCGCAGTTCTAGAGGCTGGGAAGTCCAAGATCAAGGCATCAGCAGATTCCATGTCTGGTGAGGGCTCTCTGCTTCATAGATAGTGCCTTTACCCTGAGTCCTCACGTGGCAGAAGGGACAAACAGGCTCCCTCAAGCCTCTTTTATAAAAGCACTCATCCCATTTATGGGAGTGGAACCTTTGTGACCTAATCACCTCCCAAATACCCCACCTCTTAATACCATCACACTGGGGATTCAGTTTCAACATATGAATTTTGGAGGGGCACCAACGTTCAGACTATAGCAGTAGGCAAGCCTCAACACTCAAGTGCTTGTCAAATCATGCTTGCATCGTGCTTTTGTGATGTTCTTCTTTTACATGCCATTGCTGATGTTCCATTGGCCAAAGAAAGTCATGAGGCTAAACTCAACATGAGAAGGGACTACCCATGGATGTGGATATCAGGAGGTATAACTCATTTGGGGGCCATATTTGTAACCACCTACCACACACACGAGTAAAAGCATCTCCCCTCCCACATAATGACCGAAATATCATCATTTATCTTTCAGACCATTGCCCTCTTTTTGCTTGCTCTTTGAGAAATCAGGCATGGCTTTATTGAATATCCTATGACCCAGCAATTGTATTCCAAGATATACAGCGAGAGAAACAAGTGCTTGTGTGCACCAAAAGCCCTGCATGCAAATGCACGTAGCAGCTTTATTCACAACAGCCTGAAACTGGAAACAACCTAAATGCCTGTCAACGGGAGAGCAGATAAACTAATCATGGTATACTCATACAATAACACACTATACAGCATTGAAAAAGAACAAATTACTGCTACATATAACAACATGGATGAATATCCCAGATGATATTGAGCAAAAGAAACCAAATTCACGAGAATATGTGTTGTATTATTCTATTTATTTGAGGTTCAAAAACAGATAAATCAGCTGGGCGCGATGGTTCACACCTATAATCCCAGCACTTTGGGAGGCCAAGATGGAAGGATCACCTGAGCCCAGGAGTTTGAGACCAGCTTGGGCAACATAGTGAGACTGTGTCTCTATTAAAAAAAAAAAAAAAAATTAGCCAGGCATGGTGGCACGAGTCTGTAGTCCCAGCTACTCAGGAGAGTCAGGCAGGAGGATGGCTTGAGCCCAGAAAGTCGAGGCTGCAGTGAGTTGCGATTGCACCACACCACTGCACTCCAGCCCAGGTGACCCTGTCTCCAAAAAAACAGACAAATCAAGTCTATGTTGTTACAAGTCAAAATAATGCTTACCTTTGGGGGGATAGAAAGTGGGAGAGGACACAAGGGAGCTTCTGGGACAGGTGCTAGAAATAGTCTCTATGTTAACCTGGGTGACTGTGGGTCTGCACATATGTAAAGAGTCATAGACTTGTACACTTAAGATTGGTGGACTTTACTGTGCTTATAGCTTAACTGTTTTTCAAGTACAACATTAAAAGTAAGAATGGAATTCAGGTGCAGGCTTGGGGCTGGAGCCCAGGCTGCGGGGTCCGCCCCGGGCCTCAGGGGCACGTCTGGGAGGGCAGGGCCCAGCGTCCAATTTCGGGAGTTAATTCCAGGCGTTGGTGATTTCCTAGGGATTAACTGGGGCGGAGGGTGCATGCTTTTGGGTGTATCTAGATGAGTGCTTCCTAAATCCTGGGGGCTCCGCACTTTAGTGGAGGCTCCAGCATTTTAGGAGTTACCGTCTTAAAATCCACGTTTAAGAAGGTATTTTTGGAGTTCTCCAGTCTTAAGGGTTAATCCTGTGGAAACTGACTCCTAAGGGCAAATCCAAGGAGCCTGCGGTTTTGGTATTTAATTCTGAATCCTTATGAGTTACATAAGGAGTGAATCCTGGGTGGGTGACCTTGGGTCTTGGAGAATGATCCTCGCTGAAAGGTGTCTGGGGTGTGAGAGGGGTGATTCTGGTTTAGAGGATGAATTCTGCAGGCCCTGGGAGGCCTTCTAGAGCATATAAATTGAAATAACCCCGGGCTTAGATCTGAGTATGAATTGCAGACGGAGTGAGCCTACCAAAAGCAGCCGACCATCTTTCAAAACAAGAAGAAGCTCCTGCTGGGAGAAACTGGCAAGGAGAAGCTCCTGCAGTACTACAGAACATCAATCTGGGCTTCAAGACACCTGAAGAGGCGATTGAGGGCACCTACATTGACAAGAAATGCCCCTTCACTGGTAATGCCTCCATTCGAGGGCGGATCCTCTTTGGCATGGTGACCAAGATGAAGATGCAGAGGACTGTCATCTGCCGAGACTATCTCCACTACATCTGCAAGTACAACCACCTTGAGAAGCACCACAAGAACATGTCTGTAAACCTGTCCCCCTGCTTCAGGGACATCCAGATCAGCGACATCATCACAGTGGGCGAGTGCTGGCCCCTGAGCAAGATGGTACGCTTCAACGTGCTCAAGGTCACCAAGACCACCGGGCACCAAGAAGCAGTTCCAGAAGTTCTGAGGCTGGATGTCTGCCCGCTCCCCACAATGAAATAAAGTTATTTTCTCAGCCCCTCCCCCACCTAAAAAAAACCAGTAAGAATGGGTTTCCTAGTGTGGCTTCTCTAGACAGGGTGGCAGCCTTGGGAGGGTGTCGAGGTGGAGGGTGGGAGGCCCTCAGCCTGGCATCATCTGGCCTGCCCTGTGCCTTCTCCCAAGCCAGCAAGGAAAAGACCTTGCTCCTTGCTTGGGCCCTGAAGAGCTCCACGTGGCGCGGTGGTCAATGCGGGTTACTTTAGACTGGGGCACAGTGGTGATGGCCACACAGGTTCCCCTGTGGGAAATGCTTTGAAGAGCCTTTGTTCCCAAGAGTTGATCAAGGAAACAAGCTGGTAATGAACAGCAGAAATAACAATACTTAATAATGGGCAGAATCAAAATGGTTTTCAATCCTGGCAGCTAATTTACCAGGAAACTTATTCCTGAGGCAGGCAGCTCTCTCCCCTCATCAGACTGTAGGATAAACAAGGAAGTGGCAGGACCAGGAGAGGCAGGAGGTGGGAGGAGAGGAGGTGGAGGGAGAGAGGAAGGGGGAAGAAAGAAGGGAGGGAGGAGCAGCGGGGTCTGAATGAGGTCTTTGGAAATGTGCAGAGACGCTGGGGAGTGAGAGTGGGCAGGGGTTAGGAAGGGTAGGAGCCCCCAAATCTCAAAGATGCCTCTCAGAGGCCCTGCAGCTTCCCCTGCCCCCATGATGGCTGTGAAGCCCAGGGCTCCTCCTCCAGATCTCCAGCTCAGCCCCTCCAACTCTTCAACCCTTGGTACGTATCCTTCACTGTTACTGCCTGCCCCCAAGAGCAAAGGAAGGGGGCCTCAAGACCACACAACAATGGAAGGAAACCCCTTGTCAGGGAAGGAAGATTCTAACTGGAGCCCTCAATGCTCCAGAAAGATTATCTTTCCGGTTCCCATTGTAAAGAGAGCAACTCACAATCACCCCACTACCCATAAGCTCTCACTGTCCTTTTCCTCCCCCACCCCCACCCCCCAAACAGGCTGATTTGTTTACCTTTAATCACTCTGTTAAAAAATTAGTTCTTACAGATCCTTCTCCCAGGATGAGGGCAAAAGACAGCCTGGGCCTCCTCTGTTATTTTAAGGCAAGATATGTCGGCTTGAAGTCTGCTCTGAGATCTTGTGGGGAGGGCGGCAGGGCTTGTTATATGAGGGTCAAGTCTATTAAGACCTGCTGGCCAGGCGCGGTGGCTCTCGCCTGTAATCCCAGCACTTTAGGAGACCAAGGCAGGTGGATCACCTGAGGTCAGGAGTTCGAGACCAGCCTGGCCAACATGGTGAAACCGTCTCTACTAAAAATACAAAAACTAGCCGGATGTGGTTGCACGTGCCTGTAGTCCCAGCTACTCGGGAGGCTGAGGCAGGAGAATTGCTTGAACCCGGGAGGCGGAGGTTGCAGTGAGCCGTGATCATGCGCACTGCACTCCAGCCTGGGCGACAGAGCAAAACTCCATCTCAAAAAAAAAAAAAAAAAAAAAAAACCTGCTCACATCCAGGGTCTTCGGATCACCTTGTCTGTGGCCAATGAGAAAAATGCTTCCCTTCCCTCCAGGCCTTTTCCTGCCTGTCCCCAGTCCCTTCAACTGTCCCTGGCTTCTCAGGGCTCCTCCCCTCCCCGTCCAAACTTGCTACTTGCCAACACCATCTACCTTCCGCACCCCCATATCCCACTTTTTTATTCAACGTCCCCATCAGGTGTAGGAGAAGCTAAAGCCCACATGTACATCTCTGTCTCTGACCATGAATCCATCGAGGTGATATGCCTGAACCCCAAGGCCGGTGGACGGGCACTGGGGGAACTCTTCAATTTCCACTACTTGAGTGCTTGCTTGCCTACATTGACAAATGGATCTCTCACTTTTCAACTTGAGCAGAGTGGATTCTTCTTGCTAAAGGCTGAAGTACTTGCTGAGCTGCAAGTTTTAGAAAATGAGGCCATTGTGGGGCTATTTCTGAGGGAAAGGAAGACCTGCAGTGCCAGCGCCAGCCCCGTCCACCTCCCACAAGAATTGGGCACCATTATTTTTACATTGGGGAAAATTCCATCTCCTATTTCAAGAAAAACAACTGAATCTGGCTTCATCTTCTGCCAAAGTATACACTGCGAGGAGATGGCAAGGGTTTAATTCTTAGAGACAGTGGGAAGCAAGTGACCAAAAGGAACTTCAGGATGAAGATGACTTTTCAGTATCTAAGAGGGCTTTGCTGGTGAAGCCCCTGCAGTTAAGGTGTCAGCTATGGGATAACCGGGGGTGGGGGTAGGAGAGACCCCCTCACCATGGCATCCTGCTGGGAGCATAGCCGGTCTGTGTGAGGAGCAGAGTCAGCCTCCCAGGAAGGGGCAAAGAAAGGTGGGGTTCACGGTCACTTTTGAAAACCAGCTTCCCAGGGCTTTGCCTGTAACAAAGTATCATGCACTGGGGGGCTTAAACAATGGAATTTTATCTTCTCACAGTTCTGGAGGCTGGAAGTCTGAGATCAAGGTGCCAGCAGGGTTGGTTCCTTCTGAGGCCTCTCTCTTTGGCTTGTAGATGGCTGTCTTCCGGCTGTATATCTTCACAGTCTTCCCTCTGTGTGTGTCTGTGTCCTAATTTCCTCTTCTTATAAAGACACCAGCCATATTGGATTAGGGCTTACCCATATGACCTCATTTTAACTTAATTACCACTTTAAAGACCCCATTTCCAAATACTGTCACATTCTGGGGCACTGAGGGGTTAGGACTTCAACATATGAATTTTCAGGGTATGCAATTCAGAACATAAGACCACTACAGGGTTTTTCCTTTGTTTCCACAATTACAACCTATTCAAACTGCAATTGATATAGTGCTGGGACTGGGAGAAGCTGCAGGGTTGCAGATCACACATAAAAAGGTCCTCGTCTACCCCAACCCCAGGCTTCTTTCTGCCTAAATTCTCCTCAGCATCCAAGTCTTGCCTCTGCAAGAAGCCCTCCCTGTCCCCTGAACTCACATGGAGTTTTCCCTTTGTCAAATTTCACAAGGAAGGATCATTCAAGTCATGCTTTCTGCATCCTGAGTGTAAATCATAAATTCGCTTTTTTTTTTTTTTTTTTTTTTTGAGACAGTGTCTTTCTCTGTTGACCAGGCTGGAGTGTAATGACACATTCACACCTCATGGCAGCCTTGACCTCCTGGGCTCAAGTGATCCTCCTGCCTCAGCCTCCTTTCTGAGTAAGATCTTTGAGAATAAGCCACCCGCATCCTAACACACACACACACGCGCACACACACACACACACACACACACACACAAGTGGCCAGTATCTATTTCCTCCCTCTCCCAGCCAGGCAGTTTAGGGAGCTGGAGTTGGCTGCACACCCAGCTCTAGGGATCAACCAGATTGGCTTAATTCAAAAGGGAAGATACACATGACCAAATTGGTCCAATCAGAGTGAATATCAGGATTCTTGATGGGAATGCTGGAACACAGGGTCTCTCTTCTGGGCTGGGTTTGGTTGTAGAGCATGTGAGTTCTAGAGTAGAGCAGCTACAATTGGGTGGGCAGGTGGCAGGAATGGGGGCTGGAAGTTCCAGGAATCTGGATGGGGTTGGGGGGTGGGGGCAGGGAACCACTACTGTGTGTAACCATGAAACCCATCCAGAGGAAACAGAGCAGATAATGGGTGCTGGTGGCATCATTTAAGCCCTAGATGAAGCCATACCTGAAGTAGGTTACCTCTGGACCATTCAGTAACATAAATCAATCAATTTCCCCTTTTGCTAATATTGAATTGGGTTGGGTTCACAATGGAAAAATCACTAAATGATATAATTTCTTTGGGATCCTCCAAAGAGCCTAACCCCAGGATAGTGTGGACACTCAATAAATACAAGTATGCACCACATAATGACATACCAGTCAACAACATATTGTATATACGACAGTGGTCCCGTAATATTATAATACTGTATTTTTACTGTAACTTTTCTATGTGTAGATATGTTTAGATACACAAATATCACTGTATAACAATTACCTGCAGTATTCAGTACAGTACATGCTGTACAGGTTTGTAGCCTAGGAACAATAGGCAATACCATGTAGCCTAAGTGTGTAGTAGGCTATACCACATAGGCTCATAGAAATATATGCTATGATGTTCATACAATGACGAAATCCCCTAACCAAACATTTCTCAGAACATATCCCCTTCATTAAGTGACACATGACTGTACTAGAGCATTACAAAGCCTCAATCTACGAAGGCTTTGTAGATAAGAAAACTGTGACCAGGGGTAAAGGGATTTACCAAGTCTCAGGGGCCAGTTAGTGGCAGAGCCTGGATGACAGCCTAGATCTCCAGTCTAGTGCCATTCCCACTGCACTGGAAGGGGTGTGGGCCACTGTTCCTCCTCCCTTGATCCGCCAACCTAGTCCCTGCAGGAGAGGGAGGAGCTGAGAAAGCCAGTGTGAAGCCACAGCACCCTCAACCCCCCAGATAGGAAGACTTGGTTGCAAGCCAGGAGGCCAGAGGAGAGGCGAGGCAGGAAATTGAGTGGCTCCATGTCAACCACACGTTCTGAGTCACCTGGGGGCTGTCAGTAAGAAGATAGTGCAAAGATGGTGAGCAGCTGCCAACCCAGGCAGCAGGCATGTTGGTGTCCTCAGGACCCCAGAGGGCCCCATTGCAGGCTCTAGGGAGACCTCTACCCTCAAGAAGGCTGTCTCCGAAGGGGCGCGGTGGCTCATGCCTGTAATCCCAGCACTTTGGGAGGCCAAGGTGGGCGGATCACGAGGTCAGGAGATCGAGACTATCCTGGCTAACACGGTGATACCCCATCCCTACTAAAAATACAAAAAATTAGCCGGGCGTGGTGGCGGGCGCCTGTAGTCCCAGCTACTCGGGAGGCTGAGGCAGGAGAATGGTGTGAACCTGGGAGGCGGAGCTTGCAGTGAGCTGAGATCATGCCACCGCACTCCAGCCTGGGCAACAGAGCGAGAATGAAACTCCGTCTCAAAAAAAAAAAAGAAAAAAGAAAAAAAAAAAGAAGGCTGTCTCCAAGTGGGGTGGTGGGCTTAGCAGGCTCCAGAAGGGGCAGAAATGTGTGTCGGGGCAGAGTCAGGTGTCTGGCAGCTGGGCTGTGAAGACTGGCAGGGGTGGGGAGTGGATTGTGCAGAATAGAATATCTGGGATACCTTGGGCATCTCTCTCTAACATGGCAGCTTCAGGGTAGCCAAATTCTTAAATGGCAGTTCAGTGCTTCAAAGACATGTGGGAGGGAGGGAGAGAGGGAGAGAGGGCGAGGGGGAGAAGGAGTGAGAGAGAGAGAGAGGTGAAAGCCATATCACCTTTTCCAACCTGGCCTCACAGCATCACCTCTGGTTAATTCAATTCATTGGAAATGTCTGGTCCATATTCAGAGGAGAATTAGGCTCCACCTGGTTGGGAGGACTGTCAAAGAAAGTCTAGATATGGTATTTTATTTGTTGTTGTTTGAGACAGGATCCTGCTCTGTCATCCAGGCCGGAATGCAGTGGTGTGACCATGGTTCACTGTATCCTCGACCTCCTGGGCTCAAAAGATCCTCCTACCTCAGCCTCCCTAGTAGCTTGGACCACAGGCATGTGCCATCGCACCTGGCTAATTTTTTTTTAGAGATGGAGTCTCTCGCTAATGTTGCCCAGGCTGGTCTTGAACCCCTGGGCTCAAACGATCCTCCCACCTTGGCCTCCCAAACTGCTGGGATTACAGGTATGAGCCACTGCACGTAGATGAGACATGGTTTTCAACCATGATAGAAGCCATACCTGGCAGACAACAAGGAGCCGGTGTCCCTAACCCTGTACAATGCCAGAGCTTCCTGGCACTGCCTAAATCTGGACCTTCTGAACACGAGGGATAAAGTGAATGCTATCTTGGACATACCAATGTCATGTGGGGTTTTTTGGTTACTCTCAGCCAAAGCTAATCCTAGCTGATACTGAGCACATGAACTGCCACGTCCTATTCCCGGCACGGAGCAAGCTCTCAAGCCAAAACTTGCTAAGTGAGAGTGGGTGGGCTGATGGAAGGAGGGAGGGAAGGAAAATGCAGCAGTGAACACACTGGACTGCAGATCTCAAATACGCTGTTCCATTGGCCAGTAGATTCACTTGTATTTGTTACGCTGTATCCCAATATCTATTTGTTAAAGTGAAAAAACATGCAAAGAAAACCTTAAGTTAACATATAAGGAAGTAGATAGAGGCCAAACAGTAAGTGCCTGTGGATGGAATGGATGAATAAATGAGCAATTACAGGACATAAACAGGCAAGGGAAGGTCCCCAAAGCAAAGGCTTTCAGATTAGTCAAGGTGCCCAGGCTGGCTCAAGGCCACATTATGAAAAAGTCCTTTGTCCTAGAAGCCTCTTCTTTTACCTCTCTCCTCCTACTCCACTTTCTCATTCTTCTCTTGCTTTTCCTCCTCTTTCCCTCTTTCTCCTTCTGTTCTTTTTTTTTTTTTTTTTTTTTTTGAGACAGGATCTCACTCTGTTGCCCAGGCTGGAGTGCTGTGGCACGATCTTGGCTCACTGCAGCCTCTGCCTCCCGGGTCCAAGTGATTCTCCCACCTCAGCCTCCCAAGTAGCTGGGATTACAGGCACACCCCACTACACCTGGCTAATTTTCTATATTTTTAGTAGAGACGAGGTTTCACCGTGTCAGCCAGGCTGGTCTCGAACTCCTGACCTCAGGTGATCCACCCGCCTCGGCCTTCCAAAGTGCTGGGATTACAGGTATGAGCCATCGCGCCCGGCCTTCCTCTTTTTCTTTTTTGTCTTCCCCCTTCTTCTTCTCTTTCTCCTCCTTTCTCTTCCCCCCTTCCTCTCTCCCTCCTCTTATCCCTTCTTTGTCCTCCTCCTCCCTCTTCTCCTTCCCCCACCCACCTCTCTCTTTCCACAGCCACCTGGTATATATATATTCTTAGCCCCGTACCCACCCACCCCCACACACCAAAATCTAGGCATTTCCTGATTCCTGGACAAAGGGAAGGGAAAACCAATCAAACCATCAATCCCAGTTCCCTGACAGGCCTGGACAATGTGGTCCCAGCACTCCGTCCATCCTTCTCTCCCTTCCCCTCACCACTTCCCTCATGCTCCAGCCTCCTCACCACCCCCTACTATTCTGGTCAACTCCTACTCGTCATTCACCATCCTGCTCAGATGTCACCTCCTCTAGAAAAGGCGTCAACCCAAGCTGACACAGCAGGCCCTATTGGGGTAGGTGCCTCTCCCGTGTGCTTCCAGAAGCCCCTGTTCACCTGTGTCAGAACACGCAGCCCACTGGAGTGGAACAGTCTGCCTTGGTCTCCACCAAGAGCCGTGGAGTTGCAGGGAAGGTGCATTCCCATTGCAGAACCTCCAAGAGCCTGCCCTCCAGAAAACCTGCGAGAGTGACTCTACCAGCTTAGTCATCCCTGAATTATGGCAAAGACTAACCCTAAAGTAGCATTTCCTGGGTTGCAGGACATGGGGTAAGTGTCCTCTTGGTGTCTCTTATATCAAGGTGGCTGGGCAGCCCCTATATTGTGTCTGGACCCAAAGAAGCACTGGATGTTCCTTGGGCTGGTTCCCTGGAATTCGAGGGCTTTTCTTTTTTCTTTTTTTGAGAAAGGGTCTCAGTCTGTCACCTGGACTGGAGTGCAGCGGCATGATCATGGCTCACTGCAGCCTTCACTTCCTTGACTCAAGCTATCCTCCTATCTCAGCCTCCTGAGTAGCTGGGACTACAGGTGTGCACCACCAGGCCTGACTAATTTTTTAATTTTTTGTAGAGATGGAGACTCACTTTGTTGCCCAGGCTGGTCTCAAAATCCTGAGCTCAAGTGATCCTTCCGCCTCGGCCCCCCAAAGTGCTGGGATTACAGACATGAGCCACTGCACCCAGCCAAATTCAAGTTTTATTTATTTATTTCACTTATTTTTTTTCTTTTTGAGACAGGGTCTCACTCTTTCACCCAGGCTGGAGTGCAGTGGCATGATCACAGCTCACTGCAGCTTCGACCTCCACGGCCCAAGTGATCCTCCCACCTCAGCCTCCTGAGTACCTGAGACCACAGGTACTTGACACCATGCCCAGCTAACTTTTTGTATTTTTCATAGAGATGGGGTTTTGCCACATTGCCCGGACTGGTCTCAAACTCCTGGTCTCAAGCCATCTACCCTCCTAGGCCTTCTGAAATGCTGGGATTACAAGCATAAGCCACCACACCTGGCCTCAAATTCAAGTATTTAACATGTTTAAGCCACATCTTTTCCACTCTGTCTCCAGACACCTCTGTTGTGATACATTGTATTTCTCAATTATGGCCACAGTGATATTTCTGGTCCCATATGTTCTTCCAGGATCTCCTTACTCCCTCAAGAGGTGGTGTCTTTTTCCTCTCCCCTTGAACCTGGGTGGGTGACTCTTCCAACCCATAGAATATGGTGGAACTGATGCCATGTGGTTTGTGATGCTAAGTCACAACATGCAAACAGCTTCTGCTTGGTGCCCAGGAGCTCTCTTTTGGGACACTGACCTTTGGAACCTAGTCGCCATGCTGTGAGAAAGCCCAAACTACACAGAGAGGTCGTGTGTAAATATGTGACCAACAGCCCCAGCTGAGGGCTTTAAGGACAGCCAGCATCAACTGGCAGACCTATGAGTGAAAAAGCCTCCTTTCCAGGATGTGAGTGTTGCCTGACAAGGAAACCCCCCTTCCCGTGTCTGCAGTAGCAGAGAAGCCCTGGGGCAGAAAATGAAAGGCAGAGATGACTGGTACTCACTTTGGGTGAGATGCTGTCAGTGTGAGTTGAGTCAAAGCCCTCACTGAATGGTCCACCAAGGCCACAGCTAGAAGCAGCAGAGGTGAGGCCTCAAGGAAGTGAGCCAAGGCACCAGAGGCAAATGATCCAGCAATTTCTTTAACCGCCTTTGCCTCAGTTTCATCATATGAAAAATGGAAATCCTAACAGGGCACTTGTGAGGATTGAACATGATAACCCATGCAAAGTGCCAGACACATTGGAAGTGCTCAATACATATTAGTCTACTAAGAGAAAGGGACCAGTTTCAGTGGCTCACACCTGTGATCCCAGCACTTTGGGAGGCCAAGGCAGGCAGATCACCTGAAGTCAGGAGTTCGAGACCAGCCTGGCCAACATGGTGAAACCCCATCTCTACTAAAAATACAAAAATTAGCCGGGTGTGGCGGCAGGTGCCTGTAATCCCAGCTACTTGGGAGGCTGAGGCAGGAGAATTGCTTGAACATGGGAGGCAGAGGTTGCAGTGAGCCAATCGCGCCACTGCACTCCAGCCTGGGCGACAGAATGAGACTCCGTCTCAAAAAAAAAAAGAAGAAAGAAATAAAAGAAAGGAAAAAAGAAAGGTTTTTAAGGTCCCAGGAAGACTTCTGTATGTATCACAGACTGGCTGCTCTCGGGAGCCATAGACTTCCAAATGCGAACAAAGAAGGTGCTTTGGAATTCTGAACTTAACTTTTTAGATGCCTTGGACTTGGAACGTGGATTTTACACCATAATATAAAGAATGGGGGTGGGATAATGAGAGCAGTTTTTCTGCCACAGGGAGAGGGAATCACGGTTCCACCAGTTCAAGAGGATGGCTGGCTGGTAGAAGGGTCTACGTGCCCATGGGAGCCCTGTAACCGGCCTGGGACTCTTCCCGCACAGGGATGGGAGACGCATGAAAACCCCAGAGAGGTTCACAGGAACAGGGAGGAGAGGGGACGGAGCCTCACGCCATGGCAGCCAGCAGCAAGGGAAGCCTACACATCGCGCAGAGGAGGTCCACTTTTCATCTGGCACTGCGGCGGTAAAGTGGCTGTGGCTAAAGGCAGTGTCTCAGCAGCAATTGCAAGGGTGGCCCAGGTCCTCACACCCCAGCACAGTAGAGAGAGCAGCCAAGGGCACCCAAGCCACCATGGCACCAAAGGGCGCCCGCCTGGGGCATGTAGCGGAGTACCATGCAAGGCCTCTGGACTAGAGGCTGTAGCCAGCCACAACATCAGGTTTCATGTTCAAGTCCAAGAGGGGCAGGCACACCTTGTCCAGGTACACTCAGCCCAGTGGGTAGGGCCAGGATGCAGAAAGCAGCATGCGGACACATGTCCCTTGCGCAATACCAGGACAGTGTAGGACCAGCCTCTCCTCCACGCCCCACACCACCCCCCACCCCCACCCCCAGCCTCCCACTCCCAGGGCTGCAGCTCATGCCTGGGAAGAATGAGGGAGAATCCTGAAGAGACAGCATTTGCCTAAAAGTGACCATGATTTAAACCAGAAGTGACTGTTACCTTGACTTGGCAAGTTTAAGTTGTCGACCATCAGCAGAAACGGGGGCTCAAGATCCCAGTTAAAGCTGCAGTTGGGGAGAAATAAAGAAAAGCTGCATCTTAGCACACCTGAGTGTCAGGAGAGTGGAACTTAAACCTGCTACGCAAGGCTTTACTCAAGGCTTGGGAATAACAGGAGGAAATTAAGCCAGAGCGGAGCTGACACATAAATAATCCAGTTGACAAGCTGCGACTTGCTCTCCAGGGGCCAGTGTCCCTGCAGAAGGCACACGCATGGGAGGGGGCAAGGAGAGGGAGAAGGGGAGAAGGTCAGGAGTCTGTCCAAAGGAAGACAAAACGTGTGACTCCTTTTTGGATCCTGCTGCCTCTCTCAACAACTCTTAATTACTAGCAATCAGCTCTTAATTACCTACAACAAGAGAGACCAGGGAAAACACAGATAAATGAAATCCACAGATAATCCCCAAACCCCAATTTGGTCGATAACATCATCAAGCTTCCCCAAGTAACCTCTTGCCAGGACTCCTGATCTCCCGACAAGTTGCGGATCAAAATGATCCCCAATTCTCCCTCTTTCCTTGCCCTTGCCCGTGCCCGCCTTCTGTTGATGCAGAGAGAAGCGGGTGGACCCTAAATAATTCCCAACTGGATATTCTTTCCTCCTGTCCCTGGGATGTGGCTGCCAGGGTCCCTGGCCAGGTGCCAGGCTCCAAGCCTCCTGGCACTGGACTGTTTTCACTGTCTGTTTGCCCAACAAACAGGAATGCTGGCTGAGAATTCAAGCCACCTTGGAGGACAGGAAGAAAGGACAATAGGTTCCAGGGCAAGGGACGCTGAAGGCACACTGTGCAGGGGGCTGCTGTGGGCCACCACATGTCCCACAGACCCAAGGGTCTCTCTGTCCACACCTAAGTCAAGATGGCTGCCTAGAGGCAGAGGACAGAACCAAGACAAGTTAGAACCGAGAGTGAGCGCTAAGATGGACGAAAGATGGCCAAGTCTGGGGGCTCCCCATTCCTGTTTCCTGACTTTTCCATAGTCAGGCAGTCAGGAATTATTTTTCTTTTTTTTTAGAGACAGGATCTCGCTCTATTGCCTAGGCTGGAGTACAGTGGCACAATCATGGCTTACTGCAGCCTCGAACTCCTGGGCTCAAGCGATCCTCCTGCCTCAGCCTCCTGGTAGCTGGGACTACAGGTGTACACAATCACACTTGGCTAATTTTTTTATTTTTTGTACAGACAGGGTCTCACTTTGTTGCCCAGGCTGGTCTCGAACTCCTGGGCTTAAGCGATCCTCCCACCTTGGCCTCCTTCCCAAAGTACTGGGATTACAGACATGCAGTCGGGAATTCTTAAATGTTCCCTGTCTGAGCAGGCAGGCAGGGCATATACCTTAGGTCTCATGCATGAGCTGGCAGAATCCTGGGCAAACTGCCTGTCCTGCTTAAAAAGAATGTCCTGGGGTCATCGCCTGGGGAAAAATGTCCAAGACTGACCCAGCAGCACAGCAAATGGGCCAGTATCAGTTAAAGAGGAAAAAAAAAAAAGGAGCAAAGGGAATCCATAGAATCAACAGTACCCCCACCCCTCCCTTTCCCACTCTTTCACCCCACTCACCCCACCCCAGCAATGGCCAAGGCAGCTAGGGGCTGGTGGCCTCTTGGGTTCAGAGAAGTAGCCACAGTTGAGCATGAACCTGAACATCGCTCTCCCTTTTCTGACTTTTCTTTTTTCCTACCGTCCAGTGAACACGGTGGACAAGCCAATCCTCATTCCCGCAGGCCTCGTTAATGAACCTGCAGCAGCAAATGTGCCTTGTTATTGCTGGAAACGTGGAAGCAGCACGTTCCCCAGCAACGTGCAAATACCACACAGGAAGAGCCCTCTCCCCTCCCCCTCCCCCTCTCCCCTCCCCCTCCCCCTCTCCCGTCCCCCCAACCTCTCCCAGCGTCGCACAGCCGAAGCTTCAAGTGCCTGAGTCCCGCTAAGCAGCCTATCCAGGGCGTGCCCCGACCCTTACCCATCACCCCCCTAGATTTCTGTGGAGTTGAGTCGGCCAGGAGGCGGCACACGTGGAGGTCCCAGAGGGAAGGTTGCCTACTGCAAATCGGAGGCTAGACAGTGCATTGAATGGAAGAACACCGGGCCCAGGCTGAGGCTAAGAAATACTACAGGCTAGGGGCCGCAGTGGCGGGGAGGGGGCGCAGGGATGCTGCTATGGCCTCACCTCTTCACGACGCCCCTCTCAACCTTGACTGGGTCACAGTCTCTTCCACACTCTAAATGGGCATTAATGCAGCCAACGCTAATTCAATTTCATCACAGGGAGACAGGAAAGATTTTTCTCCAGTCCTTTGCTTCTGCTACGTCTGTCTCCTCCTATGGGGACTGTTGGTTCTTCTTCATGAGGTTGGATTTTCAGGCTTTTTGGCCTTTCCTTACTCCATTTGATGACCATTTGAATAAGGGAGAGACCAGGATGGAGAGACAGGGAAACAGCCAGGCCCCAGGGACAAAGCAGTTTCCTACAATCCAAAGCCACCATGATTCCGGGGCATCATTATGCATCTCTCCTGTGACCTGGTGACCTGGGACTCCAGATAGCCCATGACACAGAAGATGAGATGTACCAACAGCCCTTCTCACCAAATTGATGTGAAATCAAATGATGCAGGGAAGTTTTTAGAAGGGAAAAGAAAAAAGAGAGTGAGAAAGACAACATTCGATTTCCCCCGCTGAGGAGGCTGACAGCACTCTCTGCCAAACAAAAATTGCCTGCCTTTCTCAAAGCCAGCATTCTGGAGCTGTTTTCTGATTATTTCAATCAGTCTAATAACGTGGAGGTTTGAGACAGCTGCTTTTGCGGTTTGGAGGGTCTGGCTTTTCTGCTGGCTCCTGCAGAAGCATAATTGTTGCTCCCTGAAGCTCACGTGCAGCTAGGGAAAAAGAGTTTGAATGGATTTTTCGACCCCAGAATATAACCATCCTGGAATGTGTTGCAAGGTCAAGCAGTCTTTTCGAGCTGACTGGCTGGATCGGAGGCCCGGTTGCCATCTCTAGTTCACTGTTCTGCATTCTCAGCTGGTTTCCTCGCTGATAATAAGAACTGGCTAAATGTGGGTTCTGTTCATTCCTGTGTGTAGTCCCCAGGTCTCAGAGCCCAGTGGGGTGTGCTGTCTGGCTGCCTGGATTCTGGGAATGATGGCTCCCTTCGTGGCTTGTTTCTTCATGGCAGGCTTGTGCAGAAGGGTCGCCAGCCATGCCCTAAACCTCTATAAGAGCACAGAGAGAACAGAGTGCACGCTGCCCACCGTGTGCCACAGAGCCCAGAGAAAAGGGCACAGTTCATTTTAAAGGGCAATGTTGAACTCAAGGTGGCTTTAAAGGTAGCCAAGGTTGGAATAAAATTTCTATTAGGCCAAAAAAAAAAAATCAAAATATCAGCAGAGCACTGTGGCTCATGCCTGTAATCCCAGCATTTTGGGTGGCCAAGGCGGGTGGATCACTGAAGGTCAGGAGTTAGAGACCAACCTGACCAACATGGTAAAACCCCTGTCTCTACTAAAAATACAAAAATTAGCTGGATGTGGTGGCACATGCCTGTAATCCCAGCTACTTGGGAGGCTGAGGCAGGAGAATTGCAATTGCTTGAGCCCGGGGAGGCGGAGGTTGCAGTGAGCTGAGATCGTGCCATTGCACTCTAGCCTGGGCGACAAAGTGGGGGAGACTCTGTCTCAAGAAAAAAAAAATCAGAATATCATCATAGAAAGTTAGCCAGTGTATTATACAGGACTACATTTATTAGAATGCTGTCAAATTTTGAGTACCTGCTGTGAACAAGAGCCGTGCTAGGTGTTTTTGTATGCATCACCTCATTTAATCCTCACAACAAGTGATGCAGATATTACAATCGCCATTTGACATTCCAGAAATCTGGAAAACTCTCCTGTGTGTTCATATTTTTTTTCTGCAATTGCAAATCTTCCCTTCTCTGGGCCTCTGTTTTTAAAACACTTGCAATCCTAAATAAATCTTAAAACAGCACTGTCTTCCTGAATGCCATTATCTGATGGGAAGGGTGGGTGAACTCAGGCAAAGAGCAGACTTCCAAGGCCTCCTCACAGCTATCTGCACCCACCTCCTCACTGTTCGGGGAATCCATTTTTGATTTTCCTTTTTTGGCTAATCTGTCCCTGATTGGAAATTTCTTTCTGACACTAATGCACACATGCACGAGTTGATTAATATCTTCCTTCTTGGTTGCAAAGAATTAGCAGCAGCCTAACTATCCTCAGTATAATCTCGTGTTCATTGTCCTGTAGGTTTTCACAAAATGGGGAGGAGACTGTTGCTGACTCTTTTTTTTTTTTTTTTTTTTTTTTTTTTGAGATGGTGTCTTGCTCTGTTGCCCAGGCTGGAGTGCAGTGGCACGATCTCAGCTCACTACAACCTCTGCCTCCTGGGTTCAAGCGATTCTCCTGCCTCAACCTCCTGAGTAGTTGGGATTATAGGCATCCACTACCATGCCTGGCTAATGTTTTAATGTTTTGTATTTTTAACAGAGACGGGGTTTCACCATGTTGGCCAGGCTGGCCTCAAACTCCTGACCTCAAGTGATCTGCCCGCCTTGGCCTCCCAAAATGCTGGGATTACAGGCGTGAGCCACTGCGCCCAGTCAACTGTTGCTGACTCTTGAGGAGCCCATGTCCACTGCCCACTACAGGGGGTGTAACGGCAATCAAACAAAGTGTTTGCTGAACATCCCAGTGCTGGGCTACCTAGAGCTCACAAAACCCACCACCAAACCAGGGGACGGTGTTCTGTCCACACTGAGCTTCTCAGGGCCTTCACAAGAGAACCCCCTAACAAGGCAAAGCTATAGGGCGAGGAGGCTGGCCAGCCGCCTAAATGATACCCAGAACACATACATCCAAAGATGTCTCCCTCACTGCTGACACCTTAAGAGGCCAGAAACTTATTTCAATAATGCAGTCATGGCTCAAAACCTCATGCAATTCCACTTTTAGAACCACTGCCAGAGGCAGCTGACAGACGACACTGAAAAAAGGAGTTTCACTGGATAAAGCTTAGTCTCATGTTTGCCCTCGTTGCCTAAAGTATTATTCTCTGGGTATGGGTAATCTGTTTGGGGGGCGATCCTGGGAAATAGGGTTCAGAGAGTGGAGAAAGTGAGACAAGAAAGGGGAAAAAGACAAAAAGAGTGTGTTAGTGAACAGGTTACCTCCATAGACAATGGAGGCCCAGTTCCATTTGGGCCCCTCCGGGAGATGGTGTGGTCACTCCAGGACACACCTCAGACTTCTCCCGCTGAGTCGTAATGAAAAGGAGATATTGATCCATCATCTCCACTGCCTCACTGGTTGAGAGTCAGACCTGAGGGCATTTATTCCCCAGCTGTTTCAATGCCATCATCTCGCCTGCAAGCCACACCTGGCAGAGATGCTCAGAAAACCATCTGCAGGTACAAGAACTGTCTGCAGGGGACCTCTGGGGCAGGCAGAGGGCACATGGGCACCAACAGCACCTGCTATAGATCTGAATGACTTTTGAATTGTCAGCGAGAAATTAAATCCACGTTTGGATGATAAAGATTGCTATCAGCAGAGATCTTTAGAGAAATAATAATAATAGCTGAAGTTTATTGAGCGTTTATTGTGTGCCAGCTGCTGTTCTAAGCACTTTATATGCACTAACCCATTTAGTTCTCACACATATGTATAAAATAGGCACCATTATTATATTCTTTTGACAGATAAGGAAATGGATGTGCTACAAACTCCAAGACAATTCCACAAACATTTTGGAGCAGTGAACCCATCACTGGAATAAACAAACAGCCATCCAGGTGATAGTTTTAAGAAGATAAATTAGATTGGTGTATATATAAATATATGTATATGCAAATGCATTTGAGTATGTTTGGTAAAAGCAAAACTAGTCTCATGACTTATACATGAACCAATGAATAACCAATTGAATTTTGGCCACCCTAAAGGCCCTAGGAGTTTAGAAGCAGGAAGAGAATGTGCTAGAAATATCAAGGGAAGCTTTATGGAAAGGACGGGCCTAGAGCTGTAATTAAAAGGTGAAGAAATAGCATGAAATAAGTCCTAAAGGCAGGATGAAGCAGAGTGGGGAGGGGACCAACTCATCTGGCATATGAGTCAAGATGGCAATGGCAATGTTCACCAAATATCTCCAGCCCTCTTCTTTCCCAGCATATGGTAGAATTATATTTTCTTGCCCCTCTTTGAAGTCAGGTGTGGCCATGTGACTTGATTTGGTCAAGGAAATGTCACCAGAAGTTACTTGTGTCCTGTCGAATTGGAAGCATTGAATCAAGATGTGATTCACCATGTTCTCTCCCCACTTTGGAGGGAACTCACAGACCACAAAAATGAACTCTCCATCCACCTGGATACCTGAGTAACTACCATGAGAAAAGCCTCCCCCTGCTGACCTATGAAAACATGTAGCACGAGCAAGGAAGAAATTTTTTTTGTTGTGTTGTAAGTCACTGAGATTTTGGAATTGTTCTGACAACATAACCTAGCCTGTCCTGATATGCTAGGCTTATGTTGCCGTAACACAACTGCAAGATCTCAGTGGCTTAAGAAATTTCATGTCCACACAAAGTTCACTGCAAGTCAGTGGATGAAGAGGGAAAAGTGTTCTGCTCCATATAGTCACTCAGGAACTCAGGCAATGGAGGCTTTACCATCTGGAACACTGCAACTGATCACCCCAGCAAGGGTTAAGAGAAGTCGGAGGGTCCTGCAGAGCCTTTTCATTGTCTCAATGTAAAATTCTCACACGTCACTTCCACATATATTTCATTGACCAGAGCTAGTCACATGGTGCTGCCTAATTGCAAAGGGGCTGTGAAGTAGGATCTCCCCAATGTCCAGGAAGGAGAGAACTGGCTGTTGGTGAGCACTAATAATGTCCGCCACAGCTGGCTTCAGAATACTGGCAAGTGATGCTCAGCCAGGGATATGGAGAGCATGGGCACAGGTGAGGAAGGCTTTTGAGAACCAGAATATGACCCATGCAATGTCAGGGAGCCACTGTAAGTATATGAGCAGGGCAGGGACTTGAGGAAGGTTGAGTTAAAGTATCACTGGACTAGCGGTCTAGTGTTGGGCAAACAGGCATGGTGGGGGTAAATGGAAGTGAAGTGGGGACCCTATGCTTATAGGCAAGGAGATTTGTTGTGAGGCTGTTATATTAACCCAGGCCTGTGCTGACAGTTAGGATGTCACCTGGTGTTATCAGAGGAAGAGCAATAAGGAGTGAATCCTGTAGCATTTAAAAGAGTGGGGAGGGGTATGGTGTATCGAGAGCCCAGTCTTTGACATCAGATAGACTGAGATTCAAATTCCACCTCTGACACCTACCAGCTTTTTGCTCTTAGGCAAAATATATCATCTCTCTAAGCCTCAGTGTTCTTATCTACAAACTGAGGATAATAATAATATTTACCTTGTACAGCTATTATGAGTATTGAAAGACTAGAGATTATGTTTGTAAATTGACAGTGGAAGTGGTGATGATGGTGGAGATGGTGGTGGTGGTGGTGGTGGTGGTGGTGGTGGTGGTGGTGGTGGTGGTGGTAGTGGTAGTAGTAGTGCTGGTAGTAGAGATGGTGGCGGAGATGATGTGGGTGGTAGTAGTGATGGTGAATCATAAAAGGACTGAGGTTAAGGCTTTGGGCAGGGAAAGTACCTACAATGAGGAGGCAAAATGAAGAGGCTCCCCGTATACAAAATGTAGAAGTAGTAGTCAGAAGACAGAAAGTCAGCTATACAATCCAAGGTCCTAGAAACCAAAGGGAAAATGAGTTTCAGTAAAAAACTCTAAACTCAAAGTGGACAAGGAAGATATGAACAACAGCCATTGGGTTTTAAAAAAATAAAGTGACTATGACCTGGTGAAGGAGTATGTTGGTGGCAAGGGATTAAGAGGGACTAGACATCTGAAAAGCAGGGCCCAGCTTTTGTGGCCCTCTCTCAGAAGGAGTTTGGTAGTGGAAGGATGGAAGATCAAAGAACCTGTATCAGTGAGAAATGCCTTTGGCTGCAAGTAACAGAGTATATATATGTGTGTGTATATATACACACACATATATATACATATATATTTTTTTTCAATCAAAGATGTAACAAAAGAAGGCAATGGAGAGAAAGAGGGGGAAATATGTACAAATGCTTTGCATTCAGAGTTGAAAGAATCAGCCATAGGCAAAAAAAAAAAATCAATAGCTAAAATTAAAAATAAGGCTCTTTAATTTTTAGTTCTTTTCTTTGCCTAAGAGCTCTTTACAGAGCATTTACATTGAAGAACCCCCATAGTTGGGTAAGACTGAGCTATTTGTCTTTGCTACCTGTCCCTGAATATCTCCCCTAGTGGCCACCCAGGAAAAAGACTAATTTCCCAGCTACCTGTTGTCATGTGACTAAGTTCTGGCCAATGGGACATATGGAAGCATGGCATGTCAGTTTCCAAAAATCTTCCTTAAAAGACAGCCTGTCTCTATAAAGTACTAAGAAGAGTCAAAATCATAGAGGCAGAAAGTAGACTGGCAGTTGCCAGGGAATGGGGGCAGGGGATGGGGGAATCAGGAGTTAGTGTTTAACAGGTACACAGTTTCAGTTTTACAAGATGAAAAGAGTTCTGGAGATGAATGGTGGTGACGGCTGTGTTACTGGTGGAGGGTGTCCACGTTCTTGGTGTTTTGAACAAAGAATTGGACAAAACACACAAACCAAGCAAGGACAGAATGAAGCAACAAAAGCAGAGATTTATTGAAAACGAAAGAACACCCCACAAAGTGGGAGCAGGCCGACCACAGGGGCTCAAGAGCCCCTTTACAGAATTTTCTGGGATTTAAATACCCTCTAGAGGTTTCTCATTGGTTACTTGTTGTGCACCCTATGTAAATGAAGTAGTGGCCTGTAATCACAGGCTGAAGTGAAGTTATACAGGTTACACCCTATGCAAGCATCTGATTGGTTGTGGAAAGCAACCAATCAGAGGCTAAAATGAAGTTACAAAGTTACACTTCTATGCAAAAGAAGACTTCGCTTGGAGTCCATCTGATTGGTTGTGGAAAGCAACTGATCAGAGGCTAAAGTGAAGTTACAAAGTTACACTCCTATTGGTTGCAGAAAGCAACCAATCAGAGATACTTTCAACTTTCCATCTGCAACACAGAAAAAGGGGATGGGGGTTGCAAAGGGAGTAGCCTCCCGTCCTTTTGTGTTTGTTGTTGTTGTTATTGTTGTTATGGAGTTTCACTCTTGTTGCCCAAGCTAGAGTGCAATGGTGCGATCTCAGCTCAGTGCAACCTCCGCCTCCCAGATTCAAGCAATTCTCCTGCCTCAGCCTCCCGAGTAGCTGGGATTACAGGCACGTGCCACCATGCCTGGCTTATTTTTTGTATTTTTAGTAGAAACGGGGTTTCACCATTTTAGCCAGGCTGGTCTCGAACTCCTGAACTCAGGTGATCCGCCCACCTCGGCCTCCCAAAGTGCTAGGATTACAGGCATGAGCCACCACACCTGGCCACCTCCCGTCCTTTTGTTACTCAGGTGTGGAAATTTGGGGTTTTCCTTTTGATTTAGTTCTAGGAAGTCAGTGCGAATTGGCCTTAAGTTCCCTGCCTCCAGACCCTATTCTCCCACCTCAGCTGCACGCCATTATGAGTACATTTAAAAATGTCTCAGATGGTAAATTTTACATCATATGTATTTTACCACAATAAAAAAATATTGAGGAAGGGGTAAAGACAGCTAGTCTGTGCCTCATCATCCCTTTCTTTTTAGTTGCTTTCTCTATCCTGCTGCCTGCTGCCTTAAACATGGGTATCATGGCTGCCATCTTGGACCAGGGGGCTAAAGTTTGCATCCTTTGAAAGGTGGAGCAGTGAACTTGGAGGATCCTGGATCCCTGAGGATTTCATGGAGCAGAGCAGTCATTCCAGCTCTGGACTGCAGCCAAAGCTTGTCTTCCCAGATACAGTCCCCAGGGAGGGGACGACGGGCCTGGATACCCACCAAGGGCAGTCTCTGAGATTGAGATTCACCCACAGATACCAGCCCTTTCTCTAGGGGCAGGACTTTGACATAGGGCCATCCCCAGTCTTCCTAAGCACCACTTTGTGGGAGGGAGGAAGGAGGCCCACATTGCCCTCAGTCTCCTCAGTCTGGAGAAATCTTAGAAGAAAGGTGCCCGGAGTGGCCCTTCAGGGCTGCTTGTGAGACACCCAGCCTCTGTGTTGGCTGGCTGGCAGGAGGACAGGTTCTGATCTCAGCTGTGCATAGCTAATAAGCAGTGACCTCACATTGGCCAGGCAAGCTGATTTGAGTGCTTTCAAGGACAAAATGTGCCCTGATATCTGGAGGCGAAAATCAGAACCAAGTAGCACTGCCTTGCTATTTCTAGAGGCAAAGGAAAAGCTTTTAGAGGTCAGTTCCATCCCTGTTCTGCCAGGGTGGCCTCCCCTCAGCAACACGAGTCCCCCACTCCCACCCCAAAAGAGTTTCTGCATCATTTCTCCTTGTGAACTCATTCAGCACATCCCACCCACTGCCTGGTTCTGTGGTCGTCTTTGGGGTAGGTGTGCTATCTCCCCCTGCCCCTCGCCTGGCCCATCGTGAGCTCCAGGAGAGCGGGGACCCAGCCTTTTTCACCTTTGTAGCCTCATTACCCAGCAACACATCTGGCACACAGCAAAGGATCAAAAAATGTTTCTGATTAACTACCACTGAATATCATTTGGGGATCTTTGCTCCAGAGAAAGGGAATCCAAAGAAGTCATTTGTGTCAATCCCCAGATGCCAGGCCAGCCTAAGAAAGCTGCAGCTAGTCCATTTTGGAGACCTGTTTCTCAGAACCCCCCAAGTTTCAGGGAGAATTTCCACCAGCTCTCCTTGGTAAAAGGTGGTGATATAGGTTTCCCAATGACAAGCCTAAATTTCTCCTGTCGCACTTTATAACCACTCCATATGCTCTTAACGTCACTGTGACAGCCCAGCTGCTCACTGCCACCTACAACCTGGGCTGACATTCAGTCGAAATGCGCTGCTACAACAGCTGTACTGGTTGTTAAAATATTGAAATGCTTCTATCACCATAGAGTAAATAGCTACTGCCCCAGGCCCCCTGAGTGGCCCCACCTGCCACACTGGCCACCCTTGGCCATTCCCCTGGTACCTCCAGACCCCCCTCCAATCCAGATCACAAGGGACCTCTGGAGCCCAGATCTCAGAGACTGCTCTGAATGATCAGTGCCTGCATGTAAATCTCACCTAGCTAAGGCACCTCACCCTTCTCTTCCCCCAGCTGCAGAACAGTGACTCCATCAGCTTGTCCCTCCCCCAGGCATCAATGTCCCATGATGGCTGCCCCCGGGAGATGTGCAGGTCCTGTGCCAGCCACAGATTGGGGGTGGGTGCTGGGAGCTGTCCACACTGAGAGGGGAGGTAAAGCCACTCACCCAGGATGGATGGGGATCAGATGCCCAGGGAGGGAATAGGAGGCCAAAGCCTGGACTAGGAGCCAGGATGGGGAGAGGCTGGATCCAGCTGGAGCCAGACCTGAGCAGGATGCCTGGGATAGACCAGGTTCTAGGGCAAGTGTGAGGTCAAAGCTGGCCAGGCAAGAGGCAAGCTCATCTGTGCTACTAGTTCCCTCTCCCAACCCTGAAAACACCAAAGAGGTGAGAGGGTAACATATATCCATAAGCCAACCAAAGACCTGTGAGAAGACCCAGGAGAGACTGAAGGCTGCCTTTGAAATGGCATCTATAGGGATGGTGGGTGGCTGGAAGCAGAAATGAAAGGATAGGTAAGAGAGAAGCTTTTAAAATTGGCTCTTGCATCCCCCATCTGCCTGAGGCCCTGGGCTGTCATTTTCCCGGCCCTTTCATGGCAGAAATCGGTGGCAACAGCCCACGTTGTCAGTGCCCAGGAAACTAAGGACTCTCCTTTTTTTTTTGAGACAGGGTCTCACTTTGTTGCCCAGGTTGGAGTGCAGTTGTGCAGTCACGGCTCACTGCAGCCTCAACCTCCCTGGGCTCAGGTGATTCTCCCACCTCAGCCTCCTGAAGAGCTGGAACCACAGGCACGCATCACCATGCCTGGCTAATTTTTTTATTTTATGTAGAGACAGGGTTTTGCCATGTCGCCCAGGCTAGTCTTAAACTCCTGGACTCAAGCGATCCTCCTGCCTTGGCCTCCCAAAGTGCCGGGATTACGCACATGAGCCACTGTGGTTGGCCAGCCTCTCCTTAAACTCCCTGGGACTGAGAACTACTGAGACCTGGACTTGAGCCCTTCCCCAATTTACAGGACCAGGCAGGTGGCTGTCAGCCCTGTTCCATTACATGTGATCCTCTTAAGGCCAAACAATGAGGCCCCTGAGGTTGTCTATCACAAGAAAAAGACCATAAACTGGACATCAGAATCAGTGGAAGCAGATGGAAATGATGGAGACAAGAGGACCCAGCATTTGCAATGAGCAAGAGAAATATAGTCAAGGAGAAAATAGAAGATAGCAGCAACAAGAAACAAGAGCACGGAATGACAGGAAAAAATATCAAGTGGAAATATGAGAAGGGAAAGAAGAAGAGATGAAATAGAGAGCACACTTGTTGGGATAAGTACTAGGATGGATACAGTTGGAGAACAAATTGATAAGCTGGGAAAACAGATGAAGTTACAGCCCCAGAGTACAGCAGAAAAGGAGAAAAGCTCAGCCACAGGTGGATGGAAGAAGAGGTGACTCACTGAATTTTCCATCTGCAGCTCTTCCCTCTGCCTATGACAGTCATGTCCCCCTGCCACTGCAGCCAGCCCTGAGCTCACCATCCTTTGGCTCTCTGCTCAAATGCCCCTGGACCTGGGAAACTGGGAACCTTTCCTGATCTCTCTCTCTCTCTCTCTCTCTCTCTCTCTCTCTCTCCAAATCAGGCTATGGCCCTGTCACATGCCCTCCACCGCCACTCTGCAATGAATGCTTTGGGTGTTATCTGCCCCTTTTCCACAAGCAGCCCCTCCCCGAGCCACATGATTTCCAGGGGCAGCCCCCTATTAGTAATGCATAACGCCACCCTTTCACTGAAGTTGTTTGGTCCAAAACTGGACACCTGACTATACAGAGTCCAGTGAGACCCCTTCCCCAGAATTTTTGCTTTTTTCTTTTGAGATGGAGTCTCGCTCTGTTGCCCAGGTTGGAGTGCAGTGGTGCAATCTCAGCTCACTGCAACCTCCACCTCCCGGCTTCAAGCTACTCTCCTGCCTCAGCCTCCTGAGTAGCTAGGATTACAGGCACCTGCCACCATACCCAGCTAATTTTTGTATTTTTAGTAGAGAGAGGGTTCCACCATGTTGGCCAGGCTCATCTCGAACTCCTGACCTCAGGTGATCTGCCCACCTCAGCCTCCCAAAGTGCTGAGATTATAGGCGTGAGCCACTGCTCTGGGCCTTCTCCTGGAATTTTTGGACCTGAAATAGAGAAAGGTGACTGAATCTCTGATTGGGTGGCTGCAGCTGTGAGGTATAATGCTTGGGAGCATCAGCCATTATATTCTCTGTTACATGGAGAAAACTAGTCTGTGTGAGAGAGAAGAGAGGCACTAACAAGCAGAGAGGAGACATGAGAAGAGATTCCTCGGTTCCCAGTGTCTGATGCCTAACCACATTGCTGCCTTGAGTTTTATGAGATGTATATTTGCCTTGAGTTTTATGAGTTGTGTATTTCTCTATAAACAGTGGAGAAACTCTAACCCCATTTTCCTTTAGGCTAGTCTGAGTTGAGTGTTGTGCCTTGACACAAGAGAGGATTACTGGCCAGGGGTGGTGGCTCACGCCTGTAATCCCAGCAGTTTGGGAGGCTGAGGTAGGAGAATCCCTTGAGCTCAGGAGTTCAAGACCAGCCTGGACAACATAGTGAGACTTTGTCTCTACAAAAGTTTTTTTAAAAAAAATTAGGCAGGAATGGTGGTGCATGTCTGTAGTCCCAGCTACTGGGGAGGCTGAGGTGGGAGGATTGCTTGAGCTCGAGACAGGGAGGCTGCTGTGAGCTATGATCATACCACTGCAGTCCAGCTTCAATGAGAGTGAGACCCTGTCTCAAAAAAAAAAGAGAATTACCAGTAAGCAAGCATTATATCAGACTTTACCATAAGCGCTTGTTTAGTTGGCCATCTTCTCTGCCAGTGATGTCTTCTTCGCTGTGGAATCAAGGCTCTGGAGAGTTTGGCATGTGGTAAGTGCTCAGTGCACACATACATAATGGCAGTGGTGGCAGCAGTGGGTGTGGTGGCTGCTCATTGCTGCAGAACAGGCACAGGCAAAGACTGGTCATTTACTGTCTCCAGAGGCTGCCAGATCCGACAGCTCCTGTGTCCCTTCTTGTGTCCCAGGAGCCAGCAGAGGGGAGGATGGGACACTGACTCTGGGACTCTGTTCTGTTGGATGCTTTAGGAGCCCAAAGCAGTCATCATATGGCTTTAGTGACACACCTAAGTAGATGTGGGCCTGGTGCTGGGTCACTGTTGAGTTATGCTTCTGCAGGGTCTTGCTGACCCCCACCACAGGCCCAGGAGTGGGTCGGTTGTTATTCAGGGGCTCCTTCGTGTCTAGAGCCTGATGAGGATGAACGTCATGGAAACCCATTCTCACATGGCTCCGTGCATTTCCAGAGAAAGGGGATTCTATTCGGGCAGACCAGCATACTGACATTTGAAGAGCCAAGGACTACATCCCAGCTCACGTCAACCCACAAATGTGTCTGGAAAATGCACGTGGCAGCCTTTAGAAATGTCAGCCCATGGTCATGAGCAGAGGGCGGGGGAGTGTTCTGTCACTCCACAGGGACAGCACAGCCCAGGAGTGGAAACACCAGCTCTTTTTCCACTGGAGAATGGGTGTTTCCCAAAACGGATCCACAAAGGGCAAAGCAGGTTGGGTAGCAAGGTTTAAACTAAGCATAATTTACTCAGTGTCATAGTCACAGGCCCTACTTTTTTTTTTTTTTTTTTTTTTTGTATCTACAGAGACCTCTGGAAGCCACACAGTCCTTTTACTCTCCCTTTATTTTCCTCTCCTTTTTAAAATTGTATTATTGCACGTTTGAGGATATTTGATGTTAATGTTTTGAATGTGTATTATTATATCGGCATAGGATTTATTTTTATTTATACAGTGAAAAGTACCCCCTCCATCTCTGTTCCCCAGTCTACCCAGTGCTCCCCCACCCCCATACATCTACCACTAGCAGTTCCTTGTTTCTCTTTCCAAAATTAATTCATGCAAATACAAGGAAATACAAATGCACATATTCTTATTGCTCTCCCCTTTTTTACATAAAAGGTAGCATAATATATGCACAGTGTCCTGCACCTGGCTTTTTCCTCTTAACAATCTACCTTCAGGATTTCTCCAGTCATACACAGAGGAATTACTCATCTTTTTTCAGTTGCAGATTATTCCAGAGTAGACATCATAGTTGATTTCAGCTAGTCTCCTACTGATGGCTGTTTTGATTGTTTCTATCAACGTCAATGCTGCAGTAAGTAACCATGTACAAATGTGGAGGATTTGACACATGTGGAGGACTGATGGTATAGATGGCCCCAAGTCTTTGCCTCTCCCTGTATCATTGCCCTTTGACCCTTGACTTTGCTACTTCTTTCACTACAGGAGCAGAGTGCATTTCCGTTCCCCTTTACTATGTTACTTGCTTAGCAGACTCAAAGAAAGCAAAAGCTTAAGAAAGCACTTGAAGTTTCCGTTTCCTCTTTTGTTTGCCTGTAATTGGCATGAAACATGCCCGGGCCAGCCTGAGAACAAGTTAGCCTGCTGGAAGATGAGAGCAGGTATGGACAGAGCCGTACTGCCCAGCTGAGGCTGTCCTAGATAAGCCAGTTCTTAGCCAATCCACCAGCAGACCACAGACACACTAGTGAATTTAGACAAGATTAACCTAGTCTAACTCAAATCAGCAGAACCGCCCAACCAAACAAATAGTGAGAAATAATAAATGGTTGTGTTTTTAAGGCACTAAAATTTGGAATGCTTGGTTATGTGGCAATAGCCAATTGATTGATACAACATACAATACATACACAGGTAGGGTAAATTCCTGGAAATGGAATTGCTGGATCAAAGGGTATGTGCAGCAGGGCATGGTGGCTCAAGCCTGTAATCCCAGCACTTAGGGAGGCCAAGGCAGGCAGATCATCTGAGGTCAGGAGTTCAAGACCAGCCTTGTCAACATGGTGAAACCCTGTCTCTACTAACACAAAAATTAGCTGGGTGTGGTGGTGCACACCTGTATAGTCTCAGCTACTCGGGAGGCTGAGGAAGGAGAATCACTTGAGCCTGGGAGGCAGAGGTTGCAGTGAGCCAAGATGGCACCACTGCACTCCAGCTTGGGTGACAGAGTGAGACTCCATCTCAAAAAAAAAAAAGGTATGTGCATTTGAAATTTTGATAGATATTGCTAATTTCCCTGCATAAGAGTTGGACTAATTTATACTCCTACAAGCAATGTAAGAGATCACATCTGTAGACAGCCTCACCATCATAGCATGTTATCAGTTTTTCTTTTGCCAACCTTCTAGGTAAAAAAATAATATCTCAGTATAGTTTTATTTTGTGTTTTCTTATTATAAGTGAGAGCAAGCAACACTTCACATGTTTAAAAGCCATTTGTAGGTCCTTTTCAATAAACCATGTGTCCATATCTTTTGCATATTTTTCCTATCAGATCACTGATTTTTTTCATTTCTAGGAACTTTTTATATATTGGAGAGGTTAGCTTTTTGGCTATAATTACCCTTCCTTGAAACCTTCCACTCCCAGATGAGAAGCAAGCAGTGGGGAGGAAACACAGACAACAGAGTTTGGACAGAAAGTTACTTTTCCTCAAACAATTAGCAACCATATATTGAGCTGTTTCTTAGTTCAGGGCTCTGGGTTGTATTCCAGCATATTCAGAAAAAATATGACACAGTACTCAAGAAATGTTCTGGAGATGACTATTGCTAAATTCCCCCATATATCTATCCATAGTCCCTGCTTAAGGGGTAGGCTAGGGAACTCTAATATTCCTCATGACCAAACCTCCCTGACCACTGCTGACTGGCCAGGCCAATATACCTGATCTAGGGCGGAACCAATCCCTAACCCCGACTGAATCAATGAGATTCTCTTCTGAGATTTTTTAACTCAGAGACAGAAAATCAGTCAGAGAGGATTTATGGGCCCTGGAGCTTGTCAGGCCATTTCACAGAGTTAGAGCCGCCATTTGGGGCAGCCAAACTGAGTTAGACATAATCAGACAAAGGAGTCAAGGAAGAGTCAGCGAGTAGAGACAGAACACATCGGTCACCCAGAGAACCACGGGGAGGAGTGACTGTGGGCCCCAGGCTGAGGGAGAGGGACAGAGCCCAGCCTCGTTTCTAGATCTCTAAGTCTCAGCCCCTGGCCCCGTGATCCCTGGTAGTTTTGGGTTATACAAGGGACCCTTGTCTCCTGTTACTAAACCTCCCGTGTCTTTGAGCTAATTTAAATAGTATTCTGATCCTCGGTATCAAGAGTGTCCTAGGACAAGGTATTTTCATATCAACTGAAAAAGATAATAAAACATTTTCATCTTGTATGATATATTTTTGCCTTCAAGAGTTTTGTGGGGACCATCACCCCTCATTTTATAGCTAGAAGAAGTAAAACTGGAAAACCTGGGGGCTTGGCCAAGATCACCCTGACCACAAAAGGCAGACCTCAGCCACCAGCTGGAGGCATCTGCTGCCAAGTGGGCTTTCCCTCCATCCCACCTTGCTGTATGCAACCCAAAGCATTATATAAGCACGTGCTAAATCATGGGGCTATGGCTGTAAGTGCTGACCAGTTCCTGAGAGAGAGGGTGATCAATACTGGCAGGTGTAGCCGGGGAGGCTGGCCAGGGAAGCTGGCCCGGCCCTGAATGACCTCTCTGGCTTCCACCCATTCCCCCACACACTCAGAGATGCTTCCCATGGTCACTCTTGCTTATTTATTTGTATGGCACTCTTCCTCAGAGGAATAGGGCTGGTGCACTGAAGGAAAATCAGAGTACTGGTCCCTCAAAGTGTCAGGCTTGGCCTGCAGAGCTGCTCATGTGGCCCCTACAGTGGCCTGGCCACCTCTTCAAGGACTCACGGAGCCATGAATTTCACACATGGATTGCTCTCCCCACCTACACATCATCCTCCACCATATTTCACACAAGAAGTAGGGAAATGGGCCCCTGAGCAAAGTGGCCAGGCACCGGCCCCTCCCATCGGTACCCTCTGCAATCCGCAGAAGAGCCCAGAGGTCTCAAGTGGCCTCCAATTTCCCTACAAAGTAAGATCCTGAGAGTTCTCCGGCATGTAGAATTCCACAATGGGGGCGGGGGTTGAGGGGGCGGCGGAGACAGCTCAGATCTCCCCTGCAGGGACAAACGCGTCCCCTCGAAGGAATCCACTTTGGCCCTTCTGTCCACAGCCACATCTAAGAAAATAATTAGTTCACCTAATCTTTCCTAAGCACCCACTATGTACAAAACATCCTGGAGGGCACTGGCAGGGATTCAGGAGGCTTCCGGGTACATTCTCCACCAGGGGAGGGGACAGGGCTGGAGCCTGGGGGGAGGGGAAGCAGGAACTAAATCTCCTGCCAAGTAGGACGGAAATTACATTTCTTCCCCTCCTCCTTCTTCTGCCTCCCTCAAAGCCCCTCCCTGACGACTCACTTTTTATATCTCTCCAATTACAGTTTTAAGCATTTAGGGTGTTGGTGTTTGAGTTTTAAAACTTGTTAGGCTCAATTTATGCCACTTAGTAAAACCTCTATTCCAAATGAAGCCAAATTAGAACTAAAACACTGCAAGCAATAAAATGTGAGCGTTACATCTGGGCTGGGTTGGCTTTTTGATTGTTTGTGTAAATGAAGCCTTCGGGAGCCTGTCTCAGGCCTGGGCAAGGGGAGCAGTTCCCTCGGGTCCCCCTGGAGGTCTGTTAGCTGGTTGGGGCCAGCCTTCTCCCTCGCTGAGGCTCAGGTCTGGAAGAGCAGGTTCATGTGCAGCCAGGCGAAGAGCGAGCCTTTAAAACAGGTCACTGTATCCCTCGGCAATGCCCTCCCCCTCGCTGACCCCTCAGCGGATGGTAGAAGCCACATGGTCTCCCCACAGCAACACGGCCAGCGCTTCCTGCTGGACGGCCAACAGCACCCTGGCAGGCCCTACGTCAGCAGGTGACAGCCACCCACTGCCACTGCACAGTGTACAATAAATAGACGTTGAATAGAATTGAACCAGCTGTAACCACGGACACAGTCGGGAATATCTCCTCCCCGCCCTTGCCATGCAATGCCTGAAATATGCCCCTGCCTCCAATGGCCATTCCTCTCTGCTCTGACTCTGGGGCCACCCATCAAGGTGAAGGTGGAGCCCAAAGAGAAGGAGGAAAAGGACATTCTGAGCTACTAATTAGGCATCTGGTGTGAGGGGAGGTGGCTGCCAAGCAGGTCAGAGAAGTTCCTAACTGATGAGCCAAGGATCTAAGCTATGAGCTAGGCCTCCCTGGGGCCCTCAGGAGGTGACATCTGGGGTTCCTAGGCTGGCCCCGTCTGTGCCAGGGGAAGAGGGCAGAGAATACGGTGAGGACTGAGAGCTGGAGAGGGAAGATCAAGGCAGCGGCGATGGCCACAGTGATGAGACAGTGACTAAGGGCCGGCGTGCGGTTTGCCAAGCGATTTGGCTTGTCCCCATGCCAACAATAAAGGCCCAGTGTCTGGCAGGAGATGGGGATTTTGTGTGCAGAGGGACACCTTACGACTGACCCTGGCAGAGAGCCACAGTCATCAGGAACAAGAGAGGAGAACAGATATAAGGGGGGAAAGGTCTCCTTTAGAGGGGCAGGACTGGCCTCAGGGCTGCAGGAGGGGTGTCTGGGGAGGATGCAATGGAGTTGAAGAAATTTCATGTGTGGTTGGGGGCAGGGGTTGCCCTACTGAAGGAGTCTATTATGTTTGGAATAATCTCTCAAAGCAAGGGGAAATAAAGTACAATCAGTGGAGGAAACCTCTGGAACAATTTAAGGGAAACTGGACAAAACCCCCCAGACTGTAATAAAATGGCATCTGGAGTCCTGCTGATTCCCAAGGACTCTCTACCACAGGCTGGGGTCTCTAGAAGCAGACGCTGAGATGGAGATTAGGGGTTAAGAGGAATTTGTGAGGGATCAGATCCTGTGAAAGGAAGTGGGGGGCAAGCAGGACTTGGCAGAGGGGGTAGTCAAGCTGGGATACAGGTCCAACAGAGTCTTGACTAACCTGGAGGAGAGAGTTCTGGAGTTCTGGAGAGTTCCCGGCCAAAATGGCAAGCCATTTATTTATTTATTTATTTATTTATTTATTTATTTATTTATTTACTTTGAGACGGAGTCTCACTCTGTCGCCCAGGCTGGAGTGCAGTGGCGTGATCTCCGCTCACTGCAAGCTCCGCCTCCCGGGTTCATGCCATTCTCCTGCCTCAGCCTCCAGAGTAGCTGGGACTACAGGCGCCCGGCACCACATCTGGCTAATTTTTTGTATTTTCAGTAGAGACGGGGTTTCACAGTGTTAGCCAGGATGGTCTCCATCTCCTGACTTTGTGATCCGCCCGCCTCGGCCTCCCAAAGCGCTGGGATTACAGCGTGAGCCACCGCGCCCAGCAAAGGCAAGCCCTTTATAACAGGCCCCCCACCCCACTTCAGCACCAGATATGGGCCACCCCAGGAGAGTGTGGCCTTGGCCGAGGCATTCTTAAACGCCCAAGGCTTGACAGCTGGAGGCTGTCTGGAGACTACACAGCCTGCAGCTGGGCAGCCAGGCCTTCCACAAAGAGAGATCTGGGCGGTGCCCCTCCATGTCAGCCACTCCCTCTCCCCTCCCTCAATGTCTAGGCTTCTAGCACATCTGGACAGATCAATCTCTTTCTTTACCTCGGGGCCTGGTCGCCCCCTCACTGTTCCTCCGGAGGCTGATGCCTGTCTGGAACCTGGTCTGACCCTAGCCCAGCCTTGCGTTTTAGTTGGCCCAGGCCCAAGGAGGAGAACGCTAGTCTGATTTCTCCATTGTGCTTTCCTCCTACACTCAGGCACTGAGTCCCGGGAACCAACGGCCATCACAGCTTGCGACTGCAGGGGGCCTCATGCTTCCGGCTTGTTTAAGGGTTGCTTCTGCAGGGCTGATCATTAGGCTTCACTGTGCCACCCACCAGGGCACTAGGCAGCCCAGGACGACCCTCGGACAAGCCCAACCACAGTTAAATAAGACAACCCAATCAGCACCACAAAATATCCACAGCTTGGCCCATCGGCTGTGGCTAACGTGTTCCTCTCCAGCCGCCAGCTCAGCCCCCCTTCCTCCCAAGAGTTGCCAGTGACCAGCTGTTACTTGTTCCCCAGCCATGTAGCTTCACCCGCAAAGAATCCAGGGCTCCGGCTCCACTCTCCAGCCTGGTGGTTGAAATAACCAGCACATTCTTCACATACCTGCCAGCTTCCCAACTTGCCTAGGCTGTTCGGCAGCCTGACTTCTCTCTCTGGATTAATATTAAGGGTCTTGAAGAGGAGCAGGACAGGTCTGGGGAAACGTGGGGACTGAGTAAACATTCGGGGCTAACCCCAGCCCTCACTTCCCCTCCTGACATCTGGCCTAAACTCCCTGCTGCAAACCCCTTGAAGCTACTTCCCCTGGCACAAGTTATGGCCCAGAACGACCAGTGTTGGGTGCTGAGCAGGGAAGCCAGGAGTGGCTTCCGGCTTACCTGGTAGTAGAAAAGGAATGCCTAGAGCACTTCTCTAAAACGAGCTGGGGAGAAGTTGGGGGACAGTGTGGTACTCACTGTGGCTGTGCACATAAACGACACCAGCCAATGCGAGCCACATCAGGAGGGTGGTCTTGGTTGGAACCGCCCAGCCCGCTCTTGCTTATAACTTGGGTCAGCAAGAAGCTGTGGGCTTCCAGGGGTGGAATCCTAGAGGAGACCTCCTACAGGCCTACTTAACCCCCATTACATTCATTCCCTAATATACTTTTCACCTTCAGCAAATAGTGCAAATTTGAATTTTTACTCACTGATCAAATATTTACCCTGTGAGCTGCCAGTCTGGCTGAGCTTGACTTCCACAATTCTCCACATTTGTATTAGATGAATTAGCATTTTATTGTTGGCAGATTCGACAGTGAGATAAGGAAGACCAGAGGTAGCAGCCCAAGAGATTCTCCATGAAGAGTATGTTCAGTTTAGTCTTTCGTCTTAGTGTAAGTGACAGGTCTCCCAAACAATCCATCAGATATTTTAAAACATTGTTTTGGAAGGTATGAAAGATAATTGCTCACAAAGAACAACAACTTTCTGTACTTCTCATCTTCGTGACACACACCTTCAAAATCTGTTACCTGGGAACGTGAGTTTAAGGCATGTTTCATTGTTTCGTTCTGTTTTGTTGCCACAGAAGCTTGAGCAAATCAAGTCACCTCTCTGAGCCTCAGCTTCCTTATTGGCATAATGGGCACAGTAACATTACCCCTTTCAGAAGGCTGTTGTGAGGGTCAAAATAAATATTAGACATGACCAACACTGTAAAATATAAAGCACTACATGAAGAATTGTATAAGACTAGAAACTGAGGCCATTTTAAAACATGGTCCCCAAAGTCTTTAACACTCCTCCCATCAAGAACTGGGGTCTATGTCCCCGCTCCTTGAATCTGGGTGGGCTCATGACTGCTTCAACCCATACAGTATAGCATGAATGACACTGTGTGGCTTCCAAAGCTGTGTCAGAAAGGTGCATGCAACTTTCACCTGGTTCTCGTAGCACAGTTGCTATGGGGGAAGCCAGTCGCCACATAAGAAATCCAGCCTTCCTGAGACTGCTGTACTGGGGAGGCCGCGCACAGAGGCTCCGGGTGACAACTCCTCCCCACCAAGGCACCAGACATGAGTGGAGCCATGTTGGAAACCTCCAGACCCAGCTCACCTGCCACTGGGTAGTCTCAGTAGATACCATGAGGAGTGAAAGAAGGGCCCAGCTGAGCCCCGCCCCAATTGTGCACAATGAAATGGGTGTGGTTTTGTGCCGCTAAATTTGGGTGGTTCGTTACACAGCAGTAATAACTGGAACAAAAACTATTCACTTATGAAGTTCCTATATCTGGCTGGGCGCGGTGGCTCACGCCTATAATCCTAGCATTTTGGGAGGCCGAGGCAGATGGATCACTTGAGGTCAGGAGTTCAAGACAAGCCTGGCAAACATGGTGAAACCCCGTCTCTACTAAAAATACAAAAATTAGCCAGGCGTGATGGTGGGTGCCTGTAATCCCAGCTACTCGGGAGGCTGAGGCACAAGAATTGCTTGAACCCGGGTGGCGGAGGTTGCAGTGAGCTGAGGTCATGCCACTGCACTCCAGCCTGGGTGGCAAAGTGAGACTCTGTCCCCCCATCCCCCACAAAAAAAAAAAGTTCCTGTATCTGTCTGTCAAGAGATCAAACGCCCTTATCTCTTGTTTTGTTTCCTTGTTCCAATTGGACTCTAAGAGACAGAGTGAGGTGGGATATCTCCTGACCCAACTTTGTAGATATGGGGCCACAACATGTTCAAGTGTCCCTGGAACAAGGGAAGACTTGAACCCAGAAGTCCTGCTGCCCAGTCCCCTGCTTTCCCCACAGGACAGGGCTGCCAAGTCCATAAAGGGAGAGGCTGTCTCCATGGGTTCTGATCCCATGTAAAAGAGTTAATAGAAAACTCCTAATTATCCAAGCAATAAAGTGGAAAGGTGCCACAGAAAACCACAAACAGCCCAGCATCCCCAATTAACTTCTTGACTGCAGAATGCTGGAGTTTTGTTGTTGAAGCACGCTGTCCTTCCCACTTATGTCTGGGCTTCTGCTAAAATGCAAAAGAAAAAGAAAAAAAAAAAAAGATGGGCTTTTCCAGAGCCTACACTGCCGGGAAGGAGCTTGGTGTGGCCCAGAAGGGCGTGATAAGCGTGCTGGCGGTGGCCTGTCAGGGATCTTCAAAATACCCAGCTTCAGAGACTCCGGAAAGTGAGCAATCTACACCTGGAAAACAGGTTGCTGGCTGCACAGAGCTTTCCAAGTCTGGATGCCGTTTACACTTGCCGAAGCGCAGCCTTCTAATTCCAGCCGCTCATGAAAAGGCACGTAGATCCTCCGTGACGTCAAATCGCTCTTTCAACTGAGCATAATTTCTTTCAATGATGGGCTTGGAGGGGTTTCAGCGACGGTGGGTTTTTTTTTTTTTAATGAATCATAAACATGCAGATCAGATTTAGTGTTATGACTGTGATGCGCAGAGCGTCACTGTTAATTCTTGCTAAGCGCTGACAGCAGGATCAACCCCCAAACAGCACAGGCAAATACACCATCCCAGCCCCGGGGGCTTAGAGACTGCATAATTACAGACATCGCACAGTAGTCATTATCATCACCGGAACATCTCAGCCCAGGCATGGCACCCCCGATCCGGAGAGCCCCCTGGTGTGCCTGCCAGCTCCAGTTCCCTCAACCAGGGCAGAGTTTGTTCCCATCTTTAGACCAGAAGGTGGGTAAAGGTCACCAAAAGCTAGGCACAGCAGGTCAGAGCCGGAGTGCCCACTCCCCTGTTCTGAAGGTTGCAGTTCGAGGCAGTTGATGCTTCCTCTGAAATGCTAAAGAGAAGCTGGGAGGACAGGGGTGGAGCGCAGTGCGGAGTACATGCCAGATTTTGCTAAATGCCGAACAGCTGAACAAGTCCCCAGGGCTGAGGATCACTCGGTGTCTCTCATCAAAGGCAGAGAGTGGGGGCTGGAGTCAGAGCGCTAGCTCTGGGCATGCTGGGGTGCCGGGTCACTGTGTATGCCCCAAGATTGCCCAGGGGGGCCGCAGGAGCCACCGCCAGGCTGTTTTCACAGCAATCAATAAGGGCATCATAAAACCTCCCGTCTAGGGTTCTAACACCACCTTTCCTCCCGAAGATTTAAAGGGAAAACCAAACTCCTGGGGTCTGCTGAACTCTGTTGGGCTCTCCTTCCCCTTCTGGGTCAGCCTGCGAATATTTAATAAGCCTCAGCCACTTGCAAGTCTTTGAGTTGGAGCTAAGAGGCAAAAGAGGATAGAAAATAGGCAGCCTCAAGACCTGGAGGATGGGAAGGTGATTTTAGATATTTCAGTTCAATGTTTTCTGGTGTGGGAATGCCAGTAACCATGCATTACCATGCATTACCATCCAGCATTCCAGAGTACTTGCTTCATGCTCCCTGCTTCGTATTTGCAGTCTCACTTTGCTCTCCCAAGGACACCATGAGGTGGGTATTATCACCGCCTGCAAAACAGATGAGGAAACTGAGGCTCAACTTCAGCAACCTACTCAAAGCCACTCTATTCTTTCTGACTCTGAAGCCATACTCTTTATGTCGGTGGTCCCTGACCCGGGCTGCACATGGAAACCTATAGGGAGCTTTTAAAACACCCCATGCCCAGGCCACACCTGAGACCCAAGAAGTCTGAATTTTGGGGCTGGGACAGAGGCATCAGTACATCTTACAGCCCCCCAGCTGACTCCAACATGAAGTTAAGATTGAGAATCAGTGCTCTGTACCGCTGGAGTCATCTTTCTTTCTCTCCTTCCAGCTTTCCTCCCTTCCTTCCAACAAATATGCATTCAGTGCCTATTAAATGCCAGGCTCATAAATGTTCCATAAAGGAGCTTCCTTCTCTCCACAGCAGTAGATCTCAGGGGTGTGTGGGAGGGGAAGGACCCTCACAGACTGTCACTCAGAGTGACAAGGAGTGATCCTGACAGAAATGGACTCGCGACACTGGCCAGAAGGCAGAAATAGTGGTGGGGTCTAGGGAGCTGAAGGTTCCCTGAGAAGCAATCCTCCAGCTCTGCTAGAAACTCCAGCAGAAAGGGCCTGTGGTCCCAGCTACTCAGGAGGCTGAGGTGGGAGGATGGCTTGAGCCCAGGAGTTCAAGACTGCAGTGAGCCGTGATGGCACCACTGTACTCCAGCCTGGGTGACAGAGCAAGACCCTGTCTCTGAAAAAAAAAGAGAGAGAGAGAGAGACAGAGAGACTCCAGAAAGGGTAGAATTTGGTGCTGACCATTCCAGCCTGGAAAATGTTACCCCTAAAGTGGCTTCCATCTTTCTGAGAGGAGAAAGGTGCACACCAACCTACAGGGCCACCTACAGAGCCACCCATAACCAAGGGGAGGGGGAGCACTCAGGCAAGTTCGACTGTACCCATCAAGCTGCTAGTGAGGGTGCAGCCAGGCCAAAGGAGTCCCCTTCCCATTGTCTGGAACAAAGGGAGAATGGGAATGTCCTGCTCCCTATTGTAGAACCCTTCCTCCCTTCTAGAAGCCAGGGAACAGTGCTGCAAATCAATTGTTTTCCAACTAAAGAAAGCTCTCTTGACATGGGAAGCCTGGCATTGCTTTGAATGCAATATGCAAGAAGCGTGCTTATTCAAAAGAATGCCAGCCTTCCCATGTCAAGTGAGATAGGGTAAATTTTCTTGGGCAACCAGCAGAATTTTTTTTATCTTTAAGCCATAACAAATAGAAAAACACTAACCCCTCACCTAGCCAGCATCAGGGAAGAATGGGTTGTTTTAAAGAAATGAAGTTGCAGGATAAGTAAAGCTAACCCTCTGTAAACTCCAAAACTTAAAAAGCATAACTATTTTTAAATAAACCAAGTCTAAACTGCATTTCACATGTCCCCATTTCCTTAGATGGCGCTGACACACTTGGTGTGTGTCTTGGTGGCCCACTCACTCAGAACATCGACAACTGTGTCTTGCTGAAAGACAAGGAGGCCTTCTGTATCTTTAGTCCTTCATTGGATGGCCCCACCCGGCTATCCTCTTTGAGTTCTGGTTTCTATTAAATAGTTGGTTCCCATCTCTTCTTTTGCTCTAATGTTGACCATAACCCCTTCCTGGCCAAGGCAGAAGGATCACTTGAGCCCGAGAGTTCAAGGCTGTAGTGAGCTACCGCACTCCAGCCTGGGCAACAGAGTGAGACCCTGTCTCTACAAAAAGAAAAGAAAACAAAAACAAAATAATAACCCCTCCCTCCTGCTTTTAGTATCCCAGAGTCCTCTTAGTCTGTGTCCAAACTTGAACTCATTTAATCATCCTTCCAACTTGTTCCTCTTTCTCTTGTATTCCTGATTTTAGTCATGGGAGTCAAAACAAAAGCAAAAATGAAAGGGGGTGTTGAAGGAATTTTAGAGTCATCTAGTTGGTTAGAATGGTGTGTGAAATAAGAGTAAAGAGGTTCTGATGAAAAAGGATCGAGCATTTGTACAACGATGACTACTTAGAACAGGGAATTCCTCACATATTTTGGTTCTTCTTGGTTGTTCCAGATACTTGGGATTGCTAAATCAAGTAATTTCTGGATAAGCAAGCTGTCATAACTCATAGTTTTTTCTTTGTTTCCTTTGGGTTTAAAGCATCAATTTTGTATAATTCAAGAAACAGGCTATAATTCAGGGGCTCTACGGCAGCTTTTGACCTCTCTCCCATCTCAATTCCCCTATTACATAATCCTCCAGAGGAGATCCCCCAGGACTCCAAGTCGGAAAGAGCAACTGCCAGACCCGACCAACGTGCATGAGGCTTACACCTCCTCCTTCCCCTCTTCTCCTTTGCTTTTCCTCCACTGTGAGTGTACCCCACCCCATCCCACCCATGCTGCCCCCATGCCTGAGGCACCAGTTAAAAACCATGGCAGCGGGTAGGGCTGACCAGGAATAAAAGTGGCCTTGCAAACAAGACTCGCTAAAGTGACAGAGGGGAGTCCATCTCTGAGACAGTAGCTAGGGGAAGGTAGGCTGGCAAACCACCACAGTCAGGAGCTGACTCAGAAACAGAATTTGGTCAGCATACTTGGCACAGACCTGCCTGCCAAACCTGACTCACAGTCGCCAAACTCAGAAGATTGGTGGATAAATCAGATGCCCAACACAGCTATTGGCAATGGGGCGCATTCCTTTCCCAGGGCAGGAAAGCTTGTGACCACCTCTGCACTGTCCTCTTTGAGGTTCCTGGGAAACTGAGTCTGCGATGGGAGTGTTGTACGTGTGTCATGGAAAGAAGAAGCAGAGGTCACAACCAACATCTCTGCCCTGGGTGGATCAAGCCCTGCCAATGTCCACTTTAGGCCTCTTGACTCCCTGGTGACCACTCCTGCCTTTAACACAATCTATCAAACTGGTCACGATATGACAGGCCAGGGCAGAGCCTTTCTTCACATCCTGAGACTGTACCTCTGACGTCCTGGGTCAACCAGGCTATCCCAGCTCTCCCCAGGTGCCCCCATAGCTGAGAAGGGAGGAGAAAGTGTTTGGGAGATCAAGGAGGATGGACTCACCAACAGACAAGGTTCTCATTTTCCTAAGCGCTGCAGCTCTACAGTTCCTTATGGAAAGCCCCTCTAAACTGATTCCAGTGCCACTTAGAAAATCAGTCCCTCTGGCCTTTCCCTTCTGCTTTCAGGAGGGTGAAGGCTAATCATCAAACTGATTCAAAAGTTCTGAATTCTCAGAGAAAGCCTGAACAGAGACCAGAATGGGTGTTGCATCCTGCTTCTCCTGAGCACCACATTGGCCCGGCTGCTCAAGGCTGCCTGGAGACCACCGTGCACTGCCCTGATCTGTCACTCACCAGGACAGCCCTGCTCAACCTCGTGGGAGCAGCTCACCCACAGCCTCCTCACCGACCTCCCGGGCAGCTTGTCGGAGCCGTCTCTTTGCCTAACACAGAAGCTTTGGAATGAAGCAGGGAGAGAAAGACGTGAGTGGCGGCGGTGGGGGACCCTTCTCTGAGCTTATTAGGAATCTTTTGTGCGCCATAGAATAAGTCCAGTCTTGTCCGTCCTGCTCCCCCTGCACTTAACTTTTTCAGGCCTGATGAGCTTAAATGCTTCAGTTAGTCCATGAAACCAAAGGCACTCCTTGGCCTTTGACTGTGTCTGGGTTTCTTTTATGTGGCCATCATAATTAGACAGTGGCCCGACCCCGTGGCCGGAGGTGCCTGCTCTGGCGCTCCACAGCCCTGTCCTGTCTCTGAGGACTCACACACTGTGCCAGGCTGGAAGAACAGTCTGGAAGGAAAGGCCGTTGTCAAACAAATCATCGTTCTGGGAACACAAAGCCGCAGGGACCCTCGGGGTGCTGCTGACACCCGGGCCGGCAGCATCAGAGAGCTGTGTCTCCTGTGTGGCGCTGAAGCCCCAAGTTTGGAGACAGAAAGCTGGCTGGTGGCCAACAGCAGCAGCAGCAGTGGACACCTTATCTAAACAAAGGGAGAGGGCACCGAGCGTGAGGGGAAGGGGTAGGTGGACACTGCGTGGGTGGTTTCGTGTTGCAATTTTTTTTTTCTCTTTTGTGGCTGTTGTTTTCTTTTTTATCTATTCAGTTTTGTAGTATTCAACAGCCGGGCGCTTGGCAAAACCTGGCAGCGTTATCCACACGGCCGTTTTCAGTCCAAATGGCTCCTGTCAACTTTTACAGCCCCGCGCTAAAACTCCAGGCACGTCTCTTATTGCCAGCACAGGGTTATTTATTTGCCCGGACTGTCTGGCCTCACATTTTTCACGTGTGTGTTACCCCGGCAGTTGCTTCAACTTCCCTCTGGCCCTTAAAATGCTAGTAAACGCCCAGTCCAATTTAGAGCTGGGAGGTGTTGAACATTTCATCTTTTCAGGATCCTGCACTGGTTAATGTCATTTTCGTCTCCGTTCAGCTTTTGACCTGAAGGAAGGGGAAGCCTTCTCCACTGTGAAAATTACTCTTTCACTGGAAACCATTGTTACTAATAATAACCTCACCAGGCACACCATCAAAGGGTCCGGATGCCCTCTGCCCGCAGGGGTGGGGCACACACATGACTCAGAGGGGACATGGCTGGCCCAGGTCAGCGGGTGAGGGCCACAGCCTTGGCCACTCCACGTCTGGAACCCTGGTCATGTTCTGCAACTGGGCCTTTCTTTTTTAATCCTTTACACAAACAGTGTGTGTGTGAACATGCGCACGCTGGTGTGTCTGTGTGTGTGTGTGTGTTCACGCGCGAGCGTATGTGTGGCTTTGAAATCATCCAAAAAAGGTTTTTCATGGTTGAGGCTGACCTGGTGCAATGCAGAATATATTATTTCTTTCAGAGCGTGGATAGCAGATCTGCACGTGAAACACAGATCAAACATGGCCCACAGAAACAATGGTAGGAAGCATAACCAGAGTGAATCGATTCCTTGATCCTGCTCTGCCAAAAAATTAAAGAGGAGCACTCCTGGGGTTTTTAACCCAGATAAGACTTCAGCCACAGCCGTATTTCCCATGTTCCTGGATCTCTTGTTCTGGCTCTTATTCTGCGGATAAAATGTGGAATAGAGTAAGCAGTGTCGAGTTCTGCCGGTTCATCTGGCTTTTTAAAAAAAATTAAATGGCTCTATCTCTTTGCCCTCAACACTTCTGCACATGCACACGTGCACACACACAGCCTTGTTTTACCTTTTCTCCAGAACTAAACTGGACAGACTTTGCCATTTCTTTCAACAGGACAAGGAAAAGGTAGAAAGGGCCCTCTCAGGCATCAGCCTCTTAAAAGGACAAATTTCTTGAAGCAAAGAAAGTTCTAGTCCCCAGTCTGAGACCCATTCTGTCTCTCCATCCCCAAGTGATGACACAACCCCTTCGTTCTCAAAGATCTGTTTAAATATGTAGGTGGTCTTGCTTGAGTCAACTGGTTTTTATGTCGGCATTGACCTCAGTCCTGAGATCCTAGATTGCCCAGCTGGCAGAGCACTGGAGGGTAGAGCTCGCTGCAAGTGAGGCCAGCCCACCCCCAGCCTTCTGATGGGCCACTGAGGCCACCCCGTTGGGCTGGTCATCTGCAGCCAGTGTCCTCTCCTGACCTCTGCTCTAATCTCAAGGACACCCTTTATTTAGACACCACAGTCCAGCCTGCGCCTCAAGTCCTCGATTCATTGGCTGGACATGAGCCAGGGATAGCCACAGGCTGGCTCCAGAGGGCTCCCCAAAAGAGGCCACAGAGGCCCCAGGAGGCAGGCTCTGGCCGAGCTGGAACAGAGAACACAGGTTTAAATTTCCCAGGCCTCAGTTCGAATTCCAGCTCTCTCGCTGGCGATGACCTTGATCCGTGGGGTAACTTCCCTGAGCCTGGTGCCTGCATCAATCAAATGGAAGAGGAGAAGACCACATGAACGTGGAGCAGAGTGAGATGCAAAGATGCTGACCTTGACGTTTGTAGTGATTAGTGAGGCAGCCACAAGCCAAGGAAGGCCAGCAGCCAACAGAAGCCAGAAGAGGCAAGGGACAGATTTTTCACTGGATTCTCATGAGAAAGTATGGCCCAGTGAAACTGACTTCAGGCTTCTAGCTTCCAGAACCATAAGAGAATATATTCCTACTGTTTTAAGCCACCAAATTGTGGTCATTTGTTATAGGCAGCCATAGGAACCTAAGACAGAATTTACAAAGGGCCTCCGGGAGACCTCTGTGAAATGGTACTAGATATTGACTTGTATTATCTTAATGGGCCCTGACAACGAGCTTTTAAGGTAGTGGGCAAGGCAAGCCTTGTCAGTGTTTTACTGATTAGGAAATGGAGGCTCTGAGAAATTAAGTGTCTTGTTCGAGGTCACATGTTGTTTGGTGGCAGAGCTGGGACTGGAACAGAGGTGACCCAGAGCCTGGTGCTGGTCCCTTTCCACCACCCGCCATGCCCTGTGCCCACCCTCCCTCCTCTGACCAAGTCTAAGCAGGTGGAAAGGAGGGCTTGGTCTCCAGTGGGAGCTTAGCAAGACCTCTCAAGGGCCTGGAGGACAAGGGGACCCTTCTCTAGCCCCCTGCCTGGCCCTGGGTGTTTGCATTTGGACATGTGCTGCGGCAGAGGCATCACGGGGGCACTGGATGCTCCATCTGGAGTTACATCTCTTCTCCTAGAGGAAAGGGAATCCAGGGACATGAATTCTCTCTCAGTGACTCACCTCTGAGCCCTGTCAGGTCTCCCCGGGCCTCAGATTCCTCTGTAGTGACATGGAAATACTAACAGGGCCGCCCCCTCCTTGAGGAGCTGTGGAATTAGAGAATGAGCCTGCACAGAAATGCCCACGGTGAGTCGATTACCCAGTTCCGCTCTCCTCTGGCCCAAGCGGTGGCCCCAAGAGTCCCCTGGAACAGGAGGGCCTCAGGGAAATTTGCCAGGGGCACCACACAGAGAGCACGCCAGGGAGGCGTTGCTCAATCTCTCACCCACGTGGGCCCCAGGGAAAGCCCGCAGCCCAGCCATGACTCCTGAGCTGCCCTGAGAGCCTGGGACAGGCTCGCACTGCGCTCACTCATCCTCTCTCTCTCTCTCTCTCTCTCTCTCTCTCTCTCTCACTCATGCTTTTCCCTTATTTTCTCATGCTTTCCCTCTCTTGTGCCCACACTCCAGAAATATGTTTCCCATCCCCTCATTTCCCTGCATTCTCTGTCCTCCTCCTCCCGTCCTCCTTGCTTGCTGGCTTTCACTTACTCTCTTCTTCTCCCTGGGGCTCTGTTCCCCGCTCTGTGCCCTCTTTCATGCCCCCTGTCCATCACCCCGCCACTCTCTTGCTGTCTCGGCTTACTCTCTCCTGCTTGCCCTCTTGCTGCCTTACTTTCCTCTCTTGCCCTCTCACTCTCTGACTCTTCCGCGCTCTCTGCTGCCCTGGGCCCTCCATGGCCCCCACCCCCACCCTGGGATCAGGCTGAGGCCAGGCTTCCGCTGAGCTTCCCTCCTTGCTTCACCTCTTCCCTGCCGCGCTGCTGCCCTCACTCTCTCGCTGGCTTCTCCTGCAAGGACTTGCTCCATAAAGCACTCACACGGGACTTCCCCCTCAGGCTCTGCTTCTAGAGAATTCTTTCTTTTTTTTTTTTTTTTTGAGTCGGAGTTTCACTGTTGTTGCCCAGGCTGGAGTGCAGTGGCACGATCTTGGCTCACTGCTGCAACCTACGCCTCCCGGGTTCAAGCGATTCTCCTGCCTCAGCCTCCCAAGTAACTGGGATTACAGGTGTGTGCCACCACGCCCAGCTAATTTTTGTGTTTTTAGTAGAGCGGGGTTTCACCATGTTGGCCAGGCTGGTCTCCAACTCCTGACCTCAAGTGATCCACCCGCCTTGGCCTCCCAAAGTGCTGGGATCACAGTCATGAGCTACCACACCTTGCCCTGGAGAATTCTTACCTAAGATACCCTGGTAGGTTCTAGAGAAGGAAAATCAGGAAAGATGTGCCTGCCCTACCTTCCAAGAGCTTCTGGCCTGGGAGGAGAAGCATCCTGAAGGAGAATACAGGGCAATACCCCCTGTCCCAGGTGCTGCAACTGAGGTCTACTCAGCCCACCACAAAGCACCAGGGATTAGGTGATGTGTTGAGTGTGTGGAGGGATAATCTGGGAAGGCTGCATAGAGGAGGTGGCCCAGGTTAATAAGGAAATAGGGGAGGGAAGGGAGATGAAAGGGAAACAGGAAAGAAAAAAAACACAAGGCCACAGTCTCACCTACCAGGGGGCTGCCAACTGCTATATGTGGCTGGAATATGGGATAACAGGGTGGGGGGCACTAGATGAGGCCTGGAAAAGTTGCAGGAATCCATCATAGCAGGCCTCGGGGGGCTCAGCTAAGGGGATCAAACTTACTCCTGAGGGCAATGGTGAGGCATGGAAGATTGTAGAGGGATCTAGGGTTGGTCCTGAAAGGTAACCCTGGCAGCAGAGTAGAAGGCTTTGAGAGAGGCAGCTGGAGGCAGAGATTTAGACAAAGTGAGCTCTCAGGTCCCTTTCAACTTGGAAGCTCTAGAAGTCTCCAGGGGAATTACCAAGGTGAGGCGGTGGCATGGAGAAGAAACCCAGGCCAGGGGTGACCAGCCAAATCTCCTGAACATTGACAATGGGGAGAGATGGCCACCAGAGTCAACAGCAGGCAGCAGGCCTCCCTGTGGGCTGAGCTCAGCACACACTTCCAGCCCTGATGTAGAGCCAGTTCTACTTGGGCCTATCATGTGGCTAGGCCCTGAGGGTCCCAAATGTTCCCCAAGACTGGCAGACAGGGCAGGAGGACAAACCAGCACAGATTAGACATCAGGGCAATGATGGATGGGAGAGAAGCCGCCTCAGGCCCTGGGGCAGAACCAGGTAGGCACTGGACCTCTGTATTCCTCTGAGGGATGTGGGCATTTGGGGACCCTCCAGCCCTGCCACAGCTTGGCTCTGCATTCCTCTCCCCTCCCCGGCTTGGACATACATGGGGCCGGCAGGGGCGAGGGATGCTCTGTCCACCCACAGTGCCCTGAGAGGCCCAGGCAGGGATCGAACGCTGACTCCAGCCCCTTCCCACCTAGAGGGAGGCCCAGCTTGTGACCACCCTGAATTTTTCTTGCAGCCTCTTGGCCCAGCCTCGCTGCAAGTCTGGTGACAAGCTGGGAGAGCTGACAGTAAAACGAGCTGAGGCCCAAAGTAGGGAGGCGGCATTGCGAGGAGACGCTTCGTCATTAGAATGCAGCACGATTCCGCAAGCCTTTCTCCAGTGCCCGGGCCACTCTTGCCAAGCGCTGTGTGCAGAGCTGCAGGGAACAGGGCAGGACAAGGCGCCCAGAACCAAGAGTCCCGGGAAGACAAGGAGATGCTTGTCGGGGTTCTGGGAACCTGCAGAGGCCGCAGGGCCCAGGGCAGGCCCGCGCTGCGCAAGGAGCTCCAGCTCCCAGGGAGGGGCACTGGGAGTCCGAGACCAGCCCCCCAGCCCTCAGCGCCCCCACCCACTGTCCTTTCTGCCTGACTCCCTCTTCCCTGGCTTTAAAGGATCATTAATTCTTTCTTCTGTCAATCCACAAATGCAGAGACACCTCCTACTAAATGGGGAGGATGGGGAGGATGGGAGCAGAGCGAGGAGGAAATGGGGGTCTCTATGATGCACCTCTAAGTTATTCTTGCTCCTGCCCTCCGGGAGCTCACAGTCTAATCAGGGAGATAGATATAGTTGCAACCGCCCATGATGCAATCAGATATAGAGGCTAAGTGGCGTCTATACTTAGTAACATGAGAGTTGGGGGAAATTCATCACAGTAGCTAACGCATCCAGCAACAACCTCACCCCAGGTACTGTACTAAGTGGTTGACATGCATTCACTCATTTCCTCCTCATCACAGCTCTGAGGCAGGTGCTAGTGCTAGCCCCATTTGACAGATTAGGAAACTGAGGCACAGAGACGTTGAGTAACTTTCCCAAGGTCACACAGGTAGAACCAAGATTTGTCCCTAGTGGCCTGGCTCCAGAGTCTGTGCCTTTAACCACCAGGCCAGACTAAAGGAATAATGGCATCTCTTTGGTCTTTGCAGCAGCACTGGTAAGTGCTGGAGAGCATGGCGCCCTGGGTCGGGCAGACCCACAGTGGTCGTCATGTGGCCTTGCGCAACTCCTGTGCCCTTTCTAAGCTTCAGTTTCCTCTCCAATAAAATGCGGAGAGCAACAGTATAGCACCTTCCTCCCAGGGCTGCCAGGAGGAGTAAATGAGCAGAGACGTGTGGAGATCTTAGCACAGGGCCTGCGCAGAGCAGATGCACACAGACGTTGCTCCATTTACACGGGCCTTTGAGAGCTGCAAGACCCTTCCACACTCATTCAGTAGACTGGACAGAGTAGCAGCTGGAGAGATGAAGGCTTTGGGAATGGCTTCTGAGGAGGGGCGGTGCTTGTCTCACTAGAATAGCCAGGTCCCCAGAGATCTCTCCCTATTCCCGAATCCTGGCTTGATCTCACTCCCAGACTTCCGCGCCATCACACAAGGGCATTGATCACCACCCCCTGCATCAGGGATAGTCCAAGGCTCAGCAGCCCCCAGCGTTCAGGAACCAACGGCCTCAAGTCAGCTGATATCCAGATGAAGGACCCAGAGAGTGAGGGAGGACAGGCCCTGGAGTTGGGGAGCGGAGAAGCCACTGTCCCCACCCCATCCTGTTGAGGAGCTACAGAGCCTGCCTGGGATTCACTCCCCACAAGAAAGCCACCCCCACGCCATCGCCCTCTGCACAGATTTGCAGACGGTTCCCTGATGCAACCTAGGGCCCTCTCTGGCTAGCATCCACCAGCCTCAGATGCAACTGGAAGAAAATAATGTGTAAATGAGAGCTGGAACCTGCACTGCAATGGGCGGGCAAAAGCCAGCTCCCTTTTGGGCTTCAGCCCTGGGCTTCTACCCACCTCTGTGACCTTGCAGCTGTGTGACCTTGTGGCTCCGTGACCTTGTGGCTCCGTGACTCTGCAGCTCTGTGACTGCACTGGCTCTTCCTTTAGTGAGCACCCTTGCATACCCCATTTTGCCTGCCTGGAAATATCAGCTTTCAGCCCCATCTCTCCCATGGCACTTTGTCTGATGAATACCCCACCCACCCCATCTCACATACATGCACGTGCGCACGCACACACACACACACACACACACACACACACACACACACAAAGGTTAACATTTACTCTCCTCTCCTTACGCCCATGTGTGGGTACCTTTATTGAAAAAGTACCACATGGTGTTGTTACATTTTTTTTCTTTCACCTGTCTCCCAGTTCCAGTTACCTATTGCTGCACTTTAAAAAATCACCCAAAACCTAATAGCTTAAAACAATGACATTTATTTTGCTCACCAACCTGCAATTTCAATGGGGCATGATGGAGACAGCTTCTTTCTCCTCCACTCGGTGTCAGCTGGGGCAGCTTGGAGTCTGGGGTGGGAGCACCCAAAGGCCCCCTCTCATGTGCAGAGGTTCTCACTATCTGTTGTTTGGGATCTTGGCTGGAACTGGGCCTCCTGGAAGGAGAGCGGGGCAAATTAAAGGAAATCTCACCCATGAGGAACTCAGAAGCTCATTGGAGGTGCTAAGAAATGGCAGTTCCTCTTCTCTGCCTTTTCCTGACCCTTCACAGCCTCCAGAATGGCAACAGTGCCCAGTCCAGGGCTTTCTCAGATTCCTGAAGATGGAGCTTGGGAAGAAAGAGATGGCCTGCTCTCTTAACCCCAGATGGGAAGGTAGCAGACAGCCCAGCCTGCTCAGCCATGCTCTCACTGTGGAGGGGACAGTGACTCACCAGTCCTTCTTCACCAGCCTGGCAAGAATATCCCTCAACATCATCCAACTCCTGTTATATCACTTCCATAGTTACTAAACCCTCCAGTGAACACTTGCTGCATCACAGAGGACCCTAAAACCTAGTGGCTTAAAACAACAGCCATTTTATTATCTTTCATGATGATGGGGGTCAGGAATTAGGGCAGGGCTCAGTTGGGTGATTCTTCAGCAACACATGGCATTGAATGGGGTCACTTGATGATATTCATCTAGTAACTGCTCTAGTCTGGAGGATCCAAGATGGCCCCACTCCTGTGCCTGGTGCCTTGGCAAGGGAGGCTGGAGGGCTGGCTCAGCAGGGCTTCTCTCCCTTTCCATGTAGCATTGTGACCGTTCCACGGGGTCTCTCCAGCAGTGTGGTCCAGCTTCTCACATGGTGACTTGGAGCTCCAAGGGACCAAGGCAGGAGCCTTTGAAAAGTCTAAGCCTGACACTGGCATGGCATCACTTCTGCCATCCTCCATTAGTCAAAGCAGCTTGGGCCCAGCCCAGACTCAGGGAAGGGGTAACTGACCCCACTTCTCCATAGGAGAAGCCTCAAAGTTTCTGTGGTCCTCTTTAAATGGCCAAGCAATCTTTGGACCCAGGGCCCAGGCTCCTGGGTAGGTCTGTCTGCCCATCAGGAAGTTCTGTGCCCAAGGTCAATCCCATTACTCACTCCAGACTGAACTTATGGGCTGAATTGTTCCCCTCAAATTCATATGTTGAAGTCTCAGGACCTCAGAACGTGACCTTATTTGGAGATAGGGCCTTTACAAAGATAATCGAGTTAAAATAAAGCTATTAGGGTGGGCTTAATCCAATCTGACTGTTGTCCTCATAAGAAGAGGGAATTTAGACACACAGAGAGACACCAGGGTGTGTGTGCACAAAGGAAAGATTGTGTCAGGACACAGTGGGAAGGCAATCATCTACAAGCCAAGGAAAGAGGCCTCCGAAGAAACCAACCCTGCAGAGACCTTGATCTTGGACTTCTAGTCTCCAGAACTGTGAGAAAATAAAATTTCTGTTGCTTAAGCCCCCCAGTAAGTGGTATTTTCTTATTGCAGCCCAAGCAGACTAATACAGAGCTCCTGCAGGTAATTAATACATTGGCATTTTGGTCTCTATTACTCTCAAGTGAATGTGGTGAAGTCTATTACTTAGCTGCTTTGAGAGTTTGATTAATGTGATAAAAGTTCACAGAATGGGAGTGGGGGCGGAACAGGGAATCGAGGTCCTGGCCTGCAAAGATGAGGCTTGGGCCAGGCCCCTTGGGGCGCCAGGCAGGTGCCAGCAAGGTGTGTGGCAGCCCAGAGTGGACAGCGAGCCAGTGCCTGCCTGCCCTCAACACACCACCATCCCAGGGTCCAGGGAGGAGGAGTCAGCCTCAGCTGGGCCGAGGTCAAGATCCTAGGACCCTTTTGGAGAGACACTGAAGGAGCAGATCAAAGAAGCAAGATCCTAGGTTTGGCATTCACGGCATCTAGGCATCGGCTGAGGTGACAGATGTTTGGCACACAGGCCACGGCAGCTCCTCTCTGGGTCCTCCCTTCTTGGCAACTTCTGTTGCGTTGGTTGCCTCTGTTTCTCCTCACTCCACCTGGGATGGTGCTGCTTGATCCCAAGGGAAAGTGATGGCCTCCAAGAGGTAATGCCCACAGACAGCTTGAGTACCAGGAGGCAGGGATGACCAGCAGGGTAGTGAAGAGCGTTATTGTTGTCCTTTCAGGTAGTGGTACCTCTCCAGAGTGAGGCAGCTGTGGTCACTCCAAGCCCAGCGGACCTGCCCCACCCCTGCCCAGGCCAAGTCCTGGTCTCTGTTACTCACTGGGGTTGGGTGGCTTGGTTGAGGTTTTCTGCACCTGGTGAAACAAACAGAGCATCAAGAAGGTGGCAGCCTTGCTGAGAGCTCTGCCGCTGAGGGACAGGCCTCAGCCCTCAAGCCACCAGCCCGGGCCTTGTGTTTTCACTAGAAGCCAACCTCCCAGGGTGGCCTGGGCTCCCAGGCCCTCAGGGATGGTGTTACACAGTGCAATCTTTCCTTATGGCTGGGGGAGAGATGGGCAGGTGGACACCCGGCAGAAGAGGAGGTTTTTGTTCACCCTTTTCAGAAGCGCAATTGGCCTGCAGTGAGAAGAAACAAAGGAACGCAAACCACGAGCACTTTCAAACAGAGGCCTGCAGCCCCTGAGCTCTGACAAGGAGCTCAATCTGGCGGAGGACCACGACAGCGGAATCTGATTTCCTCCCCGCGGCAACTTCAACAGAGGCTACTTTATTTTAGCTTCATTGTATAAGGTCAAACTGAGGCTTAGAGAGGGGAGGCGATAGATTCAACATCACCCAGCTGGCAAGAGGCAGAGCCTAGATTCAAAGCCAGGCCTGTCGGATGCAATTTCTCTGCCATTAAAATCCACCCTATGTTAGCCAGGCGCGGTGGCTCATGCCTGTAATCCCAGCACTTTTTGGGAAGCCGAGGACGGCCGATTGAGGGTAGGAGTTCAAGACCTGGCCAACATGGCAAAACCTCATCTCTACTAAAAATACAAAAATTACCTGGGTGTGGTGGCAAGTGCCTATAATCCCAACTACCTGGGAGGCTGAGGCAGGAGAATCCTTTGAACCCGGGAGGCAGAGGTTGCAGTGAGCCAAGCTCGCACCACTGCACTCCAGCCTGGGCAACAGAGCGAGACTCCATCTCAAAAAAAAAAAAAAAAATTCTACCCTATGCTATGCCTCCAGGATAACGAGGCATGGTAGTGTGCATGCACATGTGTATGTGCATGTGTGCGTGAGTTTAGAGTAATGGAAATCGATTACAGGGCGGGTGTCGTGGCTCACGCCTGTAATCCCTGGACTTTGGGAGGCTGAGACAGGCAGATCACTTGAGGTCAGGAGTTCGAGACCAGTCTGGCCAGCATGGTGAAACCCTGTCTCTACTAAAACTACAAAAAGATCAGCCGGGCGTGGTAGCACATGCCTGTAATCCCAGCTACTAGGGAGGCTGAGGCACCAGAATTGCTTGAACTCAGGAGGTGGAGGTTGCAGTGAGCCGAAATTGTGCCACTGCACTCCGACGTGGGTGACAGAGCGAGACTGTTTCAAAAAAAAATTGATTACAGCACTTGATAACTAAAAATTGACATGACACTTCATTATTTTAAAAATTCCTCAGCAGATCGTCGTGTCGGGGAATTTCTCACTGACCCCAGTTCACGACCATGTCCATGGGGTTTTCTCCTTTGGTCCGCCTTCTCTCCCTGCCCCTTTCTTTCCCCACTTGCAGGCCACCCCCTGGAAAACTCTTTCTAATTAGGCAGAGCAATTCAATCCTCACTAAGCCTCATGAACCTTCCCAAACCGGAGAAAACCCAACAAAGCTCATCAAAGTATCAAAATAGTTTTACACCTGCCACAGAAAAGCACTCTAGGTGTCTGCCCCTCCTACCTCTCTGCTGCCGTCCCTATCTCCACAATTTGAGACTCTATAAGCTGGAAAAGGCCCAGCAGCAGGGAGAGCAACTGTCTCACTTTACAGATGAGGACACTGAGGTTCAGGTTGGCGATGTGGTCTGACCAGCGCCAAGGAGCACATGTCTGGAGGTTTGGGGCTGGAACCCAGGAATAGAGCCGCCTAGATCTTACCTAACTTGGTACTTCTTACCCTTCATAGGTTGTATCAGCAGGACGGGCTTTACCCGTGTGGTAACAGGAAGCCTGTATTCATTCTGCATTTCTAGGTAGAAAATTGCTCCAAAACTCCACAACTTACACAGCCTATTTTTATCATCTCACACAGTTTCTGAGGGGCAGGAATGTGGGATCAGCTTAGCTGGTGGTTCTGGCTCCAAGTTATTCACACAAGGCTGCAATCAAGGCGTTGTCTGGGGCTTCGGTCTCCGAAGACCCCACCGGGGCTAAAGGATCCACTTCCAAGCTCACTGATGTGGCTGTTGGCAGGAGGCGTCAATTCCTTGCTACATGCGCCTCTTTGTATTGCTGCTCATGACATAACTTCCCTGGAACCAGTGACCCATGAGAGAGAGAAAGTAAACCCAAGACAGAAGCAGCAGTCTTTGTATAACCTAACCTCAGAAGTGACACGCCATCACTTCTGCCATATGGTTGTTACTGGTCATACAAGCCAACCCTGGTACAATGTGGGAGGGGCCTATACAAGGGTATAAATACCAGGAGGGAGAATCATTGAGGACTATCTTAGAGGCTGCCTACCAAACAACTCAAGATAGTAGCAACTTAAACAAGAGAAAAATGTATTTTCCTCTAATGCAGATATAGTCTATGGAAACAGTCCAAAGTTGATATGATGGTTCCATCTTCATGTGAGATCCAGACTTCCTCCCTCATCTCTTTGCCACTTCATGGTCTAAGGTGGCTACTCAAGCTCCAGCCATCACATCTGCACTCCAGCCAGTAGGAAGAAAAAAGATCTCTTTCTTTTTACAAACACTTCCCAGAACTTGCACATACCATGTCTATTTATATTCCCTAGGCCAGTAATTCACCACAAGGTTACTTCCAGCCTGCAAAGGAGGCTAAAAATTTTAGTCTTTATTTCACATGGGTTATGTGTCCAGAAAGAATTCAGAGGTTCTATTACTGAGAAGAAAGGGGGGAAAATGGAGGTTTGGGGATAACTAGCAATCTCTGTTTTTGATAACCCAATAAAGGCAATGAACTCTTTCACAGAAAAAAAAAAAAAAAAAGAAATCATGTACATGCAAAAGTGTGCATGCAACTTCAGAGGGTTTACAGATGCCTGTGAAGTCAGTTTATGGATGTCACACAAAGAACCTCTACACCTCTGGCCAGGACCTCAGCCTGTTCCTGTGTATGAACAGTGTTCACTTAGACCCTTTGGGCGAGGTCCCTCTGAGAGGGCAAAGGACACACCCAGCACATTTCCTCAATGGGGCATGAACCACTTCATCTAATACCTACCTGGTAGGATGTGTCACCCCGGGAAGAGTTGTCCTGGTGTCTGGCAGATTGTGGACCTCACTTTCCTTCAGCGACTTCGTGCAAAACAAGGGCTGATAAGGAAGAAACTGAAAGGGGTTGGTGTCACGGGTTATGCTGCGGGACCCCCCATTTGTGTTTTCAAGAATCAGCCAATAGTGTTCATTGGAATTCCAGATCAGCTTTTCTCTGCTGACATTTCAAATGCCAGGTTACAAGTACACAGGCATGGAGCCCTTCTCAACACTGTTCAAATTAACCACACTTTTCCTAGGGCTAAAGATAGGTCCAAGGTTAAAACCACAATGAGATACCACTTTACATTGACTAGAACGGCTAAAATAAAAAAGAACAACAATGCCAAGTATTAACGGGAGTGACAAGCAAGAGGAACTGTTGTCTGTTGCTGGAGGTATGTAAAATAGTCCAGCCACTTTGGAGGACAGTTTGACAGTTTCTTTCAAAGTTATGCATGCACTTACCATAAGACCCACCTATCCCACTCCTGCAAGAGAGAGGAAAGCATTTGTTCACAAAAAGATTTGAACATGAGACCAGGCGTGGTGGCTCACACCTGTACCAGCACTTTGGGAGGCTGAGGTGGGCGGATCACCTGAGGTCAGGAGTTCGAGACCAGCCTGGCCTGGTGAAATCCTGTCTCTACTAAAAATATAGGCCGGGCACGGTAGCTCACTCCTGCAAACCCAGTACTTTGGGAGGCCGAGACGGGCAGATCACGATGTCAGGAGATCGAGACCATCCTGGCTAACATGGTGAAACCCTGTCTCTACTAAAAAATACAAAAAATTAGCCAGGCATGGTGGCTGGCGCCTGTAGTCCCAGCTACTCGGGAGGCTGAGGCAGGAGAATGGCGGGAACCCAGGAGGCGGAGCTTGCAGTGAGCCGAGATCGCGCCACTGCACTCCAGCCTGGGCAACAAAGCGAGACTCCATCTCAAAAAAAAAAATAAATAAAAAATAAAAAATAAATAAAAATAATAAAAATACAAAATTAGCTGGGCGTGGTGGCACACACCTGTGATCCCAGCTACTTGGGAGGTAGAGGCACAAGAATCGCTTGAACCAGGGAAGCAGAAGTCGCAGTAAGCCGAGATTGCGCCACTGCACTCCAGCCTGGGTGACAAGAGTGAAACTCCATCTCAAAAAAAAAAAAAAAAAGATTTGAACATGAATGTTCATAGCAGCATTATTCACAGCAGCCAAAAACTGGAAACAACGCAAACAACCATCTATAGGTTAATGAATATACAAACTAGGGTACATCTATACAATGGAGAACTACTCTGCAGTAAAAAGGAGCAAACTACTGATAGACACAACTTGGATGATCTTAAATGCAATATGCCGTGTGAAAAAAGCTGAGCACAAAAGACTGCATGCCGTGTGCTTGCATTTATATGAAATTCAAGAACAAGCAAGATTAAGCTATGATAATAGAAATCAGAAAAGAGAAGGAGCATGAAAGAATGTTCTGGAATGATGGAAATGAGCTATATCTTGATAGGAGGATGTGTTACACAAGAAAACCCCTCAAACCATAGCACCTAAGATTGGTATATTTCACTGTATGTAAGTTACACCTAAACTTAGAAAAAGAAAAAAAAGATCTGACTGAAATGCAGGAGCCAGTACCCGACAGACCAAACCCCAGCCAACTGCTTGACCACTGTGCAGAGCAAGACTCAGTGCTGGGTCAACCGTAGCAACTCAAGCTGAGAGATATCGAGGTCTTCCAGGGAAGGGGGTTATACCACAGACAGCCTCGGTGGGTCAACATGCAGGTAGTAATGATACTAATAACAGAACTGACTGAGCTCTGGCCCTGCCCAAATTCTGCTGAATGTAGTCCCTGTGTTCAGAACAACTAGTTCCCCTCAAATGCACAAGGGGCTCAGGCTAGCATCCACCACCCTAGCAGGCCCTTTCCATACCGTTCAGCCTGCACAAAGACAGCCAATGTGACCACAATGCAGCAAACGTAGACACAGAGAATGTCAGTTCCCAGAGATCCTGTTGGTCAGCTCCCCATTTCATAGAGGAGAAAACTGAGACCCAGACAGGGGAGGGCCTCTCCATCTGTCACACAAGGGCTGAGTGGCAGAACCCAGAATAGCACCCCATCCCTGGACTCCCACTCCAGTGCTCACATGTCCATATTGCCCAGTACTTTCCTTCCGACTTTTCCAAAAGGACTGAAATGAACCTCAAGAAACCCTGTTTTCCTTCATTTTTTTAAAAAAATATATGCAAAAAAAAAAAGTTTTGGTGCAAGTGGGCTTTCCCTCTAGTGGATTAGAGTCCATGTTGGCCACATTGATACAAAAGTAAAAAGAAGTCCGGCCAGGTACAGTGGCTCAAGCTTGTAATCCCCGCACTTTGGGAGGCTGAGGTGGGTGGATCACTTGAAACCAGGAGCTCAAGACCAGTCTGGACAACACAGTAAAGCCCTTTCTCTACCAAAAAAATACAAAAATTAGCCAGGTGTGGTGGTGCGTGCCTGTTGTCCCAGCTACTTGGGAGGCTGAGGCAGGAGAATGACTTGGACCCAGGTGGCAGAGGTTGCAGTGAGCTGAGATCGTGCCACTGAACTCCAGCCTGGGCAACAGAGCGAGACTCTCTCTCAAAAAATAAATAAATAAAACAAAGAAGTCCAAAAGTTGTGGGGGTTTTTCCTCATTCCACAAATCAAAAGCAGCAGGTGCTTCCACACATCCCAGCAGGCACCATTAAGGCAAGTCTGAAACTGGCTGCATTAGGGAGTGGGGACTTCCTGAGCCGTCGTGCCCCCCCCCCCCCCCCCGCCTGCTGAGGGACGAGAAGATGGCCAAACAGGTACCCAGGGAGCCTCAGAAACTCTCTCTCCTTCCCAAAGAGCATCCATCCCTTGAAGCTCTCCAATTTGCATTAAAAGAGACCAAAGTACCAAATGGGAAGCGCGTTTGCCCCAGACTCGAGTGACCAAATGCCATTTGCATATCCAAGTATCTTAGAACACTGCCCCCATCATTCCTCCCCTTTTGCAACTGCACCCGTCTTCCTCCTCTATACACAAACAGAATCTCAAAGCCTAGCCCTGCCCCTCTCCCTGCCCCTCAGGACACTTTAGACTCTATACTACTACTAATACAAGAGCAGCCGGGCGTGGTGCCTCAGCTAGGTGCAGTGGCTCACACCTGTAATCCCAGCACTTTGGGAGGCTAAGGCGGGCAGATCACTTGAGGTCAGGAGTTCAAAACCAGCCTGGCCAACATGGTGAAACCCCGCCTCTATTAAAAATACAAAAATTAGCCAGGCTTGGTGGCACACACCTGTAATCCCAGCTACTTGGGGGGGCTGAGGCAGGAGAATCACTTGAACCCAGGAGATGGAGGCTGCAGTGAGCTGAGATCACGCCACCCCACTCCAGCCTGGGTGACAGAGTGACACTCCATCTTAAAGAAACACACACAAGTAAACAAAAACAAGAGCAGCTGCAGTTTGTTGAGGACTTACTCTGTGGTAGGCACTGTATCAGTTACATAGAGTTCTTTGATTGCAAATAACAGAAACAGGTTCTGACTAATTTGGGCAAAAGGGAATTGACTGGAAGATGATGGGAGGTTGGCACAATAGTTCAGAAGCCTGGAGAAGAAAGCTTGGCCTTGGCAGGGGCCAGGGCAGACCCAGGGACACATGACCAGCTCTTGGCATTCTGGTGTCTCCGTTCTTCCACTTAAGATTCCAGTGCCAGGCAGGAGTGTAAAATGGCACGGCCACTTTGAACAACAGTCTGGCAGTCTCTCACAAGGTTTAACATATGATTACCCTACAACCTAATAATTTTACTTTTGGGTATTTGCCCAAGGGAAATAAGAGCATAAGTCCATAAAAACACTTGCACCGGAGTGTTCATAGAAACTACATTTGTCGGCCAGGCGCAGTGGTTCACACCTGTACTCCCAGCACTTTGGGAGGCTGAGGCGTGGTCATGGCTTAAGGCCAAGAGTTCAAGACCAGCCTGGATAACATAGCAAGACCTTGTCTCTATTAAAAACAGAAATAATTAAAATAATGTTTTAAAAAATAAACTATATTTGTAATTGCTCCAAATTGGAGTCGACTCCAATATCCATCCACTGATGAATGGATAAACAAATTGTGGTATAGCCATATAATGGAATTCTACTCAACAATATAAGGGAATGTGCTACTGATACTCACAACGATGTGAATGAATCTCCTAAGACATTATGTCATGCAAAAGGAACCAAACACAAGACAGCACATGCTGTATGATCCATTTATATGAACTCCAAGGAGAGATCAAACTAACCTCTGGGGAAATCAGAACAGGAGCTGCCTATGCTGACCAGGGAGGACAGGCTGGGAAGAGAACAAGGAAATGTTTTCAAGTGATGGAAATGTTCCAGATCTTGATTGTGGTGGTAGTCACACAGACACATATATTTGCCAAAACTCATCAAACTGCACACCTTCTGTGCACTTCAATGTATGTAAATTGTGCTTTAATTAAAAATTAAATTTAAAAAGAATCACAAGCACTGGAGATACAGTAGGGAACAGGGTAGACAGAGCCCTGTCCAGAGGGAGCTGCCATCTGGCCCCAGAGCTAATAAGCGACAGAACTGGGGATGAACCGAGATTCTTCTGCCTCCCAAGTCACTCCCAGCTTTCTTCAGCATTGCCCTGGACAGCACACCCCAGAGCACGATGGGAGCTGCAGCAAGGTCACTGGCAACTGCCCCCAAGACCAAAAGCCCTCCCTCCAAAGGGGCTCAAGCCTTCCCAGTGCAATCCGGCAGCTCAGTGAGGAGACGAACTCAGGGCTCGCAGTCCCGTCCTGCACAGGGGCTGCCGGGCCTTCCCTACCTCTCCTGAAGACCTCTGGCCCACAAGACCTCGCGTGAAAAGGAAATTTCATGTATTTATTACTCAGCAGAGGAAATATAAAATACTTAGAACCAGAAATGAAAAGAGCATTCGGACAGTACCAAACTATTAAAGGATTTTCTTGCACATTCTGGCCATTGAAGAGGTGACAGGACAGAGTCGGGGGACCCACGGAGACTGAGGACATGGGAAGCACCAGGCATTGGCTTTCGAGGGATGTGGTTTGTGGATCACTGTTAGACGGTCACTGTTGGGCTGAGGGCCTCAGAGTGACACCAGTTAATGGTCAGTTATTTCATGACTGTTCAGGCTTTTGCCACTCTGGCCCTTAAGCCCCTAGAGGCTGGAGTGACCAGGGAAGTGCACCATGGTGTAAACTGTCACCCACATAAACAGAAAGACCCTGGGCCCTCTGTCCCAGGTTTTCCAATCCCACAGGCACAGCAGGTTAGGTACAGAAGGGAATGTTCTCGAGGCCACCAACTGTCATTCCTTCTACCTTGTAGCATTATGCAGCTCATGTCATCCAACTAGCCCTGCCTCACAAATGGGGTCAGCACTATTGTCCCTATATTACAGATGGGGAAACTGAGTCTTCGAGAGGTTGCTCTCAGACACAGGCCAGAAATGGCAACGTCGGGGCAGGAAACAAGATCTCCCAAGTCCCACACATGATGTTTTTTCCTCCACGTTCACTTGTAGTGATAGGGAACCTTCTCAGGCCCAAGAACCTTCTAGGACAGTGAGGTTCACAAAGGGCCTGCTCCCTGTGGCAGGCAGCCTCTAAGATGGTCCCCAAATGATCTCTACCTCCTGGTATTCACACCCTTGTGAGATCCCCTCACTCTGAGTGTGGGCTGGAGTGAGGAACTGGCTTCTAACAAATAGAATAAGGCCTGGTGTGGTGGCTCACACCTGTAATCCCAGCACTTTGGGAGGCTGAGACAGGTGGATTACTTGAGGCCAAGAGTTTGAGACCAGCCTGGGCAACATAGGGAGACCCCATCTCTACAAAAATACAAAAGTCAGCAGGGCGTGATGGCAGGCACCTGTAATCTCAGCTACTTGGAAGGCTAAGGCAGGAGAATAACTTGAACCCAGGAAGCAGAGGTTGCAATGAGCTAAGATTGTGCCACTGCACTCCAGCGTCAGTGACAGAGCAAGACTCTGTCTCAAAAAAAAAAATAGTACAGAAGTGATAGGATAGCATTTCTGAGATTAGGTTAAAAAGACTGTGACTTTTATCTTGGGCTCTCTCTGGCTGTCTCTCGGGTCACGAGCTGACATGTCATGAGGGCACCAGCAGCCTATGGAGAGACCCATGTGACGAGGAACCACATGAATGAGCTTGGAGAAGGATATTTTAGGTCTCCTACAGTCGCTGTGTGAGTGAACCACCTTGAAAGTGGATCCCCCAGCCCTGGTCAAGCCTTCAGATGACTGCAACCCTGGCTGACATTTTGATTGCATTTCAGGAGAGATTGTGAACCAGAACCACCCAATTAAGCCACTCCAGAGTCATGACTCTCAGACAGTGGGAGGAATAATAAATGTTTGTTGTTTTAAGCTGCTAAGTTTTGGGGGTAATATGTTACATAGCAACAGACAATTAACATAGCTTATAACTAATCTCCTAACACTACTACATTAATAACTAGTATTCCCTTCACCTCCAAGTCTTCTCAGGCCAGAGCATGTAACCCTGACTTTCTTGGCCTCACACACACACAAGCACACCCATACACACACACACACACACACACACACACACCTGCTGCTTTGATATTGGTGCATTATTTAACTTGGTTTCCTTTTCCCTAAAAAGCATGTGAAAGTTGGTCCTCCTACACAGAAAACATTTGAAATTGCAGTTATGTCATCCTGGGAGAAAGCGAACCTTGAGGTTCCGTGCACTGTACCACTTACCTTGACTGCCTGGAATACATCCCCGTGCCTTTTGCGTGACTGCCTTTGTTTTGAGCACACCCTAAATTGCCTCTATGCCAAATGCTGAATGTGACCAGAAATGACACAGGATGAATAATGTGGCATATAATTATCACCACATTTCAGATGAGGGCAATGTGCATTTTTCTCAGAGCCGAAGGGATGCAATTTTATTTTGTAACACAAAATGCTCCATTTGGGGGTCAGTTTTCGAGCAGCCCTTCATTCTGAAGCAATTTCACGTGAATAAAGGCATTTGTATTCCTGTACTGCGTAACACACATTATCCCAGCCCCGACTCCTGGTGTACATTTCTCCACGTGATTCCACCTCCTCTCAATGAACCAGCTTCAGATCCAAATGAGAAGGTGAATATGACGATGTTTTTGACTTACTTCACGTCTCTGAGTCTTTGTCTCCTTTTCTGCCAACTGAGGATGAGCTGGTTTCTCTACAAACTGCTCTCAGACCCCACCCTGGGGACTGGATCTTTAACGCCCCAAAGAAGGCCCTGCAGACCTTAGCATAGCACTAACCTTTTGTCCCTGATTGATGATGTCCTAATTTTCTTTCTCCCCAGAAGCAGACTCTGGGTCAACGATTTGGGACTGGGCAGCTTATTTGGGAGGTATATGAGTTTGTTCAGGCTGCCATAACAAAATATTACAGGCTGGGTGGGTTAAGCAACAGATACTAGTTTTCTCATAGTGCTGGAGGCTGGAAGCGCAAGATCAAGGTGCCAACAGAGTCAGATTCCTCTGAGGCCTCTCTCCTTAGCTTGCAGATAGCTGCCTTCTCACTGTCCCTTCACACAATTGTCCCTCTGTGCACACTCTCCTGGTGTCTCTTTTTGTGTCCAAATTTCCTCTTCTCGTAAGGACACCAGGCATATTTCGATTAGGGCTCCACCTTAATTGCCTTATTTTAACTTAATCATGTCTTTAAAGGCCCTAACTCCAAACACAGTCACATTCTAAGGTCCTGGCGTTCAGGCTTCAGCATATGAATTTGGCAGGACACACTTCAGCCCATAGAAGGAGGTGATCATGGGTAAGGAGAACACCAATAGAAGATGCGTTGAGGAGCGGGGGTTTTCTGTGGGCAACTGGGGCTCAGGCTCTCAGGGGGCCTCGCTGGGAGAGTGCACTACAGAATTATCCCACCAAAGGGCAAGGAAGATGTGATGCCGATGCACCCATGGATCCCCCATTGATCAAGTATTCACTACTAAGGCCAGGTGCGGTGGCCCACACCTGTAATTCCAGCACTCGGAGAGGCTGAGGTGGGAGGATTGCTTGAACCCAGGAGTTCGAGACCAGCCTGGGCAACATAAGGAGACCCCATCTCTACATAAATACAAAAATTAGCCGGGCATGGTGACGTGCACCTGTAGTCCCAGCTACTCGGGAGGCTGAGGTGGGAGAATCACCTGAGCCTGGGAGGTCAAGGCTGCAGTGAGCTGATTGTGCCACTGCACTCCAGCCTGGGCAACAGAGAAAGACCCTGCCTCTCTCCAAAAAAAAAAAAAAGAGAGAGAGTTCATGCTAGAGGCAGTTCCTCCCCTGTTGCTTTCCAGGCCGAGGGCATGCCCCTGACTAGAAAATACCCTCAGGCAGAGAGAAAGGAAGCCTTGGCTATATACTGGAAGGACTGCAGGTGAGATGCCCCAGAAATTCCAAAGGAAGGGCAACCACTTTGAAAAGAGAGAACAACAGCTGAATTTTATTTCCAGCTGTGATATGATTATTATTTAAAAGCGATAGTTATAAGACCACACTGGCTCAGAACAGGATCGTCTACCCCAAGCTCCCTTCTTTACAGGCAGTTGTGGCTTAGCAAGGTGACCTGCCATGCCTAAAGTTGACAAAGGGAAGGAGAGAAATGAGACCTAGACCCGAATGTCCACACTTCCAGACCAGTGCCGTCTCCACCCCTACAGGCTGCTTCCTCGTGTTCCTTTTTTTTTCTCAGTGAGCAAGAACAGGCTTGGATTTGATAGTCCCTTCGCTGAGAGTTAATAAACTCTCAGCACATCAGAAGATACAAATGAAAACAATGAAAAATCTAAAAAAGGTCAATGGTCATTCCCTTCCCACACACCATTTCCACATCAGGAGCCAGCTAGAGACCCCAAGAGCCCGTCAGAAAAGAGAAGCCACCCTCCAGTCATAGAAGGCTGGATGTTAAGCCATGCCCAAGTCCCAAATGTGAGCAGAGGAGGCTTCCAGAAGCTGCAGGACCTTGCCAGAAGGCACCGAAGTCTTCTAAGTGCCCCATCCTACAGAGAAGCAGGCTATCCCTTGGGAGTCAGAACCATCAATAATAATAAAACAAGACACTTTTATAGATTTTGCAATTTATGTTGCTCATTTATTCCTCACAACGACCTTGTAAGGTCAATATCACTGGCCCCATTTTATGGACATGCAAACTGCACACTCTGGCTCAGTGAATGTCACTTAGAACCATGCCTTCAGGTAAATTGAGCACTTCATCTTGAAATTGGAATGCTTACTCGGTTGAGACAAAGGTCTCCACTAAGGCAGCCTGCAAAGGCTGGTCAAAAATCAAGGCCCTCCCGCTTTCATCTCTACAGGGTGCCAAGGGCTGCTGGCACCAACATTGCAGTTAAAGCTTTTCCATCTCTCACCAGGGCCCAGGAGGTTTCTAGAACGTTCCAAGAGCAGCAGCTCCAGCAGTAAGTCATGCAGAACTGCTGCTGGTTATGAGCCACAGCAGAGCAAGGAGAAAGCTGTGAATGCTGGCTTGCAGCCTGAGGAAAGGAAGATGGTGGACAGTCACTCTACTGTCCACATAGGGAGCATCTGAAGTCCACTGAGGAGGAAAAAATCAAATTCCAGAACTGATGACCACTGAACTTTTGGAGTCTGCTCATGCCAAGAGGACCTAGGCATGGTGAGCAAATCTCTCACCAGGGGCCAACCAGCATTATGCGTCTTCAGATGAAGCCTGAAAGACAGAGGCCAGTGGAGCATCTGCCTACCAGCCACTCCATCCATCCATCTATCCATTCTTGCTTTCATCCAGTGAATATTTCGTAAGTGCCTGCTCTGTGCCAGGCATTGTTCTAGGCACTAAGGACACAATAGTGAACAAAACAAATGAAATATTTGCTTTCACAGAGGCTTCCATTCCAATGGGAGGAGGAATAGACAATAAACAAGATCCATAAAAAGGGTACATATGCAGCCAGGCGCCGTGGCTCACGCCTGTAATCCCAGCACTTTAGGAGGCTGAGGCAGCGGATCACCTGAGGTCAGGAGTTCGAGACCAGCCTGGCCAACATGTTGAAACCCTGTCTCTACTAAAAATACAAAAATTAGCCAGGGGTGATGGTGCGCACCTGCAATCCCACCTACTCAGGGGGTTGAGGCAGGAGAATTGCTTGAACCTGGGAGGTAGAGGTTGCAGTGAGCCGAGGTTGCACCACTGCACTCCAGCCTAGGCAACAGAGGGATACTCCGTCTCAAAAAAAAAAAAAAAAAAAAAAAAGATGATGATGCTATGGGTTTTGGACTGCTCAGTGGACCGCTGGGGCTGCAGGAGGCTGTAAGGAGGAGCAGGTGTGGGGGCAGGTTCAGGCCGTGCTGAGTTTCTGCTGTCTACTGGACATCTAAGGCCACCTTTTTAAGTGTGGCTCACAGCAGGCCTTCCTCAGGTTGTTGGATCTCTTCTCTTCTGTTTATCCAGCCCCTTGGTGGCCTCGCCCCACCTCATGGCTCTACATGCTGAACATTCCCGAAGGAGCAATGAGGCTGAAGAGGCAGCTGTGGTTCAGGGGAGAGGCCCAGGATAGAGCTATGCATTTGAGCCCATGGACCCCAAGAGTGGTTGGATCCCAAGATCTAGGAGACCAAGCCTAAAGGAGAAAACAACAGGTCAGACGCCTCTGCTTGCAGGGAAGTGCCTGCACTGCTAGGAAATGAGGCACAGCCCTCACTCTTGGCAACCAGGACACCTTATGCCCGGGACACCGGGGGTGGGGGGTGGGGTACGGAATCTGTGGGTGTGCCAGGCAAACAAAGAGCAGGGTGCAGAGGCATGGGCGGGGCCCCTGACGCAAAGGACCCCTCTCCAGTTCTCGATTAGCTGGGTTCGAGCAAGGCCTGAGGGCTAAGGCAAGCTATTCCAGGCTGATTCAGAGCTGTAATTGCCAGTTATATATTTCTCTGATTGACTGAAAAACAATCAAATGAATGAATTCATGACTAAACAATTTATAGACAGACTCGGGAGGTGACACTTAAGCTGCCTCCTGACAGTAGGCTGCGAGCGAGTCAGGAGGGGCTGGAGAACATTGTTATTCTAGAAAAAAAGAAAGTCATTGGGGGCAGCCATGTGGGGTGCGCTGGGCGCACCGGTAGCTTGGTGTTTCTGCAGCAGAGGGCGAGGAGCATTGAGCCTGGAGAGGTAGCTCAGAGAGGGGATTATAAACCACCGCAAGGAACTTGGCCTTCATCTCCAGATGCTGGAAACCCCACAAATGGTTTTCAGGAGGGAATAACAGAGTCCAATGTGCATTTTAAAGAGACCATTCAGGCAGTTCTGCGGAGAGCAAATTTGAATAGCATCGGGCAGGCAGTCGAGAGGCCTGGGAGTGGAGATGGGCTAGGGAGATGCTCCCACTGCGTCAGTGGCTTCCCCCACCCCCCAGCCCCAGTGGAATCCAATAGGCCAGGAATCTCTGGCATTCCCCGCATAGCCACTGTCAACCTGGGAGTCCTGGGAGAGATTTCATAAAAGGGGTCCCTAGGAGAGAAGGGTGGGGACCCACTGCTAGGGAAGCCTCATCTGTCAGTCCTCCTGGCAGCCAATGACAGCAGGGCCCCTTGGGAACGCAGATGACAAGGCGTCTCCAGGCAGAGCAGGAGGCTGAGAGGTGAGGCAGGAGGGGCCACGATTCTCCATTCCGCCCTTGCCAGCCCAGAAAACAATCACAGGAACCAAGGCGTATTCATTCCCAGCAAGAGTGGGTCACTGGGAAGAGAGAGGCACCCCGATTCCAGATGAAAGTTTTGATCCCCCCAAAAAGGGAAGGCCTGTTCTTCAGGCCTCTACAGCTCAAAGGGAAGGTCCAGGGCTGTCTAGAGCCCTTGGATGTGCATTCCCTGCACCCACCCTCCGTCACCCTACTCTGCCTGCTGGCTCTGTGTGTGCTGGACAGATGGATAATAAGTTCACAAATCAACACATCAGAGCCGACTAAGAAAAGGCAAACCAGGGAAACTGAGGCCTAGCCAACTGCAGCTGAACTCCATGCTGAGAATTGACGTCTAGGCTCCGGCCTGCAGAGAAGCCATCCTTCTCCCTGGGAGCACGGCCCCCTCAGGGCCCCTCGCTCCTTTCTCACTGTTATTCTTTGTTTTCCACAAGGATTCCTCGCGCTGGTTCTGCTAAGGCCCCAGTGCTGGTGTTAGCTCAGGTCTACACTGCAAGCCTGGGAGATTAAAGAACTTTCCCCAAATCCCCCCGCAAATCAGAGTAGCGCCGGTGTAGCCAAGATTCCCAAGCAGAGAGCAGAGAGCAAATCCCATCCAGGCACCAGGGAACCCTCTCTCCGGGTCTCTCAAGGCCTCTGAAAGCCACGGGCTGGCCAGCGAGAGACCTCATTAAAACCGCTCGGTGGCCTGCATTTGCTGCAAACCCATTAAACAGCCAACATAATCCATTCATACATAAAAATAAGGGAAGGGGAAGGAGCGTGGTCCCACAGGATGTGTGTCTGGGAGAAACCGATTCCATAAAAATCCAAACAGAAACGAAGTTCACGGGGAGGTTTTGGCTGCAGTCGTGTTTTGGCTTCTGGAAATTCCAGCTAGGAAAACTTCCCTTTGTGGCCCGTTTGGAAGCGCTCAGGCTGGGATTCACAGAAACAAGGGAGAAGTGAGGGGGTCCCTGGTTTCTTTGCTGACCACCCTGTAGCTAAGGAATTATTCTAGAAACCTGGGGTATTTGTTGAAAAGGGCCAGTTAGGGTCCCGGTGGCAGCTCAGAGGGCTGGAATATGGGGAGAGGAAAAGGTACTAGTTAACATAGACCTACCTCGGCCACCCCAAAGCCAGGCCACTAGGCTGGGTGTCCACAACAGCTGTGGCCATGGAAATGCTCCCAGAGCTTTGGAAAAGGAAGGAAGACTCCAAGATTTAAATAACTCAGGCAGCAGGATCCCTGTTCTTCCCATGGGAAACTATTTCACAGGCCAAGAAACCCCACCATAGGGACCCTTCTCTACAGCCCTCACTGAGGCCAGCAGGCCCACCATGTGTACTCGAGAACAGATACATGTCATCTTGCAGAAGAGAAGGTTAGGAGCTGTTGGATGATTTTTTTAATAAGCTGGTAAACCAGTATTTTTATTCTCTGTCATCTAAAAAAAAAAAACACACAGAAGAATGCAGCTAGTTTCTTAAATTAGAGATCTGTTGTGTAATTAGTCCATTTTATCTTCTGCGAGTTGTTGCTGTTTTCCCTCTGTGGTTTCCAGAAATGTCATTGGCTGGGCTTAAAAGTAGGGTTTTTTTTTTCTTCCAGAGAAAAATTCTATAAATATTTTCTCCCTTTTAGCATGTTTTAAATTTGAACGACATATTGTAAAGATAGCAAGAGTTATGAAAGCCTCTCTTGGCCGCCAATGAAATGCAGTGGGAAAACTGATTAGAGAGGGAACTTCTACCCACAGAGAACGCAGTTGGGCCCTCCCCAGAGGGGTTCAGGAGCCAGAGTACCCCAGCTTCCTCTGCTCACTGGTACTCAGGCTTGGGAACTGGAGAGAAGGGGAGGCCACTCTCAAGGTGGGCAGGCAGGCTGTACTTGAGGAAATGGTGTCCCTTGCTGATGGTCAGGATTTCACCCTTAGTGATTCATTTCTTTGGATGGGATTTTAGGCATGAATTTGACATAGTCAGGTATACGTTAATGGTTTTCCATGTTAAAATGCATACCCTTTTCTCCAACAAAGGTATACAGGTATACCACATGTGAGTAAAAACCTATGTAAAGGGATCTTCATGACAGGACGATTTGTAACTAAAAATGACCAGAAACAACCTGAGTTAAAATCCATGGATAGGAGTCTGGTTAAACAAAGTCTGTTATACCCATAAAAGATGTTATGCTGCCATTAAAGAGAATGCAATAGAACTATAGATATTGGTGCAGAATGTTGGGTGAGATTATACTGTTAAGTGAAAAAACAGGAAATAGGGAATTTTATGGTATGTTTATGATACGCCATCATGTGTCTTTTTAAAAAGGACATATGTGCATAACCTTGTGTTAGAAGTTGGCAGCTGGGATAGCCTTCAAGAAGGAAAGTAGAGCCAGGAGGGGGACTTGCTTTTTACTATACACACTGTTCTCCTGTTGTACTGTCCACTCACAGTGCTATCACTTGCCTTTTTTTTAAATAACACATTTATATACAATCATATACATATAGCCTTGTATACATGCCTCAATTACCTTGGGAGGCATATATAAGAAGTTGGGAGGCCGGGCGAGGTGGCTGACACCTGTAACCCCAGCACTTTGGGAGGCCAAGGCAGGCGGATCACCTGAGGTCAGGAGTTCGAGACCAGCCTGGCTAACATGGTGAAACCCTGCCTCTACTGAAAATACAAAAATTAGCCAGACATGGTGGTGCACGCCTGTGATCCCAGCTACTCAGGAGGCTGAGGCAGGAGAATCGCTTGAACCTGGGAGGCAGAGGTTGCAGTGAGCTGAGATCGTGCCACTGCACTCCAACCTAGGCGACAGAGCAAGACTCTGTCTCAACAACAACAAAAAGAAGTTGGGGGAGGCGGGGCTGGGCACGGTAGCTCATGCCTGTAATCCCAACACTTTCGGAGGCCAGGGCAGGCAGATCACTTGAGGTCAGGAGTTCGAGACCAGTCTGGGCAACATGGGGAAACCCTGTCTCTACTAAAATTACAAAAATTAGCCAGGCGTGGTGGCAGGTGCCTGTAATCCCAGCTACTCGGGAGGCTGAGGCAGGAAAATCGCTTGAACTTGGGAGGCGGAGGTTGCATTGAGCAGTGATCATGCCGCTGCACTCCAGGCTGGGCAACAGAGCGAGACTCTGTCTCAAAAAAAAGGAAGTTGGGGGCAACAACGTAGAGAAACATCTCTTGATTCCAAGGTATGCCCTTGAAGTAATTTGACATTTGAAAGAGGCTGTTCAGCCGGGTGCAATGGCCCATGCCTGTAATCTCAGCACTTTAGGAGGCTGAAGCAGGAAGATTGCTTGAGGCCAGGAGTTCAAGATCAGCCTGGGCAACATAGCGAGACCTCATCTCTACAAATAAAAAAAAAAAAATCAGCCAAGCGTAGTGGCTTGTGTCTGTGGTCCCAGCTACTCAGGAGGCTAAAGTGGGAGGATCACTTGAGCTGCACCACTGCACTCCAGCCTGGGCAACAGAGTGAGACCCTGTCTCAAAAAAAAAAAAAAAAGAGAGAGAGAGAGAGAGAAAGGCTGTTCTGGGGATGATTCTAGATGGGTGGGCTGATCCCTCAGAAGGTGGGAGAATAAATTCTATTCCGCATGCCTTTGGATCCACCTAGAGAACATGGGTTAATGTTCCCAGCCATATGTTCCCAAAGGCCCCCTGGTATGTCCTATTCTGTGCCCACAAAACCCCATGTCTACTGCTATTGCTGAATGTTAGGAATCGGGTTTCTTTGCCTGTCTCCATCCATGGACAGGATGTTCGTTGCAGTCAGGGATGGGTTTATTCCAGTTTGCAGCCCCAGGACCCAGCTCAGAGCCTGTGGCTTAGAAGTAGGTACTAGCATCAGTTAGATCTGGGCACAGCTATGAGACTTCAGGACTCAGAACCTCAGTTTCTTCATCTGTAAAATGTGAAGAGTACTAAATCTTCTTCCTAATGCTGGTTATAAAGATGACATCATATAATAAGTCTGCCCGGCACATGGCGGGGGCTTAGTGATGATAATAGCTTAGTCTAAGATAATAGCTCAGTAAATGTTTATTGAACGAATAAATTCCTCCCATGAGGTTGAGGTGGGTTAAAATGCAAATACCTGGCCTGGCACAGTGGCCCCCACCTGTAATCCCAGCACTTTAGGAGGCCGAGGCGGGAGGATCACTTGAGGTCAGGGGTTCAAGACCAGCCTGGGCAACATGGCGAAACGCTGTCTCTACTAAAAACACAAAAAATTAGCTGAATGTGGTGGCGCCTGCCTGTAGGCCCAGCTACTTGGGAGGCTGAGGTGGGAGGATCCCTTGAACCCAGGAGGTGGAGGTTGTAGTGAGCCAAGATCGGGCCACTGCACTCCAGCCTGGGTAACAGAGTGAGACCCTGTCTCAAAAAAAAAGCAAATACTCCCGACACTAACACTTTCAGATCCTGTTGCCGGTTAAGAATAAGTTTATCAGATAAGTTCTCCTCCCAGCCCCTGTGGCTGCCTGAGAACACCTTGCACCTGAAGAAAGACGGTGGGCAAACAAGGAAGAGCAAGGAAGAAGTACTTGCCAAGGATGGGAGACAAAGCACCCAGGAAGAGTCACAGCAGCTACATCCCTGAGCACTTGCCATGTGGCTGACATTGAGCCCAGCTCTATTAAAAAAAAAAAAAAAAATGACAGCCAGGCATGGTGGCTCACGCCTGTAATCCCGGCACTTTGGGAGGCCAAGGCAGTTGGATCATTTGAGGTCAGGAGTTTGAGACCAACCTGTTCAACATGGTGAGATCCCGTTTCTACTAAAATACAAAAATTAGCTGGGTATGGTAGCAGACACCTGTAATCTCAGCTACTTGGGAGGCTGAGGTGGGAGAATTGCTTGAACCCAGGAGATGGAGGTTGCAGTGAGCCAAGATTGCACCACTGCACTCCAGCCTGGGAGAGAGTGTGAGATTCCCTTTCAAAAAAAAAATTAAAATTAAAAAAAAACAAAATATGAGATGGTGTCTTGCTATGTTGCCCAGACTGGTCTCAAACTCCCGGGCTCAAGCAATCCTCCTGCCTTGGCCTCCCAAAGTCCTGGGATTACAGGGGCCCGGCCTCAGCTCTTACAAGTGCTATCCAGTTGAAGTCTCCCAGTAACCCTGGAAGGAATCTCTTATTGTCCCCATTTTCCAGATCAGGAGACTGGGGAGCCGGGAAGGAAAATAACTCACAAGAGTATGAAGCCAAAATTTGAACCCAGTTCCATCTGACTCCAAAACTCATGCTGTCACCCAGCCTTGCCAGCCTGCCTGCTGGTGGGCCTCCTGGTGGCTCTGTGTAGCCCGGGCCTTGTACATGCCAGTCGCTTAGGTCTGTCACGCCCCAGAGTGTTGGTTTACTGAGAGCCAGGGAAATCTTCGTGCCAAAGGGGCCTGAAAACCTCTCAGTCACAGATGAAAAACAAATCTGCGTATGTCCATTCGGGGCTCGTGCGGCTGGTGGCAGCCAGGCCCTGGGGAGCGCCCCTTCTCTGAGCCATCACCAGGAGGCAGGCAGCCTCTTCCACAGCTCTTTCCCTCCCAGCAGCCTGGAGGCCACTGACTGTGGGGACATCACTAAGCTCTCCAAGAGGAACGGACTCAACTACAGGGGGTTCAGTGACTCGCCTCCAGCCAGGCCCTCCCAGGAAGAACTGTGGCTGTACAATCCTCCACCCCCCAGTGCCATCTTGCCAAGGTTTTGCCCGGCGTCATCGACCTAGGGTGCAGAGAGCAGCCGGTGAATGGCAAAAAAGGGGCCTGCAGTCAGTAGGGCCTGCCTGTACCTCCCCACACACAGAGGACCTCGCTTGGGCCACCGGAGAGTGTGCTGGTACTGCCTGGAGGGGCCCAGGCAGCCAAGGAACAGCCTTCTTGGGCGGCCGTGCAGCCTGCCTGAGGGGCCAGGTCTCTCCAGCCTGCCAGAAGCCGGTGGCCCAGCACTGGCAGGAGACTCTCCTGACCTGCCCCAGCAAGCCCACAGGGGAAGTCTCAAGCTGTTAAAGTGGCACTAGCAGAAGGGAAGTAATGGGCACTGGGATTCTTGACATTTCCGTTCGGGCTGGTTCTGCGTTTCCCTCAAGCGAAGGTTGTGCTGTTTCCAGCACCTGAGCTCCTAGAGGAGAGGGAAACATCCCTGCTCAGCGCCTGGCTGCAGAGGGAGGGGTAAGACACACAGGAGCCTGCTGGAGGGTGAGGGAGGGGAAAGGGGCAGGACAGCCACCTGTGCCCAGGAGAACCATCTGCCTGGTCACTCTTAGCCCAACAAATGGCCAAACAAAGATGAGCTTCTGAGTGACCCTGACAGCTGAAAGCGGCCAAGGCTGAAGTCCACAGTGGGAAGCCAGAACTTTGACATCCACTAGCTTACAAGTCAACGTTGCATTCTCTCTCTCTCTCTCTCTCTGCAGTCAGGAACAGCACTGGAAGCCAACAGGCCAGATGGAGTTAGTCGGGAAGTCAAACTTTCAGAAAGAAAAATGTCTTAGTCTTCAAGGTGAGTGTGCCAGTTGCCTACCAGCAGATCAGTTGGTCATAGTGGACCCCAGACTGCACAGGCTTTGGAAACAGTCTGCTGTTTAGAGAGTAGTCTAGGTTCACTTTGGAGGGCTTCTGGAGACCTGCTTCCGTGTCCTCTTTGTCCCCCACCCCACCCCACCACCTCTGCCGGGTCTGCCCCTTAGCAAACTCAACCCTTAAGCATTGAAGCATACTAGGGCTCCTTGGTTCTTAAGGTAACTTGAGATCCCTCAGGTGTGGCATTTAAAAGCAAAGGTTCTAGATTTGGACAAATTTAGGTTTGAATCCCAGTTCTGCCTCCTACTAGCCGTGGACTTTGGGTAAGCTATTTGAGCTCTCTGGGTTTCACTTTCCTTATCTGAAAAATGAAACTAATAGTAATACTTATGCATGGTGGCATTGTAAAGTTTAAAGAACAGAAGTGAAGTGTTCAGGGTTTAGCCCAGCACCCAGCACACAGTAGACACTCAACAAATGTTGGTACCTCCAGCACCCCAGAATTCTAGCCTGGGACAATCCGGGGCAGGCTGGCTGAAGCTCAAAGCAGCAAGACAGCCGCCAAAATGTAATGTACTGGCTGATTCTCCAAAATACCCTCCCAGTCTATGCATCCTGGGCTCTGTCCCTAAGAGGAAGCCAGACCTTTCTGCTCACCAACTCGTCCCCCTGCACCTTCCTGATTGAAGCCACATTCCACGTCATGCCTGTACATCTTCCCCTCACCCTTCAGACCCAGGTAGGGGTGCTCCCTGAGCCCCCAGCGGGGAGTGGGGCGGGCACCCATTGGCAGAGAGCAGAGACGCTGGGCTCCTGACCTCAGCACACATAGGTGATGCTCCAAGGGGGCTGCGCTCAGACACATCTTGAGGGGAAACCACAAGACTGAGCCATTGTGCTTATTGGCGCCATAAATCACCAACGGTTCCTATCTTGCTGCACCTCCCTGCCCCCGCTCCCTTCCAGCTAAGCTGTCCCAGGGCCCGCCCCCCCACCACCTCCCGACACCACCACCGGGGCCTGCATGACTCCCCAAGTCGGGGGCCAGAGCCAACCGCTCACTTACAAGCAGGATGAGTTCCGCGGAGTTTATTTGTTCTCCTTCTTTTTCAAAAATCTGAACTGCCTTTGTTCCTGAACAATAAGGAGTGTGCAGCTATGGAAGGTGAGGGGCCACGGGTGGGTTGGGGTGGGGTGAGAACAAGGGCTTGGGGGGTCGAGGGCAGGCCTAGAGAGCTTGGATGCTCGGCAAGCCCGGGGCCAGCGCTCCCCTGAACTCTGGCCCCTGGCCAGCCCTCCTCAAAGCTGAGATGACTTCCTGTCTTCTGTATCCAGAACACATTCTCTATTACTCTGTCCACAGCCCTTTTTTCAAAATGGTCACAGGGTTCAACTCAGCCTAACTGGACACAGGCCTGGTCCCTGCAGCATCGAAGAAGCCAGGGGTAGCATCTTTGGCCAAGTCACCCACTGACCCCCACGGCCTGGCAACTTTTGTGCTTCCCACCTGCATGTCACCTCTGGGGGTCCCTTCCCTCCAAGAACGTTGCCATCAGGTGGTCTTCCTGATTTCCTCTGCTTCAGCAAAGGCCTTATTTTTTACTCAAGAGCCTGGCTTCCTGATCTGCACAAAAGAGACTCTCCAGATGTGTCCTGGAAAATCCCCCAAAAGTAGGGGGAAAGGTCCCAATCAAAGCCAAAGCAAGGAAGAGGAAAAAGAGGAAGGAGGAAACTGTCATGGGATAAGATTTTGTCACATATCTGTAATTAAAGGTCCTCTTATATGTGCATACACAAACACACGCACGTATATGCATAACATGGTTAACAAATACTAAGATCTTAACAGTGGCCTTCTCTAGGAAAGAAGGTGTTATGGGTGACTTTGATTCGCCTCTATCCTAGCTCTCCTCTTACTAGCTGTGTGATTTAGAGCAGGTTAGCTAGCCTCTCAGTTACTCAGTTTCTTCACCTGTAAAATGGGGCCATCATTCTTCTCAGTGTACTATATTGTGAAGATTAAATGAGATTATACATATCAAGATCTCAGAACAGTGCCAGGCACACGTAGTAGAGGTTGAGCATTCTTAATCTGAAAACCAAAAATCTGCAATGCTCCAAAGTCCAAAACTTTTTGAATGCCAACATGACACCACAAGTAGGAAATTCTACACCTGACCCCATGTGATGGGTCGCAGTCAAAAGACCATCAAAACTTTGTTTCGTGAACAAAATTATTAATAATATTGTATCAAATTACCTTCAGGCTATGCATGTAAGATGTATATGAAACATTAATAAATTTTGTGTTTAGACTTGGGCCCCAACCCCAAGATATGTCATCATGCATATGCATATATTCCAAAATAAAAAAAAAATCCAAAATCCAAAACACTTCTGGTCCCAGGATTTAGGATAAGGAATATGCAACTTGTAACAGAATCAACAAATACAACACCTATAATTATTTCTCCCTGTCTCCTTAGCCTTTTGCAAAGGGTATGCATTGCTTTGTAAATTTTTTTAAGCGTTGTATTGTTTTATTTCAAAAAGTAGCTGGCACAGGGGCTCACGCCTTTAATCTCAGCACTTTGGGAAGCCGAGGCGGGTGGATCACGAGGTTAGGAGCTCGAGACCAGCCTGACCAACATGGTGAAACCCCATCTTTACCAAAAATACAAAAATTAGCCAGGCGTGGTGGCGCATGCCTGTAATCCCAGCTACTCAGGAGGCTGAGGCAGGAGAATTCCTTGAACTCAGGAGGCGGAGATTGCAGTGAGCCAAGATGGCGCCACTGTACTACAGCCTGGGCAATAGAGTGAAACTCCGTTACAAAAAATAATAATAATAATCAAACAAGTAATGTGTGCTTATTTTAAAAAGCAAACAATTCCCAGAAAAAAAGGTGAAACTCTCCCATCACTCTGCTTCCTGATACAGCTTTTCTCCCTAGAGGGACCATGCCTGCAGCCTGGCCATAGGGCTCATGGCTTTTCTCTCTGCGTTAATAAGCACACACAGGGATTGTTGTGTACAAATGAACTCAGGCTATACATATGGATTTGCAATTGGCTTTTTTTCACTTCATTTCTGGAAGGACATTCTATCTCAGTCCATATTATACTTTTTAACTGTTATATAGTATTTCATGACATGGATGTTGCTTATTTATGTAACCATCCCCTTCTACTGGACATATAGGTTGCTTCGCAATTTTTGTCATAAAACAATGACGCTGTAAACGTTCCTGGATATATGCCTGTCTGCTCATGTTGGTTTGAAGGAATGAGATCTAAAAGTAGAAATTCTGGGCCAAAGGCTATGACCACATTTAAATTCACAAATATGGTAGAATTGTTCTCCAAAGAGGCTGCCCCAACTTAAATCCTCACAGGCGGCATGAGCGTGCCTCTTTCTTTTTTTTTTGCTTTTTTTTTTTTTTGAGACAGAGTCTGGCTCTGTCGCCCAGGCTGGAGTGCAGTGGCGCAATCTCAGCTCACTGTAACCTCTGCTTCCCAGGCTCAAGCAATTCTCCTGCCTCAACCTCCCAAGTAACTGGGACTACAGGGGCACACCACCACACCAGGCTAATTTTTGTATTTTTAGTAGAGACAAGGTTCCACCATGTTGGCCAGGCTGGTCTCAAACTCCTGGACTCAAGTCATCTGCCAGCCTCAACCTCCCAAAGTGCTACAATTACAGGCGTGAGCTACTGCACCTGGCTGAGAGTGCCTCTTTCTTTCTACCATCTCCAATACCAGTCTTTTCTTTTTGCCAACGTGATGGGTAAAAAACAGCATCCTGTTGCTGCTTGGATGTGCATTTCTCTGCCTAAAAGTGAGGGTGAGCATCTTCTCCCATGCTGTGGGTTATTTGTGTTTGGGAGGCCTTCCTACCCCCATGATTATTAAATAATCCACCATAAGATTTCATCCCAGGTTTTTATAGCTTTTTATAATGTTTAGATTTTTAATCTACCTGGTATTTATTTTTCTGTAGACTGTGAGATTATGTTCTAATTTTATGCTAGCACTGATTACAATTTTTTTTAAGAAGCTGTTTAAAAAGAAAGAAAGGAGCTGGACGCAGTGGCTGACGCCTGTAATCTCAGCACTTTGGGAGGCCAAGGAGGGCAGATTGAAGTCAGGAGTTCGAGACCAGCCTGGCTGACATGATGAAAACCACTTCTACTAAAAATACAAAAATTAGCCCAGCATGGTGGCAGGTGCCTATAATCCCAACTACTTGGGAAGCTGAGACAGGAGAACCGCTTAAACCCAGGAGGCGGAGGTTGCAGTGAGCCGAGATCACACCACTGCACTCCAGCCTGGGTGACACAGCGAGACTCCGTCTCAAAAACAAAAAAAGAAAAGAAAAGAAAGGAGCTGGATGTGGTGGCTCATGCCTGTAATCTCAGCACTTTGGGAGGCCGAGGCGGGAAGATTGCTTGAGGCCAGGAATTGAAGACCAGCCTGGGCAACATAGCAAGAAACAGGTTTCTGCAAAAAAGAAAGATAAAAAGAAAGAAAGACCCTCTACATAGACACACACACACACACACACACGCACGCACACACACACACACACACACACACACCAGCTGTGTGTGTGAAGCAAACAGCCATCTTAGTACCTGGGGGGAAAAGCACAGGGTGAACCTGGGTGTGATGCCCAGGTCAAGAGGCCTGGGGCCCCCTAGTCAGTGCTGTGCCAGGAGGTTCTTGCAGGCTGGGTCAGTGCCCCCAACCAGGTGTCAGCTGGAAAAGGGGGAATCTGACCATCTTTCTGGCCCAGGCTTCCACCTCCTTGCCCAGCAGGCAGGAGTCAGTCAATCATGAACGTACCCCTGGCAACTCACACTGCCAGGCAGGGGGACCCCACAGCTAGACTTGGGCTTGGCAGGGGACCTGTCCACAGACCCAGCATTCCAGGCCACAGACTGAGAGGGAAGGTAAACCCAGACACCAGGAATGCAGTCTGCTCCTGCAAAATGCTGCTGCAAGCCACCCAGATCCCCATCATAAAAGCTTAACATAATTATGCAGGAACAAGCGACTTCCGGTCTGAGTCAAGATGAAGGCATTCTAATAAGGCCAGGCCCCCCACTGGAAGACTAACTTGGCTTCCAGATCTTCCTCCCCCACCTAGCCCACCCAAAGCCTACAGGGGGCCCAGGACTGATCTCCAAAACAAAAGTCCCACCCACAGCAGAGCTGAGGGGCTGTGGACAGCCTGAGCACCACCCAGACAGTGTGGCCCATTTATCACCCACCATTTATGGGGCTTGCCATGGGCCCTGAACTTGTCTTCAAAAAGCCTCCAAGCCAGTGATCATATGCATGAATAGTTAGGGAAGGAAGGTGAAGGGCAGCCTAATGCAGCTTTGGGAGGGCCAGGAAAGTTCTAGAGTTTACTAGTGGGGGAGTAAGAAAGGTGTGCCTAGCAGGAGATCCAATGGGTACAAAGCAATGGTGGATCAGGGAGGCCAAAGTGAATGAGCCCAGTGAAAAGGTGCAGAGGGGCTGGGGAGGGGAGCAGGCACAGCGCAGGCTGCCTGGGTCTGTTGGCATCACCAGCCTCAGAGGGAGGGACCAGAACTGAGACAGACACTGCCTCTCTTGTGATCATCTCCTTTTCAGCTCATCCTCCCCATTCCACCCCCAAAAAAACCACTCCGTCCCCTGAGATAGGCCCGGTGTAGAGTGCCCTGCATAACAGGTCATAGCCTGTGGACAGTTCTTCCCCAAAACCTGCCTGAAGACTCTAAAGGTTTCTCCTCTGCGTGCCAGTCCCCATGTTCTGCTCTGGTGACACCGCAGTGAACGGAACAGGCTTGGTCCCCACGCTGGTGGAGCTTACATTATGGCGTTGGAGACAGAAACTCAACAACTAAACATGCAAAAGCACCTACAATTAGAAGCTATGGAAAGTATGAAGGGGAATAGTCATGGAAACAATGGAGGAGTAGAACAGGGACCTGCTTCAGATGGCAGGCGGTAGCGACATTTCAGCCAGGAGCTACAGCTAGCCAGGGGAAGAAAAGGGAGAATAGCAGATGCAGAGTGGCAGAGGAAGGAAAAAGTTTGGAGCTTTGAGGAGACTAACAAAAAAGCCAGAGTAGCAGGGGCAAGAGAGCAAGGAGGAAGGGACATGTGGCAAGGGGTGTCTTCTAAAGCATGCTCTTCCACAATGTGACTTTGGCATTCTTCCTCCAATGAAGAGTTGGGGTCTATGTCCCCTTCCCTTGAATCCAGGTGGAAGTGACACCATGCGACTTTCTTTTTTTTTTTTTTTTTTGAGACAGAGTCTTGCTCTGTCACCCAGGCTGGAGTGCAGTGGCACAATCTTGGCTCACTGCAACCTCCGCATCCCAGGTTCAAGAGATTCTCCTGCCTCAGCCTCCCTGAGTAGCTGGGATTATAGGCATGTGCCACCATGCCTGGCTAATTTTTGTATTTTTAGTACAGACGGGGTTTCAACATGTTGGCCAAGCTGGTCTCAAACTCCTGACCTCAGGTGATCTGGCCACCTCAGCCTCTCAAAGTGCTGGGATTACAGGTGTGAGCCATTGTACCTGGCCGACTTTCAAGGCTAGGTCAGAAAGGAAAATCAGCTTGGACCTTTTTTGCTGGAACATAGGTGCTTGGGTCCCTGGGCCACCACTAAAGAAGTATAACTGCTCTGAGGCTGCCATGCTGTGAGGAAGCCCAACACACACGGAGAGGTCAGCGTAGGTGCTCTAATCAGCAGTCCTAGTCTTCAAGTCATCCCATGCCAGGTTCCTGCCGTGTGAGTGCACAAGCCTTTGGATGGCCCCAGCCCCCAGCCTTCGAGGCTTCCAGCTGAGGCCCTGGACATCATGGAGCAGGGATAAGCTGTTCCCATGATGCCCTGTGCAAATTCCTGGCCCATAAAATCTGTGAGCATAAGAAAATGGTGATGGTTTTATGCTGCTAAGTTTGGGGTGCTTTGCTCTACAGCAGCTGTAACTGGAAGAAGGCTGATGATGTAATTGAAGAGACAGGGAGGACTTAGAGCACCTAGATTTTATGGGCCACGTGGGCATGCTGTGCACATGCACTCGGGAGTCACTGAAGGGCAGTGGGCAGGAGAGTGGATGATCAGATTTGCCTTTGCTTATCAGTTTTTTGAGGTCTCTCATGCTGCACTGTGGAGAATGGATTGGAGGAGTGAATGTGGGTGACCCAGTGACTGGCTGACACAGTGGTCCTGGAGAGAGAGGCAGGGGACTGGATGAGGAAGGGACAATGGCCATGGTGATAAGTGGATGGACTTGAGAGACTTGCTGCAGGTAAGATGGTCAGGGATTAGAGCTGAGTTGAATGAGGTATCAAGGATGGCCCCCAGGTTTCTAGAAGGAGACACTGGAGGGCTGGAGAAGCCATTGACTATGGTGGGAAACACTAGAGAAGTAGGTTAGGGCTGGGGGTGTGGAGATCAGGTGTTCCACTTTGGACACCTGGGGTTTGTGACACCAGTGAAACCACCACATGGGATGTCAATAGGCAGATAGGCTGTGGTATTTGGAATTCTGGGAAGAGGTCTGGTCTCCAGTTATTAGTAAATGGGCAGCATTTTAAAAGCCATGACAAAGCCTGGGCAACATAGGGAGACTCCATCACTACAGAAAAATCAAAAAATTAGTCAGGTGTGGTGGCACATGCCTGTGGTCCCAGCTACTCAGGAGGCTGAGGGGGGAGGATCACAGGAGCTCAAGAGGTCGAGGCTGCAGTGAGCTGTGATTGCACCACTGTACTCCAGCCTGGGCAACAGAGCCAGGACCCTGCCTCAAAAATAAACAAATAAATAGTCATGAGGGGAAATGAGATCACAGGGAGAGAGAAGCCAAGATAGGAACACAAGGGCCCAAAGACTGAGCCCTACGATGGACCAACTCATAGTGGTCAGCCAAGGAGGAGGTCAAGGAAGAGAGACAAAGAGGTAGCCTCCAAGGCCCCTGAGGGAAACCCAGACACAGTGGTGTCCTGGAAGCCAAGCCAAGAGACAGTTTCAAAATGAAAAGAGTCGTCATAGGCACTCTACTGACATTCCGTACATGGGACCTTTCACATAGAAACGCAGACTATCAGCCAGGCGCGGTGGCTCATGCCTGTTATGCCACCACTTTGGGAGGCCGAGGCAGGCGGATCACCTGAGATCAGGAGTTCGAGACCAGCCTGGCCAACATAGTGAAACCCCCGTCTCTACTAAAAATACAAAAATTAGCCGGGCATGATGGCACACGTAGTCCCAGCTACTTGGAAGGCTGGGGCAGGACAATCACTTGAACCTGGGAGGCAGAGGTTGCAGTGAGCCCAGATCATGCCACTGCACAGCCTGGGTGACAGAGCAAGACTCCATCTCAAAAAGAAAAGAAAAGAAACGCAGACTATCCGTCAGTTCACTGATTATGAAGTCATCCTTGCCGTGGGGTTATTCTGGGTCACAGAAGGAGCTGCTCTGGATTCAAAGTCAACGGCCGGGCACAGTGGCTCACACCTGTAATCCCAGCACCTTGGGAGGCCGAGATGGGCAGATCACCTGAGGTCAGGAGGTCGAGACCAGCGTTGCCAACATGGTAAAACCCCTTCTCTACTGAAAATACAAAAATTAGCCAGGCTTGGTGGTGCATGCCTGTGGTCCCAGCTACTCAGGAGGCTGAGGCAGGAGAATCACTTGAACCTGGGAGGCAGAGGTTGCAGTGAACCGAGATGGCGCCATTGCACTCCAGCCTGGGCAACAGAGCAAGACTCCATCTCAAAAAAAAAAAAAAATTCAACAGCAAGTAAAGGAGGCCATTTCCCACTCAGGGCCCCCATGACACACCTTCTTGAGGACTAGGAGCCCAACTTCAAGAAGCTTGTGGTCTAACTGAATAAACAAGGCCATGCAGTAAATGACAATAGCCACCTGGGTCAGGGACTGATCTGTTCTGCCTTCTTCCTCAGTTGGATTACTCCCAAATTTTACCTGCATATATAGCCACCTTGAACAAAGACTACATTTGCCAGGCTCCTTTGCAGTTAGGTAAGGTCCAAATTCTGGTCACTGGGTTGTAAAAGGAGTGTACTATCCCAGGAGTGTACTATCACTCCTGGGAAGTGAGGAGCACAACAGAGGGCTTATGAGCCCAGACACTGGCATGAGACTGTCTGAATTCAAATCTTGGCTCAAACACTTCCTAGCTGTGTGATCTGCCCAAGTTACTTAACCTCTCTGTGCCTTCCTTTCCTCATTTGTAAAATGGGGCTAAGAATAGTAGCTACTTCATAGAGTTACATGAGAATTAAGTGCACTTGGTTTTTCTTTGTTTTGGGGGGGGGTTTTGCAGGGGGGTTGTTTGGTTTGTTTGTTTTTGTTTTTTGGGTTTTTTTGTTGTTGTTGTTGTTTTTTTTTTTGCAGGGAGGGGTTGTTTTGTTTTGCTTTTGAGACAGGATCTCACTCTGTCACCCAGGCTGCAGTGCAGTGGCACAATCATAGTTCACTGCAGCCTCCAACTCCTGGGATCAAGCAATCCTCCCACCTCAACCTCCTGAGTAGCTGAGACTATAGGCACATACCACCACACCTAGTGAATTTGTTTAAATTTTGTGTAGAAATGGGGTCTCACTATGTTGCCCAGACTGGTCATGAACTCCTGGCCTCCAGTGATCCTCCGGCCTCAGCTTCCCAAAGTGCTGGGATTACAGCCACCGCACTTAGCCCAAGTGTACTTGAAACAGCAATTGGCACACAGTAAATGATGCATAGGGATTTGCTGCTATCATTATTATTATTATTATTACCATTATTATTATTATTACTAACCCTGAAAGGAGGCAGCACCTCCTCCTTCCCTTTCCTCCTTCTCATGGCCTGGAGTGAAGTCATGATGGCTGGATCTGCAGCAGGCCTCTTGGTCCATGAAGTGATACTGGGAACCAAGGCTACACACGGCAGGCTGGGCTAGCCAGACAACTCTTGGAGAAGTGGAAAAGAGAAGAGGAGCTCCTAAGATCAGCAGGTCAAAAGCAGAGAGAGAACTAGATCACGCTCATCAACACAATCCCAGCTCAGAGTCTCAGCTGCTCAAAAAGGGAGGTAGCTTCCACCCAAGAGTAATGGCAGAACAGAAAGGGAGAGCCAGTCGGTTCAGTCTCTGGAGATTCTTAATTCAATGTCGGGAGGAGTGCAGGCTTGAGCAGGGAGTAGGGAGCCACTGAAGGTTTGTCAGCAGAGGAGTGACAGAACAAGAGCAGACCCTGGGATCCGGGCTGACGGCAGCGAGCCGGTGAATCAGAGGAAAGGAGACCCTGCATGGGGCAGCTGTCAGGGGCCACCATAGGAATCCAGGAAGGAAAGGAAAGGCTTCTCTGTGGTGGAAGAGTCACCAGACCTCAGTGACTTTTCTCTTCTGCCACCATAGGCATGTTTGTAATCATAACTTATTATTTCCAAGCCCCACCCCATATCTGGGACTGCTCTAGGCTCCTCCTGCATCTTAAGAAGTCAGCAAAGCTTCCAACCCAAGGTGACTGGCCCCGGCAGCTTGGAATAGACAAGGAATCCGATGCCATGGCTGCATCAACCTCCTGAGCCGGGGTTTGGCAGAATTGGCAGATGGGCCTCCCAGTGTTGGGAGTGAAGGTGCCTGCCTCCTGGGTTATGGATAGGGGCAAAACTGGATCTGCATGTCACTGGCTTTGTATCCCCTGCAGGGCCTTAATTTTCAGCCCATTGATGGTGAGGAACAGAATGAAACAAAATCTCAACAAAAAACTGGAGGAAGACTATTGTGACACACAGCACAACTCACACTCACAGAGATGACGTGGGGTGAAAGGAGCTAGACCCAAGGACAGGGGCAGTGGCTCAAGCCTGTAATCCCAGCACTTTAGAGAGCCAAGATGGGAGGAGAGCTTGAGGCCAGGAGTTTGAGACCAGCCTGGACAATAAAGCAAGATCCTCTCTACAAAAAAATTTTCAAATTAGCTGGGCATGGTGGCATATGCCCATAGTTTCAGTTACACAGGAGGCAGAGGTGGGAGGATCACTTGAGCTCAGGAAGTAAAGGCTGTGGTGAGCCATGATTGTACCACTGCATTCCAGACTGGGTAACAGAGCAAGACCCTGTCTCTGAAAAAAAAAAAAGAAGCCGGACACAGAAGCAAACAGTGCTGGATGATTCCATTTTACAGTGAAAAAGCTGGCACTCAATCTATGGTCATACAGGTCTATGGTGATAGAGGAATAGTGGTTGCCTCTGTGGGTGGGAGTACTAACAGGAAAGGGCACCAGGGAACCTTCTGGAATGATGGGGAAGTTCTCTGATATGATTTTTATCAGAGGTATAGACATACGTAAAAATTTATTGGCCGGGCGCAGTGGTTCATGCCTGTAATCCCAACACTTTGGGAGGCCAAGGCGGGCGGATCATCTGAGGTCAGGAGTTCGAGACCAGCCTGGCCAACACGGTCAAACCCCATCTCTACTAAAAATACAAAAATTAGCCGGGCATGGTGGCGGGCACCTGTAATCCCAACTACTAGGGAGGCTGAGGCAGGAGTATCGCTGGAACCCGGGAGACGGAGGTTGCAGTGAGCCCAGATCGCACCACTGCACTCCAGCCTGGGCGACCAAGTGAGACTCCGTCTCAAACAAACAAAAAAAATTTTTATCAAGCTGCACATTTAGTGCACTGGAAGCTGATCTTTATATCTCAAGGAAAAAGAAAAAATACAGAAAAGAGGCTCATTAGGGGTACCACAAAAGGTTTATCAGGGGTACCACTGCCCCCTTCCCCTTACAGTGGCACACGCCCTTAGAGTGGGAAGGGGGCAGTGGTACCCCTGATAAACCTTTTCTTTTTTCTCAAAGTCCTGTGCAGAAGCTACAGCCACTCTGCCAAGCTCCGCCAGGCCCCTCTCCTGCAGTCCCTCTATTAGCGTGAAATGCAATTAGGAGAAAACAATGTCTGTGGCCCAGATGCCACTGCGGAAGTGACCAGGAAGAAGGGGAGGGGGATCAGGGAGGACCCACTGGGAGTCTCCGGGAGCTGCCGGGGAAGAGAGAAAGCAGACGCGAGGCTGAGCTGTGCCAGCCAACTATTCCCCCACCCACAGATGCAACTCTTTGCTGGGGCCCAGGGAGAACCGTCACTGAGCCTAGGAGCTCAAGGCCTTGCAGGGGGAGACGAAGTGGAAGCCACACTGTCACAGGCTCTCCAGCCTCTCTGCTGAGGTGGCGACACAGGAAGTGTTTAAACATAACTAAACGGGAGTAGTGAAAGGAAGGAGCAGTAACAAAGGCAGAGGGAAAGGCAAACAAGACCAACGGCTGGAAACCAGGCATGTCTCCGGCTGTAATCTGAAGTGCTCCTGTCTCCTGTCTGTACAAAGATGCTTCTGGAGCCTGGGCGCGTGGGAGGATGCAGGTACCCCACCAAGCACCAAACTGAAGCAACCCCAAATTGCCCAAATGCTCCAACCCCATTTGTCCCACCAACATCCACTGCAAAAATGGCTGCTGCATTTTCGTGGAGCCTCAGACCCCTGATATTCCTGCTTGTCTTAAACCCATGTCCAATATGGGAGATATTGAACTCACTAAATTGCTGAGGCCGAATCGTGCCATTTCAGTCTTTCCAATTAATATAGATATCTCCAGATCAGTCAGCTCCAGAAAAATCAAAATTCGATATTGACATCCTAGAAGGGCTCCCTCCAAAGCAGACCCTGATATAAGGATTCGAGTACAGGTTCATTTAGGAGGTGACGCTAGGAATCACAAGTGACAGAGTAGGGAAGGAGACAGAACAGAGAGGAAAGCCAACAAAAGGTACTCTGTTGAGCGGGTTCCCACTGCGGATGGCTGACTCAGTCCTTCTGGGGACTTTCAGAGAGACTGTGTAGAGCATGCCACTAGATTGTCCCCAGAGGCAATGGAGCCAGGGTAGGTATCCATTCACCTCCATTCTTCATTGGAAGAGGGTCGTTCCTGAGACATTAATTCCCTGGCATTTTAGAATTGCCTAGCTCAGCCCACCCCAGCCCCACCATATGCAGGCTAAGCATGGTCCTGGAGCCAGAGAACGCCTCAGGCAGAGCAATGCAGGAAGCCACTGGCCTGTAAGCGAACAGCCTGCCATGACCCCCAGCATGGGCCAGCAGGGCACCATCAGTACCTGCCACGCTTGGTCACCATATACAGGAGCTACGCTCTGCTGCTCCAAGATGCTAAAGGCAACTCCCAAGTTTGCCCACTGTATTGCAAGAAACACAAAGCCAAGTCAAATTAGCTGAGACCAAAGCGGGAAAAAAAGGACAAAAAGAAGTGGGATAGGATTTTACTGACTCTTGTAACCAAGGAGTCAAGGGAGAGGAATGGCTTCAGGTATAGCTGGATTCAGAGACTCAAGTGGATCCAGAGCTCTGCCTTCCTCCACGGCTTGGCTCTATCTGACTCTGTAGACAGGCAGACCTGCCAACCCAGGTAGCACCAGATTCACATCCTCCCAGCTTAGCAGTCCCAGCACAAAAAAAGAGCCTCCCTCCCCATTGACTGTGGCAGAGATACTTTGAGGAAGATTTTGACTGGCCTGTCTAGAATCACATGCTCATCCCTTAACCAATCACTGCTATCAGGGAAATAGGACAATTTGATTGGCCAGGCCAGAGACACATGCTGCATTCCTGTGGCTACAGGAGGGTGAGGCACTATGACAGCCCCTCTGGCTACAAGGAATGGGAAAGAGGTCCTTTCAAGAAGAAAAAGGGCCCCACAGATTAGTGACTTGCTAAAAGCCATGGGGCTATTCAGAAGCAAAACCCAAACCTTGACCTAGCTGCTTTATTCCCAGAGACAGCCTGTTATCAATCAAGAAACACAGGCTTGCTGCCTCAACAACCAGGCTGCAAATCTAGCTGGGTATTCTTGAGCAAAGGTCTTAACCTTTCCGAGCCTCAGTGTTCTCATCTATAAAATGGGACTATTAATACCTTCCCACAGGGTGGTTGAGATGCTTACATGACATAACCAGTAGAAAATGCTTGGTGTGTATGCCCACGGCATTACTGCCCTACTCCAAAACCACACATCTTCTCATCTTCTTTTTCAAGCTTCCAACATCATCATAAGCCAGGAATAAAGGAAAGACATCAGTGAAGTCCTTGAAACATTTTTTTTCTTTTTTTTTTTTTCTTTGGTACAGACAGGGTTTTGCCATATTAGCCAGACTAGTCTCAAACTCCTGGCCTCAAGTGATCCACCGTTCTCGGCCTCCCACAGTGCTGTGATTACAGGCATGAGCCACCACACCTGGCCCTGGAAACTTTCAAATGACGTCTTAAAGGACAAGGAGAAGGTTATCTATTACTTCATAATAAATTAGCTCAAATTTCTGCAGCTTAAAATCACGCACGCTATTATCTCACAGATTCTGTGGGTCAGGAATCTGGGAGTAGCTAGGCTCAGTTGTTCTGACCTAAGATCTCTCATGAGGTTTCAGCCAAGGTGTGGGCTAGGGCTGCAGGCATCTGAAGGCTCAACTGGGGCTGGATAATCTGCTTCCAAGATGGCTCCCTCATGTGGCTATTGGCAGGAGGCCTCAGTCTTCACCATGTGGGGCTCCCCATAGGCCGCTTGAGTACCCTCACCACATGGCCGCTGGCTTCCCTCCTGAGAGGAAGAGTGTCAAAAAACATATGGATGTATCTTTCAAAGCACCACAGTGTCTAGTGCAGGGCAGAGTTGTCCACCAGCTGTTTCCCCCTTTCCTCACACCTGTCCAGCTGGGCTCCCCCACCCCTCTCTCCCCTTGCATGGGACATATTATCAAGGACAGCAAGTTCCAGAAGCGGAACGTGGCTTTTCTCAAAAGCAACCATATAGGTCATGCAGAAGAAATGGGCAGAGCAGAGTAGCCTTGGGATGTGGGCAGAGTTCAGGGATGAGGGAGCCTGAGCTGTTATTACTACTATGCCTCTAAGGGCCCAGGGCGTGTTGTGACAGCATTTTCTGCACTGCCCATCTGGGCATCCTCTGTACTCCCACAGTGGTGCCCTCACAGGAGTGAGGCTGTTACACAAGCCCAGTGGCTATGGTGGGCCCTGCCAGGGGCTGGGCTCAAACTGAACGGTTTCCATTGCCAAAGGAAGTTCCCACAGGGATGTCAGCTCAAAATGGGAGAGCACGGTTCTGGGGGTTCTCAAGGGTAGGCACCTGGGCAGAATACTGGGCCAGTAGGCCCACACCATTCTCTCTTCCTGCACTTCTGGAAAAGAGATGGCCATGAGAATGTCAGCCTCCAGTCAATCAGACTTGGCCAATTCCCACTTCGGCCACAGCATATGCCCATCTGAGCAAAAGCTGACAGATCCAGTATCTCCACATATCCTACAATTGAACCAAAATAATTACTAGCTCTCATGGAGCCTTTTCTAGGGGCCAGGGGCCAGACACTCCAGTGCATCTTCTTATTTTAATCCTCACAAACACCCTCTAAGGAAGGAGCTGGTACCAGCCCCATTTTACAGAGGAAGAAACTGAGGCTCACAAAGGTGGAGTAACTCGCCCCAAGTCACACAGTTAGTAAGCAGCAGAGCCAGGCCTTCAACCCCAGCCGTGTTCCTTGCACTAAAGCACTTCTATGTTATACTGCATTTAGCATATTATTTAGGGCAAGGTTTCTTTTTTTCTTTCTTTCTTTCTTTCTTTTTCTTCCTTTCTTTCTTTTTTTGAGATGGAGTCTCGCTCTATGGCCCAGGCTGGAGTGCAATGGTGCAATCTCGGCTCACTGCAACCTCCACCTCCCAGGTTCAAGCGATTCTCCTGCCTCAGCCTCCTGAACAGGTGGGACTAGGGGCACCTGCCACCGCGCCCAGCTAATTTTGTATTTTTAGTAGAGACAGGGTTTCACCATATTGGCCAGGCTGGTCTCGAACTCCTGACCTTGTGATTCGCCTGCCTTGGCCTCCCAAAGTGCTGGGATTACAGGTGTGAGCAACAGCAACCGGCCTGGGGCAGGGTTTCTTAATCTTTGTCACCAAAAGGCGTTAACAGCCTTCTAAGGGTGTCAAGGTAGAGTCCAAAGTGGCACCTCAGCAGGCTGGGCACGTCTTGATGTACCATGTTTGGCATCGCTGTTCATGTCCATCTACATTTTATTCCATCAGAGGGCCCTGTGCTTGTTTGAATAGAAGAGCGACATTGACAATCACTTCAAATCCAATACAATTGATCCTCCAGGAAGCGCTGCCACCTTTACCCTGTAGTTTCAAGTGCCCTAACATCCCTGAAGAGACTGCAGAGTACAGGGACCCAGTCTAAAATCACAGAAGGCTGCCCCTACAGTCCTGTCCATTGCTGTTACGCTTCCTTCTCTGTTGTCGCCCTTATCCCTGGGGTATTCCCAGCAGCTCTAAACTGAGGCAAGAGAGAGGGAGTGAGGGTTGGGGTGGGGGAACCACTCCTCTCACCTTGCTGCTTCATTCACAGCTCCCTCCTCCTCTTCCACCACCCCCACCCCCACAACCCCACTGCAGCCCAGAACAGAACTTGGCACATTCTAAAACTGAGTGGTTGCAGCTGCCACAGACGCCTGAGAGGAAGGGGTTAAAAACATCTTTCATCTCTCAGCAGTGCCTTTATATAGTCCATGTGTGACTCTGAATGGTTATGGCTTTATATATAGTGTGCTCTGTGTGGAGACAGAAAACACTGTAGTTAAGGGAACAAAGGCGGTTCTAGTCTAATGACCTGCTCTTATTTGTGGGGACCTCATCTCCAAAGGGCGGCCTTCAGGTGACATCTGCCATGTTGAGTGTATGCCTGAAGAATCACACCAATAAACACTGGAGATGCAAATACAAGAGAGGTAAGAACGTGCACAAATAAACTAAGGCCACTCATCCTGTTTATTGTTTCTAGAAAAAAAGAGAAAGCACACGTTTCCCTTTGGATGTTTTCACACATAGCCGAACCTTAAAATGTCAACTTCTGCAAGGTATTTGACCTAAAAATAGTAAAATTTCTGTGTCATTTAAAAAGCCATTTAAAATGACAGACTTAAGCCTGATTTTTCAAACATACATCTGGGATGACAAACCGAAGTTGCATTATTTAGGGGCAGAGTCTTTGAAAGCAGCTGCTAGGCCTTCATTTTACTAAAATCTGCCTGTTCCTGTGGTTTCTCGTAGGTGACATCTGCTTGGATTTTTTGGACGACAGGTCTCTTCTTTGTCCCTTGGTGATTAAGAGAAACAGGAAAGAAAGAAGGAACAGCTCGGGGGAGGTGGAAGGAGCTGGCAGTAACATGATGGGAAACCACGCACCTTTGCATCTTAGATGATAGCCAGCCTCTGCTCCCTCTGGGGCACTAAAGGGCTCAGACCTACATTTACACACTGCTGCACTCTCAAAAGGAGCAAAGCCAGGAGTTCCAATCGAACCAACCTCACTTGGCCAGAGAATGTCACATGCACCCTAGCAGGCAGGCAGGCAGGCCGGCCGCCAGAAGCTGGCGGTTTGTTTAGACAGCACAGGTCACTCCTGTCCACACCCCAGGCTGACGCGGCTTTATAAACACTGAGCGCAGAGTGCGGTCTGTGCAGCAGCCCCATCAGAGACCTGCACTGCACCGGGGCAGGGCACTGAGGACAGGTTCAGTTGTGAGTTCAGAGGGAGCCACATTTCTTCACCCACTGGAAGAACTCAGCTTAAAACAAAGTGTGCCAGGCAAGGGCCCATTGGGGTCCCCTTGGCAGCCCCCACAAAGCCCTGGGAGCGCCGGACTGGGAAGCGCGAGATGAAGGTTCAAATCTTACCACAGCTCGTAACTGGCTGTGTGACGTGGAGCAGGTCACTTGGAGCACACCTTTCTGAGCCTTCCTTTTCCAAATACAGAGCTTAGACTACTGGCTCCAAAAGTCTTATCGTTCTGGTGGATCATCAATTCACATTTATTCAATGTATGAATGAACAAATGAAGGAAGGAAGGAACTGAACCACCGAACAAATGAACAGCCTGAAATAGGGGTTCCCAGCCCAAGCCACCTCTGCCTTCCACCCAGCTCCGCACCGCACCCTTCTCACCCTCTGCAACTCCCTGAAGGGAAAAGGAAAGCATTTGAAAAAGGCTTCCTACAAACGTGAATTCACAGTCACATTTTAAAAGCTCCAGCGCCAAAGCATCTCCCCAACCCCCCACTGCTTCGAGCATTTACCTAAGGAGAAGCTCACCACCAGTTTCTCCGACTCCCTCATTCTGCCCTCAGCTTCCTGCGCTGGAGCCCCTGGGAGTTCCGGCCCATAAGCTGCAGCCCCAAACCTTAGTGAAGAAACAAACGGGCTGCCCTCTCTCTCCTTGCACTTCACCAGTGGGTTCGTTTCAACGCCTGTGGGTGTATTTCAATGAGAACAACATGAAAACATGGGCGGATTCTTTTCCGTCTAAAAGAAAAAACCTGGACCAATAAGCTGAAGTAATAACAAAGCAGAATGTGGACATCTGCTCCCCACCCTGAGCGACTCCCCACCTCGCATTTCCTGGGGCCTTGTCACACCCCTCAAGGCATGGATTGCCAAAGTCAAAATTAATTCCCCTACATTGGCTGGGCATTGCAACCTGCTGATGTGTTGCTTGCGACTTATTTGTTCATTCATTAAACTAAAATGCAGTGAGCCCTTTCTAGGTGCAAGGCGCTGTGGAGGCTTCATTTTGAACAAGCCTTTTAGGAAGCCTGCGGTCTAATGGGAAGCTGAGACAAGCCCATTAATAACTGTGATACAGGAAGAAACGAGGCGAGGCATCAACCCAGGAAGTGCTGGGAAAGAATAAAAAGAACGTTTGTTTGTGTGGAGGTGGGGCTGGAAGTGCTGGTCAGGAAGGCTTCATGAAGGTGGTGGCGTTTCACCTGGGCAGTACAAGTCTGGGCAAGATTGCAACAAGCCTGACTGGGAGGAAAAGCACTCTGGGTACAGGATGCTGAGTGAGGAAAGGTCCAGAGGTGGGCAGATGCCAGAAGCAGGGTCCCAGCATCATCCACCTTTAGTGAGAACACGCAGAGGCAATGGCAGACAAGCCTAGCAAAGCGAACAGAAATAGTTCCCAGAGCAAGCAGAAAGTCAGGCTGAGGAGTCTGGAGTTTATTTGGTGGATAGAGGGGAACTACAGAAGGCTTCTTGGCCAGGGAGTATCTGTCATTTGTCTCTTCTGAGATTCATTTCCTTCCCTTCTCTTGCTCTGCTTGGTGTAACAGGAAACTACATTTCCCAGGCTCCTTTGCAAGTGGCCTCTATCATGGTTCAGCCAATGGGGTACACTGGTGGGAGCCAGAGGGCAGGAAGAGGGAGAAATCAGGGTATTTCTCCCCATTCCCTTTGCCTTGGGCAGCATCTCTAGCATCAGTTGCTTCTCCTGCATCTTCTCTGTGGTTCCAGCTCCCGTCAGTTGACTCCAGCTCCCATGTCCCCTTAATGCTTCCTTTCCCCTTTGTCCCTCCAGCCCTAAGGGATGCTAGCTGCCATAGCTAACCTCTGGGTTATAGGGGACCTCGCCGTGCCCTATTTCGCTTTTCAGCTTCTCAAGCATCTGTGAAGCCAGTTTCCAGGATTCTATTCCTTATATTTTAATACCTGGAGTGGTTTCTCTTCTCTTGGCTAGACTCCCACTAATACAGGGTAATTGGATACAATTTGGTTCCAGCAGGCTCATGCTGGCTGCAGAGGGCCCCATCTGACAGTTTTTGGGGTCTCCCAGGGGAAGGGTGAGCAATGCCTGAAGCAGCACACTGGCACGAGAATAGCCAAAAGAAGACAGTCACAGAGCCACCAAAGAGGTGATCCAACATTACCACTCAGGGATGGGGACACCAATGATGATGGTGATTTTCAGCTTGAATGCCCAGGAGAATGACTGGGCCATCAACAGAGGTGACACCACAGGGGAGAAACTGCACCGGACAAAATCTCGCTTTGTCATCCAGGCTGGAGTGCAGTGGCATGATCTCGGCTCACTACAACCTCCACCTCCCAGGTTCAAATGATTCTCCTGCCTCAGCCTCCCAAGTAGATGGGATTACAGGTGCACACCACCACGCCTGGCTAATTTTTGTATTTTTAGTAGAGACGGGTTTTCTCCATGTTGGCCAAGCTGGTCTCGAACTGACCTCAAGTGATCCACCCCCCTCGGCCTCGCAAAGTACTGGGATTACAGGCATGAGCCGCCATGCCTGGCTTGGACTTTATTCTTTTTCTCCTTTTTTATTGCTTTTTTTCTTCTTCGTTAACTAATCCATGCACCCAACTATTGGGCTTTTTGTCACTGATTTTGGATTGAGGAGATTGAAGGAAGAGATCTCTAAAGGGAGAGAGCACCAGGAGACAGGAGCAGCAGAAGAAGACAGCTTCAGGCCAGTAGGAGGGGCTGAGCCATAGGCAAAGCCATGAAAGAAATGTGGGGATTGGGCACACAGGAACCTGGAGAAGAGCTATTATGCAAGAGGTCGAGAGCCCAGCACTGAGCAGGGGCCAAGGGAATGAAGGGAGGGGAGTGATACTGGGCACATCAGCTGTCAGGGGCCTGCCCAGAGCAGAATCAGGAGATCAATGGAGGAAGGAGTTAGACCCGGGGCAGTGAGCACAGACAGGTCTCAGACAAGAAGCCTTCCAGAGGCCGGGTGTTACGGTCCATACCTGTAATCCCAGCACTTTGGGAGGCCGAGGCAGGAGGATCTCCTGAGCTCAGGCATTCGAGACCAGCCTGGGCAACATGGTGAAATTCTGTCTATACTAAAAATACCAAAAATTAACTGGATGTGGTGGCACACGTCTGTAGTCCCAGCTACTCAGGAGACTGAGGCACAAGAACTGCTTGAACCCGGGAGGCGGAGGTTGCAGTAAGTCAATATCACACCACTGCACTCCAGCCTGGGTGACAGAACAAGACTCTGTCTAAAAAAAAAAAAAAACAGAAAAAAAAAGCCTTGCAGAGAAGAAAGGCAGGAAAAGACTTGCCCAGGGATGAGGTACATCTGAGACTACAGAAAGGAGCCCAATGAAAAGTAACAGCCCAAAAGCCCAAGGATGAGTGTGTTCATTCATTCATGTATTCATTCATTCATTCATGTATTCATTCATTCATTCATTCACTCAACAAGCATTTACTGAGTGCCTCCATGTGCCAAGTACTGTTTTGAGCTCTGGGAATGGAGCAGTGAATGAAAGAGATGAAAAGCCCCTGACTGCCTAGAGCTTCTATTTCAATAAGGAGAAATAGACAATAAACAAGAATACATCAAATATGTCATATTGCAGGTGATGGTAATGGCTACGGGGAAACAAGAATGGGGTTGGGGGGTTGCAATTTAAATAGGTGGTTTGGGGGAGGCCTAATGGGAAGGAGACTTAAGCAAGCAAGCCATGAGGATTTCTGCAGGAAGGGCATGTCAGACAGGGGGAACAGCCAGTGCAAGGGCCCTGAGGCAGGAATGTGCCTGGTGTGTTCTGGGAATGACAATGAGATCAAGTGGAGCCAGATGGGGACCGGGGTGCAGGGTGACAGGATACGAGGTCAGAGAGGTAGAGGAGTCAGATCAGGGAAGGCCTTGTCAGAGTAGGGACTTGGGCTTTAATCTGAGGGAAATGGGGAGCCACGGGAGGGCTTGGAGCAGGAGAGTGATGTGATCTGACTGAGAGCAGTGACTGAGTTAGGGAGGTGAGTAATCTGAGGACCGGGAAGCTACAGCAGTGAGCTGCCTTCCTGTGGGAACCACTGTCCCAGAGGCCCAACTGGGGCACATGTATTGGGAGAGGAATGGCTTCCTGAGAGCAGGCAGAGTGGGGACAGGGCCAAGGAGTACCTCAGGCCTTTGTCATGTCTGAGGCCCAGATATGTGAGTGCACTGGGATTTGCCAGCTCACAGTAGGAGCCTCCCATGCTATTAATAGTCCCTGGGCTCCACACCCACAATTCCGTGGTACAAAGTATTTATGAGCCTCCCAAAGACTTCTCTCTTCCCTCAAAGCCCTGAACAGGGCTTTACTCCCCACCCCTGGTGTCCACCTGAGGGAGCAGGAACTATGAACCCTCTGAACTTTGTTCCCAGAAGCCCCTGCACTGAAGCCTGCCCTCATGCCCACCCCAGGGCTCTCCAGGCTGCTCACTGGCCTATCCAAGAGGCAGCCTGCAGACAGGAGCAACCTAGATGCACCACCCACAGCCTGCCTCTGCCCCAAGAGCCCTCTTCTCCCCCAAACCCACCAGCGTTTGTGGACCTCAACACTCCTATAGCACTCCTCACTCCTAAGATGGCCCATTTCTAGGGAAGCAGTGACTGTGGCTTCTACAAACCTTCAACCAGCAGCGGAACCCGCAGGGCCAGGCCTTGCCTGGCTGTGTTTCATTCTAGAGCCTCAGCCTAGCGGCTTCCCTTCAGTCTCTTGGAGCAGCCACAAGAGTATATATCTCTGCACCTATGAGCACACGCCTACTGGACCTCTTTTTTAGGAGAGTGGCTCCTCACAGCCTGAATCAGCAATTTACCCTCAGAACTCTGAGAATGACAGTAGTCCCTGGCAGGCACTCAACATCCCTCATTGGCAGCCATGTTGGAACTGGTGGCCATGTTAGAACTAACTGGTGGCCCTTTCACAAAGGGTCCATCCAAAAGCAGGCATTGAGATGTCATCACGGAGGACATGGAGCTCTTTGCAGAAACGCTGCTGCCACTGTATCTCCTCACAACCCCAAACTCAGTCTCAGGGAGTCTAGGTGTATTCAGCTGGGTGCAAAAGGCACTGCCTTTGGCTTTAGAGTCTGTTCCTAAATCCTCCACAACAATAAAGTTTAGTCTCCCTGCTTGCCTTATGAAAGTCGACACTTTTGTACTCTACATAAAGTTGAATGTTAAAAATAATAGCTTTTGTGTTGGAGTATACACTTTCAATATTCATTTTCCACGCTTCAGGATAAAATATATGACCATTAAGTCACTACAATAAGTTGAAAAACAAGATTACTGCTTTCACATCTTGTGTGAGTTGCTAATAATCTTGCTGTTATCCTGACATTATGGTCAAAAGATATTGCTTTTAAAGTTATTGGGATGCAGTGTGCCCAACATGATGGGTTTTTTTTTTGAAAATATACAGCAGGGAAAGATGGAGGAGGGGGAGTTTTGATTTTATTGGGGGGCGGGGGTGATGTCTTTTTAAATTTTTCATTACGGGGAATTTCAGACACATTCAGAAGTCCAGGGAATCGTATAAGGAACACTGTGACCTCATCACCAGCTTCAACAACCTGCAACCTGGGGCCAATCTGGCCCTACCCTCACCCCACGTCCCAGGAGGCTGTGAAGTCAGCCCCCAACAGCACAGACTTCACCCAGACGGCACCCATTTGGCTTAATAACGTAGAGGATTATTGCTGAGGGGTAAGATCCTTGTTCCTAGGCTTCTCTCTGTACTTGGGTGAAACAGAGATGAACTTCATCCTGGCCGATCCCCGGGAAGCCTGGGACGTTGCTTCCTAGACCTTCATGCTGCCTGAACCTTTGCTGCAGCGGCTGGAACAGAAGACGTGTCTGCAGCTTAATGAGGGTCCGAGAGGGGAGCTGGGAGGGAGACTGCATGCAAGGCCTTGCTGCCAGGGCCGCCCTCCATCCCTGCTGCCCGTGGGAAAAACACTCCATCTGCAAGAAATGACCTTTTGAAAAAAGCTCATCTGACCCCTTCATTTAATATCAGCTTAATATTATTTATGGGACTTTCCACGCCCCTCAGGAGCAAGGCCAGAGAGGCCTGGTGTGCTCCAGCTCTGACAGTCAGTCCCCCACACCACCCTTCCACCTTCATCCCTCCCCTCCGTGCCTCCCACTCCAACACACATTGAACAGGTCGCTCTGGGCACCTAGCGGAGGCGCCTTGGCTGGGTCCCATGGGCCAGGTTCCACGACATTCACATTTGCTGAACTCCCCATCCAGAATACACAAATCCCTTCCCACTAACTGTATACCTCCTGGTCCAACAAAGCTCAGCTCCAGTCACCTCCTCCAGGAAGCCTTTACTGGGCTCCCAAAAAAAGAGCCAGGCCCACTCTCTGTGCTCACAGAGCACCCAATATTGCTTGTCACTGAACCTTTTTTTCCAACAAATATTTACTGAGCAGCTACTATGTTTCAGGTACTATTCTAGCCACTAGTGATGTAACAGTGTCAGGAAAAACTGTAAATAACTGTGTTCCCTCAAGGAACTTCTACTCCAGTTGTGAAGACAGAAAATAAGATACTCATACAACAAATAAGATAAGCTGGGGTGGTGGCTCACACCTGTAACCCAGGGGACTCAGGAGGCTGAGCCAGGAGGATCGCTTGAGGCCAGGAGTTTAGGACCAGCCTGGGCAACATAGTGAGACACCTCCCCACCCCACATCTAAAAAGGAAAAAATAATAACCATACCAAGTGTCAACAGGATATGGAGTAACTATAACTTTCCTACACTGCTGATGGAGGTGGAAACTCTCCAAGAAGGAAATGCCATTCGAGGTCAGGTAAATAGTCCAGTGTTGGCCGGGCACGGTGGCTCATGCCTGTAATCCCAGCACTTTGGGAGGCAAAGGTGGGCAGATCTCCTGAGGTCAAGAGTTCGCGACCAGCCTGGCCAACATGGTGAAAACCTGTCTTTACTAAAAATACAAAAAGTAGCCGGACATGGTGGTGCATACCAGTACTCCCAACTACTAGGGAGGCTGAGGCAGGAGTATCGCTTGAACCCGGGAGGTGGAGGTTGCAGTGAGCCAAGATCGCACCACTGCACTCCAGCCTGGGCGACAGAGCGAGACTCCGTCTCAGAAAATAAATAAATAAATAAATAGTCAAGTGTTGCTTCTCTCATGAGGTCCCCAGGAGACACTGACTGTTAGGGGCAGCGTGCCATCCACGGCTTGTCCCTGAGCGCCTCCCGGGACCTCTACCTCTCTTCGTCTGCACACCTAGGCCAGCCCATCAGTGGCGCTAAGCAGTCTGCATTTCCCTTACCTTCTCACCTTCTTCACTCCCTCTCCCTTTCCTCTTTTCTCACCTGTAGCCCAGGTGAGCAACTGCTTTCTGCCTTCATCTTACTGCCTCATTGCTCACCTGAGCTATGACGTCAGCCTCCCCACAAGTCTGCCTTCCTCTACCCTTCCCACACATCCATTCTCCATACAGTTGCCTAAGAGATTTTTACAAAGAAACTTTTTTTTTTTTTTTTGAGACAGAGCCTGGCTCTGTCACCCAGGCTGAAGTGCAATGGTGCAATCTTAGCTCACTGCAACCTCCACCTCCCAGGCTCAAAAGATCTTCCCACCTCAGCCTCCCCAGTAGCTGGAACTACAGGCACATGCTACCATGCCCAACTAATTTTCGTATTTTTTGTAGAGCTAGGTTTCTCCACATTGCCCAGGCTGGTCTCAAACTCCTGAGCTTAACCAATCCACCCACCTCGGCCTCCCAAAGTGCTGGGATTACAGGTATAAGCCACTGCTCCTGGCCAAGAAACTTCTAATTGAAGCAAAATGTACATAAAGAAAAGTATACACGTCACAAGTGTACAGCTTGATGACATTTCACAAAGTGAATTTAAACCTGTGTAACCAGCATTCAAATCAAGAAGCAAAGGAGGCTGAGGTTTGAGTCCAGAAGTTGGAGTCTGCATTGAACTATGACTATGTCACTGCACCCCAGCCTGGGCAACAAGAGTGACACACTGTCTCTAAAAGAAGAAGAAAAAAAAGAAGCAAGGGAGCCAGACCAGCACTCCAGAAATCCGCTGGGGCCCCTTCTGGAGACTCCTGTATAGCCAAGGATAGCCATTATTCAACCTTCCAATATCATAAATTAGTTTTGCCTGGTTTTGAACTTTGTATCAATGGAATCATACAGCATACAGTATATGCTTGTCTTAGTCTATTCCAGCTGTTATTAAAAAATGCCATACATTGAGTAATTTATAAACAACAAAAGTGTATTGCTCACAGTTCTGGGGGCTGGGAAGTCCAAGAACAAGGCAGATTCTGTGTCTGGTGAGGGCTCATTCTCAGCTTCATAGATGATGCCTTCTCCCCGCATCTTCACATGGCAGAAGGAGTGAGGGAATTTTCAGGAGCCTCTTTTAAAAGGGCACCAATCCCATTCATTAAGGCAGAGCCCTCATGACCTAATCACCTCCCAAGGGTCCCACCTCCTGATACTATCATATTTGGGATTAAGCTTCAACATATGAATTAATGAAGGTGACACAAACATTCAGCCCATAGGAGTGCTCCTTTGTCTCTGGCTTCTTTTGCTCAACATGATGTTTCTGAAAGTTTCCATGTTGTCCTGAGGGGCAAAGTTTGCTCATTTTCATTGTCATTATTATTCTATTGTGTTAATATGCCACATGATTCATTGATTCAATCTGTTACTGATAGCAAGCTGTGTAGTTTTCATGTTTTTCATTTGTGTCACAAGTAGTGCTATAATCATATATGGACACTGAAGGAAGCTGTCTCAAGGAGGGCTATGATTTGAATGTTTGTCCCCTCCAAAACTCATGCTGAAATTTAACTGCCATTGTAACAGTATTAAGAGGAAGGACCTTTAAGACAAGATCAGATCATAAGGGCTTCATCCTCATTAATGGATTAATGCCAAGATAAAAAGGGCTTTGTGAATGGGTTTGCCCCCTACCTTCCACTCTTCTGCCTTGTGAAGAATAGTGTTCCTCCCCTCCGGAGGATGCAGCATTCAAAGTGCCATCTTGGAAGTGGAGACTGGGCCCTTACCAGACACCAAACTTGATGGTGCCTTGATCTTGGACTTCCCAGTCTCCAGAACTGTAAGCCAATAAACTCCTGTTATTCATAAATTACCCGGTCTGTAGTATTCCATTGTAGCATCAAAAACAAAGACAAGGTGCAAGGTGACATGAACAAAAAACAAAACAGCCAAGAGATTGGCAGAGAAATGGAGTTGGAGCCCTGATCACACCACACCTGAAGCTCACCCTACTGCTGGGTTTTTTAGTTACTTGAACCTTTACATCCCCTTTATTTTACTGTTTAAGCCAGGCTGAGCTGGATTTTCTGTCACTTGCAGTTGAAATCATTCTAGTTGGTACAGAGTGTGGGAAGGAAAGAGCCTCAAGGAAGTATAAGAAAAGCATATATAGGATGAGAAAAAAATTAGAAGTCTTGGGTCAAGGTAAATAGGAAAGAGGCTATAAGGGTTTGTTCCAAGGCCAGAGCACCTCTAGAAAGGGTGGTCATTTCAATTACAGTTTAGTAAATAGTCACCTCCTCTCCCTCCCTTTGTGGGGCAGGGTATACTGTCCTTCCACATTGATGTTGTGCCAGATCATGTGGCATAGTTTGTCCAATGAGATGTCAGAAGACTCTAAGGTTAGCAAAGGCTTGAAATGTGCTGGTGCAGCTGGGCTTGGCCTCTGATGTTTCTGCCATCAGCATGAGAAGAAAGTGCCCTAGGTGGTCCAATGGTCTTGTGAGAATGAGAGACACAAGGAACAGACCTGAATCCAACTCACAACTTGAAGCCAAAGCTAGCTGACCAGCAGATGCACAAGTATGATTAAATGCTTGGGGTCATATGCCACAGATTCTGGAGGTGGTTTGTTACACAGGATGATGACAACAATAGCTGACTGATACATAAGGAAAGAGGAAGGATCAATATGACCAGGGGAAATTCGCCTAGGAGAGTGGATTTTCTTGGTAGGGCTGCAAAACCAAGTACCACAAGCAGAGTGGTACACAATAGAAATTGTGGGGTGGTAAGCAATGGACATGTATTTTCTCATAGTTCTGGCAGCTAGAAGTCCAAGATCAAGGTGTCAGTAGGGTTGGTTCCTTCTGAGGGCTGTGAGGGAAGGATCTGTTCCACGCCTCTCTCCTTGGCTTTAGGTGGCTATCTTCTCCCTATGTCTCTTAACATCATCTTCTCTCTATGCATGTCTGTATCCAAATTTTCCCTTCTTATAAGGACACCAGCTATATTGGATTAGGGCCCACACTAACAACCTCATTTTCACTTGATCACCTCTGTACAGACCCTGTTTCCAAATAAGGTCACATTCTGAGGTATTAGGGGTTAGGACTCCAACACATGAATTTTGGAGAGACACAATTCAGCCCATGTCAGTGAGCATGTTTATGATCACGGCAAGGACACCAACCCCGATAATAAGGAAAATTCTCTCTGCTACCTCTGGGTCTCATGCCAAGCATTGGTGTCCTGCTCCATATACTAGTGTCCACCACTGGGTTGATGTAGTGGGTTCTCCACTGCATGAAAGAAGGCAGTATAGAAAGGGTTTACAGTCAAACAGTCCTGCACTCAAAACCCAAGTCTACAACTAACTAGCTGTCTGACCTTGATTATTGGAACCTTCTGAGCCCCAGTTTCCTTATCTATGAAATAGACTTGCTGATTCTACCCCATTGAATTGTCCTAAGGAAAAAATTGCATGTGTCCTTTAGATGAGCATTTGGTCAGTGACAGAAAACACAACAGATCTTCGCTTAAACAAGTAAAGGATTTGTTTCCTTCATACAAAAAGAAATGAAGAGGATGGTGATCTAAGACTAGTATGGCAGCCCAACAACATCTCTAAAGACCAGATTTCTTCTCTCTTCCTTCTCTAGCATCCTCAACATATGGCTTTTGTCCTCATGAATACAATATAGCTGCTGCACCTCCTGGCATCAAGTCTGCATTCCAGACAGGATGATAGGGGGAGGGGAAAGAATAAGGAGCTAAAGGGGCATGCCAGCTGAGATGGCCCTTTGTCAAAGGTTTCTCAAAAAGCCTGTCCTGCAGCTTTTGCTTATAACCAATTGGCTGGATCTGGGTCACGTGGGCACCACAAGCTGCAAGGGAGTCTAGGAGATTGCATTTTTGTGCTTTCCAGCCTCTAAAATAGAAGAGCACAAGGGAGAAGGCAGTGTGTACAGCTAGTCCACAGTGTCTGCCATGTCAGATAGGCCAAAAATGCAAGCATAGACCAATACACACAGGTTTTTTAATAAATGTTTGCTGAAGCTTATTTTGCGGAATGAAACATCTGGATGAAGTATGGGATGCCATGTGATCCACACCCCCTTATTCACTGTAATACCTCCAAACCCTATACCAAATTCACTGTAATAGCTCCAAACCCTATACCAAAACTTCCCCATCACCAGTTAGATTAGAGAGTTGCAGAGACAAGTGTGAACATCCTTGAATCTGATTCTAACTCCTCTCCTTCAAGCCTGGGATCACCAGCAGAGGTTCTGGGTGCTACAAAAGGCATTGCAAAACCCTGTCCCAGAGTCTAGAGACAGCATCCAAAATCTGCAATTGCCAGCCAAGAGCCGGGGACATTTGAAGGTGCTGGGCTGTCGTAGAAGGGACCCCAGCCACAGAAAACCAGCTGGCATGTCTGAACACCCTTCCAGACCACAGCTGTTGGCTGACCTGACACTCAGACCCACAGAAAGGGCACAGACCCCAACCAGAAGGGGTTGGCTCTCAGAACAGGGCTTCCCAACCTTCTCATACCCAAAGCCCACTTTTTATAAGGTCCAAAAATTCCCCTCCTTGCTGCACTTTTAGTATATGCTAAGAACAGTACATGGTGACATAAAGCAACTCAGAATTCTGGACGACCTGGTAATGACATATTTTACTCATCACAGCAGCACTATAGACATTTAGAAAATGGTCATATTTCTACATCCAGGACATAATATTTATTCAGCCTACATACATACAGAGTGCCTAGCACAGATATGGATTTGAACACCCCTTGCTCTAAGCAGACAACCTAGGCATCGAGTAACAGAAGTCAGCTGCCAGGGAGTACCAGGAGGCGTGGGAGGAAGAAGGCAGCTCATAAGACGAACTCAGCTTGCTCTCAGAGAGAAGCCAATGTGTGTTGGGAGGCTGGAGGCTGCAGTGAGCCCTCGTGTTGGAGAAAATGTCCTCCAAAAGCCCACTTGGGAGAGGTGTGAGATTGCACTTAATATGTCAATAAAGGTCAGAGACCAAATAATGAGACTGTGGCACACTGCATATTGTAGCTCCTTGATTAATGAACGCTACCGTCTCAAAAATGTTCTGTGCTCACCCCCGTGCCTTCTACCTTTCCGGATTGGTGGGGTATCCTGGGGAAAGTCAATTCTTCCAAACTGTAGTTTGAGGAGATGACTCTGGGAAAAACAGCATGACTGCGGCCGCCACCTCTGCTGTCTATGCTGTGGAGGCCAGGATTGCCTTTGTGTCCCTCCTCTCTGAGTTGAGTCATTTCCCAGGCTTACAGCTCAGGCAAGCTTCCCTGCTACAGGGGGCTTCTTCCCCTTCTACTCAAATCAGCTGGGGCCAAGTTGGCAAGGAAGAACCAGGTAACTATGAGGTGGCAAAAAAATAAAAAATAAAAAATAAAAAAAAACACCCGGGTACACACCCACTAGCCACCAAGAAGCAACCTTGCATTTTTTTTGTTTTCTTTTTTTTTTGAGACACAGTCCCGCTCTGTCACCCAGGCTGGAGTGCAATGGCGCGATCTCAGCTCACTGCAACCTCCGCCTCCAAGGTTCAAGTGATTCTCCTGCCTCGGCCTCCTGAGAACCTGGGATTACGGGCACACACCACCATGCCCGGCTAATTTTTGTATTTTTAGTAGAGACGGGTTTTTGCCATGTTGGCCAGGCTGGTCTTGAACTCTTGACCTCAGGTGATCCACCCGCCTCAGCCTTCCAAAGTGCTGGGATTACAGGCGTGAGCCACCGTGCCCAGCCCACCTTGCATGTTTAAATGCAGTTGGGTCTCCAGACACAAGAGCCTCCCTTCACCTCCTGTCCTCAACCCTGATCCAGGCCTAACAGGTCTTTCTGCTTCTAGTCTTCCTTGTCCTTCCGCACACTGTTCTCCTGCAGTTATTTGAAATGTACAGCTCATCACCTCACTCCTGGCTTAAAACCCTAGCCTGGAAAGCCCTTCCCATAGTGCTCATCTAGTTAACCCCTTCTTACCCTTCCAATTTCAATGCAAATATGGCTTCTGCAGGACAGACTTCTTAAGCAGATGCCTCAGACCAACACCTCAGACTGAGTCAGGGCCTTTACACCATCTTAGCTATCCAGCTATCCCTCCCCCACCCAACCTCCCGTGTCATGGCCTCGTGGCAGATGGCAAATTTCTACACTCCTAGGTTGCCTAATGACTGTCTTCCTGAGGCTGTCAGCTCTGGGAGGCCAGGCATGGGCTCTATAGCCCCAGTGTCAATGAATGCCTCCTATATGGTTGGCACTCAATACATATTTATTGAAGGGATAAAAGTAGAAAGAAAAAGACATTCATTTTCTTTTTTTTGTTTGTTTTTTTCTTAGACAGGGTCTCACTCCATCACCCAGGGTGGAGTGCAGTGGTGCAATCTCAGCTCACTGCAACCTCTGCCTCCCGGGGCTCAATTGATCCTCCCACCTCAGCCACCTGGGGCTACAGGAGTGCATCACCACTCATGGCTAACTTTTGTATTTTTTGTAGAGATGGGGTTTCGCCGTGTTCCCTGGGCTGGTCTCGGACTCTGGACTCAAACGATCCTCCTGTCTCGGCCTCTCAAAGTGCTGGGATTACAGACGTAAGCCACTGCTCCCAGACCCAATATGTTCACTTTCAATTGCTTTTTCCTAATTTCAAAAAGTAATGTGTTCCTGGCCGGGGGCAGTGGCTCACAACTGTAATCCCAGCACTTTGGGAGGCTGAGGTGGGTGGATCACTTGCGTTCAGGAGTTCGAGACCAGCCTGGACAACATTGTGAAACCCCGTCTCTACTAAAAATACAAAAAAATTAGCTGGGCAGGGTGGCACATGCCCGTAATCCTAGCTACTCAGGAGGCTGATGCAGGAGAACCGCTTGAACCCGGGAGGCAGAGGTTGCAGTGAGCCAAGATCACACTGCTGCAGTCCAGCAGGGGCGATAGAGCAAGACTCTGTCTCAAAAGAAAAGAAAAGAAGAGAAGAGAAGAGAAGAGAAGAGAAGAGAAGAGAAGAGAAAAGAGAAAAGAAAAGGAAAAAGAAAAGAAAATCAACCACATGTCTAGAGATGAACACTGATAACAATTTTATGTGTCTCCTTTCATCCTTTCTCTATATACTTTTTGTTTTATAAAACTGAGATTCTATTGAATATGTAGTACAGAGCATTATAGAACAATTATTTCCCAAAAACGCGAGTGTACCATTCCCTCTATTCTTTTTTCTGTCACTTTTTTTTTTAAGATTTAACAATAGCACGTGGCCACTGTAGAAAATTTGGAAATTACCAAAAAAAAAGGCATAAAAAATAAACATAAATTACCCATAATTGAACGCTAAGGATTTTCTACGGGTAAAGTAGCCCTGTGTTTCCTTTTAGTACTTTTTTCTGTGCACAAATTTTGCTGCATTTATTTCTGATAAAATCACAACAGTAAATTTCCAGGTGATCCTCGCCCAGAAAGGGAAAAAGGTGTTTCTTCTCCAAGCTGCTTAATGTGAAGGATGTCCTCTGGGGTGAGTGGGCCACTTTAGGGCCCTGGTGGGAGTGGCTTGCTCTGCCTCAGCCTCTGGCCCCAGGGCCTTTTGTGTGTCCCAGGCCTCCCGTGAAGCCATCAAGGCCTGGAGTGCTTTTGTAACCTGATCACCTTCAACCCTAACCATCCCTGCAGGTTTTCTTAACAAGACCAAATTTATGCGTCCCACAGGGAACCCAAGCCGCCAGCCTCTCCCAGCCTGGAGCCCACCCACCGCCGCTCCCAAAGCCACAGGGCATTTACAAGGGGGTCGGGTGGGTTTTGATGAAACTGAAGCAGCCCCTGGTGTCAGGTCGGAAGCCCCACCTCTCTGAGTTCTGGGTTCACAAGACACAGTCATAAACAGGAAGCATTTCCACCGCGCCTAGCGGGAAGGCAGGCGGGGCTGCTGGATGGATTCAAGTCTGAAAAATAAAGAGGGGCTGGGTAGGTGCTTGAGGCCACCTCAGTCACAGAGCTCTCGCCCTGCAGGGGGTTCCAGCTGTCATTTAGATGGACTCGGCAGTTAGGTGACGTCAGGGCCGTTATGATGTTCAGCTCAGTTAGAAGGCAAAGAACAGGGCAGGCAGACAGCCCCTATCCATCCCTGGGGTGTGGGGATAGCTAGGCATTGTGGGCATCCAGATATGTTGGGAGTGAGGGTAACCCCAACCCCCAAAGCCCTGAATGAGTCTTCAATGGCAGGTACCTGGCTCCCAGCCTAGAGAGAAGGGGAAAGGCCAATGGCACCATGCCAATGCCAAGAAAGTCTGTCCCAAAGTCAAGCCTCCAGAAAAAGTCTTCCTGGAGTAACAAAACACAGGAAAAATGAATTTCCCGGTCCAGCCCGACAGTTCCTAGAACTACGCCTCTCCGGAAGTAATGCTTCCGGGAGGGCTCTGCTCACACCCACCAAGGGCCAGGCAAGTCTCGTAGGCCGAAGTGAAGGAGATGGGCATCACAGGGTGAGCTGGCAGGGACCCCTTCTGAAGGGAACTTCCCACAATGGACCGTCGGACTCAAGTTCTACCACCGCCTCTGGTCTAATTCCATCCAATCAGAATGATCCAGGTTTGCTATCGGCGCCTTCCTGAAACTACTCAGAGCGCAGAAATCAGAGAATCAGAACTGCAAATGACTTTAAGCATTGCTAGGCTGGTGTTTCCTGAAGCGTGTATTGTGAGATCCAGTCGTATGAACAAAGGCATTCCTTGGTCAGGAGACTTTGGGAAACACTTCGTGGTAGAGCACCTTGATGTCCCCAATTCTTTACCCCTCCCGGAATCCACGCCCTTTCCCACAGAACTTTGCAATGCACTCCTGTCGTGGGCGGGGTGACCTGCTCCACCCCTTGACACTGCCTTGTGATTTGACCAACAGGATGCAAACAAGCATGAGGGAAGCAGAGGCTTGCAGTGAGCTGGGACTCTAGGACTGGTTCTCTTGAGCGTCTGCCATCACCAGGAGTGCACGCCAAGGTGGCCTGCTGGAGGCTGATAGACAGGTGGAACAGAGCAGACCTGCCCTAGTCATCCCAACCAGAACCAACAGAGATGGACCTCCGGCCACATGAGCATACCTCGCCAAGAGCTGTAGAGCTGCCCGCACAAACCCCAGGTGACTCCAGACACAGGAGCACTAATTATGCATTGTTGAAGGTCCTGCCATTTGTGGTTGTTTTGCAGCATTGTTGAAGCAAAAGACAACTGAGACAACACTGCATACCATTATCCTCCTTGAGGAGAGTCACAATGCACATGAGCATATTAAAGGTCCTGAGAAGACCTGTAGTAGAGAAACCTGTTCAACTCTGCTCAACCCAGCATTTCCCAAACCGATTTCCTCTTGGAACCCTCTTTTCCCTAGTAATGCCTTAAAGAAGTAGTTAGTGTTCAGATGAATGCACAGCAGGGAACACTAATGAAGACCCACCCTTCATTTTATAAGTGAGGATACAAGACCCAGAAAGGGAGCTGTAGTGGCTTCTGGGCCACAATTTCTTTTCCTTGGTGATGTTGCCATTTGCTCTAAGCAACATTGCTATCTCCGTTTACTGTATTGAGTTTTGAACCACACAACTTTGCATTTGACTATTTGCCATACGGTATCTTCTAATTCAACAAGAACTTTTTATTGAGTACCTACTGTGCTATGCAAGGAACTGTGCTGGGCACCAGGGACACCAGGAGAAAACATCATACTTAACCTCCAGCAGCTCACAGTCTAGTGGCAGAGGAAGGCAAAGAAAAAGATGGTGACAATCTAACATGAGAAGCGCTGTGATGGGAAGCTTTGGATGGTGTGGGGCACAAAGGATGGGGAGGTTACGCATATCAGAGAAAGCTTCATGGAGGAGGCAACATCTGAACTGCGTCGTGAAGAATGAGTAGGAGTCACCTACATGAGAAGGATGGGATAGGAGGAGACAGGGTAAGGTGGAGCCATGGGGGAAGATGCTGGAGGCACTGGGAGTAAAAGCTTAAGTGAGCAGAGCTGTTAGGGATCAGGGGTCAGTTGCAGAGAATAAAATCCACTCCAGCTAGTTGAAATAGACAGGGATTCCTTGTGGGGTATTAAGGGGCTAACAGGATTATTTGGAGAGCTAAAGAGGCCCACATGATGCTGAAAGTCCCCCACAGCCACACCCACAGAACTGAGCTGCCAGCACCAGGGAGCCCTGACACAATTGGAAGCCACCCCCGCCAGCTTGAGAACCATGTGGGCTCCGTGATGACCCATAGTAGCAAAGTGTGATCCTCTCTCTCTCTTTAACTGGGGTCCAAACTCCAGTTTCACACAAAACATCTGATCAGCTGAACCTCCTTATACCTGGAACCCTAGCTGCAAGGGAATCTGGGAAATGTGTGATTCAGCCATCTACAAGAGGTTGAAATGGATGCCTAACATCAAGCTGTTGTATCTTTCTCAAAAGCACATTCTAAGGAATTTAGGGCTTATCTTCATAGAAATATTCTCACTCCTTAGGGTTTCTTTTTCCTGTCTCCCTCATGATGCCTCTCCCAACTTCTGGGCATGCCATAGGCACTCATTAAAGGCCTCCAGAAAGCCTGAGCTTATTTTTTTTTTTTTTTTTTTTTTTTTTTGAGACGGAGTCTTGCTTTGTCGCCCAGGCTGGAGTGCAGTGGCGCGATCTCGGCTCACTGCAAGCTCCACCTCCCGGGTTCACGCCATTCTCCTGCCTCAGCCTCCCGAGTAGCTGGGACTACAGGCGCCCACTACCACGCCCGGCTAATTTTTTGTATTGTTAGTAGAGACGGGGTTTCACCGTGTTAGCCAGGATGGTCTCGATCTCCTGACCTCGTGATCCGCCCGCCTCGGCCTCCCAAAGTGCTGGGATTACAGGCGTGAGCCACCGCGCCCGGCCAGCCTGAGCTTATTAACTGGCCTTCTCACTACTTGATCTCTGGGGTGGGCAATTATCAGGAGGAATAAAGACAAACTTTTTTTTTTTTTTTTGGTCTTGCGTGGAATAAATTGCTGCTTTCTTGAACACAGAAGGCTGTATTATTACAAAGCTGTTCTATATTATTACTGAGAACAATTATTCAGAAGCCAGAAGCCCAGAGCTGACTAGGGTGTAGGGTATATCCTCGGAGGAGAAATTCCAGAAACCATTACTCATTAACTGTTGAGCTTGTGAAAATAACCTTTTCCTTCCCCGTTTGTGGCTCTCCACCCCAAGGAAGGACTCAACCCTCCATGGTCATGCATCATGGGAGAGTTCAGGCTGGAAGGTGGTAATCTCTATTCAGAGCCCAAACCTGACAGGCAGTTCCCGGATGCGCTCCACAGAGGAGGACTCTGGGACTAAAGGTTTGGCTTGGGAATACTGAACAGTTGTTTTTCCAGAGAACTCCCATAAGCATTCCTAATGAGCGAATCCCCATCTGCCCAGGCCTTCCTGGCAGTGATGGGTCAGGTGGAATGACGCCTTCATCACCGTCCAACCAAACCACCCTCACTCTGCCCTGGTATCAAGAAGGCAGCACCCCTGGAATCAGACATCTGTCCAAACCCCACAGGAGGCACAGAAAGCCTAATTAATTAATGTCTGTGGGTTACCTATACGGCCTCAAATGAGAGGTGTGAGGTGACCACAAGCCCAATTAATTGCCACTATTGATGGAAGCTTCTAGCCCCACCTCCTCTTTCATTTCACCCAGCTTGCGCTGTCATAGGGCAAAGTCGGGCAGGAGCTGAGGAGGCTACTGAGTGGAAAGAAAAGCCAGCCGAGAGAGCCTGGCCAGAGCCTCAGCTCCACCTGGCAAGGGGCCGCTAGCTCTTGAGTCCTGGAGGTTTTCTGACTTTGACCTTTTTCCCTCAGAGAAAATGACTATATTCCTCAGAGAATGAGTTTCTTCTTTCACATGTAAGCCTTTTTCCTCAGAGCAAGGCACTAGCACCGAGTGGAGACATCTACCTAAAATTCTGGCCCCTCCTTTAAAGTGAACTAGAGGCCAGACATGGTGGCTCATGCGTGTAATCCCAGCACTTTGAGAGGGCGAGGTGGGAGGATTGCTTGAGCCCAGGAGTTCAAGACCAGCCTGGGCAACATGGAAAAACCCTATCTCTACAAAGAACTCAAAAAATTGCTGGGTGTGGTGGCACATGCCTATAGTCCCAGCTACTAGGGAGGCTGAGGTGGGAGAATGGCTTGAGCCCAGGAGGCAGAGGTTGCAATGGGCAAAGATCACGCCACTGCACTCCAGCCTGGGTGACAGAGTGAGACTCTGTCTCAAAAAAAAAATGTGGACTAGATCTCTCTTGGATGTCTGCAAAGTCCAACCAACTCCAAGGACTATGTTTAAATTCACCAGAGTCAAATGCAGATTCCAACACACATCTATTTCTCTGCTCTTATCTTCTATATTTCTTTCCCACGCTCCAACATCACCCCCTGGGGAAAGGGGAGGAAAAGGAAAAAATGTCCATACAGGAGAACACAGTTTTATTAAAGCAAAGTGAATGCACAACCATCCATAAATGGAGTGTGGAAAACAAGGCTATGTCACATGTGATTCCTTGTTCATTTTATTGCGTAAAAGATCTTTTGTTGTTTAATTTTTCAGCTCCAAGCACAGGCTTCCGCCAGCACAACTCCCTGGATGGAAGTTCAAGTTTGCCTTGGCCTTCCTTTGTCCACAGGCCACAAGAGCTAAGCAAGCCTGGCGGCTAGCAGGGCTGACACCAGAGCACGCAGGGAGGCTGGGGGTGCAAGGTGAGGGTCAGCAAGGTCAGAGAGTGTGAGGCCAGGGCTTGCACTGCCAGGGGCTATGTGGCCCGGGCTTGCATAGCCAGATTCTGTCTGGCCAAGGTCTGCATGGACAGTCTGTGTGTCACGGCCATTGCCACCCGCCTTAACCAGTCTGAGGCCTCCTGACCCAGAAGAGAGAGATGCTTTGCAGGCTCTACAAAGCTTTGTAGCTAGAACTACAAAGCTATAACGCAGCGGGAATGGGGGCCACACTGGGGAAGTGTTGGGTTGTGTCTAAGCACTCCTGGGGAGTGACGACCCCCTGGAGGACTCCCAGCCCCCTTCTCTTTAGGCAAGAAGCCTTGCCTTGGACCTCTGAGGCTGAGGTGGTTTCCTTCCCAGCCCCACGGTCCATTCCACCTTCAGCATCCACCTCCTGCTTTTCCCTCCACCTACCCCCGCCCCCCAGCAGCTGCTTTCCTGTCGACAGGGAGGACAATGAGCTAGGAGCTGTGTGCGCAGTGGCCTGGGCAGGCAATCCTGCCTCTCTGGGTGACAACAGAGGGTTGTTTTCCTTACCTTCCCTGACCTCAAAGCAAAGGGGGCTCCTGCCACATTGCTCAGGCAGGGGAAGGGCTGGGGGCCTGCTGGGCTTGCAGGCTGGGGAGAGACATGCTCTGAAACACCGCGAAAGGAACTGTCAGCCTTCATTATTAATACCCAGTGTTAATATTTAATGTCAGAAAACTGCAGCTCCCTTCCCTGAACCGTCATCAGACCTGCCCGGTCACACCAACCAGAACTCTCCCAACTCAGCACCCCCTGTAGCCCCGTGCCAAGACCAGCAAAGCAGTTTAGGCTTACTTGAAAGAGTAGGTGCAAAATGAATTCTAAACAAAGAAAATTCATATGAAATAAGACTAGGAAATTATTTTCTTACTTTTGAAATCAACTCTATTCTTTAAACATCTCTAATACTCTGTGTTCACGTGCCAGAAAATTTAGAAATGGAGTAAGGCGTAAGTGCAACCCTTAATACAGGAAGGTTTTCATTCCTCTGAGTATTTTGTCTGTTGTTGATATTCCAGTCATATTTCTTAATCAGCAGCAGCAGTACAGTATAGATGCAACTAACAAAATCCAAAGGATCAGGAACTGACAGACATCCCAAGATGAATTTGAGATATTCAAAGAACAGGAATATCTACCACTTAAGCAATCAACTAATTCTTACCTATTAACTAACTTGTTTCTCAACCTGGGGCACCATTAGCATTTGGGGAGGAATGTTCTTCATGGCACAGGACTGCCCCACACACAGTCTGTGATGACTAATCCCAAAATGGCCCTCTGACATTGTGATACCAAAAACACAAGGACCCATTCATTTCCAAATGCCCCTGAGTGGTGCCAGTGCAGCCTGAGAGTGGGAACCCCAGATTCAGGTGCACTAGGCTGCCGGGGTGAATTTTTTGGCAGGCACAGAGGTAGAAAGGCAAACTGAGAAATGATCAAAGCACAAGGGAAGACCAGAAGGTCTGGACCATCCTCGCGCTGAGGCCCTGGGAAAGGCAGCAGGGTCTGGGGCTTGGCTCCACAAGGTGAACTGAAGTGGTACCCCACCCCCACTCCAGGGCAGTGGCCTCCTCCCCTGTCTGCTGAGAGCAGGCTGCCACCTTCATTTGTGGTGGGGAGTGGCCATGGCTTGCAAAGCTTTCATCTTTATGACTTCAAAGAACAGCCTCAAAAAAATGCCCAAGGCATAATTTTCCAGGATCCAGGAAACTGAATGACTCACCTGTGCTGGCACCAGCCTAGGGGCCTGGCTTGCCTCTCCAGACTCGAACCGCACCTACCAGGCCTCACCTGGCCACCAGCTCGCGGCAGGCACTTTTTTTTTTTTTTTTTTTTGAGACGTTCTTGCTCTGTCACCCAGGCTGGAGTCCAGCGGTGCAATCATGGCTCTTTGCAACTTCAGCCTCCTGTGCTCAAGTGATTCTCTGGCCTCAGCCTCCTTAGTAACTGGGACTACAAACCCAGCTATATTTTTGTTTGTTTTGTTTTGTTTTGTTTGTAGAAACAGGGTTTCATTATGCTGCCCAGGCTGGTCTTGAACTCCTGGGCTCAAGCAATCCTCCTTCCTTGGCCTCCTGAGTAGCTGAGACTACAGGCGTGAGCCACTGCACCCAGCTAGCAAGCTTTTTGTTTTGAGATGGAGTCTCGCTCTGTCACCCAGGCTGGAGTGCAGTGGCACGATCTCAGCTCACTACAACCTCTGCCTCCCAGGTTCAAGCAATTCTCCTGCCTCAGCCTCCCAAGTAGCTGGGACTACAGGCGCATGCCGCCATGCCCAGCTAATTTTTGTATTTTTAGTAGAGATGGGGTTTCACCATGTTGGCCAGGCTGGTCTCGAACTCCTGACCTCAGATGATCCTAGCAAGCATTTTTTAAAGAGCCTGTTATCAGAGCTTGTCCCTGACTTGGTTGGGAAGGCCATTTAGAGAGCTATAAATAGATGGTAATTTAATTTCAAGGGAATCTTCTCCCTGTAAAATTTTTTATAGTATTTTATTGAGAAATAATTCACACACAGTAAAATGCAGAAATCTCAAATGTGCAACTTGATAATTTTTACATACGTATACACTCACTTGCCTTATAAAGTTTTAAAGGACCTAAAAAGAAATGTTAATTAAAATACACGCAGAGACCAGCTGGAATCACTAAAATCAAAAAGAATGACAACACCAAAAGTCAGCAGGCAGGCAGAGCAACTGGAACGCCCATACATTTCTGATAGGAGTGCAAAATAGTACAACCACTTTGGAAAATAGTCTGGAGGTTTCTTATCAACTTAAACATACACCTATCCTATGACCTAACCATTCCACTCCTAGGTATTTGCCCAAGAGAAAAGAAAGTATATGTATATAAACGTGGTGCCCAAATGTTCATAGCAGCTTTATTTGTAATAGCCAAAAATTGGAAATGACCCAGATGTCCAGCAAAAGATGAAGGGATAAATCAATTGTAGTGTATCCATACAGTGCAATGCTTCTCAGCAACAAGAGGGGACAAACAAAATGCATGCAACCTGGATGAATCTCAAAGTCATCAGGCTCAGTAAAAGAAGCCAGAGTACATGCTGCATGATTCCATTTACATAGAATTCTAGAAAATGCAAACGACAGAAAATGATCAGTGGCTGCTTGGGAATGGGGGACAGGGAGAGGCAGCAAGGATCAGAAGGGGGTACAAGGAAACTTTGGGAATGATGGGTATGTTCATTATTTTGATGATGGTGATGGTTTCACAGTTGTATGCATATGTTAAAACGTATCCAATTGTATACTTTTCTTTTTCTTTTTTTTTTGAGATGGAGTCTCGCTCTTGTCACCCAGGCTGGAGTGCACTGGCGCGATCTCGGCTCACTGCAACCTCCTCTTCCCAGGTTCAAGTGACTCTGGTGCCTCAGCCACCCGAGTAGCTGGGAATACAGATCTGTGCCACCAGGCCCGGCTAATTTTTTTGTATTTTTAGTAGAGAGAGGGTTTCACCATGTTGGCCAGGCTGGTCTCGAACTCCTGATCTCAGGTTATCCGCCCACCTCAGCCTCCCAAAGTGCTGGGATTAGAGATGTGAGCCACCGTGCCCGGCTCCAACTGTATACTTTAAATATGTGCAGTTTATTTTATATCCAGTATACCTGGATAAGGCTGGAGTTTTTTTGTTTGTTGGTTTGTTTTTTGAGACAGAGTCTCGCTCTGTCGCCCAGGCTGGAGTGCAGTGGCACAATCTCGGCTCACTGAAACCTCCACCTCCCGGGTTCAAGCGATTCTCCTGCCTCAGTCTCCCAAGTAGCTAGGACTACAGGCGCCCGCCACCACATCCAGCTAATTTTGTATTTTCAGTAGAGACAAGGTTTCGCCATGTTGGCCTGGCTGGTCTCGATCTCCTGACCTCAAGTGATCTGCCCGCCTTGGCCTCCCAAAGTCCTGGGATCACAGGCGTGAGCCACCGCTCCCGGCCAATAAGGCTATTTTTTAAAAAAAGATATGTGTTCTACTGTATAAAAAGTACACCTCCATTTTTTAGGTGCTGGAATCCTTCACCAACCTCCTCAAAAAAAAAAAAATCCAAACACATACAACAAATACAGTTTCCAAAATTCCTCTTATCATCCCACCTTTGGGATAGAGCAAGAAAAATCCTACTTTAAGCCCAAGGCAGTGATATAACTGTGGCCACCACACTGCAGCAGTGACAGGAAGGCAAGTCTACACAGCTGAGCCCAGACCTGCCTTCCTGTGATGTGGCCCCGGCTCTCACTTACATCACAGGCTAAGAGCACGTTAAAACCAAGCAATTATTCCCAGAGTTAAGCACAAATAATGCATACGTTTCCACCTTTTCTTCTCTCTGCCTCTTCCTGTTCCTCTCCTTTTGGGTGACTATTCATGGCAGGAACTCCAAACCAGCAACCGAAATACTGCACCGTGACAACTTCATCTCTTAATTACAGTAAACATTTACATAATGCTTAGGCCCAGCCAGTGAAGAAAGATTCGTTAATGCAGAAACATGCCCTTTAACCATCCCGTTTTATTACGCAAACCCCCCGGGACCTGAGCAGCCCAAGATTTGCAAAAGATGATGGAGAAATTGGCTGAGATATTAAGCCCCTTTCCAGGTGCAATTAAAAGTGGGACCAAGAGACTCCTGTTCTCACAGATATATAGTAATTTTTTTTTCATTCTGAATTCGCATTGTAAGGATTCCAAGTGCCTGGTTGCCCATCAGATTTCTGACATTCACTGGAGATGGGGCTGTGTTTTTATTCTCATCTCTATCTCTCCATTTCTGAATTGACAACCCTGCAAGTTTTGCTGTGTAGTCTAATATTTCCACAGCTGCCCAAGCATGGGGCCTATGAAGTAAGCCTGAGTGGCAAAGATTCCCATGAACAATCTGAACATTCTCCTTGCTTGAAGCCTTCAATTCCTTAACACAGACTCTCTCTGGAGGGACCAACTGTATTCAGAATCCCTGGAGCAACACCCAGCTAGCCTGAGGAGGGACAGCCCAGGCCGGGCTTAGAGCAGGTGAGGAGGTGCTGGCATGCCACAGTGGGCTCCCCACTTTCGGGAGGATCTAGACCAGTGTACAAGGAAGGTCACTGGAGGAGGAAGCAGAGCAACAGTGGGCTCTGAGAAAAGTCAAACCTGAGCTGTCTCCTAGGCTCCCCAACTTCCTCCCCATCCCCAGCCTCTCCCTGGCTGTGTGGCCTTTCAAAAGTGACCCCTCCCCGCCTCTCTGTGCCTCAGTTGCCTCATCTGTAAAGGAGCGATAATGGTACCCACTTTGCCAGGATGTTGTGCGGCTCTAGTGAGATGGTTCTATATACAGCCTGCAGCCAAGGCTAGCGGGTCAGCACCACGCCGGGCTCACTGGCTGCTCAGAGGTGCCATTAGTATTTTCTGACTATCATCGGTATTATTGCCGTACATCTTAAACCTTAGGCAGCAAAAAGGATCCCGCATGTCACCTTCCTAGCAATGAACTGATAGTCGAGTGCTCTTGCATCCCCCTTGAGAAACCCTTGAGGCTTAAAAGATGGGGCCTACAGCAAATCAGCTTGAGAAGGCCATCTCCAGGGTCCCCACCCAGGTTGGCAAGAGAGACTCCTGGGCTGAGGCTGTGGTGGAAGAGGTGGCTCTGAGCAGCGGGCAGCTAGGGGTGGGTATGGCCGTCCAGTGGGAGAGTGGCTAAATGGAAGAGGGATGCAAAGGGAGGAGAAAAGGCTGAGGACAAGGCCACCCAGGAACCTAGAGAGAAGTTCAGGATCCGTGAACTTGCCGTGAGCCCAGCTACTCAGCAGTCCGAGGCAGAAGGCTCAGTTGAGGCCAGGAGTTCAAGACCAGCCTGGACAACATAGTGAGCCCCTCAGCCTCTGCAAAGAATTTTTTTTAATTTAGCCAGCCTTGGTGGCTCATGCCTATAGTCCCAACTATTCAGGAGGCTGAGGTGGGGAGATTGCTTGAGCGCAGGAGGTCGGGGCTGCAGTAAGCTATGATCATGCCACTGCACTCCAGCCTGGGCAACAGAGCAAAATCCTGCCTCTTAAAAAAAAAAAATTAAAGAAAATAAGACCACAAAAGAGCAAGAGTGGCTGAGCAGCAACACCCAAGGACAATCCTGGGGAGAGGCATGAGCCCTGGAGTGGGCTTTGACTCAGGCACAGACACGTGCAATAGGAGATGCCCTCCTCTATGATAACTTTCAGTTTGGTAATTTATTGCATAGACATTTATAAAGCACTTTGGCTGTGCCAGGCACTGTTTTAGTGCTTACAAATCCTCATAATTCGGCCAGGCGCAGTGGCTCACACCTGTAATCCTAGCACTTTGGGAGGCCGAGGCAGGCAGATCACTTGAGATCAGGAGTTTGAGACCAGCCTGGGCAACATGGTGAAACCCCGTCTCTACTAAAAATACAAAAATTAACCAGGCGTGGTGGCGCACGCCTGTGATCCCAGCTACTCGGGAGGCTGAGGCACGAGAATCGCTTGAACCCAGGAGACAGAGGTTGCAGTGAGCCAAGATTTCACCACTGCACTTCAGCCTGGGCAACAAAGCGAGACTCCATCTCCGAAAAAAAAAGAAAAGAAAGAAAAAGAAAAAATCCTCATAACTTTTTGAGACAGATACCGTTATTATTCCCATTTTACAGATGCAGCAGCTGAGGCTCAAAGAGGTTCAAGAACTTGTCCAAGATTGCAGAGCTAGGAGGTGGCAGAGTTGAAATTCGAACCCAGAGAGTGTGGCTCCAAAGCCACACACTCTAAACTGTAACAAATAACAAGGTAGAGGCCCAGCCAGCCTCAGCTGGGACTGGAAGGATTGGATAGGATGGGTTGGGGAGGAGAGAGAAGCAAAGGGCTCTGCAGGTGGGAGGAAGAATGTGAACAAAGACTTAAGGCAGAAATGAGGGCTACTGCCAGGAAGAAAAGGGCTAGGGTGGAAAAGAATTTGTGTCATTGGCTGGGGGATGGGAAAAGAGGATGTCATAGATATTTTTGACTACAAGTTACAGAAAACCTCCACTCAAACTGGCTTAAACCAGCGGCTTTAGAACTCTTTTGCCATGACCCACAGTAAGGAATACAGTTTCCACTTTGGCTCTGAACGCACTAGACAAAAGTTTCACAAAGCACTACTACATGTGACACACTCTGATATTTTCCATTCTGTTCTTCCCTATTCTAGCTCAATTTTTCCATTGGTGATTGTGAGCCATTTAATTGATTTCACAGCCCACTAATCAGTTCTGATCCACAATTGGAAAAGTACTGGCTTAAATACTAAGGAAATTGATGTCAGTAACATGGAGTGCAGAGGTGGGCTGGCTCCAGGTAGAGGGCATTGAGCAGCTCAATGATGTCAACGAGGACCTGGTTGTCCCCATTTGCCCACTCAGCTGGCTTCCTGTCAGCTTCACGCTAAGACTGGTTTCTCTTAGTATGGTTGTGAGGTGCTCACAGCCATCCCAGAGGACACATCTAGACAGACACAAGTCCAGAGGAAGAAAAGGGTAGGCTGGCCAGGCACGGTGGCTCACGCCTGTAATCTCGGCACATTGGGAGGCCGAGGTGGGTGGATCGATTGAGCTTAGGAGTTTGAGGCCAGTCTGGGCAACATAGTGAGACCCCCATCTCTATATAAAAAAAAAATTAACTGGGCATGGTGGCACGTACCTGTAGTCCCAGATACTCGGGAGGCTGAGGTGGGAGGATTGCTTGAGCCCAGGAGGTTGCAGTGAGCCGAGATCATGCCACTGCACTCCAGCCTGGGTGACAGAGCAAGACCCTGTCTCAAAAGAAGAAAAGAAAAGAAAAGAAAAAAAAAAAAGGTAGACTAGACTCTGAGTATCTTTCTTCAGAGTGAGTCAATATTTCCCAAAAGCCTCCACCCAGTAGACCCCCCACCTCATTGGTCAGGTCTGAGCCACAAGTATATTTCCAACCCAGTCCCCAGCAAGAGAAATAGACTGAGCATGCAGAGGAGTGATAGGTGTCAAAGAGTCAGTCACCATGCCCTCCACAAGCCCACAAGGGCATGCTCTCATTATAGATGACCTCCAAGAAATGCAACTCATGGGGTTTTCAGCAGAGGTGACTGACAGGGTTAAATGTGGCAACAGACAGGGATCCACAATGGCTGCTCCGAGATAATGCTGGACTGTGGGTGCAGAAGGCATGCTGGGTATCCACCAACATTGAGCAGGGCTGTGAACCACAAATGGGCAGAGATCAACTTCCCCCAGGGCCACCCTGACCGATACATGGAGGCTGGCTCTTGTAGGGCAGCCTGGGACAGTGTGCATGTTGGCACACAGTCCCAGTCCTACCTGCAGAGAACATCCAGTTGAGGCAAGAGAGCCAGGTGTCAGTTTGTGGGCAATTGAGAGCAGAGAGCTGTCCAGAGGGATCAGGCCTGGAAAAGTAGGGTGGGAAGAACTAGGTTGAGTTTGAAGGGGGGCTCAATCTCAAGAAGGAACATGGAAGATGTCTTAGCTTTCTGCTGCTATAACAGAATACCTGACATTGAGTAATTTATAATGAACAGAAATTTACTTCTCACAGTTCTGGAGGCTGGAAAGTCCAAAATCAAGGCACTAGCATCTGACGAGGGCTTTCTTTCTGTGTCTTCACAGAGTGGAAGAGCAGAAAAGAGAGGAACCTACTCCTGCAAGCCCTTTTTATAACAACATAATCCATTTGTGAGAATGGAGCCCTCATGACTTACACACGTCTCATTAGGACCCACATCCCAACACTATTGCATTGGCCATTACGTTTCAACATGACTTTTGGAGAGGACAAAAATATTCAAACCATAGCAGAATAAGTTTTTTGGAGTGTTCCCCCAGAGGAATACGTTAAGACAAGGATTCCAGTGCAAATAGTGCATACATGTTTCAGTTATCTATTGCTGGGCAATGAACCACCCCAACACTTGGTGGCTTAAAACAAACAACCATTATTTGCTCACAATTTTACAACTTGAGCATCAGCTAGGGCAGCTCAAGTGGGGCTGGAAGAATTGTTTTCTAAAGAGCTAGCAAGTTGGTGCAGGCTGTTGCCTGGCAGCTTGACAGCGGCTATGCAGGCCTCTCCATGCGGTTGCCTGGACTCCCCCAACAGCACAGTGACTGGGTTCCAAGGCAGATGAAGTGGAAGCCACCATGCCTCTAAAGGTCTAGGCCCAGAACCAGCACAGCATCATGTTGCCACGTGCTATTGCTCAAAACCATCCCAGGCCCAGCCCAGGTTCAAAGGAATGGAGAAAGACACTTTGTTAGTTTGCTAGGGCTGCCTTAGTAAAGTGCCACACAGACTGAGTGGCTTTTTTTTTTTTTTTTTTTTTTTTGACAGTGTCTTGCTCTGTCGTACAGGCTGGAGTGTAGTGGTGCGATCTCGGCTCACTGCAACCTCCGACTCCTGGGCTCAAACGATTCTCCACCTCAGCCTCCCGAGTAGCTGGGATTACAGGCGCCCGCCATCATGCCCGGCTAATTTTTGTATTTTTAGTAGAGACGGGGTTTCACCATGTTGGCCAGGCTGGTTTCGAACTCCTGACCTCAAGTGATCCACCCACCTTAGCCTCCCAAAGTGTTGGGATTACAGGCATAAGCCACCACGCCCGGCTAATACTGAGTGACTTTAAACAATAGAAATTCATTCTGTCACAGTTCTGAAGGCCAGAAGTCTGAATCCAAGAGGTCAATAGGGTTGGTTCCTCCATGGAGGCTCTGAGGAAGAATCTGTCCCAGACTTCTTTCCTGGCTTCTGTGGTTGCCAGCAATCCTTGGCATTCCTCGGTTTCAGCAGCATCACCTCATCTCCACCTCTGCAGTCACGTGGTGTGTCTGTGCATCTGTCTCTGCTTCTTTGCATGGCCTTCTTCTCTTTGTGTTTGTGTGTCTCTGTGCCCACATTTCCTCTTCTAACAAGTACATTCGTCATTAGATTCAGGGCTGCTCGCCCTAATCCAGTATGACCTCATCTTAACTTGATTACATCTGCAAACAGCCTGTTTCCAAACCAAGTCATATTTACAGGTACTGGGGATTGAGACCTCAACATATCTCTTTGTGGGACACAATTCAATCCATAACAACGCCCTATCTCTTAGTAGGGGGGATGACAAAGAATTTGCAACCATCGCTATTCCACCCCAATCAGAATGATCCCAGGAAAGGAAGCAAGGAAGCCAGCAGAGAAGGGAAGGAAGCCAAGAAAGCTTATGTAATCAAGGCAGCTGTTACTGTGGGCAACTGGGGCTCAATCCTACCGGGGATCTCTGGGAGACGGCGTAGAACACGCCTCAAAGTTTCCCCAACAGAAGGATGAGGCAGCTGGAGTATTTATCTGCTGATCCCCCCGTCACGGCTGCATTTCTGGCCTGCCCTGCGTGCAGAAAGAGTGCACAGCCAGCAAAACTCCCTCAGGCAGAGGCATGGGTGTTTGAGCGCAGAGGCCAGGCTACAGGCAGGCGGGTGGGGCACCAAAAGTGTCTGCTACAAAGAGCAGGTCAAGACAAGCCACCAGGAGGAGCAGAGATGTCCCCTGGCAAAATTCCAATCCCACAGGTTGAACCACTAGCGAGGGTTGCGGGGTACATGGGGCTACAGAAATGAACCCTAGGGGCCACCCCACAATCATGTAGCTAGGGAACCAAGGCAACCAAGCTCCAGGCTGAGGCTTAAGGGAGCAGCTTCCCAGCCTGGGAAGACAGAGCGGGGCAGTGGGGAGCTGGGTCTGCCACAACCACATCCCCTACTGTGGGGGCTAAAGTCCAAGATTGGAGCATGGCTGGGCCTCGGTGTTCACCCTAGCAGCTTTTCCTGCCCAAAACAGTTCTTCTGACCCAAGTCTCAGGAAAAAAGAGGAGGCGGGAGGCCACAGAGAAGCAGGCTGAATGTTTTTCGCTCTCTGTTTGTCACCTCCCCTTGCTCACCCCACAAACCCTCGCAGGCTCTCATGGCCTGCAAAGCCGCCTGCAGAAATCACAGCCATGAGTTTCTCATGAATGATTTTAAATGATTCTTGCTCTGTCCATGGAGGGAAATCACTTATTGAAAATCCAGCAAAAGCCTGGCCAACCGAGGGCTGCTCTGACAGCATGGCCACTGGCGTTCAAACCACAAGGGGTCCTGGGAGAGAAAGGGGATCCTTGGGCCAAGGCAGGCATGAGCCCGAGGCCATACCCTCAGAAAATCAGGCCACTGTGCCCCCACTCTGTGCCTCGCACGCATGGTCTCATTTAATCCTTCCAACCCGTCATTCGCTGGCTCAGTCATTCGTTATGCAACGAATAATCACCCAGCACTTGCTGTATGTCACTCGCTGTTGTGGGCCCTGGGAAACTGTGGTGAACAAAACAGATTTAAAAAAAAAAAATCCCTGCAGTCAAGAGCTTACATTTTTGTGGGAAAGAAAGGTAGCAAACAAATAAATAAGCCAAACATGCAGTTTTATGGTACTGAGTGGGAAGGAGAAAAGGAGACAGGGAATATAGGAGCTGGGGTTTGGGGAAAGGTTGCAGTTTTCAAAAGAGTAACCAGGGACTTACTTGCTGAGAAGTTGACACTTCAACAAAGACCTTGAGCAGTGCAGGAAGGAGCCCTGCAGACAATACAGAAAGAGCAGGCCAGGGAACCGCATAACAGCAGAGGGAATAGCCAGTGCAAAGGCCCTGAGGGAAGAGTGAGCTCAGTGTATTCCAGGAACCGCAAAGCAGCCCATGTGGCTGAAAGGGAGGAAGGGAGGGGAGGTGAGTGGCCTTGAGCTCAGAGAAGGGAGGGGGCAGGAACCAGACCAGCCAGGGCCTTCCTAACACCCTTGACTTTCACTCATATAACACAGGAAGGCTCTGGAGAATTATGTGCCAAAAGGGACAGGATCTGACTCGGGTTTCAGGGGATCCCTCTGGCTGCTGTTTCCAGAACAGACTGTAAGGGGTGAGGACAAAAGGGAGGACCTCAGTGACCAGTCATTCTCCATATCCAGATTCTCGGAACCACGAATGTAGTCATAAATATGATTTTAGCAAGAAGTGTTTTTAACTTCACTACTAGCATTCTACAAAACCTACCTTCATTATTCTTATTTCAAAGATAAAGTAACAGGCCAGTTGGTGGGTACTTTGACCAGGAAAGCTCTAGTATGAATTTCCCATGAGGCCCAGGAATATGAAAACCCAAATTTCTGACTTTTTTTTTCTTGTTGCTTCTTCCTTCCTTCAGGTAAAACACACACACACACACACACACACACACACACACACACACTTGTTTCATCCCCTGGTCTTTGAGTTCATGCCCAATTCCTTCTGGTCTTTTCCTTGGGAGGCAAAGTGGCATGAACCCAAGCTGAGGAATCAGATGGGCTGGGCTGAACCCCGGCTCTGCCACCCACCCATGGGCAGGGCAGTTTACAGAAACACAAATCTGGGCTTTACCTCCTCCTGTTGTAGGGTTCTTTCCCCTCCATGGCCCTAGGCAGTAGCCAAGCCTCCGTGTTCCCCTGCCTTTGGGCTTTATGGGCAGGGCCACATCTGATGTTCTCAGGCACCCAGGAGCCAACCCTCCCTCCTAGGCTTTTGTTTTCAACTGAAACCAAAGCATCAAAAGGATTGTATGAGATCAGCCATTCCCAGAGCCTGTTTTGTATACCGATGGAGGTACACAGACCCATGTGCGTCTATGTGTTTGTGTGTGTGTGTGTGTGTGTGTGTGTGTGTGTGTGTGTGTGTGTGTATATATATATATGTTTGTGTGGCGGGCGACCTTGCTGGGATAGACCTTTTTTTTTTTTTTTTTTTTTTTTTTTGAGATGGAGTCTGGCTCTGTCACCCAGGCTGGAGTGCAGTGGTGCAATCTCGGCTCACTGCAATCTCCGCCTCCCGGGTTCAAGCAATTCTCGTGCCTCAGCCTCCCGAGTAGCTGGGATCACAGGTATGCACCACCATGCCCAGCTAATTTTTGTATTTTTAGTAGAGAAAGGTTTTCACCATGTTGGTCTTGACCTCATGTGATCCACCTGCCGTGGCCTCCCAAAGTGCTGGGATTATAGGCATGAGCCACCACTCCTGGCGGACTCGTATTTTTTAATAATTATAGTTACGTATTTTGATGTGCTAGGAGAAACAAATGGCACAGCTAACCCATAACTTCACGAATATTACTGCTCAAGAAGAGGCTAAAGTATTTAGTGTTCTTCCTTTTTAAGAGAAAAAGACGATTATAAAAAGTATTATGTTAATAATAACATATGTGATACAGATACAGCAAATATCATGGAGGAGGTAAAGAAGAACCTGTGGTAGATTGTCTCAGGAGAAAGGGAGGAGATGAAGGGGAGGGCTTTCCACCTAGTTTTCTGAAAGGATTTTTAAAAATCTCCTTTTCAGGCTGGGCGCCCTGGCTCACGCCTGTAATCCCAGTACTTTGGGAGGTGGGCAGATCACGAGGTCAGGAGATCAAGACCATCCTGGCTAACACGGTGAAACCCCATCTCTATTAAAAATACAAAAAGAAAATTAGCCGGGTGTGGTGGCGGGCGCCTGGAGTCCCAGCTACTTGGGAGGCTGAGGCAGGAGAATGGCGTGAACCTGGGAGGCAGAGCTTGCAGTGAGCCAAGATTGCACCACTGCACTCCAGCCTGGGCAACAGTGCAAGACTCTGGCTCAAAAAAAAAAAATCTCGTTTTCAGGCCAGGCACAGTGGCTCACGCCTGTAATCCCAGCACTTTGAGAGGCTGAGACAGGAGGATCGCTTGAACCCAGGAATTCGAGACCAGCCTAAGCAACATAACAAGACCTTCATCTCTACAAAAAATTTAAAAATTAGCCAGGTGTAATACACACGCCTGTGTTCCCAGCTACTCAGGAGGCTGAGGTGGGAGAATCGTTTGGGCCTAGGCGTTCGAGGCTGCAGTGAGCTGTGATCATGTCACTGCATTCCAGCCTGGGTGACAGAGTGGGACCCTGTCTGGAAAAAAAAAAAAAAAGAGGCCTGGCATGGTGCCTTACTCCTGTAATCCCAGAACTTCGGGAAGCCAAGGCCCGGGGATAACCTAAGGTCAGGAGTTCGAGACCAGCCTAGACAACATAGTCAATCCCCGTCTCTACTAAAAATACAAAAATTAGCCAGGCATGGTGGCGGGGGCCTGTAATCCCAGTTACTCGGGAGGCTGAGGCATGAGTATCACTTGAACCCAGGATGCGGAGGTTGCATTGAGCCAAGATGGCACCACTGCACTCCAGCCTGGGGGATAGAGTAAGACTCTGTCTCAAAAAAAAAAAAAAAAAAAAAAAGATCCTTTTAATGTAATGGAAGAACAAGCACACTGTTCTAGAACATTAGCAAATATAGACCATCAAAAATATTAAAATAAAAATATCACACTGTCACCTCCCAGGTATCCCCACCATCAACACTTTAGTGTACAGCTATCTTTCTTGTCTACTGCTGTATAACAAATTACTACAAACTTAGTGCTTAAAACACCACCTATTTATTACCAGTCCTGTAGGTCAGAAGTCTGGGTGGTTTTCTGCAATGGGTCTCAGAAGGCCAAAGTCAAGGTGTCAGCCAAGCTGGGCTTTCATCTGGAGAGGCCTGGGGAAACCCCACTGCCAAGCTCATTCAGGCTATTGCCAGAATTCAGCTCCTCATGGCTGCAGGATGGGAGTCCTCATTTCCCTGCTGGCTGCTGACCAAGTACTGCTCTCTGCTTTTAGAGGCCACTTTCAGGTTCTTGCACATCTTCAAGCCAGAACCAGCACTTCTAATCCTAATGCTCCAAATCTCTCTGACTTCTCCTTCTGTCTTTCTGGTTTTTTGTTTGTTTGTTTGTTTTGTTTTGTTTTTGTTTTTGTTTTTTAAGACAGGGTCTCACTATGTTGCCCAGGCTGGTCTCAACTCCCAGGCTCAAGTGATCCTCTCACCTTGGCCCCCACAAAAGTTCCAGGATTCCAAGCCTGAGCCACTGTTCCCAACCAATCTTCCTGTTCTGCTACCAGCCAGAGAATATTCTCTGCTTTTAAAGGGCTCCTGTGATTAGATCAGGCCCATCTGTATAATCATGCCACTGAACATAACGCAGTCACAGGAGTGAAATCTCATCACATTCACAGGTTCTGGGGATTAGGGTGTGGAATCTTGAGGGGCCATTTTTTGGAATTCTGCCTTCTACAATATCTTTCCAGATCTTTCTCTGTGCAAATATATTTATAAGTACATATATGTATTACAGATACAATAAGTAACGTGTTTTTTTCCAGTCAGTGATCTCCACTGGCACCCTCTCACCTCTAAGAGGAATGTGTGAATTGAACCATACAAGCTGTGGGCTCAGGAGCCATGGCAAAGATCCCCATCATTGAGCCCAACAGGGAAGCAAGCATGGTGGCTAAATGCCCCGGCTCTATGCTTCTTGGGTGGGTCAGCTTTCTGCTGACTTCCACAAGTCCCAGCTAGACTGGGCTCCACTTGGCAACAGTAATAACTTGCCTGATAACCCTCTGATATGGTTTGGCTATGTCCTCACCCAAATCTCATCTTGAATTGTAGTTCCCATAATCTACACGTGTCATGGGAGGGACCCAGTGGGAGGTAATTAAATCATGAGGGCAGTTACCCTCATGCTGTTCTCATGATAGTGAGTGAGTTCTCACAAGATCTGATGGTTTCATAAGGGGCTTTTCCCACCCTTCCCTCTCATTCTTCTCCTTCCTGCCACCATGTTAAGAAGGACATGTTTGCTTCCCCTTCCACCGTAATTGTAAGTTTGCTGAGGCCTCCCCAGCCCTGTGGAACTGTGAGTCAATTAAACCTCTTTCCTTTATAAACTACCCAGTCTCAGGCAGTTCTTTATAGCAGCGTGAGAACAGACTAATACACCCTCCTTTATGGGTTTACTTCCTTTTCTTTCCCTTCCTTTTCCCTGGTCATTTCTTTGTCCCCCTCATTGGTGCATCTTGAGGCCACCACCCAAATAAATGACTTGCACTCACATTCTTATGTCAGAGACTCCTTCCTGGACCTAAGCTAAGATAGAAGGGTGCAAGAGATTGGAGTTGGCATGAGATTGCTTCAATGTTTTACATTTTTTTATGCTGGCATGTATTCATTTATTATTAATGCAATTAGAAATCAATTTTAAATAATAAATGTTGTAAGAGGAGAAACTACAGCTGGAGGACACAGAAGCCACTGAAAGAGACCACACTCTGCATCCTCCATTCCCTATCCTCTTGCACTGACTGAGACCCCACAGACCCACTGAATCCCACACCTGCCTCCACACACCCTTGAACATGACAATAGCAGGTCATCATTTCAAGAGGAGCTGACATTTGTGGAGCAGATACTGTGCAAAATGCACTGTGCATGTTATCTGTTTTACATACTTGGGGCACATGCATTTATCTCCCTTCTCCCTCCCAAGATCCCTATAATAGGATGGTGTAGGAACAAAAAAAGTATAAAGCCACAATAAGGAAGGGGAGGTGTCAGCAGATGAGAGATTTCAACGTGTTTCTGGAAGACAGCAGAAGGAAGGGTGGTGACAGGTGACACAGAGCAGGGAGAGCCACAGCTGGAACCTTCCCAGGCAGGGAGATATGAGGAAGAGGCTCCCGGCTAAGATCTGGGGGGTCCCTGAGGGCAGGAGTGTGCAGTGTGGCTGGAAACTGGAAACAGGGGCCTTCAGCTGAATTGGCTGGTTACCCTACCACCGTCTCCATCTGCCTGGAAGAGGGGGACAGAGAGAAGAACCAGGAGCAAGCTTCTTGGTTTCTTGTTTTGGTTTTGTTTTGTTTTGTTTTGTGATGGTGTCTCACTCTGTCGCCCAGGCTGGAGTGCAGTTGCTCAATCTCGGCTCACTGCAACCTCCACCTCCCGGGTTCAAGTGATTTTCCCGCCTCAGCCTCCCAAGTAGCTGAGATTACAGGTGTGCGCCACTACACCCTGGCTGATTTTGTGTGTGTGTGTGTGTGTGTGTGTGTGTGTATTTTTAGCAGAGACAGGGTTTCACCATGTTGCCCAGGCTGGTCTCAAACTCCTGACCTCAAGTGATCCGCCTGCCTCGGCCTCCCAAAGTGCTGGGATTACAGGCGTGAGCCACCATGCCCGGCCACTTCTTGCTTTCTTAGTCAACCACTGGAGTCTATGCTTACACTTCCTGACAACCGCAACAAGAAAAATGGGAAAGACCCTTTTCTGAAGAACTGAAACACATTTTTCAAGAACTGGAGCCGCTTGTGTGTTTATTAGTGCCTTGAAAGAAAGCTCCCCAACAATCCATCATTGGGGGGACCCCAGCTCACCCACCAGCGCTTCCCACCCTGTGCACATGACCCTTACAGTCCACGTTTCTCTTGCTCCGCAGGAAGTAGCAGCCACCATGGTTGCTCATCTAAAGAAAGCCTGCAACATAAAAGAGAAAGACAAAGGTGAACAACAGAAAAATTGATCCTGGAAGAAACAGAGATAATTTAAAGCACAGAGGAGAACTGTTTAAAAAAGAAGAAAGCTTTATACATAGTACCCTCAGAGAGATTTGTGAGGCTACTGCATCCATAAAACAAGAAGACGGTGCTAACAATTAGAAAGAAAGCAAGAGCCCTTGGAAATTAAAAACATGGAGACAGAGTGAATGATATCGACTGAAGGCCTGACAGAAAAAAAAAAATCAAGAGACCCTTCAAGAGCATAGAGCATAAAGAAAGAGACAGAAAATGTAAGAGAAAAGATAAGAGACATAGAGAATCATTCTGGGAGGTCCAACATGTGACTAATAATAGGATTTTCTGAAATAAAGAATATAGATGGCAGAGGGAAAGAGCCTGCAGACGATACTGGGCAGGCTCTGTGGGGCTGGGTGTGACCCCTGTGCTTTGTAAGCCAGGGTGCTTTTATGTTTTTTGTATTCTGTGTCGGTTTCCCTTTTGTCCTCTCCCTCCTTCCCTATTTAGTGGTCTCAGCTGAGCGAGGAGGAGCCAATGAGGGAATAGTGCGTCCATGCAGGGGACCCAGCGTTGTGGTATCAGAGGACCTGAAAATGAGGGTCCCCTAGGGGAAGGGGACTCTGGGGGGGCACAAGGTCAGAACTGTTCACTTCTCATGCTGCTAAGAGATTATCTTTCCCAAGCTAGGTCCTAGAGGCCCTAGGTTTTGTCTAAAAAAGGAAAGCCTGGGTTTTCCCTTACAAGCTATCTTGTGGGTAGAGCAGTCAACTTCTTCTACACGTCTTCTATCCAGAGGGCACTAAGGTCAGTAGATGGACCTAATAGGAATTGATTAGAGCAGAAATTATTTTAAAAAAACCTTTTTAACCACGTTTTTGATACTGGAATGGGATGTCTGCCGAAGGATGAGCCCTCTGTCACTGAAGGTATTTAGGCAGAACTCATACAAACATCTGTCAGGAAAACTGTAAAAGGACTTGGAACCCTAAAATAAACAAATTCACAGACAGAAAGTAGAATAGAGGTTACCAGGGACTGGGGCAAGGGAGAACGAGGAGTTTTTGTTTAATAGGTATAGAGTTTCTGTTTGAGATAAGGAAAAGTTCTGGAAATAGTGGTGATAGCTACACAGCATTGTCAACAGACGTAATGTCACTGAAATGTACACCCAAAGATGGTTAAGACCGTCAGTTTTGTGTTATGTATATTTTACCCCAATTTTCAAAATAAAAAACAAAAAGAGGCCGGGCTCACACTATAATCCCAGCATTTTGGGAGGCCAAGGTGGGTGAATCACGAGATCAGGAATTCGAGACCAGCCTGGACAACATGGTGAAACCCCATCTCTACTAAAAATACAAAAAATTAGCTGGGCACAATGGCGGGCACCTGTAATCCCAGCTACTCGGGAGTCTGAGGCAGGAGAATCATTTGAACCCAGGAGGCAGAGGTTGCACTGAGCCGAGATCGTGCCACTGCACTCCAGCCAGGGCGCCAGAGCAAGACTCCATCTCGAAAAAAAAAAAAGAAAAGAAAGGAATTGGAGCTCACATACACTGCTGGTGGGGATGAAAAATAGTACAACCACTGTGGAAAACAGTCTGGCAGTTTCTCAGTGAGTTAAACATAGAGTTGCCGTATGACCCAACAATTGCACTCCTGGGTATAGACACAAGAGAAATGAAAACATACATCCTGGCCAGGCACAGTGGCTCACGCCTGTAATCCCAGCACTTTGGGTGGCCGAGGCAGGGGGATCACCTGAGGTCAGGAGTTCAAGATCACCCTGGCCAACATAGCAAAACCCCGTCTCTACTAAAAATACAAAACTTAGCCAAGCACGGTGGCAGGCACCTGTAATCCCAGCTACTGGGGAGGCTGAGGCAGAAGAATTGCTTGAAACGGGGAGGCGGAGGTTGCAATGAGACGAGATCATGCCACTGCACTCCAGCCCAGGCGATATACATTCACACAAAACGTTTATACAAATGCTCATAGCAGCATTATCCACAATAGCCAAAAAGTGAAAACAACCCAAATATCCACTAATAGATCAATGGGTAAACAAAATGTGGTGCATCCATACAATGGAATATGATTCAGCCATAAAAAGGAATGAAGTACTGATGCACACTACAGCATGGATGGACCTTGGAAACACTGCTGAGCTAAAGAAGCCAGATAAAAAATGCCATAATTGCATGATTCCATTTATATGAAATGTCCAAAATAGATCAATCCATACAGATAGAAAGTAGATTAAAGGTTGCCTAGGGCTGGGGGTTTGGGGGCAAATTAAGAGTGACTGTTAATTGGTATCTTTTGGGGTGATAAAATGTGGTGATGGGTGCAGTGGCAAGTGCCTGTAGTCCCAGCTGTGTGGGAGAATCACTTGAGCCTAGGGGTTCAAGACCTGCCTGGGTAACATAGCAAGACCCTGTCTCTACAAAAAGAAAAATAAAATATTAGTTGGACATGGTCCCAGCTGCTCGGGAAGCTGAGGTGGGAAGATCACTTGAGTTGAGGCTACAGTGAGCCATGACTGTGCCTCTGCACTCTAGCCTGGGCAACACAATGAGACCCCATCTCAAAAAAAAAAAAAGAATGGTGATGGTTGCAAAATTCTGAATGTACTAAAGAAAACCACTGAATTGTACACTTTAAAGGATGAATCGTATGGTATGTGAATTATATCTCAGTAAAACTGTTTTGGGTTTGTTTGTTTTTTGACAGGGTCTCACTCTGTCGCCCAGGCTGGAGTGCAGGGGTGCCATCTCAGCTCACTGCAACCTTCAACCTTCACCTCCTGGGCTCAAGCAATCCTCCCACCTCAGTCTCCCAAGTAGCTGGGACTACAGGCACATGCCACCACACCAAGCTAATTTTTTTATTTTTAGTGGAGACAAGGTTTCACCATTTTGGCCAGGCTGGTCTCGAACTCCAACCTCAGGTGATCCTCCTGCCTCAGCCTCCCAAAGTGCTGATATTACATGTGTGTAATGCCGAGTTTAAAAAAAAAGGGCGGGGGGAATAGGAGCTTCCTACCAAGATGGAGGTAGGGGCAAATGTGACGTCTTTCCATTCCAAGGCTCCTGGATGGATCTCTCATGTCTCTCCCTCCTTCAGGTTCCAGACTCCTGGAGAGCTTTCTCAGCAGCGCCCCATACCTTCCCTGCCATGGTGCCTGCTAGCAGCCAGGTTGGAAGCTTCAGCCGCACCAACAAGGTACAACCTGCGTCACATCATCAGCCTGGCCCCCCGGGTTGGTTTGTTTTTCCAGGGCATAAATGTATTTTATGGAGAAATAAAATGCACAATAATAAAAAGGGGGAGGGGAGTGTTTTCACAGGCTCACATTTTATCCAAAGGGGCTGTGATTTGGCATCCCTGGCTCGAATATGAAATTATTACACAAGAATTGACTCTCGGTGTCTCCGATGCTCCCTGGGATGATTGCTTCTATAACTTATGGAGACAGCTGAGCGTTTGTATTCAAGTGATCACATAAATTAATATCCATATGTGGAAATGGTGTGCTGGGAGCTGGCCTGGTTTAAGAATGCATTCCTTGTAATGATCCTTGCACCTGAAGAAAAATGCCCATCCAGGGGCCCCGAGCGTAAGTCTGGAATACTCTCATCACGGCTCAGAAGGTTTGAAGTAAAATAAGACATGCAAAATGTTACCCCTTTAAAGTGGTGAAGAACTGGGTGCTGTTTTCAGCCATGATGTCATCAGAGGGAATGAAGGGAACTGCTTTATTTAAATAAATACATAAATACGCATGTGCCTTAAAATGTAATGTTTCGCTCCTCAGGGATCAGTTTAGCCCAAAGTTCTAATTATACGTATGGCAGCAAAGGCCTCCCAGTCTTCATGCTTGCCAAAAGCTTTTATTTTGCTACGTGACAGAAGACAACATTATTCCTTTCTCCTTAGGAGATTGCCAACACCATGCCAAAGGATCGACAGGGGTGGCAGCAGCACCAGCAGGAACTTCTGAAGGCCTTTGTGTGGGCCAGGCAGGGGACCGGGAGGTAGAAAACCCAGGCCCTACCCTTAGATCACGTAGGTGAGGCCGCAAGCCACAGCCAGGCAAGGCTGCGCAAGCTGGGGCCCAGGGATCCATGGAGGCACGGTGCCTGGCACGGACCCAAAAATATTTACTGAATGAAAACACAAAAGAAAAGGAACGGAGTCATCCGAGGCTCCTTCCACCCTCACTTGCTCACTCATTCATTCATTCACTTATTCATTCAGTAAACATTTCTCGGGCTCTTACTGTGTGTCGGCAAAACCCTAAACAATCCTGACTCGAGATAAAGGGGTGTGAGCCAACAGAGCCCTCTCACATGGCCAATGTTTAATTCCACCCAATTCATTCTGGGCCCTTCCAATGCTGGGTAGATTTATAGCCTTTTCAGGTGATGGATGACAAACATGTGCTCAATAGAAAAGGATGGCTATGGGTGGCCCCTACAGATCTGGCCACTTCTTCCTAGTCTTCCCCAGACAAGTCTACCTCTGTCCAGGGCAGCCAATCAGCCTCAAATGGGACTTGGCTAAATTTAAAAATAAACTGTTGCTGGGCACAAGGACTCATGCCTATAATCCCAACACTTTGGGAAGCTGAGGATGGAGAATCACTTGAGCCCAGGAGTTCGAGACCAGCCTGAGTAATATAGCAAGACTCCATCTCTAGAAAAAAATGAAAAATGAGCCAGACATGGTGATGCGTGCCTGTGATCCTAGCTACTCGGGAGGCTGAGGCAGGAGGATCACTTGAGCCCAAGAGATCCAGGCTGCAGTGAGCCGTGATCTGCCCCACTGCACTCCAGCCTGGGTGACAGAGCAAGACCCTATCTCTAAATAAATAAATAAAAAGTGTTTGAAGGCTTCCTTTTTGTATCAAGAGCTGGACAAACCTGGGATAGTGGGACTTCTTCATTCACACACACACACACACACACACACACACACAACCTTGGTTCTCCCATATCCATCTCTTCACCCCATCCACCTCCATCTCACAAACTTTCACTTTGCCTTTGCAAGGAGGACAGCAGACTTCTGAGAGACCTTAAGAAAGACTCTTCTAAGGTTTCAAGGCCATGGACTTTTCCCTCAGCAGCAGTAATGTGCTGGTAAATATTAAACAACTGAATCTCCGGGGGGTGGGGGGGAAAAGCCCGATTGTAGCATTTGCTGATTTCTGTGGTGTAAATACTCCCACCAGGGCCGATTCCAAGCTACCAACATCACATCACTGACTGCAGGGGTTGGGAAGAGACATGTGTCATCAGTTCTCATCGTCTGGCAAGTGCCAGCTCCCACTTGAGAGCTTCAGAAACAAGCCTGGCATTTCCCAGATGCAGCACGAAAGCAAAGGGGAGTGAGGGAGCGTGCTCGTCGGTGGTCAGAGGGCCAGGTCTCTCTTTCCCTGGGACTCTGAGATGCAGTACGGTCATCTCAGGGGCTGCCTTGCTCCCCCCTGGAATCTGTTCCCATGAGAAAGAGAAAGGAAAACCTGCGATCACTCCAGCAGAACCTCAGCTACTCCCCCCAGTTTAGACAAGATTCCTGGCTTCTCTCTCTTCTTGCTCTCGAAGGACCCAAATGGTAAACATCTGGGAGAGAAGACTCCACACTCCAGAAAGTGAATTGTGATTTCCTTTAAAAGCCTATGCATTCCCACAGTGCAATATTTCATAATAAGAAAACGGGAATCAAAATTCTTCCCCACTAAGAAGGAACAGTGGAATGAGAGACGGAGAAGTCACTGAGGTGGAAAAATTGATTTGCAATATCCACAGCAGATTCGGCGGCTTTAACAGCACCTGGATAAACCCAGCACTTCTGCCAAAGCCTGGATGTTTTTAGAGCAGTGTGTAGCTTCACTACGAGCGATTTGCATCCAAGCCATAAAGGATATGTGGCGGGTTCCAATGCCAGCCTCCAGCTCCTCTTCACTGGGGAACTGCTGATAATATTTACCGGGCCCCTCTTCCTTTTGGAATTCCTTATGTGGTCCCAAGCAGGTTGGGACCACCCCTCTGGCTTCCAGCCCTCATAACTGGAACCTTGGTTTTTGCTCATGCACTCTGGCAGACTGTATGGTTGCTCAGCAAACTTTACTTCCCTATCCCCACTCCAACCCCTCCGTGGAAGAAGTATACTTCCCAGCCCCATAGATGTTAGATTCAGTTCTATGACTTAATTTGGCCAATGGAATACAATTAAATGTGATCCGGCTGTGCACAGTGGCTCATGTCTGTAATCCCAGCACTTTGGGAGGCTGAAGTGGGAGGATGGCTTGAGCTCAGAAGTTTGAGACCAGCCTGGCCAACGTGGAAAAACCCCGTCTCTACAAACAATACAAAAATTAGCCGGGCGTGGTGGTTCACACCTATAGTCTCAGCTACTTGGGAGACTGAGGTGGGAGAATCACTTGAGCCTGGGGGGGCGGAGGTTGCAGTGAGCCAAGATTGTGCCACTGCACTCCAGCCTGGGCGACAGAAGGAGATCCTGTCTGGGGGAAAAAAAAAAACAGTAAATGTGATCCAATTAGAGGTTTTTGATGTGCTTGTTTTGTTGGGCCTGGCCTCCTACACTCTCAGGGTCTGCCATGAGAAGAACATTCCCCCGAGGTACTGCTGCTGCTTGAACCTGGGACCGACCCTGGAATGAGAGATGGATGGTGCTAACCTAAATCCAACCCAAAGCCTGAAGGAGAGAAGCCACAGCCATCCGTGAGTGAGAAATGAGTGTCTGTGGTAAGCCACGGGGATTTGAGGTCATTTGTTATGCAGCTGGTTTGCAGTGATAGTTATTACATCCACTCCAGGTTATGTTTATTTTTTTTTCTTTTTCTTTTTTTTTGAGACGGAGTCTCGCTCTGTCCCACAGGCTGGAGTGCAGTGGCGCGATCTCGGCTCACTGCAAGCTCCGCCTCCCAGGTTCACACCATTCTCCTGCCTCAGCCTCCCGAGTAGCTGGGACTACAGGCGCCCGCCACCACGCCCAGCTAATTTTTTTTTGTATTTTTTAGTAGAGACGGGGTTTCACCATGTTAGCCAGGATGGTCTCGATCTCCTGACCTCGTGATCCACTCGCCTCGGCCTCCCAAAGTGCTGGGATTACAGGCTTGAGCCACCGCGCCCGGCCTAGGTTATGTTTAAATATAGAGGCTTTACCAACTTGTTTCTGCAGAAGACTTGGCCACTCACCAACATGGTGTCGGAGACCTTGCAAATCAACTTCCAAATATACCAGTACTTCAAGAATGTATGCGTGCCTTTGGCTACAGCAATTACACACATATATGCTTGCCTGAATTAGCAATGGTGTTTGGTTTATGCTTTATCTCTGACAATGAATCATTTGTTAAGTACCTACTGTATACCAAACACTATGTGTCATGTACCTGGACCCTATAATCAAGAACTCATGGCTACAGTTGGGAACTCGAATTCATAAAAAGGAGAATATTTTAAGGCCCAAGTGAATGATACAAAATGCTGAGAATTCAAGAGGGGAAAAAAATCACTTTTAGGATTAGGGAGAGTGGTGGGCACCAAGAAAGTTTTCACAGAAAAGGAAGAAATTGAGATAACCCTTAAAGAAAGAGTTGGTCTCAGATGTAGGCTCAGGGCCAACATTCCAGGCAATGAGTCCATGTGTGCTCATGTAAGATTTAAGGGGTGATGCATGGAACAGACCAGTTAAGGAAATAGTAAACTGAGCCAATTCACAGAGGTTTTCAATGTCAAAAGACTCACAACTCTGTTCTGTGGGCAAGAAGAACTATTAGCAATTTTCGAGCATGACAAAGCAGTCCTCTTATACTTTGGATTAATCTGGTGGTAACGTGTAAAATGTGGAAGGTAGAGCAGGCCTGGACATCAGGAGACCAGATGGCAGCCTCAGACAATAAGGCCTAAACACAAAGTAGAGACAATGGAGAAAGCTACGCTTATAAAATCAGAATAGGCCAGGCATGGTGGCTCACACCTGTAATCCCAACACTTTGAAAGGTTAAGGTGGGAGGATAGCTTGAGCCCAGGAGTTTGAGATCAGCCTGGGCAACATAGGGAGACTTTGTCTCTACAAACAATTTAAAATTAACCAGGCATGGTGGTATGCACCTGTAGTCCCAACAACTCAGGAGGCTGAGGTGGGAAGATCACTTCAGCTCAGGAACTCGAGGTTACAATGAACTCTGATTGCACCACTGCACTCCAGCCTGGGCAACAGAGTGAGACACTGTCTTAAAAAAAAAAAAGATCAGCATATATTAGAGTCAAAAAATCTTCTAAAACAAGTACTCACAAATATTCATTTTACAAATGAAGAAACAGAGGCCCATAGAGGTGAAGTCACTTTCCCAAGACCACATAATGAGCTAAGAGCTGAACTGGGAACAGAGTCCAGGAATATCAGTTAAGAATGCTAGGGCCCGGGCACAGTAACTCATGCCTGTAATCCCAGCACTTTGGGAGGCCGAGGCAGGCAGATCACTTGAGCTCAGGAGTTCGAGACCAGCTGGGCAACATGGCAAAACCCCATCTCTACAAAAAAATACAAAAATTAGCTGGGCGTGGTGACAGGCGCCTGTAATCCCAGCTACTCAGGAGGCTGAGGCTGGAGAATCTCTTGAACCCTGGAAGTGGAGGTTGCAGTGAGCCGAGAGGCAGCCACTGCACTCTGGCCTGGGCAACAGAGTGAGACCCTATCTCAAAAAAAATCTTCTGGCCAGGTGCAGCGGCTCACACCTGTAATCCCAGCACTTTGAGAGGCATTGGCAGGCAGATCACTTGAGTTCAAGAGTGCAAGACCAGCCTGGCCACATGGTGAAACCCCATCTCTACTAAAGAATACAAAAATTAGCTGGGCGTGGTGGTGGGTACCTGTAATCCCAGTTACTCAAGAGGCTGAGGCAGGAGAATCACTTGAACCTGGGAGGCAGAGACTGCAGTGGGCCAAGATGGCGCCACTGCACTCCAGCCTGGGCAACAGAGCAAGACTCCGTCTCAAAAAAAAAAAAAGTCTTCTCCATTGAAGGTTTTGCCTTATTTGGGAAGGGAACCCCTTCCCAGAGATCTCTGCTTACCTCTAATTGACCAGCACTGAATCACATGGCTACCACTAGCTCTAAAGGAGCCTGGGGACTTGAGAATTTCACTTATGTAGCCTCTGTGGTAGAGGATGAGAAGGCAGAAAGGAGCTGGAATGGGTGTAAGACTAACTAGAGTATTTGCCTGATGCCAGCTCTCTTATCTCCTGGTCCAAGACTTGTCGTATTTTACATTGTGACAGGGCTGGCTGCAGTGGGGTAAGAAGGAGAGGGGGACCACACACGTTTATCTAGACCAGAGCCAGGGAAGATGGCCACCTCTTTCCCAGATGTTGATAACACCTCTCTGGGGACATTAGGAACTGCTCAAAAGAAGGGAGACAAGTTGCTAATGTATGGTGGACAAGGAGAAAGAAGCAATGTAATTTACCCCACAACAAACTAACGATTACCAGGCATTTACTACTATGTGGTAAGCATTGTATTCAGACCCAGATCTGGGTAGAATATAGAAGATCAAATTAAGAGAAATGGCTGGGCATGGTGGCTCATGCCTGTAATCCCAGCACTTTAGGAGGCCAAGGCAAGCGGATTGCTTGAGGTCAGGAGTTTGAGACCAGCCTGGCCAACATGGAGAAATTCCATCTCTACTAAAAATGCAAAAATTAGTCTGGCGTGATGGCAGACGCCTGTAATCCCAGCTACTCGGGAGGTTGAGGCAAGAGAATCGCTTGAACCCAGGAGGCAGAGGCTGCAGTGAGCTGAGATGGCGCCACTGCACTCCAGCCTGGCAACAGAGCAAGACTCCGCCTCAAAAAAAAAAAAAAAAAAAAAAAGATCAAATTAAGATAATGGATAGAAGTCAAGAAAATGTCCTTGGAAAGAGGGCAAGAAAACAAAACAGAAAACCAAAAGAAGAGAACTTAATCCTAGGAGAACAGCTTAGGAAAGGGTTTGAAAGCAAAGCATGAAATCCTGAACAGGCTCCACCAGAAATAAAAGCAAACATTCTCCTTGGCACCAACTAGGATAAAAGATGCCCCAGCACACCAGGCTCACTTCTGGGTGGGTCTTTCAGAAAGATGTAAAAAGACCAGAAAAACAACTAAAGTAATGACAAAGCTTCTTGAGCTATGCCCTGTGGTAGAGGGAGAGGTCTGGGTTTCCATCCAGGTTCCATGCCTCTTAGATCTAATTTCTCCAAATCTCTACATTTCTCCGAGATGGCAGGTAAATCAAGACTTTGTCAGCTGCAAGCGATAGAAAACTTAAGTCAAAGTGATGTAAGTAAAGAAAGGGAATTTATTGGCACAAGTAACTGAAATATCCTGGGACAGGGCTAGCTTCAGGTTCAACTGGATCCAGGGGCTCAAACAATGAAGAATCTGTTGCCGGGCTCTACTCTGTCTTTGCTGGCTCCATTCTCAGGCTGCCAGTCATCCCAGGCTTATAGCTTATCTTTTTGGTAACCCCAATAGAAAGTGCAACTCTTTTTTCCACTAGAAACAGCAAGTTCTGGCCAGGCGCGGTGGCTCATGCCTGTAATCCCAGCACTTTGGGAGGCCGAGGCAGGTGGATTACCTGAGGTCAGGAGTTCGAGACCAGCCTGGGCAACATGGTGAAACCCCGTCTCTACTAAAAATACAAAAAATTAGCCGGGCGTGGTGGTAGGCGCCTGTAATCCCAGCTACTCAGGAGGCTGAGGCAGGAGAATCACTTGAACCAGGGAGGCAGAGGTTGCAATGAGCCAAGATCACGCCATTGCACTCCAGCCTGGGCAACAAGAGTGAAAGTCCATCTCAAAAAAAAAAAAAGAAAGAAAAAGAAAGAAAGAAAGAAACAGCAAGTTCTGAAATTGTCTCTCTGGGACCCACTTGGGGTCCACACCCACCTCTGAACCAACTGTTGTGGCCCAGGGTGGGGTGAGGGAGCAGGTTCAAATGCTCTATTCATCCCTCTTCTACAGCCAGGAGATGGAGTTGGTCCCCTCCCCACAAAGCACAGGGACTGAGAGTCACAGAGCAGTGGCTCCCCCAAAGTGTGGGTTCTGAATCTAGAAGGGGGGCCAAATGTTAAACAAGCAAAGCCAAGGCTGTCTACCACAGAGGAGTTGCCAAAAAAGCCATAAGTACCAAAACCTCCCCAGTCCATCAAAAGCTGCCATTCGCCTCTACCCAGCTACATCCAGTTTTGGGGATTAGAACCCTAGCTACATCTGGCCTTATCAAAGAGAATACCAGAATGTCTAAGCTGAAAAGACCCTTGCAAATCATCGCCCTCCGCACCCCTCAGCTCACCAGGGTGCAGAGAGGGGAGGAGGCCTGCCTAAGTGTGCAGGAATAGCTCAGCTGCAGAACAGGACAAGAACAGACCTACAAAATTGCAGCCAAGCGTTCTTTAACTTCCTCCTGCAGCCTCCTAGGGAATGGTGCATAAAGGACTAAACAAAACCCCAGAGAATGTCACCAGAAATGGGAACAGGTTCTGGCCAGCCTACTGTGATAGCTCAGTGAAGAATTTCTTTGGGGAAAACAAAATCCTCTTGGACTGAAGGAGGCCGGAGCTGCACAAAAGGCTGGGATGTCCGGGGCCCTTCCGGCCTGGATCAGGAACAGTGTGGCTAGGGACCTAGCATTTTTCCACGACAGGCTGATCTGGGTGGAGGAGGTCCAGAGCTGAAAGACCCCCTCATGGACATCATAAAACATACACCAATGAGAAAGAGCTGGCTGAAGCAGCTCAGAAAACCACACACCTTCTTCCTGAGAACAGCAGTCCTGGTATCTGATCAGTAGTACCTCAAAGGCCTACCACTCTGACCTGCTCCCTGCAATGACATCTGCTTCCCACCTGCCCCCAGGGAGGCCACACATCCCCTTCATGTTTTCACCAAGAGGGAAAAGATGGTCTCTCACCTGGCTTCCCTTTGATCTTTCCCTTCCTGGCCAACATCCAGGCCTGGCAGTAGCATTTCTCAGAAACCTGGGGACAAGGTAAGTTTATCTGAGCACCATATCCATGTCAGGGGGGATGTTTTCACGGAGATGTGTTGCAATGTTCTTTATTACATGCTTTTTCTCTCCTTGTCTTTTTTTAACAAGACTCCAGTGGGAACACCAAATGGCCTCAGACCCTAAGGAATTTGAAAGGATTATCATGATTACTTAAGCAGGGGTTTTCTGAAACTCCCAGCCAAGTGGGAAAGAGAATGAAACTTCTAAAGTTATATCCCTTCAGCGATTGGTTAGATAAGTGTGGGGCCTGAGCAAACAGACAAACCAGGAGCAGCATTTCTCCAATTAACTCTTTCAAGGCCTAGAAAACACACACTGGAAGCCTTTGAAAGTCCCTCGGGGCACTGGTACTCTATAATTTACCAAGACAAGCCTTCATTCCTTAAATAAAAGTTCATGAACCAATCCTTTCTTCATCTGCTTTTATGCCTGCCCGATCCCCCAAAGTGCTACAACTCCATCCATCCCAGGCCATCTCATTCTTCAAGCAGAAAGCAGTCCCTGAGGGAGGAAGGCAGCTGCTGCAGGGCTGGCCAGAGACTGTCCAAGAAGTCTCAGATCTCGTGGCCATGAGAGGAATCCCATCTGCAAGTCACCCTAGTAGCGGAACCAGATGGAAGGCCTGGCCTGGTGGCCATTCTGGTCTGGCCTCCCAAGATGGCATCACAGGCCTCCCCTGGGTCTGAGAAGCACCTGTGAGAAAGCCTCAAGGCACATACAGCGACAGGAGCCTTTGCTGCAGAAAGAAAACTGCAGGAGACAAATCTCCCTAGTTTCAGAGATATCATCCCGGATCAACATGACAAAGGTGGAGGTGGTTGCTGGCCTGTGCCCAGGCACGCAGGCATAGATAGGGCAGGGAGCCCCAATGTCAGAGCATAAGAGCAGGGAATCTCTGCTTTCAAATTCCCATCGAGTTTGCAAAAAAGGAAGAAAATATCCCACAAAAAGTGACGCAAATTTGTGTAAACCCGAGGATTCAGGATCCAGAGTCCTGGCCTGTCTGTATCTGGGGGAACCCAGGTTAGCTCACGGGACAGGTTTTATCTTAATGAGGGCAGACCCAACCCCTGCAGCTTGGGTTTGGGCAACTAAAGAGAAATGGGTAAAAGACAATAATATAATAACTGTATAAAAAGAGGTGCTTTTGAATTCTGGAAACAACCCCTACAAAGTACGAGGGGCATCAAGACAGGTTGGAGCAATAACTTTTCCAAGAATTGACGACCCCCCTGAGTCTTGCCAATCCTGGACCCAGGAAAGAGGATGGGGCGGGAGGGGTCTTAATCTGCCGCTCTACAGGCTTCATGCATAGGCAACCACCCAAAGTCAGTCCCAGCCCGCGCGCAGGGCTCCCTCCTACCCTACAACAGCCTCGAGGGGCCTCAAGTCCCACTGCCTGGAACCCCACAATCCACCCCCGCCCCCGCGCCATTTCCAGTCCTCTGGGCGAGGGGGGTCAATGTCGTTCAAGTAATTTCTCTGCGAACACAAGATGGCAGCCTTAAATAAATGCAACCCTGCGCAGCTTTTAATCTTACACATCATTAAATTCCTAATTTACACATTATGTTTTCGTGGGCCAACCCATAACTCATTAGTGTTGAACTCACGAGGTATAAAGACCAACGCACGACGGGCGCCGGGGCGCCGTCACCTGCATGGGTTAACAGTTCCTGCCGCGGGGGCAGGGAGGAAGGTGCTAGAGGGGCACGGGGTGCCGGCGGGGCCGAGCCCGGGGCGCGGGCGAGCCCTGGGTGCCAGGCCCTGCGCCGCACGCCACTCTCGCAGCGCTGCCGCCGGGAAAGTGCCGGCGCTGGCTCTCCCTCCCCTCCCGGGAATAGCGGGCGCAGGCACGCACATCCACACACACACACACACACCGCACACTCACACACCCGGGTGGCCGCGCGGGGCTCCGAGCCGCGCAGGCCTCCTTGGCAGACATCTTCCTGTGGGAGGATTTCAAACGAGCCGTGAAAGCCAGAAACTACACGGGTTACAAACTCCGGAATCCCTGGCCGGCCTCGGCCTCCCTCCCCACCTCCGGCCCGGCCCCCTCCGTTCGGCCCGTGGCCAGGAGCCCCACCAAAGGACAAAGCTCACACGCCGAAAGCGCGGGGAGATCCGGGGGCGCAGGAACTGCCCCGACGGCCCTTCTACCTTCTGACCCTGGGACCCACGGCCAAGTGCCGCGCAGCCGAGGTCGGCCTTGCTGATCTGTGGTGGCCCAGGGTGACCCGAAGCGCACCGGCTTCAGGGTGCGCCCTGGCCAGGGCGTGGGGTGGAGGGTCACGTAAGCCACCTGGCATCCGAGGGTGGCCGCCTCACCCCCTCAACGCCGCTCTCCAGGGAAGGAGGCGGCGGGGTCACCAGGGCGCAGCTGACAGCCCCAGGCCCCGGCCAGGGCGCACCCTAAAGAAGAGGGAGGCTGCTGCCTGAACTGGCCTGGGGGCAGAGGGAAGTGGGCCCCGCGCTGTGGAAGGCCCCAGGCTGGAGCGCCGGGGACAGCTGTCCAAGCGGCGAGGGCTAGGAGTGGCCTCGCCTAGCGCTGAGCCGGCCAGGCCCTGGAGGTGCTCCGCGCCTTCTCGGCCAAAAGCCAGCTCCGCGCCGCTGGCGGAGTGGGAGGGAGGCGGCCAGGCGAGCGCCCCGCCCTCGTCGCCCGCGGTCACAGGGGCAATTACACTCCTCGCTGCAGACGGTTACCAGCTCGCCCGCGCATCCCTCCCTCGGCTCCCCTCTCCTCTCCTCTCCTCCCCTCCCCTCCCCTCTCCTCTCCTCTCCTCTCCTCCCCTCCCCTCCTCCGCGGAACTGCTGGCTCCATATTAGTGAGGGTGCCCTGGCAGCGCGACCAAGGCCAACTACCCCTGGGGACCCTCCCGAGGCTCCCCGCACCCTGCACACCCTCAAGATCGGCAAGGCGAGCCCACCGCACCCCACAGCGCGTCCCAGGGCACCACAGCCGAGGAAGCGACTTTTGCGGTAGCGAAAGGGTGGCAGTACCCAGCTCCACGCGCTGCAAGACTCTAGCAGCCGCGCTTCACCCCAAAACTCTGCCCCTAGCCAGCACAGCTCCCCTAGCGCCCCAAATCCCAGGTGTGCCTGTTTCCCTGGAGTCCCGCCGGCGTGCTTTGCTATTCGCAGCTCGACGCCTAGACCTCCTGACTGCAACCTCCGAGGCCTTTGCGCTCCCAGGCGTCCTTTGCTGCAAGCAAACAGGCCCCCAACCGCCCCCTACGGTTTGTACTCTTCTGGAAGGTGTCTTTGGCGCTGTGAATGCAAACTCAGGCTTTGGATTAAGGGCTTCATTTTCAACTAACTGTGTGATTTGAGGCCAGTTTCTTAACCTCAGTTTCTTTATCTACAAAATGGGAGGGATATTCGTATAAGTGTGGCTACGAGGTTTAAAGAAGATATAGTTATATGTCAAATGCTTAGCACAAAGTCCTGGTGGTTAGCATTATTATTACCATATGGCCAGAACTGTGAGGACATTAAAAGTGAAGTAGGCTTTTTCCTACCAGGGGTAAGCCTCGCGGAGTCCTAGGACACATCCCACAAACTGAGGTGAACCCAAGCCACCGGCTACGTCTGAAGGGAGGACAGACGAGACCAGGGGCAGCCAACTGAGCGAATCACTCTGCCTTCCGCCTTTGCAAATGAATAGGGCTCTGTCTACAGCTTCCGCCATTCCTACGCCAGATCTGCAACGCCTAAGGCTTAAACTTGGCGCGGCGGTAAATTTAGCCTGAAGGCAGCGGCTCCTAAGGGGCGGGGATGTCTCCTTGGAAGAAGGAAAGGGAACAGGGTAAGAAAATGGAGTTGCCTCTAGGAAGAAGAATCAGGGAGAGGAAATTCAGGGCCGCTGGCGGACCACTGACAAAAAGAAATCGGACGCAAAAGAAACCTCCCCAGAAGAAACTGGGCCACCGTGGGAGCCGTGCGAGACAGACTTCCCATCTGGGAAGGGCTGCCTACGGGTAATTGGGTTTGCTCGAGTTGCCTCTATAATTAATAAGTGATTTGACTTGGAGATTGGAAATAGTCATGAAAGGAAGCCGCGGGCGTAGGGGTGTGAGGCCCAGGAGCCTCCCTCCGAAATCCAAAGACCGCGGAGGAGGACGGTTTAAGGAACAGGACGAATGTGATAATATTGGCATCTAACCTTCTAGTGTTTGAGTAATTCGTTGCTTAGCTACTTTGGATAGGCCATTATTTTGCAAACTGGAAACATTTGCAAGTGGTGATATTTTGCTCTTGCCTGACGCAGGGGCTGCAAACCTACGCCGGCTCTGCTGAACTCTTCGAAATATATATGCATAAATTGTTCCTAATGAGACCATCTGTTTTTTATGGCCCCTCTGGAAGCAGGAGGAACCCGAAGCCTGCTCCGTCTTGCAGAAATCTGTGGCCAGGCAGGCCTGGGAAATAAATAGGGGAGATTAGAACGGTGTGCGTGATTTAACAATACGCAGAACGGCAAGTTCGGTGGTCGAGGTGTGTGCCTCGATTCCCAGGGGTGCGGGTCATTTAGGGTGACTCCAGACACGGGGGTTCCTCCTAGGAGGCCCAGGGACTTTGCGGAGTTCCACAGCACACACGAACCTCGTTTTTCCATATCTGGAACATCGCCAGAGCCACAACGCGAAACCACGAGCCTGTAGCTGCTCTGGGGACCCAAAACAAGAACCCAGGTTGTAGGTGGTCCCCGACGTCGCCCACTATCTAGGGCCTCCTTCTACGGTGGTGAAGGGAGCTGAACCTGGGCCACAGAGGCAGAGAACGAGCATCACTCCACCCCATACCCGGGTCAGAGCACAGAGCTCATTCCGGGCCTATCCCAAAGACTGAGCTGCTCCGCGAGCGTCTGGCAGGCCCAGCGCCCCGGCCTGAGACCGCACTGAGGGTGGCAGGGCAAACACTTTTCACATTACCGCGTGGCTGTTAATTGGGGCAGTGCAAAAGACGCCGCGGCTACCCATTTGCGGCGGGGGGCGGGGAGGGGGGAGCGGGTCAGGAGTGGGCAGTGGGGGCTGCTTATAATAGAGAGACTGCCCTGGGGAGCCTCAGATATCGGTAACCCCCATGATTAATTCATAACTCTCCAATGCGCCTGGCACCATCTCGGGTCTTTAATCGGTTCTGAATGTCAGCGAGGCTTCCCCGACAGCCTGAGCACTGCCTTTTGAATGTGTTGAAAGTCGCTGCGCGCACACCAGGAGACAAAGTTGCCATCTGCTCCGGGGACCAAGGCAACTGGGCGCTGGGAGGGGCCTTCCTCCCGCGGCTCCCGCTGCCCCGGGCGGCCTCCTCTTCCCGGCCTGCCCCAAAGCCAACACTGTCACCCGGAACGTCCCCGCCCCGGGCGCATGCATGGTGGAAACTCCGGCTTGCAGCGAAACAGAGCGCTGCGCGCGAGCGCGCAGGGAGCCTCGCGGTCACCCAGACCGAGGCCTATGCTAATGAGATTATAGGCCCGGGTTGTTTGTGTGCGCGGACGTCAAAGGGGGGGCGCAGATAAAGTGTGGAAACCGGGATGACTTGGAGGGGGGAGGGGCAGGGAGGAGGGGGGAAGCCCCAGGAGAACAAAGCTCCTGGCCGTCGGCCTCCAAAGAGTCGCAGAAGTGACCGCCACTGGCTCGTGCACAGGCGGAAGCGGGGGAGGGCGGGGGACGCCAGGCCTAAAGCGCCTCGTGGGTTTAGAGAACTCAGAGAGGGCACCGGGTGGGGGTGGGAGGAAGGCTCAACCCGTAGCTAAATGTTTGGCCTTTGGCTATTTTTTAAGGAAACGAATCTCAGGGAGGTCGGGGCGCGGGGGGTGGGGGCATCATCGCGCCTCGGAGATGGGAGGCGAGTTCCCCTCAGCTTTCTGGGAAAAGCCTTGTCCCCCTTCTTTCCCCTCCCCCCATCCTGCTGAGGGTTTGCGTTGACCCATCTCTCCGCTCGGGACCGGCAGGAGGACGGAGCCGCAGGGGGCTGACCGCGGCCCAGAGGCGGCCCAGGGGTCGCGCTGCTGCCGGCCTGCGCTTCCGCACTCCCGGGTTCGGTGCGTCGCCTCTCGCGGCAGCGCCTCGCTTCCTCCAGACTGTAATTCCACACTCCCGCAAGCGCTGGGGCTGCGGAATCGTTTGAGGGAGTTGGAACTGCATCAGATGAGCACGCCGGGAGGTGAGATCGGGTAGGAAATAGCCGAAACTTTGAGTTGTGCGCCACCCCACCCCCCCAACACACACACACAGGCGCGCACACACACACACACACACACATTTACCCTCCCCCTTCCCAGCCGCCACCTCCCCCACCCTCTCGATTCTTCAAGGTTTGCAGCCGAGTCCTGTCATATGGTTTTGTTTCTGTGCTGCTGTTTTTTTTTTTCAGACACGAAAATTGGACACGTGGAGAATTAGCCCTGCTGGAGAAGCGCTGGGTGCAGACTCAAACAATGGTTTCCAGCGCCGAAGCTGAGGCAGCACCTTCCCCACCTCCACCCTCAAATGGTAGCTGCCTCTATATACAGTGGGCACGCCCCTTCACTACCCACCCCCTCCCCCAAAGCCTGGTTAGGGACCTATGTGGGCTGCACGCTCTGGAGCCCCTTGCCCGGACACAAACCCTAGGTGGGCCTGGGCTGCCCGCTGAGTAGGTCATTGCGCCTGGGATCCCCTGGGATTTAGAAGTATAGGGCTCTCTATTTTTCCCTAGGAAGGTCCTGTCTCAAAGATACCACCCCCAAAAATTAATGTGTAAAAACCCAACCAAGCTCCAGTCTCTGTGTCCTTTGGCAAATCTATCTTTCCTAGGGCATACTTTCCTAAGCTGCTGGGACCTTGCCCCCCATCTGATGAGCCATACGCAGGTGGTCTGGCCTCTTCAGAGCAGCTTCCTTTAGTTATTGTCTTCTCCAGAGGCCCCATCCTCCACGGCAGCCCTAATCTTAGCCCCCCAGCCTCTCTGAGCCCCCACCCCACCCCCACACTGCGCTGAGCTGGCAGCAGCCACAGCTCCCCCAGGCAGTTCCTCTCTCACTGGGCGCCCTGTGCATCTCGCTGGGGCACACACTCAGCACAGAAGCTCCCTCGCCTCCTGGAGCTGGTTTCCTCTTACAGGCTCCCCTTAGAGCTGCTGGGGCTGTGACAACGCCTGCATCTCTGTGTCTCCCTGCAGCGCTGCGAGCTGTGAATCTGCCTTCTCTTCCCTTCCTGCAAAGGTCAAGCTGCCTCCTTCTCTCGCAGGGCCGCAGTTCAGTTCTGGCCTGCAGAGCTTCTACACTGCAACTTGAATATGGGAATGGGGTGGGCATCGTGCAAGGGAGCAGTCACACTCAAGCCAGGAGGCAGGGACAAAAGGGTGTGCGATTCAGGGAGGGAAACACTGAGGACAACCCTCAGAAAGCAGTGCAGGATTTGCAGCTAAAGACTCAAAAGAGGGAGAGAAAACGAGGAAAAGGCTGTTATTAGGTCGTGAGTCCTGAAGTGTAGGCCTTTCTCCTCTCACCCCCTGGGTTGCCCTAGGGGAAGGCCAGAAGAGGCCTCAGGTGTCTGCACTGTGTCCTGTGCAGTTCCTAGGGCCATGCACTTCCAGTGAGGCTGCACTTTACTCCAAGCAGGAGTCAGAAGCATGGAATTCAGTGGCCGCAGGAGCTCAAGTCGGCTGCAGCCCTTTCAAAGAGGGACCCCGAAGAGGCCTTTCTGCCACCCCAGCCCCAGAGAGGCTATGAGGCTCTACAAGCAGCAGAGAGAATGATACGGAGAAAAATGAGAGGAAACGCTATTAAACTTGCTTCCTCTAAAGAGCGCTACCCACCGTTTTCTCTGAACTGTACCTAAAAAGTCAGGAGAGAACTCGTTAACTTTTGTTTGGTTTAACATTGCCAGCTTCAAGTCAACCGTAGGCCCCCCGAAGGTTTTGTAAAATATTTAATCTAGCTCAGACAATTTCCTGCAGTCCCTAACCAGACCACCCCACTTACTGAGCCGCTGCCAAAAAGGATGCTTGACTGCAGACTGGCAACCAGAGGCCTTCCAGTCGCCTGGCTGGCCTTGACCTCCACTCGAGGCGCCAGGAAAGACCCTTCCCGGAATCCCGAGAGACGAAGACCTGGGTAACCCTGGAGGTCTAAACCCGTGAGGAAGCCCAAGAAATGGAGTTAAAGACCCTTTTCGCACAACCGATTGTTGTCTGTGTGACCTTCTGCGGCCCTTGCCCTCTCTGAACCCTCTAAAATGGGCATGAGGATGTCACCTTCCTCTGGGTGTTATGCATTTTGAAGCGTGGGCACTATGGGAGAGGCTGACGCTCTGTGTTCCCCAGCGCCCTCCACTCCCACCCCTTCACTGTTTTCTTCGACATTATCTCCCTAGAGAACACAGCAAGCAGGAGCGGGATCCTTCGACTCGGCTGAGTCTCAACTCCTTCCAAACGTGAGGCTGACGGGGAGAACTCCTGCTCTGCCCAGTTTCCATTCCCGCCTCCAGAATAACGAGCCGAAAACATGTGTACTGTAAATAAAGCCTGTCTAAATAAAGCACTCGGGTAAAGGCTACCGAGAAAACACTCCGCATCGCTCTGTGCTCAGAGCGTGAGTCAGCTTCCCAGCCCCGGGGGAACAATGGGGACCTTGCCAAGGGTCCCCTTCTGTCGACCCCTGACGGCCCCCAGGCCCGTTTGGGTGGCGGGAGTGCCGGCACCCTGGGACCTTCGGGCCCGAGGTTCGGGAGGGCTAAGGGCGCTCCAGGCGACCAGGGTTGGGGTCCAGCCCCAGGATTAGAGCGGCCAGGAATCCCTCTGCCCGCAGCTGCCGCGGAGGGGTTGAGGGTTAAACAAACACCGGGCAGAGGAGCGAGCCTGCCGGCTGCGGCCGGCGCGGCGCGGGGAGGGGACGGGAGGAAAGAGGGCGCACGCTACCTAGCCTCCCGACGGGAAGACGTCTCCTCCCCACGTCAGGCCGGGCTCTCGCCCACTCGGCTGGCCGCCTCTGCTCCCTGGCCTCTCAAGTCTCAGCGGAAAGAAAGGTAGCGGCTGCCAAAAGCACCCCACTCCTTTTATTGTCCCCATAAGCCTATACACGTACACTAGCCACCCCCCCAACACACACACACAACACGCACACGTGTGCCGGAGTCTCGAGGATGCCCTGCCTCCATCGCTCGCAGAGTGAGTACCAAGGCCGAGCGAAACGGCACCCCTTTGGTGGAGGACACAGTGTTGGGACCAGTGGTGGCCTCCGCGCTACGTCTTCTATCGCAACCTCTGGGTTTCCTTTGCAGAACTGCATACCCCAGAGCAGAGGCCATGTGGAGACCTGCGGCTTGGTCCCGACTGGTGCAGTGGCCTCTGCTCTGGTGTGGGCTGGCGGTTTCCCCGCGCCCGGTGACCTTAAGGGGGTTTCCGGAGTCGCGCAGCCAGCCCTTCCTCCCAGCTTCTCCGGCCAAGGCCGCTCTCGGCCGCCCAGCCTGGTCGGGCTCGGCTAGTCGGCTCCTCGCCCCGGGCAGGAGTGCGGTTGGTGAAAGCACTCGGGGCCTCACCCACGCTCTGTGCACACGCGCCCCGCCGGGGCGGGAGCCGGAGCCGCGCTCCAACAGCCTGAAATCGCCAAATGGTCGCTGGGCAGGGTTGGGGATAGAGACTTTGGGAACTGGGTTTGAGCTGGAGAAGACGAGGAAAACGAGTGAAACGGGAGAGGCGGGGTGGGGTGACGGCTCATAAATCATCCAGCCCCACCCTCGGGCCTCAGTGCAGAGGCGCCCTAGCCCCACGAGGAAGAGGAGGTTCACCCGGCCACTCCTGGCCGACCTCTGAGCTCTCCGGGAGCCAGCGCCCCACCCTAGGCTCAGGCCGCGCTAGGACCAGCTCCCGGCCCAGATCGTAAACCACCCGCCGTAATCGGCGGAAAGCCGCCCTTGGACACAGCGCGCATCCGCCCAAGGGGAAGTTTATTTATAGCTTGTAAACGTAAAGGAAACCAGACCGCGCTACCTCGCCGCGCTCCGGCTGCTTCGCTCCCCACCTGCCCACCAGGAGGGCGCGACGGGTGGAGGGAGGTGGGGTTTGGTTCTATGCCCCCCCTCCCCCGCTCCCGCTCCGCTGCCAGGGGAGAACAGGGTCCTAAGAGGCTGGCAAGCCTTACATTCCTCTCGGGACGCCTATCCAGTGCCATGAAAGCCGGAGGGGGCGGAGGACAGGGCCCGGGCACCGGAGTGGTTACGGTGGGGGTGGCCGAGCTGGCCCACTTGGCACGGAAGGGCAGGCAGGCCAGGCGACGCGGCGCGGGATTCCACAGCTCCCGCTCCGGACCGGGGGAAATCCTGGAGTGCCAGAGAGCCCGGGGAGGGGGCGCTCCGGGAGCCTCTCCTTGAAAGGCGGGATGCTTTCCCCGTTCCTCCCGCGCACGTGTCCTCAGCAGAGCAGGCAAGCGCTGCGCGCCTGGGGCTGCGATCCTCGGGTGACAGCGACTGAGAGCGCGCCCTCTCCACCCCCCACCCCCGCCGTCGCCGCCTCTCCTGGGGAGCTCCAGTCTCCAGGGTGCGCTCGGGGCAGGCCCCAGGAGCCAGAGAAACGGAAAAGTGCCGGGGAGGCGATTAGGAAGAGAAGACATTAAAAAGCCCAGCCCTGAACAGACAGGCAGCAGAGCTGAAAAAGACGCCTGCGAGCCCCCACCCCGCCGCCCCTCGCGTACTGCGCCCAGACGGCCCCTCCTTGTCCCGGCTGAGCGCACCCACCCCCGGCCTCGGCCGGGGCGAATTCTTGTGTGTGTGTGTGTGTGTGTGTGTGCGCGCGCGCGCGCGCTCGAGTGCCGGGAGGGCAGTTGCGAAACGGGCTCTTGGCTGCAGCGCGGCATAATGGAGGTGGCTGGAACAATGCGCGCTTTGTGCGCGCGGGGAGTTGTTTTCCACCCGCCTCGCCCCCCTTGCTCGGGCCGTATGGCACTTTAATCTCCGCCACGACTCGGCACAAATGCACTTGTGTCCTGCGGGTCACTGGGGGCCGTGCGGCTGGAGCCGCCCCCACCCCGACCCCCGCGGACCCCACCGCCGGCTGCCCCATCTTCCTTCCTGAGCACCCCCCCACCACCACCTCGATTCCCGGCGTGGGCCGGTGAGCTGGCGTGGAAGCTTCCGGGCCCGCCGGCCACTTTTATTTTCCGTGAAGATGGCCCCTCCCCCGCTCCACGAGCGCGCGCGCGCGCGCGCGCACACACACACACACAGACACACACGCCGCCCGCAGGCCCCACACTCACCGCCCTCTCTCGCCTAGCCTCTCCTCTGCCCGCCTCCGCCCCCGCCCCCGCCCCCGCCCCCGCCCCGCGCTCCGGACTCCTGCGAACAATAGTAAATGTCAACAGATTCCGCGCGGCGAGTGTCTGACTCGGCCGAGATAAGGGTGCGCGGTTGGCCCCGCGCTCCTCGTCGCCGCGGGGGGAGCCCACCCTGACCCCGGCTGGAAGGAACCGGCTGTGACTAAACCCGTGCCGGGAGAGGGGGGCGGGAGGGCAGGGCACCAGTCCCAGCTCGGTGGGGCAGCTTCGCCAGGAGACCAGGCCCTGCCCCGCCCCCACCCCACTTAACCCGTTGCGGATGGGGGAACCTATGGGCACCGTAAAAGCCGCGGGGTCGACGTGGCGGTCGGGCCTGCTTTCGGCCCACAGCTGCAATCTCCAGAGGATACCGGCAAAACGCTGATCCGCGTGAGGACTCGCAGTTTTCGACCTACTGGGAGCCAGCACCTGAAGCAAAGGATTCGAGTCCTAATGTCCGGAGACTCATTAAAATATTTTTCTAAGCGCGCACACACTCGCAGGTCCTCCTCCTTGGTCTTCGGTAACCCACCACCCAACCGAATTAAAATTCGCAAATTGATTCCCACGCGTTGGTATTAATGGGTTGTTCCTCTTAAATTGTTGCCAACTTTGCTAATGGATTATTATTTAAATGATTTCTTTTTCATAAAGTACGTGTTGTTTTATAGATGCGTATTTACTTAAAGAAATCAACTGCATGTATTAACATATTAAAGAGAGAATAAAGCATCGGGGCCGGTGTAATGTACTGTTCAGCCTTACTTTGGGTGCTCTCGAAGATAGGAAAATCTTATTTGTTTAATAATAAGTCACTCATGAATATGCAAATGGCATCGGTGCAGTACCTCACTTCTGTCACTATTAATGAGTTGCAAATTAATGTGACAACAAAAGGAAAATCTATTTAGTGGAGGAACTCAGGTTCCTACCTGGGGAGATCACAAGCAAGCCTGGAACTTGAGTCTCCAGGCAGGAGAGGACTGGGGATGGACACGTACCTCCTCACGTAGTGTTTTCCTGGAGCCTCCACTATTGTTTGGTTTCAGGGACCTGCTTTGTCAGGAACCCCTTAAAATTCCTGCTCCAGACCAGAGGAAGAAAGGCTGCTCCAGGGTAATTAGGGCCAAGTGTGATTAATGGAAATCAACCCACAGTTTGAAGTAAAGCAGTTGGCCAAGCAGATTTTGGGGGGTCTCCTCCCCCCAGCTTAAAGATTCCCCAAAGCCTTTTTGACCTCTGTTGCTTTGGACAGGGTTGAGGACGTAAATAGCGAATTAGCCCTCACAGGCCTGATCACAGGTATTAAGACAGCACCCTATGCACTTGAATTTTACGAGATGACTTTGCTGATGGGAGATTTAAGAGCAGATCAGCTCATTTTCCTGCCGACCTACTTCCCAGAGGTTACAGACTGAAGTCTGGTTGTCTTCCATTTGAGCCTTCATTCTTTTCTGGCCTACACACCAGAGCCTATTTTTATTTCATCGGTGATGCTGAAGAGAGTGTTTCTAATTCAGTTAAGTTTGGAAACATCGCTGAGAAAAAATAAATGTTGAGCTGTCCAGAACTGTGAACGAATAGTTCAGGTGCCTGGATAGCATTTCAAAGAAGCTGTTTGACTAGGGAACCTTCTGGAAAGATGCACGTATTCGATATCTAACCTGGTTAATGGTTACATGGTTTTATACATATGTAAAAATTCATCAGGCTGAGCATTTAAGATCTGTGCACTTCACTATGTCTAATCTATGACTATGTAAAGCCACCCCAAAGCTTAGTGGTCTAAAACAACAATAATTTATTTTGCTCAAAAATCTGCAATCTGGGCAGGGCTTGGCAGGACAACTCACCTGTGCTCCATGCTGTCAGCTGGGGCAGCTCAACTGGAACTCCACTTTCAAGATAGCTCACACACATTGTTGTTGCTGGCTGTGGTTCTCCACGTGGGCCTCTCCACAGGGTGGCTTGGGCTTCCTTACAGCATGGTGGCTGTGTACCAAGCATCCCAAGAGAGAGGAAATGAAAGCTGTCAGTTACTTAAGGCCTGAGCCTGGAAGCAGATTTTTGGGGGGATTTCCCCCACCCAGCTTAGGTATTCCCCAAAGTTTTTTTGGCCTCTGTTGCTTTGGACAGGGTTTCAGACTATAAACCCGGAATTAGTCCTAACATGCCTGATCACATGCACTAAGACAACACCCTATGCACCGTATGCACCCTATGCACCCTATGGCAGTACCATATCTGCCAAGTTCTTCTTTTCTTCCTTTTTTTTTTTTTTTTTTTTGAGGCAGAGTCTCACTTTGTTGCCCAGGCTGGAGTGCAGTGGCGCGATCCGGGCTCCCTGCAACCTCTACCTCCCAGGTTCAAACGATTCTCCTGTCTCAGCCTCCTGCATAGCTGGGATTATAGGTGCACGTCACCATGCCTGGCTAATTTTTATATTTTTAGTAGAGATGGGGTTTCACCACATTGGCCAGGCTGGTCTCAGACTCCCGACCTCAGGTGATCCGCCTGCCTCAGCTCCCAAAGTGCTCGGATTACAGGCGTAAGTCACCGTGCCTGGTTTTTTTGTTTGTTTGGTTTTTTGTTTTTTTGTGGGTTTTTTTTTTTTTGCCAATCTCACTCTGTCACTCAGGCTGGAGTGCAGTGGCAAAATGGTGGCTCACTTACAGCCTCAACCTCCCAGGCTCAAGCAATCCTCCCACCTCAGGCTCCTGCGTAGCTAGGACTATAGGCGTGTGTGACTGCGCCCAGCTATTTTTTTAAATTTTTTTTGTAGCGATAGATTCTCAGTATGTTGCCCAGGCTGGTCTTGAACTCCTGGCCTCAAGTGATCCTCCTGCCTTGGTCTCCCAAAGTGCTGGGATCAGGCATGAGCCACTGTACCCAGCCTACATCTGCCATATTCTATTGCACAAGTAGTCACAGAGCCCAAACTCAAGGAGGAGAGGACATAGAACCCTCCCTCCCGCTTCTCAATATAAAGTGTATCAGAGATTTGGGGGGGGCTATTGTTTTTAAAACTACTATATATCTCATTTTAAAAGAAAACAGAATATGTGACATCAGCAGGGCATGGTGCTCACACCTGTAATCTCAGCATTTTGGGAGGTTGAGGCAGGCGGATCCCTTGAGACCAGGAGTTAGAGACCAGCCCGGGCCACATCCCAAAAACCCATCTCTACAAAAAAAAAAAAACAAAAAATTAGCCGGGCATGGTGGTGCCTGCATATACTCCCAGCTACTCAGGAGCTGAGGTGGGTGGATCGTTTGAGCCCAAGAGGTTAAGGCAGTGAGCCATGATGGCACCACTGCATTCCAGCGCCTGGACGACAGAGAAAGAGCCTGCTTCAAAACAAACAAAAAAAAAGAATATGTGACTTCATTTGTTGCTTCATGTCCCAGCCCACTTTGACTTTCTTCCACATCTCTTTTCTCCCAGTCATCAATGGGTTGCTATCCCACTAAATTCATGTGGGTGTGTATAGAAAAAGACCATTTACATTTGAGTTTTAAGTTGTTATTAATTTATCAAAGTTCCACATTTTAAAATCTAGACTTTTACAAGCCTTAAAATTTAGTTTATTTCATTATTATTTATGTATTTATTTATTTGAGATAGGAGTCGCACTCTGCTGCCCAGACCAGAGTGCAGTGGTACAATCACAGCTCACTGCAGCCTCCACCACCCAGGCTTAGGTGATCCTCCCCTCTCAGCCTCACAGGTAGGTGGGACTACAGGCTTGCACCACCATATCCGGTGAATTTTTGTACTTTTTGTAGAGACAGGGTTTTTTAGAGACAGAGCCATGTTGCCCAGGCTGGTCTGGAATGCCTGGGATCAAGCAATCCACTCGCCTCGAACTCCCAAAGTGTTGGGGTTATAGGCATGAGCCACCAGCCCTGGCCAAATTCAATTTATTAACTTTGTTATTTTTACATAAAATTAGAGCAGTCATTTTTCATTTTCAGCTTTCTTTTTGTTTTTGGAGGCAGGGCCTTGCTCTGTCACCCAGGCTGGAGTGCATTGGCACAGTCATAGTTCACTGCAGCCTCGAACTCTTGGGATCAAGCAGTAACATTTACAAATCAAGTAAATTAAATACTTAAATATTCTGAATATCTAGTTGTCTTAAATAATGCAACTCTGCTATCCAAGTCAAATTGCAATTCATTTTACCTTAAAATCACAAATTTTATACAATTTTATGCTGGAACCATAAGGATAATATATCAAAGTCTTTTTTTTTTTTTTTTTTTTTTTTGAGATGGAGTCTCACTCTGTTGCCCAGGCTGGAGTGCAGTGGCACGATCTCGGCTCACTGCAAGCTCCACCTCCCAGGTTCACACCATTCTCCTGCCTCAGCCTCCCGAGTAGCTGGGACTACAGGCACCCGCCAGCACGCCCGGCTAATTTTTTATATTTTCAGTAGAGACGGGGTTCCATCGTGTTAGCCAGGACGGTCTAGATCTCCTGACCTCGTGATCCACCCGCCTTGGCCTCCCAAAGTGCTGGGATTACAGGCGTGAGCCACCGCGCCCAGCCCTCAAAGTCTTTAATACACCCAAATTGTCGTAAACACTGGAAATTAAATCACAGACGTAGCTTGTTCCTGAACTTAACACCAAAATATCACTACAGTATATTTGATTCATTTCATCTTCTCCATATTCAATTCTCAACCTTCCCAAGGTTAAAAGGACACCCTCTGAAGAATGTGTTTTGCCATCTCGAGGGAGTTGAGGTTACTTGATGTAAGGAAAAATTTAAGGCTTTGGAATAAGCAAAAGAGATTACCGGCTATTTTTTCAATGGAATGCTTCGTGGGGGTAGAGGGGTAGATTGTCTGAGCCTACAGGGATATAAGTCTTTGTCTTTGACTAGGCTATTTTACGACTCTGGAAGTGTAGATAACTAATAGCAATGTGAATACTTCTTGCCTCTAGACAAGCAAATAACTTCTATCTAGGGAGCGGAGAATCCCCACCCCCACCCCAAAAGCCAGTTTTGCATCCATATGCAAATTTATTTCAATATTCTTGATGTATAAATATGTCTTCTTTGAATTCATCTTTGAATTAGTTGTACTATCTTACCCATTCCCTCATTTAGTTAATGAATTAAACAAAATCTTTGACATGTGCTCATTTATATTTGTATGAAAGTCATGATTTTGCCTTTTTGGTGAAAATTATCAGCCGGGAACAGTGGCTCATGCCTGTAGTCCCAGATACTCTGGAGGCTGAGGTGAGAGGATTGCTTGAGCCTGGGAGGCGAAAGGTGCAGTGATCACACCACTATACTCCAGCCTGGGTGACAACATGAGACTCTGTCTGAAGAAAAAAAAAAAAGAAAAGAAAAAAAAGAAAATTATCCTTTAACATTGGTCATGCAGGAGGCGGTGTCTCATGCTTGTAATCCCAGCACTTTGGGAGGCCGAGGCAGGTGGATCACCTGAGGTAGGGAGTTCAAGACCAGCCTGGCCAACATGGTGAAACCCAGTCTCTATTAAAAATACAACAATTAGCCAGGCATGGTGGCAGGCACCTGTAATCCCAGCCAGCAGCTACTCATGAGGTTGAGGCAGCAGAATCTCTTGAACCCAGGAGGCGGAGGTTGCAGGTTGAGATCGTGCCACTGCACTCCAGCCTGGGCAAAAGAGCAAGACTCCATCCCAAAAAAAAAAAAAAAAATTGGTCAATAGGTTATCATTCCATATAGATAATATTTATAGCCAGCTATAAATTACAAGCCAAGATGCAGGATATGGGACCTGTAAATATTCAAGGAGGCTATTCCTATACCCCAGACAGATCAACAGAGCCCTTTTTATCCTGTTTATAGTTGCTATGACAATTGAAGATCCAAGGCCATATCCCTCAGGTGGAACATTTTTCTCAAGCTCAGGTGCCCAGTTCAAGGTAGTTCTTTGTTTTTTCTTTTTTTGGAAACAGGATCTCACTTCAACACCCAGGCTGGAGTGCAGTGCCACAATCACAGCTCACTGCAGCCTCAACTTCCTGGACTCAGGTTATCCTCCCACCTCAGCCTCCCAAGTAGCTGGGACCACAGACATGCACCACCACGCCTGGCTAATTTTTTGTATTTTTGTAGACATGAGGTTTCACCATGTTGCCTAAGCTGGTATCAAACTCCTAGGCTCAAGCAATCCACCAGCCTTGGCCTCCTAAAGTGTGGGATTATAGGCATGAGCCACCAAGCCTGGCCCAAGGTAAATTTTTACCTGATTCATTCTAACCTCTTCTCTCTCTCAGCTCTGTCATCTAATGGGTAGAAAGAAAATATGTAGCTACTACCCATATTGTTGCAACACTTTTTTTTAAGAGACAAGGTCTTGGTCTCTTACCCAGGCTGGAGTGCAGTGGTGTGATCACAGCTCACTGCATCCTCAATCTCCTGGGCTCAAGCGATTCTCATGCCTCAGCTCCTGAGTAGGTGGAACTACAGACGAGTGCCACCATATCTAGCTAAATTTTTTTAAAATTTTTTGTAGAGATGGGGTCTCACTATATTGCCTAGGCTGGTCTCGAACTCCTGGGCTCAAGCAATCTTCCCACCTCGGACTCCCAAAGTGCTGGGATTGTAGGCGTGAGCCACCACACCTAGCCTAGCTGTCGCAACTCTTGATTGGATTCTAGTAACCTATTTACCACCTGTAGTGGTTTTTAAATATGTCCACAAGTTATTTGATACTCCTCCCTTCAAAAGGTGGAGCCTAATTTTCCTCCCCTGAGTTGTGGGCTGTACTTAGTGACTTACTTCTAATGAATAGAATGTGACACAAGTGATTGTACATGACATCCATTATTAGAATATAAAAGGCATTGTGGCTTCCTCCTTGCTATCTGAGGGAAGCCAGCTGCTGTGTCATAGAGACATTTAAGTAGCCCTATGGAGTGAGTAATGTGTCAAAGAATTAAGGCCTTCTGGCAACAGCTATGTGAGCGAACCATCTTGGAAGCAGATCCTGCAGCCTCAGTCGAACCTTCAGATGACGGTAGCCCTAGCCAACATCTCAACTACAACCTCATGAAAGTCTGAGCTAGTACCATTTAGTACTAGCTCCTGAATTCCTGACCAACAGGAACTCTGAGATAATGAATATTTGCTGTTTCAAGCCACTGAATTTTGGGGTGACTTGTTACACAGCAATAAATAACGATAATAATACAGAAGTCAATCTTGCATTTGGGCATAGCTGTAAACCAAATAACACTAAACACAGTTCTGTTTTGCTCAGGGGATTGGCTATCCCTTTTCCCACCTCCAAAGCAAGACATTCACCTATTTTTCTCAACCTTGAGAACCATTTTCTAAAAGCCATTAGGAATAACCTAAATTACATTGCTAGGAGCAAGAGAAAAGCATGAACATATACAGCAAAATAAAGTTTCCGGCAATAACAGTGATGGTAAACTTGCAGAAAGAGTAAAACAGTTTTAAATAGTTCTTTTGATCACTTTGCAGTTGAAAGTCAGAGCTTTGTAAGAATTCATTAGCATTTTAACTTAAAGAAAGGAACTATCCTTGTGGGTAGAGTCAAAACGAAACCAAACACACCTTCATACCTTATAAGAAGCCGCCAAAGGTGTGAAGAGCAAAACTAGGATGATTAAGTTCTGCAGGAGTGAATCTCCCATAGGCATGCCCTGAAGAGTTACTTAAAGATAAAATAACTTCCTTTCTATCTGCATTGGTATTTGTCAACAACTGAAATGATAAAACATTTAGAGTGTGACCTAAATGACTCAGGTTCCTTCCTGTCCCAAGAGCAGGGACATTGCATTCTAGCTAAGACATTGTATTCTAGCTAAAGGAGTAGGTAGACCATCCCATATTCAAATTACTTAGTCCCACTCTTTCTGTGAGCTCAGATGGAAAAAGGGAAATCGTGTGTGTGTGTGTGTGTGTGTGTGTGTGTGTGTGTGTGTGTGTGTGTCAGGTACTTCCACAAAGGATTTGAGTAAATATATAACAAAAATGTAATACATGGATAGAAAAGCATACGTAGTGAAAATCCAGAATCAGGGTGAATTTAACCAGGAGTAGAAGGATGAGACAATACGAAGGCCAGAAGAGGAATACTTTTTTCCTAGCGATTTGTCAGCATTCAGTATTCATTTTTATTTGATTTTTTTTTTTTTTTAAGACAGAGTCTTGCTCTTGTTGCTCAGGCTGGAGTGCAATGGCACAATCTCGGCTCACTGCAACCTCTGCCTCCCCGGTTCAAGCGATTCTCCTGCCTCAGCCTCCAGAGTAGCTGGGATTACAGGTGCCTGCCACCGTGCCTAGCTAATTTTTTTTATTTTTAGTAGAGACAGGGTTTCACTATGTTGGCCAGGCTGGTCTCGAACTCCTGACCTCAGGTGATCCACCCGCCTCAGACTCCCAAAGTGCTGGGATTATAGGCGTGAGCCACCGCCCCTGGCCTTCATTTATTTGAACACTATTAAGCAGCTACTACAAACTAGAAACCAAAAATAACAAAAAACATACAAGGCACAGCCCATTGTTAAAGATGCTTGCTGGGCGCAGTGGCTCACACCTGTAATCTCAGCACTTTAGGAGGCTAAGGCTGGTAGATGGCTTGAGCTCAGGAGTTTGAGACCAGCCTGGCCAACATGGTGAAAACCCCATCCCTGCAAAAAATACATACAGATTAGCCAGGTATGGTGGTGCATGCCTGTAGTCCCAGCTACTTGGGAGACTGAGGTGGGAGGATCACTTGAGCCAGAGAGGTCGAGGCTGCAGTGAGCTATGATCATACCACTGCACTCTAGCCTGGACAACCTGGTGAAACCCCATCTCCACACAAAAATACAAAAGTTAGCCAGGCGTGGTAGTGCATGCCTGTAGTCCCGGCTACTCAGGAGGCCGAGGCAGGAGGATTGCTTGAGCCCAGGAGGTCAAGGCTGCAGTGAGCCGTGATTGTGCCACTGCTTTTCAGCCTGGGCAAGAGAGTGAGACCCTGTCTTAAGTTAAATAAATAAATAAGTAAGTCTTTGTAGGTTAGTCGGTATATGTGCCACCAGAATTGTATATACCTGTATAGCATCACACCTGACAGCAATTAACTTAAGCATAGCTTAAGCACTCTTAGACTGAAGGGTCATGGTCTAAGAAGAATGTGTGTTTGGAGCTCCAAACTAAGGAATCTGGGAATGGTCATCCCTGAGATTTATTCCTTATCCGTGAAGGACATCTGAACCCCCAGCCTATCCCTTGGAATGCAGGCTGTACAGCAGATCGAGGCCCTTTGTTTGGGGTTGGATGGAGGTTGCTAGGTGGAGGGTGCTAGGTGGCGGGTGCTAAGTGAAAATGCCATATAAACGGCATGCTTGTTACAAATGGAAGCAGTTGTCCTGTCCAGCCCGCCGTCACTGGACCACTCCTCTATGTAAGTCCTTATCAATAAGCCCTATGTCTCGTTTGTTAGCTCTGAGTCTCTTCTTCAGCCTCTAGGGCATGGTGCCATCCCTATTGGAGTCAACAGGTGTCCAGCACGACAACATGTTCATCAACAAACATGTTCACCAAAAAGCTGCACTATGGGTAATGGCCTCAAGCTGGCTTTTATCCCAGTGCCCACCCATAGCAGAACGCGAGAAGAAACTGCGGTGTCCACACAATGAGATATTACACAGCAGCAATGAGAATAAACAATCTACAGCTACACATAACAACCCAGAGGGATCTCATAAACATAATATTGAGTGGAAGAAGCCAGATAGAAAAACGCACAGTGGCGGGGGACTGTGGCTCACACCTGTAATCTCAGCACTTTTGGAGGCCAAGGCGGGCAGATCACCTGAGGTCAGGAGTTCAAGACCAGCTTGGCCAACATGGCAAAACTCCATGTCTACTAAAAATACAAAAAAATTAGCTGGGCGTCGTGGCAGGCACCTGTAGTTCCAGCTACTCGGGAGGCTGAGGCACAAGAATCGCTTGAAGCTGGGAGGCAGAGGTTGCAGTGAGCCGAGATCGCAACACTGAACTCCAGCCTGGACGACAGAGTGAGACCTTTTCTCAAAAATAAATAAATAAAATACAAAAGGGCACAGACTGCATGATTCCATGCAGATAAAGTGTGAAACCAGGCCAGACTAACCTATGTAGTTAGAAGTCAGGAAAATAATTACCCTTTGTGGGTAGGGGTGTAGTGATGGGAGACAGCCCAAGGAGCACCTCTGGGAGACTGGGAATGTTCTGTTCCTTCATTTGGGGGTGGTTTATGTACAATTGCAAATCTCTTTATGAAAGTCTGTTGAGCCATACACCTTTTTCACCTTTTTCTTAATTTTTGTTGTTGTTGTTGTTGTTAAGAGAGACCAGGTCTCACTATGTTGCCCAGGCTGACCTTGAACCCCTGAACTCAAGCAATCCACCTGCCTTGGCCTCCCAAATTACTGGGATTACCAGTGTGAGCCACCAAGCCCAGCCTGAGCCATATACTTAGAATACTTGCAGTTTTATGTACGTTTGCAGTACTTCAATAAAATGTGTAAAAAAAAAAAAAAGTCCACCCTTCAATAGAGTGGGTGGGCCAATGAGGAAGGAGTGGTTAAGGTGGAGAGCGGGGAAAAGCTTCCTGGAGGCGGTGAGGCAAGCTTTGTCTTCACAGATAAGTCCATGTTAGCCTTGGAGGTGGATGAGGGAAGGTGTTCAGAGAGAGGGGAAGCCCAAAAGCAAAACCAGAGAGGCCAGAACAGTCTGAGCCCCAGGGAACTGTAAGGGAAGAGTTGCAAACTAACAGTGGCCAGGACAGAGGGGCCAGCCTTTGGCAAGCACTGTCAGAGAAGCTGCTCCTTCCCCATGCTCACCAGTGTCTGCTAGAGAGTCAGAGCTGGAGGGGACAGAGTGACATTTGTACTCTCAAAAGCTCCCTCAATGGCCTGTCGTGGTGGCTCATGCCTATAATCCCAGCACTTTGGGAAGCTGAGCCAGGCGGATCACTTGAGGTCAGGAGATTGAGACCAGCCTGGCCAACATGGTAAAACCCCATCTCTACTAAATATATAAAAATTGGCCAGGCATGGTGGCATGAACCTGTAATCCCAGCTACTCAGAAGGCTGAGGCAGGAGAATTGCTTGAACCTGGGAGGCAGAGGTTGTGGTGAGCCTAGATTGCGCCATTGCACTCCAGCCTGGGCGACAGAGCAACACTCCGTCTCAAAAAAAAAAAAAAAAAGCCAAGCCCAAGCAGTGGGGTGGGTGGCGGGTAGCACTGGGCAGGACTGAAGGCTTAGAGAACCTCCCAAAGTGAGGTCCAGGCCAGAAGCAGGGGGGCGTGGCCTGCTGGGTGGTGGAGCTGGAGAGGAGCAGAGAACACGAAGGAACTCAAAGAGGAGATTTAGAAGTTTCCAAAGAATGTCAGGGAGCAAGGAGGAGCATGAAAGGTGGGGTATTTTTAAAGCTTCTAGTTACACATAAAAAATACAGTCAGTTCAGCTATCCATAAAGGCAGCTTCACTGAATTCTTAAGGACAGAATCAGTCATCAAAGGGATGCTCTGATTTGTCTCTAAAATAGGGCTTCTTAACTTGCGATCTGTAGATAGAATTTTGGGGACTTGTGAATTTGGGTGGGAAATATTGGTATTTTTCTTTTCGTTAACCTTGAACTGCAATTCTGCATTTCCCTTGGTCATGCATGTAAGCCACAAATACAGTTGGTTTAGGAGCACCTATAACTGTCACCATTCGAAAGCACAGAATTTTCATATTCTATTACAGTTGATGCTGATATCTCAACATACAGATTGCACTCACCACTAATTCAAAATCATATTTATCAGGCCTGCCATTAGATCTTATTATTTAATTCACAATTGATCTTTGCACATCTATTAGTGTTGTGGCTATCTACGCCATGTAACAAATTACCCCCAAAACTTAGTGGCTGAAAACAGCAACAATCATTTCTTTAGCTCCTGAACCAGCAGTCTGGACAGGGCTTGGCAGGATGTTTCCTATCTGCTCCAGGCAGTCAGAAGCCTCAGATGGGATGACCCAAATGACTGGAGGCTCCTTGGGCATCTCCACCAATCTGTCCCTCTAGGCAGTCTCCTGGCCTCTCTCTGTTGTCCGTTCAAATGAGCTCTCTGGCATGGTAGCCTCTGGGTAGACAGACTTCTTACATGATATCTTACAGTCCCCAAAAGAGCGCTCTGGCAAACAAGGAAGAAGCTGCAAGGCGTCTTCTGACCTAGCTTTGAAGTTCCAGAATGTCACTTCTGCCATTTTCTATTGGTCAAGTAAATCTTTTACTAAGGTCAGCCTAGATACAAGGGGAGGGGACACCTCCCCTCTCACCAACCTCTCTATGGGAGAAGTGTCAAAGAATTTGTGGCCACAATGATTACATCACAAATATGTGGTTTTTCAGGGTTTTTTTGTTTTGTTTTGTTTTTGGTTTTGTTTCTTTTTTTTTTTTTGAGATGGAGTCTCGCTCTGTCACCCAGGCTGGAGTGCAGTGGTGTGATCTCGGGTCACTGCAACCTCCACCTCCCGGGTACAAGTGATTCTCCTGCCTCAGCCTCCCGAATAGCTGGGATTACAGGTGTGTGCCACCACACCTGGCTAATTTTTGTATTTTTAGTAGAGACGGGGTTTCGCCATGTTGGCCAGACTGGTCTCGAACTCCTGACCTCAGGTGATCCACCTGCCTTGGCCTCCCAAAGTGCTGGGATCACAGGCATAAGCCACTGTGCCCAGCTGTTTTTTTTAGTATTTCGATAACTGTATTTCAATATAATTGGCTTTTTTTGTAACCCTATTCTTTTATTCTATGCTTTTTTTTTTTTTTTTTTTTTTTGAGACAGAGCCTTGCTCTGTCTCCCAGGCTGGAGTGCAGCGGCGTGATCACTGCTCACACTGCCTCCACCTCTCGAGCTCAAGTGATCCTCCTGCCTCAGGCTCCTGAGTAACTGGGACCATAGTTGCAGGCCACCATGCCTGGCTAATTTTTTTAAAAAATTATTTGTAGAGACGGTGTCTTTCCATGGTGCCCCGGCAGGTCTTGAACTCTTGGCTTCAAGCGATACTCCAGTCTCGACCTCCCAAAATGTTGGGATTATAGGTGTGAGCCAATGTGCCCAGCCCATATGATCTCATTTAAATCTCACAGCAATCCTATGGGGCAGGCATTATTCTTATTCTGGTTTACAGAGGAAGAAACTGATTTGAACCCAGATCCCAGTTGAAGGGTAGATCTGATAATTATTCTCTTTACTATTATTTATTTTTTCCTACTACTCATTCTCAAGTTAACTTGTGATCTTCTCCTTGTGTGCATATGTCTGCTATATCAATTAGTACTAGGGTTGGTTATGTGACATAAAAGTCCTATAATAATAATTGCTTGACAAGAGTGATGCTGATTTCTTTCACTGAAAGATGTATAGGGCTGATATGGCACTCCATATCAGGGACGTGGTCTTGTATTGCTCCAGCATCCTAGGCATGATGTGGCTGCCTGAGCTCCAGCCATCGTGCTCACATTCCCATCTGTAGGATGGAGAAAAAAGGTGTTACTGTTTCATTTCTGCTTCTTGCCACTTGCCCTCAAACCCAGTGTTTTCTGGGATCTTCTCCCTGTGCTATCGTGAAATATATATTTGGTGTTCTCCCATCTCTTGGCGTACAACTCCTAAAATACTTGGAATCTCCAAAGCGTTGGTATCTTTTTGTATGCTAATGAGATGACTGCTGTCTGGCAACCCCTATGTAGCTTTGGGGTAGGGGCTGGTCACCAGAAAGACAAAGACAGGATTAGAGGATTGGGACTTTCAGCCCCCAACCTCTGGGGAGGGGAGAGGGGTTGAAGATTGAGTTGACCACCAATGGTCAATGATTTAATCAACCACGCCTACATAACAAAGCCTCCATAAAAAGGCCAAAGGACAGGGTTTAGGGAGCTTCCAGATAGCTGCACACGTGGAGGTTCCTGGAGGGTGGTGCACCTAACCCCATGCCTCACCCTATGTATCTCTTCATCTGTATTCTTTGTAATATTCTCTATAATAAACTGGTAAACATGTTTCTCTGAGTTCTGGGAGCCGCTCTAGCAAATTAATTGTACCCAAGGAGGGGGTCATGGAAATCGCGATGTACAGCCAGTAGGTAAAACAACCTGGAGCTTGCAATTGGCATCTGACATGGCAGTGGGGGCAGAGAGCAGTCTTGCGGACTGAGTCCTCGACCGGTGGGATCTGATGCTGTCTCTGGATAGGTAGGGTTGGAACTGAATTGGAGGACACCCAGCTGGTGTCCACTGCAGGGCTGATTGCTTGCTTGCTGGTGGGGACAAAGCCCCACACATCTGGTCACAGAATTCTTCTGTGTTGATTGTTACGGTGTGAGAGCAGAGGAAAAAGAGTCTGTTTTTTCCATTCACTCTCCTACTAGACGGTAAGCTCCAGGAAGTTGGGAACTGTGTTTGACATTGTACCCCAGGTCCCAATATGTTGCCTGACCCCTAGTAAGTGTTCAATAAGTAGTTCTGAAATAAGGTGAATATCAGGGTGCAAGCAGCTCTGCGATTTGTATTCTATTGACTACCTCTGTCTCTTGCCTCCTGCGTCTGCTTACAAGGGCCCCTCTCCTAGGCTTTGCTTTTGAAATGCCACTGTCCTTCAAGACCCATATATTTTGTCACCTCTCTAGAACACATCTGCTGTGAGTTGAATTGTGTCTCCCCAGTATTCACATGTTGAAGTCCTCACCCCCAGTACATCAGAATGTGACCACATTTGGAAATAGTAGGTTGCAGATGCAATGAGTTAAGAGGAGGTCATGCCAGAGTAAGGTGGCCCCTAATCCAATATGAATGGTGTCCTTATAAAGAGGGGGAATTTGGAGACATATGCACACAGAGAGAAGACCACATGAAGATGAGGGCAGGGCCGGACGCGGTGGTTCACACCTGTAATCCCAGCACTTTGGGAGGCCGAGGCAGAAGAATTGCTTGAACCTGGGAGGCGGAGGTTGTAGTGAGGCAGAGATGGCGCCACTGCACTCCAGCCTGGGCAACAGAGTGAGACTCTGTCTCAAAAAAAAAAAAAAAGATGAGGGCAGAGATCAGCTTGATGTTTCCACAAGCCAAAGAACCCCAAAGACTGTCAGCAAGCCACCAGCAACAGGGTGAGAGGCACGAACAGATTTTCCCTCACAACCCCCAGAAGAAACTAACCCTAGCATCACCTTGATCTTAGACTTCCAGACTCCAGAACGGAGAGACAATAACTGAGACAATAACAAAGTATCATAAATATGGCACTTTGTTACAGCAGCCCTAGGAAACTAATATAAAATCACACACCAAGCCATTGAGAGTGCTGGGCTCTCCATTCCCCTGGGCCCTTTCTTTACAAGCAGGTAGCGAAATTAGCTTTGGACAGGGGCCTGTTTGACTTAGTCCTCTATGTAAGTTCCTGAGGAATGGGCATTGTGGGTCCTCCAGCGTGTAGCCATCTTTGCCTGATACCCTGCAATTCACAGATATTTGTGAATTTGGCAGAGTCACACAATTGTGCAGAGCCCCAGGACTTAGGCTGTGTTTGAGGTGGTAGTGTGACTTAACCATATTTTTCTTTCTTTTAATTAAAAATAAAATCAGGCAGGGCACAGTGGCTCACGCCTGCAATCCCAGCTACTCTGTAGGCTGAGGAGGGAGGATTGCTTGAGGCCAGGAGGTCAAGGCTGCAGTGAGCCATAATCACACCACTACAGTCTAGACTGGGTGACAGAGCAAGACCCTATCTCGAAAAAAATAAAATAAATTAAAAAAATTAAAAATAGGTCGGGCACGGTGGCTCACACATGTAATCCCCGTCTCTGCTAAAAATACAAAAATTAGCTGGGCATGGTGCTGCGTGCCTGTAATCCCAGCTACTTGGGAAGCTGAGGCAGGAAAATCGCTTGAACCCAGGAGGCAGAGGTTGCAGTAAACTGAGATTGAGCAACTGCACTCCAGCCCGGGAGACAGAGCAAGACTCCATCTCAAAAAATAAAATAAAATAAAATAATAAATAAATAATAAAATCAACAGCCTCCAATGCAAAAGAAGTAGTGCCTTTTTAACTGTTTTAAAACCAAGCAATACAATCCGAAGAAATCTTTTTTTTTCTTTTCTTGTGGGGTGGGTGGGGGTGGGGTGATAGTACAGCTTTCAAGAAAGATTTGTCTGCTTTGTGGATTGCCCGATTAAAATGACAGGAGCCTGGGCAACATAGTGAGATCCTATCTTTACAAAAAAATAATAATAATTTAAAAAATTAGGCGGGCATGGTAGCACATGCCTGTAGTCCCAGCTACTCGGGAGGCTGAGGTGGGAGGATTGCATGAGCCTGGAAGATCAAGGTTGCAGTGAGCTATGATCGCACCATTGAGCAGCAGCTTGGGTGAAAGAGTGAGACCCTGTCTTCAAAAAAAAAAAGAGGGGAATAAGTAAACTTGGGGAAATGATGCAAGAGGACTGGAAAGGACGGATGTAGGTGTGAAAAGAGCAGCCCAAAATCCAGCTGGAGAAGAGAACGGAAACATTCTCGGTATTGGTGAGCTGGCGAATATAGCATACAGTTCCCAAGGTCAAAGGCACTGCTGCCTTGGGGTGGGGACCTCAATTCTGAGATGGCTGAGCCTCTTCTTTCCAGAAAGATGCTGGATAGTTTAATTAACTAGTTAGTAAACAAACAAACATAAATAAAAATGACGGCATTCCTGCTTTATGCTTCTCGGAGGGACCAGTGATTCTCCGTGATTTCTTTTTGCTGAGAGGGGAAGGGTACAATTCTGCACTTACTTTATTTATTTATTTATTATTACTATTTTTGAGACAGGGTCTTGCTTGCTCTGTCGCCCAGGCTGGAGAGCAGTGGTGCGATCTCAGCTCACTGCAACCCCCCACCTTCCCTGCTCAAGCAATCCTCCCACTTCAGCCTCCTGAGTAGCTGGGAATACAGGCACCATGCCCAGCTAATGTTTGCATTTTTTGGTAGAGATGGAGGCCTTGCCATGTTGTCCAGGCTGGTCTTGAATCACTCCTGACCTCAGGCGATCCACCCGCATCGGCCTTGGATTACAGGAGTGAGCCACCACACCCGGCCATTTCTGCACTTTTAACCAGGGCCGTCCCTGAGTCAGGCCTGGTACTAGGGCTGAGGGAATACAACGAAAACTCTCTTCAGCCTGAAAGATCTTGCAATTTAGTGACAGACAATACAAATTCCTCCAGGTAGGTTGCCTGGGATACAAAGTGGCCAGTGTATAGAGCATGTACAGAGAGTGGCGGAGGGCTGAGAGATGGGATTGTCTCCCTTCTTTAAACCGGTAATTAAGGAACCCAGGCCAAGTCTGCCCACATCTTTGAAGGAGGGGCCGTTGTGTGCAGAGGGCTGAGGAGGCCTTGGTGGCTGTCCTCGGGGAACTTAGAACACACCAGGGCAGAAATGCAGTGCACCTGTACTGCTCCCGGACCTGAAAAGAAATCAGCCAAGACATCCCACCCCCGCCCCCGTTTCCAGAAACTTCATTTTAAGCATGGTGGCTTAAATTTCACTTGATTTTGTTTTATTTATTTTTAGAACTGCAGGGTTGGGAAGGGTTTCCAAAAGGGCTAAGAGGCCGGTTTGAGAGAGAAGGTGAGATTTGGAAAGTTTTGTGCAGAAGAGATGGTGGTGGTGGTGCCGCGGAGGAATTTGAAGGGGAAAAGGGCTGTCGGAGTTTGTATTTGAGACTACACAGCCTTGCTGCCCGGCCAAGAATGGCCTGGGTTTTGGCTCTTCTGGGGGCTTGGACCTGGGGGAGGAAGAGGAGGGCAGTTCTCAGGGAGGCGTCTGCCAAACCCGGGTTGGTTTGGAGGATGACCTGGAGCGCTTCAGACATGAATACGCTATGAGGGGAGCTGACAGCTGGGATTGGGGGACGTGTAAAGGGGTGTACGGATGTCTGACTGGGGATTTCAGGAAACAGGGAGTCTTGAGCCTGGGAACTGCAGAGTGTCACATGGGCCATAGGCAGGGAGAGGTTGGAGTTGGATAAAGGGGAGTAGGAGGAGACTAGGCCTAGTGTGTGGAAAATGGCGCTCTTCCGGTCTCCAGAGAGTTCCTCTCAGAACACGATAACTCTCCCCACTGTACCCAGACACCCCCACCAAGGCCAGGCTTATACACACCTCCCTCCCAACCACCCCTTCAGCCTACCTTGCAGTCTGACATTAGACTGGGGATACACGGTGAGACAGACAGAGCCAGGCCTAACCAGTAAAAATAGGTCCAATGGGCCTGGCACAGTAGCTCACACCTGTAATCCCAGCACTTTGGGAGGCCGAGGTGGGTGGATCACCTGAGATCAAAAGTTCGAGACCAGCCTGGCCAACATGGCGAAACCCCTTCTCTACTAAAATACAAAAATTAGCTGGGCATGGTGGTTGGTGCCTGTAATCCCAGCTACTCAGGAGGCTGAGGCAGGAGAATCACTTGCAGTGAATCAGGTTGCAGTGAGCCATTGCACACCAGCCTGGGTGACAAGAACGAGACTCCGTCTCAAAACAAACAAACAAAAAACAGGCCCAATGGAAGTCTAGAAGCAAAGGCAAGAGGGCAGGGCTAGTGTTTGGAGATTTTGATGGAGAACAGGGGTTTTGTACAGGGCAGGGACAGAGGAGAGGGGAAAGGCAGAGAAAGGAAGGAATCTGAGGGAAGGCAGAAGTTTCTAGAAGACCCAGGTGACAGATCTGTCAAGGACTAAAGGGCCTAAGGCTAGACCACATTTTAGTCCAGAAAGTGGGGACTTTAGGGCACTCATGAGCTTTCAGGTCTAACCATGTGTCCTTGTTCTTTGTTCCTGGTTGCGGCTGTGTCTGATCTTTAGTCTACATGTTAGGTGTGGGAAATGACCCTGATGAGCCATAGAAAGGGTCAGGGTTGTGGTAGTGGGGTGAGTGTGGGAAAAGGATCCAGGACTCAGGGGACTAACATTCTTTTTTTGTTTGTTTGTTTTTTGAAACAGAGTCTTGCTCTGCTGCCCAGGCTGGTGTGCAGTGGCATGATCTCGGCTCATTGCAACCTCCACCTCCCCAGTACAAGAAATTCTCCTGTCAGCTTCCCGAGTAGCTGGGACTACAGGCACATGCCACCACACCTGGCTAATTTTTGTATTTTTTGGTAGGGACAGAGTTTCACCATGTTGGTCAGGCTGGTCTCGAACTCCTGACCTCAAGTGATCCGCCCATCTCATCCTCCAAAAGTTCTGGGATTACAGGCGTGAGCCACCGCACCCTGCCAGGGGACTAGCATTCTTATAATAAAGTGAGAAAGGTAATTTACGACCCAGCATTGGTGTGTTGAAGAAGCCAGATCATTTGTCTTGAGAGCATTCTCGAAGCTGGGTTTTGCTGATGGCATTCCCCAGTTCGGTGGTTGACATGTTCTGCTGACATGTATTTCTTAGAAACTGGTATTTAGAATGCAAGTCTTGCTCACATTTGGATTTGAATTCTCATTTTTCTTTCTGGCAAAACTACATCATAGATGCTGTTATGTTCCATCAGGTTGTCATCTCTGGCCAGGTACGGTGGCTCACACCTGTAATCTCAGCACTTTAGGAGGCTGAGGTGGATGGATCGCTTGAGCCCAGGAGCCCAAGACCAGCTTGAGCAACATAGTGCAATCCCATCTCTACAAAGAATACAAAAATTAGCTAGGCGTGATGGTGCACGCCTGTAGTCCCAGCTACTCTGGAGACTGAGGTGGGAGGATCACTTCAGCCTAGGAGGTAGAGGCTGCAGTGAGCTGTGATTGCGCCACTGCACACCAGCCTTGGCGACAGATCAAGACCCCGACTCAAAAAAAAAAAAAAATAGAAAAGAAAAAGAAAAGAAGTTGTTTCTCTGTTTTTGCAACATTAGGCCCTTTGGTAATTACTGCCTGGACTCCTAGTGCATCAGGAGCTGCCAAATGGTGATCTTCTATCACTTCATATATTAGCTAAGATACTTCTATAAAATACAATGTCTCTTCATCAACTGCTTGGTTAGCCTAAAGAAAGGAGAAATAAATGCTTGATTCTTTCTCTTTATTAGCCAGCCTTCAAAATAATCAGTTTGCTCCCAGGTATCCTGCGAAGTGACAAATGGGGTTTCTCTCTCTCTCTCTCTCTCTTTCTCCCTCTCTCTCTTTCCCTCTCTCTCTCTCTCCCTTTCCCTCCCTCTCTCTCTCTTTCAGTTTCATTACCACCCATGAAACTGAACGTATGCAATATGCTTCAATTCATTGCAGTTATTCTTACTGATGTTCAAATTGTCCTATCTTTAGCCAGTGGAAACCCCTTCAACTTGGGTTGGCTCCTGGTCCCTCCCCCTTTTCATGTTTGAGACAGGGTCTCTCCATGTTGCCCAGGCTGGACTAGAACTCTTGGACTCAAGCAATCCTCCTGCCTCAGCATCTCGAGTAGCTGAGGCTACAAGCGTGCACCACCACACCTGGCACCTGAGCCTTTTCAGCTTATCTTGTACTTTTCCTGCCCCTGATCTTAAATCAGCCTGTTCTCCAAAGAGTACTGATGCTTTCAGTGGAAAATGATATTTAGAGGCCACACTTCAGCCACTAGGATTTCTTTTTGTTGTTGTTGTTGTTGTTGTTTTTGTTTTAAGACTGAGTCTTGCTCTGTTGCCCAGGCTGGAGTGCAGTGGTGCGATCTCGGCTCACTGCAACCTCTGCCTCCCGGGTTCAAGCGATTCTCTTGCCTCTTCAGCCTCCTGAGTAGCTGGGATTACAGGTGCCCACCACCATGCCCGGCTAACTTTTGTACTTTTAGTAGAGATGGGGTTTCGCCATGTTGGCTAGGTTGGTCTTGAATTCCTGACCTTAAGTGATCCACCCACCTAGGCCTCCCAAAGTGCTGGGATTACAGGCATGAGCCACCCCACGCCCAGCCTGCCACTAGGATTTCTAAAGCAGCACAGGACACTCAAAAAAAGACTACATTTCCCTGCTTCCCTTGAAGCTAGATATGACCATATTACTAAGGTCTGGTCAGTGGGATATACAGTCATGTGTTGCTTAATGACAGGAATATGTTCTGAAAAATGCGTGTCATTAGGTGATTTTGTTGTGTGAACATCGTAGAGTATACTTACAAACTGAGATGGTATGTCCTACTCCACACCTGGGCTCTATGGTGTAACCTATTGCTCCTAGGCTATAAACCTGAACTGAATACTGTAGGCAATTGTAATGCAATGGTAAGCATTTGTGTATCTAAACATATCTAAACATAGAAAAAGTTACAGTAAATAATCTTATAGGACCACCATTGTACATGCCGTCTATTGTTGACCAAAATGTTATGCGGTGCATTACTGTAAATGGAGCTATTGGAGATGACTTCTGGGAAATGTCCTGAAAGAGGTAGCTGTGCCTTTTTGATCCCTTCCTCCTCCCTGCTGTCTGGAATGTGGATATGATGGCCAGAGCTCCAGCATCATTGTTGAACCATGAGGTCAAAGCCCATATGCATTGAGAGAGGCAGAGCCAAGAGCTCAGAGGAACTAGGTTCCCTGAATGGTCTACTTACCACACCAACACTGTACTGCTCTCTTCTCAACTCCTCCAATGGGACTGAGACTAAACTTCTACTTCATTTAAGCCACTAGCATTTCATTCGTGTATTAATTAATTAATTTATTTATTTTTGTGACAGAGTCTCACACTTTTGCCTGGGATTGAGTGCAGTGGGGCGCAATCTCAGTTTACTGCAACCTCCTCCTCCTGGGTTCAAGAGATTCTCCTGCCTCAGTCTCCCGAGTAGCTGGAATTACAGGCACCCGCCACTACGCCCGGCTAATTTTTTGTATTTTTAGTAGAGACGGGGTTTCACTATGTTAGCCAGGCTGGTCTCAAACTCCTGACCTCATGATCCGCCTGCCTCGGCCTCCCAAAGTGCTGAGATAACAGGCGCGAGCCACCGCGCCCAGCTTCATTCATGTTTTGTGGCTGTTATTATTGTTCTGATGGTCTTTGTTGTTTACTTTTTTGTTTTTGCAGTCAAAGCCAAGGCCATTCCTGACTGGTAAAGCAGGGCACTGACGAAATAAATCCTAGAGTAGTCAAATACCATGTTAACCATCAAAAATAATAACAAAGGCCGGGCACGGTGGCTCACACCTGAAATCCCAGCACTTGGGAAGACGCGATGGGAGGATGGCTTGAGGCCAGAAGTTTGAGACCAGCCTGAACATAGCAAGATCCTGTCTCAACAAAAAATTTTTAAAATTAGCCTGGTGTGGTGGTGCGCACCTGTAGTCCTAGCCACTTGGACGGCTTCAGTGGGAGGATCACTTGAGCCCAGGAGTTTGAGGCTGCGGTGAGCTATGATTGCACCACTGCACTCCATCCTGGGCTACAGAGCAAAACCTTATCTAAAAAAAAAAAAAAAAAGAGCCAGCACTTTGGGAGGCCGAGGTGGGCAGATCACTCGAGGTCAGGAGTGCAAGACCAGCTTGGCCAACACGGTGAAACCTCATCTCTACTAAAAGTACAAAAATTAGCCAGGCGTGGTGGTGGGTGCCTGTAGTCCCAGCTACTCAGAAGGCTGAGGCAGGAGAATGGCGTGAACCCGGGAGGCGGAACTTACAGTGAGCCAAGTTCACACCACTGCACTCCAGCCTGGGTGACAAAGTGAGACTCCATCTCAAAAAAAAAAAAAAAAGAAAAGAAAAGAAAAGAAAAAAAGAAAAAGAAAAAGAAAAAAGAAAAAATAGTAATGCAGGAGTATACTTATGGGCTTGGAGAGGTGTTCATGATATATTAATTTTTCTTTTTTTTGAGACGGAGTCTCACTGTGTCACCCAGGCTGGAGTACAGTGGCTCGATCACTACTCACTGCAACCTCTGCCTCCTGGGTTCATGCAATTCTCCTGCCTCAGCCTCCTGAGTAGCTGGGATTACAGGGGCCCGCCACCACGCTTGGCTAATTTTTTGTATTTTTAGTAGAGATGGGGTTTCACCATGTTGGCCAGGCTGGTCTCAAACTCCTGACCTCAGGTGACTCACTCGCCTCAGCCTCGAAAATTGCTGGGATTACAGGCGTGAGCCACCATGCCCGGCCAACATATTAAACTTCAAAAGCTAGGTATGAAACACCTGTCCAATATTAAAAAACAAAGCAAAACAGATATATGCATAGAAACAGAAAATTGAAAGGATATTCACCAAAACCGTGCCTTCTCCTCCTCTCTTTCACAAGTTGGTAGTTTATTTGTGTAAAAAAGAATGAAAAAATTTTAAATTAAAAACATTTTGGCTGGGTGCGGTGGCTCACACCTGTAATCCCAGCACTTTAGGAGGCCGAGGTGGACGGATCACCTGAGGTCAGGAGTTCAAGACCAGCCTGACCAACATGGAGAAACCCAGTCTCCACTAAAAATACAAAATTAGCCGGGCGTGGTGGCACATGCCTGTAATCCCAGCTACTCAGGAGGCTGAGGCAGGATAATTGCTTGAACCTGGGAGGCAGAGGTTGCGGTAAGCTGAGATCGTGCCATTGCACTCCAGCCTGGGCAACAAGAGTGAAATTGTCTCAAAAAAAAAAAAAAATTAAGTTCCTGTTCAACACTGGATTCACTTATTAATTTACCAGGTAATTAACCAAGACCTGACGCTCAATGAACTCACTGTACTGTTTCTCTAGGGAGCGTTTTAGACAGAGGCTCTTGAAATGGTCTCCTTGCCCCTACACAGGTATGAATAATCTGGACCAAGGAAGAGCACATTTCTGTAAACTTTTATTCCATATTTTCATGAGTGAAAAACTCTCCACAGATTGACACGAAAGTTTACAGTCTGGTGGGCCCCAGGCCTAACCCACTTTGGAGATGGTTTTGTTTGGCTTTCTCAGTGTTTGATCAGCGTTATGAATAATTGTGAGGGTTCACATCAAAGTTTACATTACTGGCTTCTCTTCTGAAAAGTCCAAAGACCTGGCAGTCCAGAGTGCCATTGCAGCAATGGGCTGGGGCGAAGCAGTGCCCGGTTCCTATAAACAGGGCACGTGCTGTTCAGTTCAGCAGTCTGTCTCCGCCATCCTCGGGGATAATCGTGAGACAGATGCAGGGGATCTGTTCGCTCAAGTTGCCTATTTACGTGGCCCTGTGGTCTCTGCAGGCGTTTCAGTAGGGTACCCTGGTTTCTACGCGCTGCCTGGGTTCCCCTCTGTAAATATTTGTGATGTATGTGGGGAAAAGCGAGTGTAATGTTTTTAAAACACGAACGCAAATTCTCTCATATTCTTCCCACAAAAGGTGGGGTCTAATTCATCTCTTCTTTTTTTTTTTTTTTTTTTTTTTTTTGTGAGACGGGGTTTTGCTCTTGTTGCCCAGGCTGGAGTGCAATGGCACGATCTCGGCTTACCGCAACCTCTGCCTCCCTGGTTCAAGCGATTCTCCTGCCTCAGCCTCCCGAGTAGCTGGGATTACAGGCATGTGCCACCACGCCCGGCTAATTTTGTATTTTTAGTAGAGATGGGGTTTGACCATGTGGGTCAGGCTGGTGTCGAACTCCCGACCTCAGGTGATCCACCCACCTCAGCCTCCCAAAGTGCTGGGATTACAGGTGTGAGCCACCGCATCCGGCCTCTTCTCTCTTGATTATGGGCTGCCCTCAGTTATTGCCCTCTAACAAACAGGGGACAATGTGTGACCATCAAAAGTAGGTCATAAAAGGAAGTACAGCTGCGTGTGGTGACTCATGCCTGTAATCCTAGCTACTCAGGAGGCGAAGGTAGGAGGATCACTTAAGGCCAGGAGTTTGAGACCAGCCTGGGCAAGGTACTGAGACCCCCGTCTCTTCTGAAAATTAAAAAATTAGCTAGGCATGGTGACGTGGGCCTGTGTTCCCAGCTACTCGGCTATGGAAGGAGGATCACTTGAGGAAAGGAGTTTGAGGCTGTGGTAAGTCATGATTGAAGCACTGCACTGCAGCCTAGGCGACAGAGCGAGACGTCATCTCCAAAAATAAAAAATAAATCAAGGAAATGCAGCTTCCAAGTGGCCCCCTGTCTCTTCTATGGATGCTTATCCTTCCTGGAACCCAGCCACCAGGTAGGGAAGAGTCCTAGGCCACACGCAAAGTGAAAGTGTTGCAGCTGACAGCCCCAGCTGGAGTCCCAGCCCATACCCAGCTTCAGTCACCAGACATGTGAGTGAACGAATGTACCAGCCCCCAAAGGATTCCAGCTCCAGACCTTGAACCACCTCAGCTGACGCCAAGTGGAGCATAGGTGAGCTCTCCCAAGGGAGGCCTGTTCAAACTGCAGATTCACGAGCAAACTAAATGCTCTTGCTTTGAGACACGAAGTTCCTTTTAAAAATCTTTATTGAGATATAATTCACATACCATAAAATTCACTTATTTAAAGTGTACAATTAAATGGTTTTAGTATATTCGGAGTTGTGCAGCCATCACCACAATCAACTGGAGAACATTTTCATGACTTCCCAAAAAGGGTCCAGAATCCTCCTTCCCTCCACCCTCTCCCCTGCCCCTGGGAACCATTAATCTACTTTCTGTTTCCATGGATTTGCCCATTTTGGAGATTTCATATAAATGGAATCACGCGGTATGTGGTCCTTTCTCACTGGCTTCTTTCACTCAGCATGATGCTTTTAAGGTTCACCCATGTTGTAGCACAGATCAGAACTTCATTCCTTTTAGTGCCAAATAATATTCTTTGTATGTTTACACTGCATTTTCTTTTTAAGCTTTTTTTTATTGCCAGGCACGGTGGCTCACACTTGTAATCCCAGCACTTTGGGAGGCTGAGGCGGGCTGATCACCTGAGGCTGGGAGTTCGAGACCAGCCTGACCAACATGGAGAAACTCCATATCTACTAAAAATACAAAATTAGCTGTGCGTGGTGGCGCATACCTGTAATCCCAGCTACTCTGGAAGGCTGAGGCAGGAGAATCGCTTGAACTCGGGAGGCAGAGATTGCGGTGAGCCGAGATCGCACCATTGCACTCCAGCCTGGGCAACAAGAGTGAAAACTCGGTCTCAAAAAAAAGAAAAAGAAAAAGAAAAAGAAAAAAAAATCTATTACGTTATTTTATTCTTTTTTTTTTTTTTTTTTTTTTTTGAGATGGAGTCTTGCTCTGTCATCCAGAGTACAGTGGCACGATCTCGGCTCACTGCAGCCTCCACCTCCTGGGTTCAAGCCAAGCCATTCTCCTGCCTCAGCTTCCCAAGTAGCTGGGACTACAGGCGTGTGCCACCACACCCAGCTAATTTTTTGTATTTTTTAGTAGAGACGGGGTTTCACTATATGTTAGCCAGGCTGGTCTTGAACTCCTGACCTCAGGTGATCTGCTCGCCTCAGCCTCCCAAAGTGCTGGGATTACAGGCGTGAGCCACCATGTCTGGCCATGTTATTTTATTCTTAGTTTATTTTTTGAGACAGGGTTTCACTCCATCATCCAGGCTAGAGTGCAGTGACGTGATCACAGCTCACTGCAGCCTCGACCTCCTGGGCTCCAGTGATCCTTCAACTTCAGCCTCCTGAGTAGCTGGGACTAAAAGCTTGAGCCAACATGCCTGGCCACATTTTTCTTATTTATTCATCAGTTGATGAACATTTGATTTGTATCTACTTTTGGCTCTTATGACTAATGTTGCTTTGAACATTCGTGTACAAGTTTTGGTGTAGACATATGTTTTCATATCTCTTGAGTGTATACCTAGGAGTGGAATTGCTGGGTAATATGGAAAGTCTGTATTTAATATGTTGAATGTACTGCCAAACTGTTTTCCAAAGTGGCTGCTTCATTTTGGATTCCCACCACCAGCAATGTATGAGGTATCCAATTTCTCCATGTTCTCACCAACACTTGTTATTATGTGTCTTTTTTATTTATTAGAGCTGTCCTAATGGGTGTGAAATGCTGCTTCACTGTGGTTCTGATTTACATTTCCCTAATGGCTAATGATGTTGAACATATTTTCTTGTGCTTATTGGCCATTTATCTGTCTTCTTTGGAAAAATGTTTATTTAAATCATTTACCAATTTTTTAATTGGTTGACTTAATTTGTCTTATTATTGGGTTGTAAGAGTTATGCACACACACACATACACATATATTTACAAATGGGGTCTCTCTGTGTTGCCCAGGCTGGTCTCAAACTTCTGGGCTCAAGCAATTCTCACATCTCAGCCTCCCAAAGTACCGGGATTACAGGCATGAGCCACCGCACCTAACCTAGAGTTTGTTTTGTTTTGTTTTGTTTTTGTTTTTGTTTTTGTTTTGAGATGAAGTCTTACTCTGTCACCCAGGCTGGAGTGCAATGGCGCAATCTTGGCTCACTGCAACGCCTGCCTCCCAGGTTCAAGTGATCCTCCTACCTCAGCCTCTCTAGTAGCTGGGATTACAGGTGCCCGCCATCACGCCCAGCTAATTTTGTATTTTTAGTAGAGACAGGGCTTCACCATGTTAGTCAGGCTGATCTTGAACACCCAATCTCAGGGGATCCGCCCACCTCAGCTTCCCAAAGTGCTGGGATTACAGGCGTGAGCCACCGCTCCCGGCCTAGAGTTCTTTATATATTTTGGATACAAGTTCCTTACCGAGCACATGATTTACAAATATTTTTCTCCCGTTCTGTGGGTTGTCTTTGTTTTTCTTTCTTTGTTTTTTAAGAAATGAGGGACCGGGAGCGGTGGCTCATGCCTGTAATCCCAGCACTTTGGGAGGTTGAGGCAGGCGGATCACCTGAGGTTAGGAGTTCGAGACCAACCTGGCCAACATGGTGAAACCCTGTCTCTACTAAAAATACAAGAATTAGCCAGGCGTGGTGGCACATGCCTGTAATCCCAGCTACTCAGGAGGCTGAGGCAGGAGAACTGCTTGAACCCGGGAGGTGGAGGTTGCAGTGAGTCAAGATCACGCCAGTGCACTCCAGCCTGGGCGACAGAGAGAGACTCCGTCTCAAAAAAAAAAAAGAAAAGAAAAGAAAAGAAAGAAAAGAAAAGAAAAGAAAAGAAAAGAAAAGAAAAGAAAAAAGAAATCTCACTATGTTGCCCAGGCTGGACTGGGTTCAAGTGGTCCTCCCACCTCAGCCTCTTGACTAGCTAGAACTATAGGTACATACCACTGTGTCTGACTGACTTTCTCGATGATATCATTTAAAGCATAAAAGTTGTTAACTTTGAGAAAGTCCAGTTTATTTTTCCTTTGGTTGCTTGTGCTTTTGGTGTTATTATGTCATATCTAAAAAGCCATTGCCTAATGGAAGATTTATTCCCGTTTTTCTTTTTTCTCAGAACTTTATAGTTTTAGTTCTTACACTTAGGTCATTGATCCATTTTGAGTTAATTTTTTTTTTTTTTTTTTGATATGAAGTCTTGCTCTGTTGCCCAGGCTGGAGTGCAGTGGCACAATCTCGGCTCACTGCAACCTCTGCCTCCTGGGTTCAAGTGATTTTCCTGCCTCAGCCTCTCAAGTAGCTGGGATTACAAGTGCTCACCACTACACCTGGCTAATTTTTGGATTTTTAGTAGAGATGGGGTTTCACCCTGTTGGCCAGGCTAGTTTCAAATTCCTTTTTTTTTTTTTTTTTTTTTTTTAGACAGAGTCTCACTCTATTGCCCAGGCTAGAGTGCAATGGCACGATCTCAGCCCACTGAAACCTCTGCCTCCCGGGTTCAAGCGATTCTCCTGCCTCAGCCTTCTGAGTAGCTGGGATTACAGGCACGCACCACCATGCCCAGCTAATTTTTGTATTTTTAGTAGAGACGGGGTTTCACCATGTTGCCCAGGCTGGTCTTAAACTCCTGGCCTTGTGATCCACCCGCCTAAGCCTCTCAAAGTGCTGGGATTACAGGCATGAGCCACCACACCTGACCCATTTTTAGTTAATTTTTGTAGACGGTGTGAGGTAGAGGCCCAACTTTATTCTCTGTGTGTGAATCCAGTTCTCCCAGCATCGTTTGTGGAAAAGAGTGTTCTTTCCCCATTAAATAATTTTGGTACCCTTGTCAAAAGTCAGTTGATTTTTGACAGTATTGTCAATAATCAGTGCTGTATAATTAGTTGATTATACAGTATGTGTGAAGGCTTATTTCTGAGCTGTCTATTGTATTCTAGTCTATTCTATTCCATTGGCCTATATGTCTGTCCTTATGCCAGTAAAAGCCATGAAGTTTTGAAATAACTCTTATGCAGCCATTGTAACTGGAATAGGGAGGCGTCAGGGATTAAGTGAGAGATGGGGAAGGAGAAAGGTAAGTGAAAGGAGAGACAGGAACTTACCTATTATTTGCCTAGATTTGTTTTTTTGTTTTTTGGGGGTTTTTTTGTTGTTGTTGAGATGGGGTTTTGCTCTTCTTGCCCAGGCTGATTGTGCAATGGCATGATCTCGGCTCACTGCAACCTCCACCTCCCAAGTTCAAGCAATTTTCCTGCCTCAGCCTCCCGAGTAGCTGGAATCACAGGTGCGTGCCACCACGCCTGGCTAATTCATGCATTTTTAGTAGAGACGGGGTTTCGCCATGTTGGCCCGGCTGGTCTCAAACTCCTGAACGCAGGTGATCCTCCTGCCTCGGCCTCCCAAAATGTCGGGATTACTGGTGTGAGCCACTGCATTCAGCCTATTTGCTTAAATTTGAATACCCTAAAAGTGCCAACCTTGCACAAGCATAAGCAACCATCACCCCAGGGGCTAGACCACGAGGACTGCTCACTTTTGGATAGCTGAAATCAAGTGGTGGAACAGAACAACTAGACCGACTTCCAAATGTTCGGGACTTGTCCTTCTCACTCCCACCCTTTTAGTCTGAAGCGTTTAGTTGGGGACATTGTCAGGACTTGTATGGACCTTGCAAATTTAGCAGAGTTGGGGTTGGGGTGGTGGAAGCAGAAATAAGTTTTGGGTCAATCAGCCAGTCTCTCAGTTGTCTCCTAAGTGTGTTCAGGGTGAGGATCCCACTCCCTGGCAATATTCTGTAAAAGAAAGCCAGCCAGTTAAGGAATAATTGCAAACTCTTAACAATATTCCTTCTAGGACTGCAGACATAGGATGTTTCTGGAGACCAGAAACGCTGTTTACTTCTGTTATTTTAAGTACCACTCAGGCTACAGTGAAAAGAAACTTCCGGTACCAAAGTTCATATCTTGGCATTTTCTGCCTTTCCTTGTCCCCTCTCTCTCTCTCTCACTCCCTCCCTCTCCCTTCCTTCCTTCCTTCCTCTCCCCTCCTCTTTACGCTGCCTGGCCCCTCCTCCTTCTCATTCTTTTAACCACTTCCTGCCCTCCACTGCCCACTCACCCAGATGTATCTACTGTCCTGGATTTGGTAGAGATCACTCCTCTTCTTGGTTTTATATCTTGACTAATTAGTCAGAAACCCATTAACAGTATAATGGTATTTTTGCCTATTTTAATATTTTATATAAATGTGTCACATTACATGCATTCTTCTGCAATTTGCCTTCTATTTTGGTCAATGTTATGTTTGTGACATTTATGTGTCTTGACTGGAGTAGCTGGGGTATGGCATCTTATTGTTTGACTACAAGGCAATTTATCCACTTGTCCTGCTCAAAGGCCACCTCCCCAGAGCAGCCTTCCCTGACCTGACCATTCATCCAAAGTAGACCTTTTACTGTCCTCTTCCTCTTCTTCTTCCTTTTCCTATTCCTCTTCTTCCTTTAACACACACTGAGGGCTGGGTACCGTTTCTCACACCTGTAATCCCAGCACTTGGGGAGCCCAAGGAGGGCTGATTGCTTTAGCCCAGGAGTTCGAGACCAGCCTGAGCAACATGGCAAAACCCTGTCTCTACAAAAAATACAAAAATTAGCCGGGTGTGGTGGTGCATGCCTGTTTTTCCAGCTACTCAGGAGGCTGAGGTGGGAGATCACCTGAGCCTGGGAGGTGGAGGTTGCAGTGAGCTGAGATTGTGCCACTGTACTCCAGCCTGGGTGACAGAGTGAGACCCTGACTCGGAAAAAAAAAAGAAAGAAAGAAAAAGAAAGAAAGAAAGAAAGAAAGAAAGAAAGAAGAAAGAAAGAAAGAAAGAAAGAAAGAAAGAAAGAAAGAAAGAAAGAAAGAAAGAAAAGAAAGAAAGAAAGAAAGACAGACACACTGAGGGAAAACACCAGCTTCCAGTAGCACGTCTAGCCCCTACTAACTCTGGCCCTAGCCCTCTTTTATTGGACATGTGGCAGAGAAAAAGTGTGTGCCTTTAGGTGGGACAAGAAGCAGATGCCAAGATGGGCTTAGACAGGTAAGAGATCCATTGGGGGAGAAAGCAGGAAAAGGTGAGGAAGGCCTTCACACCGAGATGCAGGTCTGACTCCTGTGGAAGGAGAGGAGAAGGAAGGAGGGGTGTATAGGAAGATTCAAAGCCTGCAGTGTAGCTCCAAGAAAAGTGGCCAGGCTGATGGTGAGTCCTCAAGCCAAAGATGCACATCCTGCCTGAATGAGCCCACCTCAGGGCCCCCGTGATGCCCACTGCATGGTGGGGAGGAGCCACAGGAAGTGAGGCCTCTTTGCGAGTGCGGTGGTGGCAGAGCAAGGACAGCAGGGCATTCTCACAGCCAGCCCTGCCACTCTAGCCAGCAGCTTCCTTCCTGCTGTCTGGCCACAGGTGCTTAACGAGGTTGAGACCTGGCTGATGAATCCACCCTCAGAAGTCCTTCCACTTATCTAAACCAAAGGGCTTTGGGAAAGACGATGACTTCAAAGTGAGGAGAAGAGAACCCCCCCACACACACCAATCCACCCGAAACAGACCCAGATCCAAACCCTGAACTCTGAACCCAAGTTTGGCAGAGGAGAGGCTGCCAAACCTCTTGGGCCCTGTGTTTTTGACAGAATGTTATTACCTTTTAGAAAAAGGAGAAGAGTGACAAGGTAATAAATGTTTTAACCTATCTTTGTTTCACCCTTCTCTGAGGAAGCAGTAATGAGAGGTACTGAAAAAAGTGTGAGATGGAAATTATGATTTTTTTTCCCTCAACATTATTTCGAAAAATCCCAAACCTATATAAAAGGTGAAAGAATGGCCGGTCGCAGTGGCTCAAGCCTGCAATCCCAGCACTTTGAGATGCTGAGGCGGGTGGATTGCTTGAACTCAGGAGTTTCAGACCAGCCCGGGCAACATGGTGAAACCCCATCTCTACTAAAAATACAAAAGTTAGCTGGGCATGGTGGCACGTGCCTGCGGTCCCAGCTACTTTGGAGGCTGAGGTGGGAGGATTGCTTGAGCCCAAGAGGTTGAGGCTGCAGTGAGCTGAGATCATGCCACTGCACTTCAGCCTGGGCAACACAGTGAGACTCTCAAAAAAAACAGTGAAAGAACGATTTAATATACCCTTTACCTGGATTCCCCAATTATTAATATTTTTCTATGCTGTTATCTGTGTAATAATAAACATATTAATATTTTTCTGTGCTTTTCTTTTCTGAACCTTTTGGAAGTCAATGACAGACATCCTAATTCATCCCTGAACACCCTAGCATACATATCTCAAGAGTATGGACATTCTCCTACATGACCACAATGCCATTATCGTTCCTAAGAAAATGAACATTTATTCAATAATATCCTTTAATTTATAGTCTTTATTTCAATTTCCCCATTGGCTCTATAGTGACAGAAACCACATCTGTGGTTGCTTGGGGTCAGGGAGGTGTCGAAAGTAAAGGGCACAGGGGAACTTTCTGGGGTGACAAATGTTAGATGCTTGATTGGGAGTGGTAGTTACATGGATGTAAAATTGCCGAAACTCAGAACTGGGTGTCTTTGGTTTGATATAAATTATATCTTAATAAGATTGATTTTTACCAATTTTACCAGTAGTCCCTAAAGTGTCTGATAAGGAATTTTTACCCCGATCTAGGATTCTATCAAGGTTCATGCATTGCATTTGATCGTCTTGTTCTCCTCAATCTTCCCTAATCTAGAACATTCCCTCTTGCTTGTTTTCATGACATGGATTGAAAAAAAAAAGGCGGAGGTGGGCGTATTGCTTGAGGTCAGGAGTTTGAGACCAGCCTGACCGACATGATGAAACCCCTTCTCTACTAAAAATACAAAAATTAGCCAGGTGTGCTTGCTTGAACCCAGGAGGCAGAGGTTGCAATGAGCCGAGATTGTGCCACTGCACTCCAGCCTGAGTAACAGAGAGAGACTTTGTCTCGGGGAAAAAAAAAAAAAAAAAGCCAAGCCAGTTGTCTTGTCTTCCAGAATGTCTGTTTCCTCATTATTGGATTAAAGTTATTTTTTTCTCTCTCTCTTTTTTTGAGACAGGGTCTCACTCTGTGGCCCAGGCTGGAGTGCCGTAATTTGATCATGGTTCACTGCAGCCTTGATCTCCTGGGCACAAAAGATCCTCCCAGCTCAGCCTCCCCAGTAGCTGATACTATGGGCATGTGTCACCATGCCCGGCTAATATTTTCTATTTTTAGTAGAGATGAGGTATCGCCATGTTGCCCAGACTGGCACATTTTTGATAAGAACACTGTAGAGGTAATGCTGGGTCCTTCTTATCAGCGCCATATGGAGCCAGTCTGTCACAGTACTGGCTAGGCTCACTCACCTTGTATGTTCTCTGCTATAGACTCTGGGTCAAGCTTTTCTGCAGGCAGCCCCTGGTTCTTGACAGCAGGAAATGGCATTTAGAAACCAAGAACTTAGTGCTAGATGTGCTCATTGCTACTAGGGTGTCAACGTTTGTTAGGCCCTTTTAGTAGACAGAGCTTGGGAATCCACATTGTATTTGCTGAACTCTTGAATTGGCAATTCGTAGCCAACATCACAAGCTTCTTTCTCCCTTCTCCACATTTCATGTTTGTATATCCCTTCTCACAGAGTGGTTCCCATTACCATATTTATCATCTGGTCTATCTCAAAATGCATGTAAAAGGCTTTCAGAATTACAATACAATTACTAATTACAATTACAATTACAAATACAATACAGAATTACTACAAGAGATCTGCTGAGTAAAGTTCCAAGATATCTTTGCAGTTATTTTTGTCCTTGGAATATATTTCACTAAGGATGTTCAAAACTTACTTTGGCAAATTATTTTTCTGTGTGGTAATGTTATCAACGCGATATGGTTTCATTTGTTCCTGTTCACACTCAACTTCAATATTTGCCTTTATTCATCTATTTTTATTGAATTTGGTTTTTTGAATATTTAAACATTTACATGGTTCAAATGAAAACAACTATATCAATAGGAACACACAGAGAATTCTTGTGCCGTCCCTGACCCATCTCGCCTTTGCCACTGAGGTTTCTCCCTCTTTCCAGTTTTCCTGGTGAACAAATAAGTCATCACTAGATGGTAGAGATGAGAAAGGATACACATCTAGTTTGGAGAAATATGCAAACTGTGTGCAAGCAGAGGCAAGCTTCTTTCAGAATCCACTCCCCCCTTTTTAAGTACAGACCTATTTAAAAGGAGAATCTAAATATTTATCTAGTGTTTACTACCTATTGGGCATTGTGCCAGGTGCTCAACATATATGGTCTCATTTAATCCTCACAACCCTGAAAGATACGTATTGTTTTGGGTTGATTTTTTTTTGAGACAGGGTCTCACTCTGTCACCCAGGCTGGAGTCTAGTGGTGCAATCATGGCTCACGGTAGCCTCAACCTTCAAGGCTTAAGTAATCCTCCTGCCTCAGCCTCCCAAGTAGCTAGGACTACAGGTGTGTGCCACCATGCCTGGATAACTTTTAAAAGTTTTTTGTTTTTTGTTTTGTTTTGTTTTGAGACACAGTTTCGCTCTTATCACCCAGGGTGGAGTGCAATGGCACGATCTCAGCTCACTGCAACCTTCGCCTCCCGGGTTCAAGTGATTCTCCCACCTCAGCCTCCTGAATAGCTGGGATTACAGGCACCCGCCACCACGCCAGGCTAATTTTTGTATTTTTAGTAGAGATGGGGTTTCACAATGTTGGGCAGGCTGGTCTCGAACTCCTGACCTCAAGTGATCCTCCAGCCACAGCCTCCCAAAGTGCTGGGATTACAGGCGTGAGCCACCCTGCCCGGCCAACCTTTAAAGTTTTTATAGAGATGGGGTCTCCCCAGGTTGCCCAGGCTGAGATGCTCTCTTTCAAAAATTAACTTACTGTACAAAATTTCAAACACACACGAAAATAGAGAGAAGTACACAATTCAGAGACCTCCATGTACCCATTTCCTGCTTCAAAAATTACCTACTGATGGCCCGGCCAGGCGCGGTGGCTCACGTCTGTAATCCCAGCACTTTGGGAGGCCAAGGCAGGCAGATCACAAGGTCAGGAGATCGAGACCATCCTGGCTAACGCGGTGAAACCCCGCCTCTACTAAAAATACAAAAAATTAGCCGAGTGTGGTGGCAGGCACCTGTAGTCCCAGCTACTTGGGAGGCTGAGGCAGGAGAATGGTGTGAACCCAGGAGGCAGAGCTTGCAGTGAGCCAAGATTGCGCCACTGCACTCCAGCCTGGGTGACAGAGAGACTCCATCTCAAAAAAAAATAATAAATAAATAAAAATAATTACCTACTCATGGGGCTTGTTTCATCTACATCTCCATCTTCTCCTCCCACCGGGATGATTTTGATGCAAATCCCAGATATCATATACATAAAGATTTCAGCACACATTGCCAAAAGATTTGGAATAAAAAAAAAAAAAGTTCTGGGCCAGGCTTAGTGGCTCATGCCTGTAATCCCAGGCCAAGGCGGGAGGATTGCTTGAGCCCAGGAGTTCAAGATGAGCCTGGCCAACACAAAGAGACCCTATCTCTACAAATAAAAAAAATTAGTTGGTTGTGGTGGTGCACGCCTGTGGTCCCAGCTACTTGGGAGGCTTAGGTGGGGAATTGCTGGAAACCAGGCAGTAGAGGCTGCAGTGAGCTGTGATTGCACAACTGCACTCCAGTCTGCGTGACAGAGCAACACCACATTTTAAAATTATATATATATATATATATGTTCAGCATTCCTATTTCCCTGGTTTTTACAAATTTTGCAATTTTTTTTTCTTTTTTATAGTTTGTTCAAATCAGACTCACAGATCCATGCTTTACATTTGCTGGTATTTCTCTTGTCTCTTTTAGTCTAGAGGTTTCCTCCTCTGTTTTTTTCCCCTTGCAACTTATTTGTTAAATAAACTGAGCCATGTGTCTATTTTTTTTTGAGATGGGGTTTTGCTCTTGTTGCCCAGGCTGGAGTACAATGGTGTGATCTCGGCTCACTGCAACCTCCACTTCCCTGGTTCAAGCAATTCTCCTGCCTCAGCCTCCCGAGTAGCTGAGATTCCAGGCACCTGCCACCATGCCTGGCTAATTTTATTTTTATTTTTTTGTATTTTTAATAGAGACGGGGTTTCACCATGTTGATCAGGCTGGTCTTGAACTCCTGACCTCAGGTGATCGACCCACCTCAGCCTCCCAAAGTGCTGGGAATACAGGCCTGAGCCACTGCGCCCAGCCCCATGTGTCTTATAGAGTCTCACAGTTTGGCTTTTGCTGAATGCATACCCATAGTGTCCTAACGTGTTTCTCTGCCCCTTGTATTTCTTGTAAACTGGTAAGTAGACTTAGACCTACATTGTGCAGTGTGGTAGCCAGTAGCCACATGTGGCTACTGAGCACTTGGCAATGTGGCCAGTTCAAGCTGAAAAGTGCTGCAAATGTAAAATACACATTGGAGTTTCTAAAGTCTTGGTATAAAAAACAAAAGTGTCTCGTTAATGATTTCTGTATTGATTGCATGTCAAAATGGTAATACTTTGGATATACGGAGTTAAACAACATATGTTATAAAACTTACTTTTGGCCGGGCACTGTGGCTCTTGGCCTATAATCCCAGCATTTTGGAAGACTTAATTTTTTTGACACAACCCCACTGGCTTCTTGTATATATCTATACTCCCTTCCAATTCTTCCCTGCCCCAAACTGGAATCAACCATTTCTCAAATAAAGCTCAGTTGTTTTTAATGAGGAAAGGTATTTAGAAACCACAGGCTGGGAGCTATGGTGCTCATTTCTATCAGTCATTGTTTCCAGGCTTTTTGAGAGGACAGAGCTAGGAAACAAACTTTCCTAAGATAAAATATTAATACATCATGAGTTCATAGTGATACTTACAATTCATGTTCAGGGCTGGATAATTTATCTAACCTTGCCAATTCTATATTTTCATCTCCTTTCTCTCATGTTGAAGTCCCAGTTCTCAATACTAACATTTCCTTTTGTTTTATCTCACGACACAAACAGGACAGACTCAGAATAACAATACTGACACTACCAAAGATAAGATTACTGAAAACAACTATAAAAATGTTTTCAGGCCAGGTGCGGTGGCTCACTCCTGTAATCCCAGCACTTTGGGAGGCCAGGGTGGGTGGATCGCCTGAGGTCAGGAGTTCAAGACCAGTCTGACCAACATGGTGAAACCCCATCTCTACTAAAAATACAAAAATTAGCCAGGCATGGTGGCACGCACCTGTAATCCCAGCTACTCAGGAGGCAGGAGAATCACTTGAACCTGAGAGGCGGAGGTTGCAGTGAGCCGAGATTGTGCTGTTGCACTCCAGCCTGGGAGACAAAGCGAGACTCCATCTCAAAAAAAAAAAAAAGTTTTCAGTTTTCTGTCCTTAGGGTAAATCCACAAGAGATGAAACAATGTATTCTGTTGTTGTTTTGTTGCTTTTTGTTTTTTTTTTTTTTTTGAGATGGAGTTTCACTCGTTGCTCAGGCTGTAGTGCAATGGCGTGATCTCAGCTCACTGCAACCTCCGCCTCCCAGGTTCAAGTGATTCTCCTGCCTCAGCCTCCCTAGTAGCTGGGATTACAGGCATGTGCCACCACGCCTGGCTAATTTTGTATTTTTAGTAGAGACGGGGTTTCTCCATGTTGGTCAGGCTGGTCTCGAACTCCTGACCTCAGGTGATCTGCCCACCTCAGCCTCCTAAAGTGCTGGGATTACAGGCATGAGCCACCGCGCCCGGCCTGTATTCTGTTTTAAAGTCACTTGAAAACAGTTTTTCTGTGTGGTACCAACTAGATATATAGGTTTATTAATTGCATTTTGCTTTTTGATTTCTAGGCATTACATTTGGTTTATAATTATGTCAATTCCAAAGTCAAATCTATACTCTGAGAGTACTCAAGTAGAACTTCCATTTGTTTCCCTCATGCCTGTTCTTTTCTTTTCCCAAAGCTATTTTTTAAAGCCTTTATTATTTCATTTTTTAAACAAAGAAGATATGCATATATACTTTAAGTCAAACTGTGCACCTTCCTTCACCTTGTTTTTCAGTTAATGATTAATAATCAGTCAATTGGCTAGGTGTGGTGGCTCATGCCTGTAATCCAGCACTTTGGGAGGCCAACGTGGGTGGATCGCTTCAGCTCAGGAGAACAGCCTGGCCAACACAGCAAGTCTCCCATCTCTCCAAAAAACAAAATAATTACCCCAGAATGGTGGTGCTTGTCTGTAGTCCCAGCTATTCAGGAGGGTGAGGCAGGAGGATTGCTTGAGCCTGGGGAGTTGAGGCGGTGGTGAGCCATGATTGTACCACTGCACTCCAGCTTGGGCAAGAGCGAGACGAGACCCTGTCTCAAAAAAATAAATAGGCCAGGCATGGTAGCTCACGCCTGTAATCCTGGCACTTTGGGAGGCTGAGGCTGGGTGGATCACCTGAGACCAGGAGTTCAAGACTAGCCTGGCCAACATGGTGAAACCCTGTCTCTACTAAAAACATAAAAATTAGCTGGGCATGGTGGCGGGCGCCTATAATTCCAGCTACTTGGGAGGCTGAGGCAGGAGAATTGCTTGAACCCGGGAGGCAGAGGTTGCAGTGAGCAGAGGTTGTACCACTGCACTCCAAGTCTGGGCGACAGAGCAAGACTGTCTCAAAAAATAATAATAATAAATAATAAAATAAAATAATAATAATTGGAAGACCACTCTAAAGCAAGTTAGGGAACTATTCCTCAATTCTTTTTACAGTTGCATAGTATTCCACTGTGTGGGTGTACCATTGTTAACTCGACCAGTGCCCAACTGATGGAGATTTGGGTGTTTTGCTATTACATCAATTAACGTAAATGGCAGGTAGGGTAGGGCTGGTATGGTGGCTTGGTTCCAGGAGATTCTCAAAGACCCATGCTCCTTCAAACTTGTCCAGCAGTGCTCGACTTCGATACTTCATGGTCCAAGGTGGTTGTGACAGCTATAGCTAGAGCAGCCACATTCTAGCCAGGAAGAGGGAGGACAGGGCAAAGGAAAGCATGTCCTGATCCTAAGGGACACCTTCAGAATTGGAATGAACCACTTCTGCTGTCTACCCGTGGTGAGCTCCACTGCACTCATGTTGACCTTCATGGAAACTCTTCTATGTTGCTGGTGGGTTCCTGGACACCCAAATGAGGGCCTATAAAGGTCTGCTCTGTACCTCTGGTGAGCTCTTCTAAACCCATGGTGTTTCTATACGGCCAATACGATCTCATCTATGCCTGTGGTGTCTTCTACACCCACAGTGAGCTCCCTTCCCCCCAGGAGGAGTTCTACTGGAATGGGCACTCTACCTGCAGTGGGATCTCACTTACACCTGTGTTAACATCTTTGCCTGTGGAGAGCTCTTCAACGCCCGAGCTGATCTTAGATCATGATTGCTCCAAACCTGTGGTGAGCACTTGAACACCCATACTGAGTTCCTCTCAACACACAATAAGCTCCCCTACCTTCTGGTGATGCGTCCCTCTCCCCGTGGAGTGTGATCTGGTCCATACCTGTGGCCCGCTCTATGTTCACGGTGAGCTCTATTACCCATGGGGAGTTCCTGAGCAGGGGTGGGGCATTGCTCTACATCCAAACCTTTCTCAGCCATGGGGATCTCATCTATACCCCCAGTCAGTTCTGCGTCCATGTTTCCAACCACCCTGACAGTTCTTGCACTAACTGTTCTGACTACTAGCTCCTCCAACTGCATGAACCACAGCCTTCAATGTCTCCTGCACCAAGCTGCTTCTTCTGCACACCCTAACCTTGTGGCTCTCACCTGTTTTCCTAGCTTAATTAACAGAATGACCTTCATCCAAGATAAAAATCTCAGTTGGCCTTGGGCTCTCCCTTTGCCTCCAACCCCAATACAAAGAGCCGGATGCCCTTAAGTTTTTATTATTTTTTAAATCTGGGTGTGTAGGATCTCTCGTAGCTTTGATGGTAGTTCAGCTTCACCAGTCCTCTTCTGCTTCAATCATTTCTACAGGTCTGTTTTACTGGTCTTGTCGTCTGTTTTTTTCACTTCAACACTCCCCCTAGCTTTTTGAGGGGACTTCCTGTAAAACAAAAACTAAGTAAACTGTTAATAGTGGTTAACATGGGTGGGGGAGGAGAGGGGATAATAGGAAACGTGTCTATTTCTGACATGATTGGGTTTTTTAAATAAGGTATACATTTTCTATTATCAGAAAAATTAGTAAATAAGATGGTAGGCTGCCTTTTGTCTTCAAGATGCACTCCAAACTTCATTCGTAGCCAACCTTCCCCCAAAAAGGGCTCTTGCATTCCTCACATGGAATTTCTTCATTCCCAACAATGCCTCACTTTTCCTTTTTTTTTCTTCCACAGTGTTTGCTGGCCTGACAAATACAGTGTCCCCACAGCCTCTTTCCTCTGCTTTCACAGTCCTAGTGTTCCATGCAGGATCAGAAAGCACTGAGGGCATTCGGTGCACAAATGGATTTGACACAAGGACCCAGATGAATAAGGTCTTTGGAAGGGCTGGGGGAACAGGAGTCAGGGACAACTCTGGATCCACAGGGTTCACGAACAATCTGCTGAGGCTGTCATCCAAGAATTAGAAAGCTGCCACTGCCACAACCACTACTGTATCTCATCACCCACCAAGCTGAAAACCAGACACTGGAATGCTGGTCAGTCATTCCAACTGGCTGGCATTCTCTTCAAATTGTCCTATCTGCAGCCACTATAGTAGGAAGGTGCCCCTACCTCATGCTGCCCTCCAAACAGAATATGCACTCAGAAAGCTAGCTGCAAGGGAGTCAAGTAGTTTTCAGCTTTCTAGCCTCTATAGTGAAGGACAGGCACAAAAGCAAGTGAGATGGAAATCAAGGGCCAACTGATAGTGCCCAGTGCAGATACTGCTGGGAAAAGTCAAGAACAGAGGAAAGGCTGGCTCTACAGGCCTTGACTCTCAGGCCATGCAACAGAAGGGCTGCAGAAGTGACATAACAAATGCCTAGCTTCAGAAAAAACACTCCTAGAGAGTTGGCCATGACGTGGGACTGAAATAGGTCAAGGCCAAAGGCAATGCAAAAGCCTCCATAAGCATCAAAGGAGACAGGAAAGAGAAGGTTCTAAGAGACAGGAAATATGTCCAAGAATTGGGCTTTCAGAATAGGACTCCAAATTATATTCTGAGTATAACTCCTCCAAAATCCTCCAGTCTGCTTTGGTTTCTAGAGACTATAAATTGCTCTAAAGTTATCTATAGGGAATACATCACCAGCACCATTTAAGAAGAATCAGGGACAACAATAATGCTTTAGGAATACATGGGACACAAGGTACTTCAATTTTCTCCTTTCCTCAACAGTTTTATTGCCTTTTAAGAAAATTTTTGTAAAATATAAATACAAAGGCAGAGAATTTACTTACAAAGTTAAAACACAGATTTCAAACATAAACACACGATTCAGAAAATTTTAGTTTTATGTACATTTCCAAGCAACCTCAACATATTATGTTAGTTTTCAATATTTTACAGGGTACAGAAAAAAATAGCTCAAAGTCTTCTTTAAATAAGAGCATAAAATGTTTAAACATATAAACAATCCGGTTTGATGCGTGAAAACTAATTTCACAGCTTTTAAATTAGGATATAAAAGTTTCATACAATTAGTTGTTGTGTGTGGATATGGTTTGAATTTATATTACACACTACTGGATTACATCCAATAGCATTTACCTGGCCCGAGCAGGTACTCTGTAAACAAAACAAAGTTATATCACCAAGTGCCTTCCCCGAATTCGCTCCCTCAAACCAACCACACAGTTCTGACCACTCTACAGTCATGGCCTGTCATCAGAGCTTTGTATGAAATTAAGTCAAAGGGTGGAGCTCCTTTTACTCATTTTTTTTTTCTCCTTAAAAAAGAAAAGAAACAAATGTTCCAAGTAAAAACAAACGTATCCCAAAGCATGTGTGCACTGAAAAGTAAAGAAACATTATAACAACTTCATAAAAACTGACTTAAAAGTTTAAAAGGAAAAAAACATGTTTGTAAGTCCTTCTGACTGGAGTAATTTCTCTTATATAAAGAAGAGATATTTTCATATGTAATAGTGTCCTTTCTTTACAGAAATAGTTGTATTATGACACATATGCACAAGGATTAACACTATAACACACTGTACATGGTGGGTCCAGCTTGCTCACCAGTAGTTGTCTGAGGCCAGATCACTGGGGTGGAGCCACTCTACAGAGGAGCCCAGCAGAGTCTGAATTTCGTTCGTGAATTCCACCAGATCTAACAGCTCCTTACTTTCAGGGTTGAAGGCTTCCAGGTCTTTGGAGCAAGAGAACAAGAGACTTGCAGAAACCTGCCGATAAAATTCTGCCTCTGCAATGGTGACAATTTCCACGTTTGGAAAATTGCAGCGAAATATGCGGGAGGACATTTTCAATTTCTTAAGGACATCCGAAAGCAGTAGCCAGTTTCGTGGCCTACAAAACAGAAAGGAAAATGCTTTGAGTTTCCAGTAAAATGAAAAGTGCTCCCAACTATTAATATTAACTACCAACCCAAGTGGACCAGCCTCTATGTCCTTTCATTCTGCTCCCACCCCTCATTTCTCACCATACCTACTCTCTGATCACCATTCTTTTTTTTTTTTTTTTTTTTTTTTTTTGAGACAGAAATCTCGCTCTGTCGCCCAGGCTGGAGTGCAGTGGCGCGATCTCAGCTCACTGCAAGCTCCACCTCCCAGGTTCACGCCATTCTCCCGCCTCAGCCTCCCGAGTAGCTGGGACTACAGGGGCCCGCCACCATGCCCGGCTACTTTTTAGTATTTTTAGTAGAGACGGGGTTTCATCATGTTAACCAGGATGGTCTCGATCTCCTGACCTTGTGATCCGCCCGCCTTGGCCTCCCAAAGTGCTGGGATTACGGACGTGAGCCACTGTGCCCGGCCATCGCCATTCCTTTCTAAGGTGAGGCAGAGTAACTACTTCTAGCAGTAGGAACTCTGGACTCATCTGTCCATCTAGGGAGGACCATCTGAATAAGCCCCATTTCTCCCCTTTCTGGTGGTAAAGTCCTGCTCATTCAGCTGTGACCACAACTAGGGTCAAGCCTATCCAAGTGCCCTGCTATCAACAGTCACTGGGAGAGTAAGTCTGTATCCCCATTTCTTTGATCTCTTCTCTCCTCAGACCCTCACTAACAGCATTATAAACACACAAGGCTGTCTCTCCATTCAGGCATGTCCACCCCCATCCTTCCATTCTTTTGGGAGTGACACTTTTGAGAAGGAAGGTGTTACATTCCTTGCATACAACCTACCATACTTTATGATTTCCATCACTGTTTGTAATGGCATATATGTTTATAGCTTCAGGGCTGAGGAGGATGTTACTCATCAAGCAGCTCTGTCAACACACAGCAGAGCAGTCTCTTGACAAGTACACCCAAGATGATTGGTCACTGGCGAATAGGGGCTCAACCATAGGGGGCAGAGGGGATTAACTAAATCTGATGACACACCAATATCCTAAGTGTCATGTACAATGATTGTCCTAACCTTACACAAGGTGGTTTATCAGTGTAGTCCGTACATCTCAAAACATCCTACAGTGGTCTGTTGCAGGCAGTCCTAGGGAGGACACCTTCTCAGAGTGTTTAAGGATTTAAGTATCCAAGGTGCTGACCCTTCCATAAAGTTCCAGTCACCCACTTCTCTGGGGAGTGACTTAAGCCTTGGTGTTAGTGATGAGGGCAGGTTTATACCATGCTGTGCCCCACCCCCCACCACACTGGGTATAAGGAAGCTGATGTGTACCCTTTCTGGAAAATATCTACTGCATTGTGTGAGGTTCATGGACAGTTATGGAGGTCACTCACCCACCCACCCTCATCTGCTCAAAGCGCATTTCTAACTCCTGTCACCTCAAGAGCAGCTCAGCTAGTTTTCAATCACATGACAGCCATGCTCACCCCTGAGCCACAGATACTTGGATGTTATAACACGGTAAGAGGGGGGTCTCTGAAAATTCAAATTCAAACACATCGCTATAGGCATCGTCATCATCATCCTGGTCTTCTGGTCCTGGGGGGTTGGCTAAAACATCATAGCCACTTTCATCATCTGGTTCTAATGGAGGGCAAATAAGAGAGGAAGGAATCAGTAAACTACAGCAAGATGTCCACAGTTGTCAACAGCAACAAGGAGTTTAAATAACAAGATTCTTTCCCAAGTGAGTCCTGCTTCCAGTGCCCACCATCCGCTTTCCCTCACCCATACCAGACAGAAATGGACTTGAACTTGTTCACCTCCTACGGAACTAGAGCAAACAATGCAGCTTACCACAAACAGAGCTGCCATAGAAGTCCCAAGTGCCACTGGCGTCATCATCATTGCGACCCTGTAGGTCATTTAAATAATCTGGAGGGAGAGAAAAATAAAAAAACAAGATAAAATCTACTGCTGAGAACAAAATGATGGCAGAGCCACGTGGCATTTTTTCCTATACATTCATGACAGGCTGGAAGCTCATTTCCTGTCTTCCTCTTTCTCAGCAAAATAAAGTAGCATTACACTTATGTATCTCTCTTTTTTTTTTTTTTTGACAGAGTCTTGCTCTGTTGCCCAGGCTGGAGTGCAGTGGCACAATCTCGGCTCACTGCAGCCTCCACCCCTCCACCTCCTGGGTTCAAGGGATTCTCCTGCCTCAGCCTCCCAAGCTGGGACTAGAGGCGCCCACCACCATGCCCAGCTAATTTTTGTATTTTTAGTAGAGACAGGGTTCTACCATGTTGGCCAGGTTGGTCTTGAACTCCTGACCTCGGGTGATCCACCTGCCTTGGCCTCCCAAAGTGCTGGGATTACAGGCGTGAGCCAACCGTGTCCGGCCTACTTATGTATCTCTTCTTTGATAGCCTAACTAAGCTGCTTCTTCCAACAAGTGAGTGTAATTTAAGGTAAACAAGGGCGGGTCACCAGTGAGTTAGTGGCATTCTTTGGCAGGAAGTGCCTGATAAGGAATTTAACTGCAGGTGCCTGACACTCATGAAAACCTTGTGCTTCTGCTTTAGGCACTTTGTAATGCCCAGGGCTTAAGTAATGGGTTATCTGATGACCTAACACCATAAACCTGTCCAAATAATTTCATGTATGGAAGGTTTGAGTCATTTTTCCCAGACTCAAGATGTAAACCTATGAGCCATACCTAAGTTAAGAATGCATGTGTGGAAAATGAGAATAACTTTAGGAAATCTTTTAAAACATTAGGGTGAATAGATGACTTAGCTTCACTAGAATAAAGTCAAACCACACAAAAGTTCAAACACTCGGCTGCTCTCCTAAAAGCTTTACAGTTTCAGCCTTTGTGATCTCTGCCTAGTCAAATTCCAATCATCTGTTGTATCGAGTTACCATCTAATTTTTGAATAAGACCATTTCTTGAACTTTGTCATACCTGTTAAGAACTTTTCCATAAGTTCACTGTGGGTCATTTTCATGATGGTTCTACCTGAGTACGTAGCCAAGGTGGGGTCAGCACCATAAGAGAGAAGTAGTCGGACAATTTCCAAGTGATCGTTCTCAACAGCATCGTGCAGAGGCCTAGGAAGAGAGGCGCAATAGAATTATGCTCATGCAAGTCTCCTTTAAAAGCAACAGGCAAAGCTGGGCACATGTGCACCTTGTGTACTGAGCCTCCTAAGCACAGTATTTCATCCAGGAGGTGTGCACAGTCACCGCCACTGCACAGATAGGGAAACTGAGCTACAGTGAGTGGCTCAACGTCAAGCAATGAATCACTGTTATTTTGATGACTAACCCTTTACAGGGCAGATGAAGAGACTATTTCAGGCCTAAATCTCAAACCCAAATCTATCCTTTTTTTGCGGGGGTGGGGGTGGGGGTGGACAGGGTCTCACTCCACTGTCCAGGCTGGAGTGCAGTGGGGCGGATCATGGCTCACTGCAGCCTCGATCTCCTGGGCTAAAGTGATCCTTCTGCCTCAGCCTCCTCATAGCTGGGACTATAGGCGCATGCCACCACACCTGGCTAATTTTTTCTTCTTGTAGGGACGGGGTCTTACTATGTTTTCCAGGCTGATCTTGGACTCCTAGGCTCAAGTGATCCTCCTGCCTCGGCCTCCGAAAGTGCTGGGATTACAGGCAAGAGAGCCACTGCCCAGCTGCAAACCCTATCTTAATCCAAGGCCTAAGAAGGAAGTCAAGCCCAAAATGAAAACATTTTCAACAAATTTAAGTAGTCATGGACCATATGAAGGTAACTTACAGGGGATAAAAGAGGTCCCATCATCATGGAAGCCAATACAACAAGCAACTGTCACACATTAAAAAAAAAAAAAAAAAAAGCCACCTCTGTTTTTAGAAGAAACTAGATGCAAAGAGATTAGCAGAGACTCTCCTGAAAGCCTGATCCCAGGACCTCACACAGATCAGTGATTAACCTCTGGCCCAGAAGCCAAGGGAATGGTGGGGAGAAGAAACAGGCCTGGTGGGGTGTGTTCTCAGCAGGGTACAGAGGCCTCCTACCTGTGTCCATGGAGCTGGGGGTTGGGGTTGGAGGGGAGAAGATGGGTCTCTGCCCAATCTGAGGGAATGCTATTTGTAAAGTGTGAAAGACCAAATACATTTCCGTTTGGCTATTTCTGTCACTGTCAGGAAACCCCCAGTGCCCAGCCTCATGGCAGCATCCCACTCACACAACCAGGAAGATGTTCAGGCTGACTCAGACCTGGGTCTCTGACCAATAATCCAGGGTCAAGGATAGGGTGAGGGCCACGGCTGGGGATGTGGGTGGCAATGGCAGGTCCTGCTGAACCAGCGGAGGGGCAGCTGGCACTCTGTGTGTACTCCTGGGACTTTCAGCTCAAATATATTTTAAATACAGTGACTTCATGGATGGTGATGAAGAGTCCAGGGTCTTAAAAGGCAACACCCCCAATTATTCATGCAGGCCTCAACATTTTCAGAAGCTTTGGTTCACAGGAACATTATAGGACTGACCAAAATTGGGAGCTTTACATCTACATTTGCCAGAAAGGTCTGCTGGATTCAATTCCAGAGAACCCAGTGGTCAGTGTGCTTACAGTCACCCTCTGTCTTTCCTCCTGGAATTTCCCATATACGCTGAGAACCGCCACCACACAGATAGGGAAGCTTGGTCTCAGCAGAGCCAGGCTGAGAACAAGACACATCACTGACCTGGTTCCATCCTGGGCACTACAGTTGACATCAGCGCCATATTCAAGGAGGTGTCGCACAATGTTGAGCCAGCCCCTAGCACAAGCTTCATGCAGGGCGCAGTAACCTGCGTTGTCCCGATGATTTACATCACAAATCTTGTTCTCTAAGCAGTACAGGACCACTTCCTGTGGGGAGGGGAGGGAGGAATGCCATCAGATCACTGCACAATGACCTTGTAAGGTGGACCTCTCTGTAGCTTTCAAAGACATACACCCTCAGGCCTGAGAACGTGAGAACCTCTCGGGCAGGCTGTGGATGTCTTGGTGAGGGGGAAACACATGTGCGAAGCGCCTGATGACAGGGACAGCATCATTTAGGGGTCTGCTGCCCAGCTGCCTGGCCCTGGGCGAGTTATGCTCCTAATTCTCCAAAGCTTCCTTTCTTACCTCTGGAGGAGAGTAACAGCGCCTACCAGGGGCTGCTAAGAAACTGTCATTAGAGACCCACACAAGCCCTTAGCTCAGTGCCTGGCACAGTGAGTACAGAGGGATTTGGTTGCTAATGTTTCAAACAATGCATGAATAAGTACAAGGACATCCTCCTCACTCAATCGATTCATCCAATAGGTAGTAGTGGATGACGACACAAGTTTAGATAAAAGCAAGGCCAATCAAGGCATAATGAACAATTAAATGAGCTGGAGAACGTTTCTCAACTTCAGAGAGGAGGATGTCCAGGAGTTTAGGCTGGTCCTCACGCCCCTTGGAAAGACCCGGAGTTGGAGCCTGGGCGGCAGTGCCTCTGTTGGTATCATACTCATCAACAAATGACATCAACGCTTCCAATAACCCTACCCTCTTTTTGCTTCACTCTCCGCCCCACTTGGGGCTGAATCAATATATTTTCATATTTACTTAAGTTAATGACAGGAATCTAATACACCACATACCACAACCTGCGCATTTCAAGAACTAAGTAAGACAATCCTTCCCTTCCCCCTTTGCAGAACGTGTTCCGCATCAACAGTTTGCATGAGAATCACTGTTATTAATCTCACTTCTTTGGCGTGTTAAAACATTAAAATGAACCGCTCCCAGTAAGCAGAGCGGTAATTTAGTCCATGTTTTATTACCTTGATTAAGAAAGTTTTCAAACACATGGAACAGTATCTGCCACCAGACAACAGGTTACACTGTTTTCCTAGCAGTCATGGCCAGCAGAGAGCTGTCAGGTTCTGAAGACTGGGGGGAAAGCCAGAACATGTGGGGTAGCCCAACACATGTTCCACTTGGCAAGGGGGGAGCTTGATGGGTCACAGCAGGCTCTCCTTTGTGACAACTCTTAAATAACTCATCTATAACCTAAAATAGGCAGCATTTGAGCCACCCATAAACGTGAGGTGAGTTCTGAAAATTCTTTTATGCCCTTTCTAGGACACATCAGTCAAAGGTGATCACTCACTTGAACACTAACTAGAATGTTCTAGATGCTCCCCCTGTGAACCTAAGGCTGCACGCTGGTAACCCTGGCCGGTAACCCTGTTGCTTCAGGACACTGCGGCAGCTCCCTTCCAAATCAAGGGGAGGAAGAGAGAAGGCATGCCCACAGATGCGTCTCTTCCTTCAGGCCCTCACCTGACAGAAAGCCCACAATCCTCTGAGCTCCCAGGCCACCTGCCCCGAGCACTGGTATCCAGGATACCGCATGAAGCTGCTGCTCTTTTAGCAGGCCCTCACTAGCCAGACTCGAGTGGACGGCTGCAAGCTAATGAGCTGTGTACCCAGCCAGGGAGAGGCCCTGTCACATGACTCAGGGATCAGCTCTAAGCGCCACCGACTGCTGTGCACAGATCAATCTACCCGGATCCCGGCAGCCGGCCTGGTGTCCTATCAACCCAGGGTTTATTTGCTCTGACAATTACGGCCTTCACCTGGAAACCTTCATCACTACTAGGGCTGATCTGAGGGAACCTAGAAATGAAAGATGTCAAGGCTGAAGGGTAAGTCAACTCTGTTATCCTGGAGGATGGCAGGCAAGGCAACAGTAACCCAACAACCAGGTCAGACGTTTTGCCATTGGCCACCATAACACTTCTGATGTTCCCAAATGTGTATGTCATATCCCACAGTGACCTGTGAGATCTCAGGAAGGAAAAGTGGTATGAGTCTCATTCAACACTCAAGGAAGTTGAGGCGCAGAGAGGTTAAGCCCCATATTCAATTAACACAAAGTATCAGACCCATAACTCAGGTCTTTTGGCAAGGGGTCTGCTGGGAAGTTTCCAAAGGCCCAATCAAGGGCCCTGGCTAGAGGGCTGCAATCCAGCCATGACCAGCATCCCTTGCACCTTTTCTGTTGGGGTCAAGCAGGCTAATGACACTCTCCTAGATGGGAGGGTGATGGGATCTTAAATGGGTGGCAACCGCTGTCACCAACAGAGAGAATGAAGAAGCCAGACAAGTCTGTCTACCCATTACATTACTTGGTTTATTCTCCACGCTGGAAATGGGAGTGTTTGAAGGGCAGCCCGCCCATTCCCAAACAAAATCAAACTGTTTTTGTTGGACAATTCTCTGTTAAGCAGCTATAAGCTGAATGCCATTAACCGCAAAATGTAACCATAAAGGCCATAAACCCGACATTGTTAATTAATTAAATGACTCATTAACTTTTTTAAAAACATGATTTATTCGATTCATAGAAAACTTAACCATCACTACTAAATGCACACACATGCGGTTCCACATTGGCATCTTAGCCTAAGAACAGACAGGTTCAACTGTAACTGGCCTTTCAGGTGGTCTATTACAGATCTGAAGACAGAGGGTGTTTCTAAACCTCAAGAACCAGATTAACAGAAAACAAAGCTTGAGCAGCCTTTTTATTGCATGTGGTATCTTTTTAGCTAAGCAGAAGACAATGATAAAGAGGGGTTTTGGGAAACCCCTCCCAAAGCTGTGCATTCGTACTGTACCTTATCCTGTTAAGCAAACTGTTCTTTTATTTTAAAGGGTTTACACTGCCACATCTGAATGGACTATCATCCTAACATTTTAATTTCTGACTAAAGAAATCCCAGAAAGTTGGATTCAAAGTTGAAAGCTTTCATCTAGTAATTAAAACATTCAGCATCAAAACTGATGACCTGGGAAAGTTCTATAATGACATTTACATTTGAAGGGGAAAAGTTGTCCTTCCATAAACATTCTCAAGGCTTCTTGCACCAAAGGCCTGGTAGCCTAAGAAAGCATGGATCAGTGTTCCTTAGTCCAGGCCTGCTATAGGAAAACCACCAAAATGGAAACTGTTCCTTAGAGCACCCACAAGGGTCTCTTGAAGCTCTGGGCTCAGAAAGGTGAGGCTGGCAGAAATGAAGCCAGGATCAAAGACCAGGCCAGGAGCCCTACCCCGCTATGGCCGGCGAGTTTGCTGCCCTGGAGCCCTCCCTTACCTCTGGTGTTTGCTGGAAGCACAAGTCCACTTTCCCAATCATGCGTAGGAATGAGTGGCCCTGCCTGGCATCTACCCTGTCCTCATAGGTGCCGCTGCTCTCAGCTTATGGGAAACCAACTGGCTGCCACTTGGGTTTAATCTGCAAGTAACTAAGCTAATTTTCAAATCCTTCTAGAGAGTTCCTTCAAAGATAATCCAGAGATATCGATAAGAAACAAGCTGGTATGAATAGACAAAGTCACATACAACCAAAAATACCTAGCTAGTGCTTCAAAGGACCATCCCACAGGCGTGAGCCAGCATCCCAGTTCCCACCCACGCAATCATGCCCCAGGGTGGGCTCTGGGTCAAAGGGAGACTGGCAGCTGGGTCACCCCATCAGGAAAGGCTCAAGGCACAGCAGACTGCCGACTGCAGCATGGTTAAGGTGCACGAGCCTGGGCTCTGGCTGAATTCCGGGAGCCCACAGCTGAGCATGGGCTGGCATGGATCCTGTCGCCCGGGTGCTTCTCCACACTTCACACTCAGCCTGCTGAACCGCATTTTATTTTCACCACGACTCCTAGAGAGCTGATGCCAGCGTAAAAAAAAAATGTCTTTGCCCTGTGGGCTATTACATCACTATCTCAACTGACAAGTGTGTGGTGGGGAGATGCACAGGGGCAGACGTAGGTTTTGAACTGTGAAAAGCATGATTCCAATGGGAGCCAGTCCTGGAGAGGAGCCGAGTTTGGGGGGATGGGGGGAGACTGGGCTTTGGAGCCAGGCTGCTGGATTATTATCTGTTCAAATCATGTAACGCCTCTGGGACTCAGTTTCCTCATCTGAAAGCGGGAATAATATTAGTTACTACTGCACAAAGATGATGAAAGGGTGAAATGAATTACTTTGGATCTTAGGGGCTCCGTCAATGTAAGCTATCATTGTCATGGCCCATGCTAGGAGGAGGATGAGCAGGGGGGCTGGGGAGAAGCAGTGAGTTGAGGGAAAAGTCTCAGTCCCTCCCTCCAGAGCCCTCAGCCCTAAGGCTACTGTACCCCCCCTCTCAGAAAGAGACCTTAGGTCTGCCCCACCCCCCTCCCTCTGTGACCTACACAGCTACTTCCTGCCTACTCCCCCTACATGGCCACCCTTCCACCCGAAACAGTACAAGCAGCCCCAGATAGAGCTAATAACTTCTCTCCCCCTTGCTAATCAGAATCCAAAAGGGCTCATTAAAATTCCCCCAGTCGCCAAGCCCTGGGTTGTGTCAGATTTTATATCAGAGATAAGTTAGCGAGACTGGAGGATGCCGAAGCAGCCTACCTGCCTGAACACGAACTGAACATCAGAGAGGCCTTTCTTTCCACACCGCGATTGAACAAGCCACCAAAGAGACAGCAGTGAGAGTGGGGCTAACACAAACATCCTGTTGGAGCACCGGCCCAGCCCCGATGTGGAGGGGGCTGAGCTCTGCTCTCCATGTCCCTCCCCTCGTCCACCACAGTCCGCGGGCCCCGCCCCCCAGCCTGCAGCCCCGGGGAGCGCCCACAGGGACGCACCTCATAGCCAAGCCTGGCTGCCCGCTGCAGAAGGGTCTCGCCAGCGTTCTTATTGACAATAAGTCTCCGTGCTTCCGGCGGCATAGGGCGAGACTGGGTGGTCTCCTGAGGGGAACTTGAGCATGGCAGCTGTGTGGACTGGGAGGCTGGTAGCAGTTGCTGCAAGCGGTCGAAGGGCTTTGGCTCCTGCTTGGCTGGTGACAGATCATAGTCCGAACTGGGCTCCGGCCGCTTTCTGAATCTCCGGACAGTCACCTATCATAAAACCAAGCAGCGCACACGGTTAAGCCCGTGTCCTTCTAACAGCCGCTGCTTCCCCTCCTCCTCCCCACGTGACAAACCTGCATGGAGAGAGGCACTTTATTCCTTATCTTTTTTTGGGGGTGGGGGGTGCCTGTCAAAGGAGGGTTTGGGGGAAGGGATTTCATTCTTACTAGTTTGAAACTTCGCTGCCACCCAGAAGACATGCTCCTCTAGGACAGGGGAGTGACGTGTGGTGTGGGGGAGGAGTCCAGGAAAAGGAAAGCTTTGTCCCCTCAAGCTGGGAAGCAGGCAGGCGGGGATGTGTTCGCACAGGCCCCAGAGGGAAGCTGGGGTCAAGAGGTACCTTGCCATCGGCATTCTCCACGTAGTATTCCCCTGTCAGTGGCAATCCCCGCCTGGACTCCTGAGGGATCAAGTGTTTGGTTTTGCACAGTCTCTTCCCGGATGGCTTCTCGCTGTTGTCGGTGTATTTCTGCAGCAGGGAGGCAGCCTGGCAATCCTCTTCTTCGTCTGCACACAGCACATCTGTCTTCTGGTTTTCTTTAATTTTCTGCTGTTTGGCAGGCGGCCTGGAGGCTGGTGCGCAGCTTGGCTGAGCCTGCTTTTTGCCGCCTGCACTGGTGGATGAAAGACTCTTCATGGGCGGAGAGCCGGAGAACACAGGCAAGCCTAAATACGGAGGGGGTGACGGGGTGGCGGGCGGGTGGGAGACGGGAGAAGAAGCGGGCGTTACACAGTTGTAGCCAGTGCAGGAAGAAAAGCCCATTGTTAACACTGATCACTGGAGCGGCTTCAGTTTTTAAAGATACACCAATTATGTTTTCAAAGCATTAATATTTTAATTATACCACATTCAAACGGCACCTAAGTTAACCCACAAAACGCCAAGTGGCAAGTTGCTTCAAAGGGCCCGGAAGAGAGGACAGAAGCTGGCTCTTCCTGCTTTCCTGCCCCCTACCCACTGGGTCTGGGTTGCTCAGGACCCAGAGACTGGAGACAGCCTGAGGCTGGAATGAAGGTGCTCAGACTTCCTTCCTGTGCAACCACAGGCAAGGACATCAAGAGAGAACTCCCTGCCTGCCACATCTTCCTTGAAGTCAATTGCTATGGCCTTCTAAGATCTCCTCAAAAGCCCTTTCCTACAGAGAGTGGATGACCCACCCTCCAGGAGTGGGGTGAACACTCAAGGGGTGGCCCCCACATACCTTGTTCATTGTCACTGGGTTTGAGAGACTCTTCCGACCAGCTTCTGTTGCCTTTGGCCTCTGCCCTTTTCCTGCCAGGTTTCTCTTCAGTGATGTTAATCCCCTGAGGAATGGCCTCAGGCTGAGTGGCCTGGGTCACTTCCTTCCTGCTTTGCCGGCCAGGTTTGCCGTCTGCTGCCGACACCTGCTGCTCCCACCGTTCTCTAAGGTGCAGCAAGTGGCGTTGTTTTTTAGGATGGAGCCCTGTTAATTCAATGCACACCTTCAGGTTGGTCAGCTCACTATAATGTGGGTCTTCTAAGTGGTTAGAGGAACTGTTTGTCATTTCCCTCTCAGGCCAGTCATCTAATGGAGAAATAACTACAAATTAATCAAAAAGCCCCCCGGGGGGGAACAAACTGTCTTACGCATCACTAATGGGGTGGGGGAGGGGGGGTGTGGTCACTGGTCTCTGCTTTTGGGAAGGGGCCTAATCGTCTTTGGCCATCTGGGTTCTGGCTTTGGGGGAGGGGAGGTGTGGGCGGCTCCCCCCGGGGGCTCCAGGGTGGGAATCTCACGAGGCAGTGTGGGAATGGAGAGGTCCGCTCCACTGCTGCGCCCCCACAGCTTCCCCTCACCGACTCTGTCTACGGGGGCAGCGCGCCGCACATCCACATCTCCTGTCCATCCACTGTGGCCGCATGCAAAGGCCCACCCCCCGGCAGGCGGGCGAAGCAGACAGGGCTCACCTTTAGAGACTCGTCGGCGTTTGGCTTTCAGCAGAGGGTCCTCTGGCACCTCCTCTGCAGTGGTCTCAGTGTGGCTGCTGTCACCTGAGACTTTGCGTTTCCTGTCCACCCGGAGGGTGGGGCTGTGCGGCATGTCCGAGGCCACCTGGTCTGCGGGAGGCTCGCTCACAGGCTGCCTCTCCACAAAGTACTTCTCCACAGGAAGATCTTTGTCCTCTGGGGCTTCAAAGGGATCATGGTGCTTGTTTCCAACACTATACTCGCCTGGGGGAGGGGAGACAAGAGGGCATTAATGAAGCCCGAAGGTCGCCATGAGAAGGCAGGATCTGGGGAGCGCGTGGGACCACCATGCCCAAGGTAATCTGCTATTGACAGCTGCTTCTTTGGAGACTGGGTCCTCACACATGGTTAGCACAAAACCCTCAGAAACAGAACTTTCCAGAGGGAGGGTACATTGAAGACGAGTGGCAAGTAAAGCAGAGTGAGGTGCATGTCACACTCCTGACTTTCTCCTTCTCCCTTCTTATGGTTGGGGGCAAGAGGGAACCAAGAAAGATGGGGCGTCAATGCTACGTTTTTTAAAGCACTATAGTCCTTTCAGCAGAAGATGCAACCAAGCTGGGGCTGACCTAAAAATCTTTATGGAAACATTTGCTGAGGTCATTATTTTGAAATAAATGGCAGGCTGATAAGATAAAGTGACCAAATATCCCCAAAATGTCATCTATCGAAGGGATAACACCAATATTCACCTAGGCCAACCGGGGAGATGAAGATGGACAGGAGACAAGAGTGTTGAAAGCAAGCCTAGGTCCTTGATGGGCAGCAGTGACCTTCACTCCTGGGGGGCTCTGGGCCTACAGTCCAGGCCAGAGGGAGGCAGGGAACCCAGGCAGACCCAGGCTGCTGGGAAGAGGGGCGTGGCAAAGCCAAAGGCAAGGTTTCCTAACACATACACGAGTTCAGAGAAAACTTCAAAAAACTCGATTTGCTGGATGCACAGATGTGAAACCAATGGGTTGGGTTGTTCCCATTTCCTGTCCAACACAAAGGGACCCCCTTGGGGATGCTGGCAACCCCAGCTGACACTCCTCTTCACACCCTCTGTCACAGGCAAGCATCGACAGACATCTCCTCATTGTTGGTGTGTCTTTCCCATGCCAGGCCAGCGCTTGCAAAACCGCTCGTTCCAGGAACCCTGTGCTCGGCCTATCACGGGCCTTGGGGCTTTTCCTTGAATCACCTCAGCCCAACATCACTTCCTATTTTTGCTCTAGCCCAAGAAATAGCTCATTAACTGCTTTGCTGGTCACAATTTTTCTAATACACAATGAATATAAATGATAACTACTTAATGACCACTGCGAGGTTAAGGTGTCAGCCCTTGGCCCGCTGAAATGATCCCTCTCATCACCAGGGTTATGAGTCCGGTGTCTTGGTAACTCTGAGCTGAGGCACACAAGTCAATTTCTAGATGAAATAAGCACACACCTCATCCGCTGATCTCATTCTTCCTCTCCCCAACCCACTTCAAATATTACTCCCACTCCTGACCAGCACCGCTCACCCGCTTCTCTCGGGGGCATTCCCAGCGGTTCACGGCACTCAGCTGTGGGGGTGAGCCTTACAGGGGTGTTGGCTAGCCTGTGCTCTCAGTGGTGCAAGGACCCATTCACCTTCTCTTCAAGGGTGTTCTAAGGGGGAACAGATGGGGCTGCATGTATTCTTGCAAAGGAATGGTAGAATCTCCCCAACCGTTCCTCCTCATCCTCACTCACGACAGTGCACTGTATGGACAGGGATGGCTGGGCCTGGGATTCGGCACCCAAGCCCCCACCATGGAATACCACTCCAGGTCTCTGTAGGTACAACCAGCAACGGATGGGCGTCCAAAAACATGGCCAAGGTGGTGTTCTGTCACAGCAGCAACAGGAGAAAACACACAAGCTGCCCAAACCTTACACTATGCAGAAGTGGTGACCACTGTGCTCAGCTTGGCCTGGGGACGCAAAGAGGGTGGGCTGCGACTCGAGTTGCTCTGTCTCTTAACCACTCTGGCAGTAACAGCGCCACTTTACAGTTTGGCCCCCTTGAGTTGTAAAGTGGGACTATTACTGCAAGCCACCTCCCCCGGTGGGCTTCATAAACACGGTGCAGCAGGGCAGAGGGTAAGGCTGGAGAAATTACTTACAAAAGGATGCTATGATCCCCAGACCAGCTTGATTTTTAGCCCTGATATTTATGAAAGTTTAAGATGTGAACTGATTGTCCTAGTTATATACCATTTGACTTTCTGGGGCCAATCAGCCGCCCCTGAAAGCCCTGTGGGAGGGGCTGGGGGTGCAATGTAAAAATGTAAAGACTGCGTTACGAAGCGCCACATGCAAGGTTACTTTTATACTTTTAAAGTGTACTCATTTCCCCTCCCTTTAGGTAGGAGAGACGGTTTGAGCCAAGTGGTTTGAAAGCAGAGGTGACTAGGTAATGTCACAATGCCTTCCTGGGTCAAAATGAGGCAGCAGCTTAGCCAGTGTGGGGCCCCACCCAGAACGAACTGCCCTGTCTTGGCACCCTTCCCAGAGACACCCCCCCATCAAATCCCCATCAGATTAAGAATCTCTCAACCCTAGTGCTTTGGATTTGACTTCCACAGCTTCCATTTGAACTCCAGGTCTCACACAGCCACCTGTATTTGTAACAATCTCAACCAAGTCTAAGGCATCTTTCTCAGAGAGAAAGTTTTCCATTGGAGTTTTGACCTTCACTGCAAACTTCCTAATAGTGAAATGAGTTTATATCTCACCTACCTGGCCTTATGCCCAAACTGCCAGTATATTTTGTCCACAGAAAACCACCTAGAAGACTTGTAATCACTTATTTCACAGACTGGCATCAACAGGCAGTGACTAACTGGGGACCTAGTCTCTCTGCTAGGGAGCACCCCCATTAGATATGGGGAGGTCTTGCCATCTGTCTTCTCTGGGGCTCCCCATCTAGGAAAAGCTGCCCAGTGGGGGTGGGGAGGGCTCCCCTGCACACACCACCTTCTGCTCCCCATTCATGGGGAAGCCAGCAGGCTAGGATAAGGGGTGCGAAACACACATGCCTCCTCCAAGTCCCCACCATTCCCCGTTCAGCCGGACAGGGCCCCCTTCTGCCTCCTGAATAGTCCAGAACTATTATCGGGAGCCCTCCACTGCTGCATCTGGGGTTCACTGCAATCATGCCTGCCCACACGCAGTGTAGATGCTTCTTGTCCGCTCTCAAGAGGATCTTTCCGCAAACGAGATCTTTCCGCAAATGAGCCCTATTGTCCTTCCTTCAACCCCTGAGCCTCTCAAGGCAAACATCCCAATTCCCCTCAGTGAAGGCCCCCAAACCTTATGCTAGGGTTTCCCTCCATGGGCCAGTAATAATCCCAAAGAACACCCACCTTGACTGCCGAAGATACGTATGGCAAACAGCTATGAGGTAGAGGCTCCAGGTCACTTTCCTGTACACTTCACTTGGACCTCCCTCAAATGGGGCTATTCTTACCAGTACCCACAGAAATTACTCTTGAGGGCAAAGGAGATGGGTGCATAGACAGAGATGGAGGGATAGATAGGGGTCCTAACCATCAGGGTCCTCTTCCATTGTAACTACTTACAGCCCTTCTGTGAGTGGAATGCCATGTGCCTTTGGTCATGAGATCTAGGCAGATGTGAACATGGCTGAGTCCTACACCGTCTACCACTTTCTCCTTGCATCATGGTCCTATAAGGCACAGCACATACATCCCATAATTTACCATGGCTATGCCATTGCAATACCTCATGGAAGCATCGCCATGGCAACATTTACAAGTCACCGTGGCAACAAAGCAACTTCACCACTGTTATAACCATGCCCAGTAAGCCCTAAACAGGATGGCAGAGGACTGAGATTTTTGAGGACTGCCCATGACATCTACTCCCTCTGCAGGCAACATCACCTCTAGCAGAGGCCAACCATGTTATAACTTCTACCCTCTCCAGCAGCAGAGGCATTGGTAGTCATCTGTCTGCCCAAACTCAAAGTAGTTTACAAAGTACATAGGGGCTGCTGTCCTGGAAGAGAAGTTTCCTGAGCCAAGAAGTCCCATGAAACCCTTTCACTTTCACTCAACGCTTTCTCCAGCTCCCGCTCAGGCATTGCCACTGAGTGAGTCCTAGGTCCACACAAGCCAAGTGGCTACCAAGGGAGACAGACACCCAAATTCAAGAAGGAAGGGCTAATATGCACATCTAATATGTATCAACAAAAGTAAATCAATCAATAAAAATAATAAAACTAAAAACAAAAAGGAAGGGCCCAACACCTCTGTGTTCCCTACCCCATCTTCAAAATGCCACTTATCATTCCTTAGGAGTTTGGGGACACTCCTAACTCATTTGTTCAATTTCTAAATGAAAAACTCAGCAACCCATACTATCACTAAGAGTCAATGAAAATCCTAACCACGGTGCTGTCCAGTTAATTCAGTTTTTTTAAACAAGCCCTCCCAACAAGATGCACCCACACGCAGGCAGCTGAGGCCGCACAGGCGGCACCTGCCATCTCAGAAGCTACTGGTGCTGTAGGAGTGGAGGGGAGAGGCTTCGGGGAGGCATCCTCTACCCTCTTTGTGACCCCTGCCTGCCCCAAATCCCCACCCCAGTTTCCATATGCTCACAGCTTGGCTCTGGGCCACAGTGACACCCATGAAGAGACGTGATGGCCGAGATGGCTCAGGGAATTTGAAGCCAAACGGATCCAGCACATGCTGTCCCCTGGATGAGATGGCAGTGGCAGCAGCAAGGACAACGTTTCCTCTAGGTTCCTCCTCTTGATCAACCACAAACCAATGGTGCCCCAGCTCTTCCTTGGCCCTAGTATTTAAAAAGCAGCCTTCACCTTCCCCCAGCTCTTCTTCTGCTCTCCCTGCCATGGCTCATTACCTGAGGAGCACTACGTGGTGACTTATGGCTTGCAGGGCCCTGTCCTGGGTGCTCCAAGAACACAGCCTGTTGGTATGAAGCTTGGAGGGACTTACAGAAAGGGAAAGGGAGGCCTTTCTACATCATGTGGGGCTCGGGCCCTGCTCCCCATTGGCCACACCGAGTTACTCAGATGTGAACGGAGGGTCTGGCCATGTTACTCAAAAACCACAGCAAGGGCAAGAAGGCTGGAAGCTGGCTAAGTTCCTGTCCCTTCCTCCAGGCCCCCAGCCATCTACTCAGAACAAAGAGGGATTCTTATGTATGGCACTCCCTCTTTTAGAAGCACCTTCCCCATCAACTCGGCCTTGCCCACTTCTCCCAGGTCCCTCTGACAACCTTCCCAAGAGCTGGTGTTGAGGCAACTCAGAGTGGGGGCTGCGAGTTGGCAGCAATCATCAGGGAGGAGGAAGGCTTTCTTTGCCACTTCACCCAAGAGTGGCTTGGACCTCCCGCTGCCCTGTAGCCACTCTTTGAGGAAGAGTGAGCAACTTCAGGTACATTGAGTCCCTGCCACTTGAGTAAGGCCACCACCTACTAGCAACAGAAACTACTTTCTTCAGCAATGACTTACAACAAATCAGTCCTGGTTTAGCTTACCCAGGATCCTGGCAGGTGGCCTTAGTCTGCTCCCAGGGATGAGCTGGAAGTGGAGGGAGGGGTGTGTGCTCCAAGTATCAAGAAGCACACTCTCCCTGATCACACATTCTTCCCAAACTCTGTCAGGCACGGATGAACTGTGTTGTGAATGTCAAACCTCCGACGGCCCATGGTGGGGAGCTCTCAAACATACCCAACACTTCCAAGCGTCCTGTCTCAGGAGGACTTTGCACCCACTCCTCCAGTTAGTTCACCCAGACACCCTAATTCCCCTTCACCCAATGAGGTTGCTCATGCTGCAAGCAGACCTAAAGCTTCAAGCTTGCACATTTAAGAAATAAAGAGGAAGACCTTCTCCACTTGCTGCCAACACATCTTAGCACCCTAGAAGACTCGTGAGCAAATCCCAAAGTCAACCCTGTTGGTGGGGTGGGGGACCTGCTGTAAGGACCAAAGGGAGTGTACTGAGGAAGATACTAGCTTTCTCTTCACATCACCTGCCCTCCAAAATGCAAGCTGCCCTCTGTCCGGTGGGAAGAGCCCCCTCATGCATGCCAGGCTGCCTTGGGATTCTGTGGCCAATTCTCCCCCACCCCCCACGGTAAATCATAACGCTCATCTTTATGGTGACTTCACCATGTTCATCCTACTTCAACAACATCTATGCCTTTGGAGGGAGAATATAAGGACTCTTCATTCCACATCAGACTGTCACCACAGGGGTGGGGCAGGAGATGGCTGGGAAGTGTCATTCCACTGCTACAAAATATAACCTGTCCCTGCACCAAATTTCCTACTGCCATACCTCTGCTACACTGTGTTATATTAGACTGTTATCAACTCTAGAACCAGTGCTTCTTTGGAAAAAAAGATGTGTTCCAGGAAACTATCTTTCACAGACGCCTCATTCCTGGTTGCCACCATTCATAAGGACAATCGGCCCTTCATTCCATGCATGGCAAAAGCAGCCCATTTCTCCAAGCAGATGCCAACCGGACCTGAGGCCAACACAAGCAAACTGCTCAGGTTTACTTACATCTCTCACTTTCGTTCTGTTCTGCAATGGCCTCCTCCAGGGCGACCGACTTTGGCTTTTTGTCCTGATTTCCTTTCAACCTTTCCCAATCGGCTGGGCTGAATTTGCACATCTCGGAGTCTTTGGTTGCTGGGTGGCCACCTTCTCTTTCTTTCATCTCCAACTCTGAGAAGCGCATCATTGCACGCTAGAAAGAGAACGGAGATGGAAAAAAAAAAAAACAACACCTTACCATAAAAGCTATTTCATTTGCCTTATCTTAAAGGAAAGTATTTTCAAAGAAAAGTGCCCAAAACCAACCACAGCTTATGAGATGTAACTCAGATATTTTAAAGTTTAACAGATAAAACTTAAGAGTATCTATATATAAGTAGTCACACATTCTTTATTCATAAAGTCATGTGTATATAGATATATATGCGGTGTGTATGTATATCCACACATACACTATTGCATACAGACAGACATTCTCTTTTGAAGGTAAATAAAACAAAACGAAAACACAACGCAAAGAAAACAAAACAAAAACACAACAGAAAAGAAACAAAATACACAATGAATAAAGACGACCATGGCCCACAAACTTCCCTTTGTATATTTGGAAATGAAATTTAACTCAAAAGGTTTATGTAAGATTCTAGTAATAAAAATTTGAAGAACTGACCTCACAGTAAGCAGCGGGTAGACATAAAATACTGTCCTCTTGTAATCCTTCCATCTATGTAATTAAAATGGGCACTCAATGGATCATTTAGATAACTTCATCCATTTTTATAAGCATAAACCAATTTTTTTCTTAACATTGCAAAACAATTTGGCTTTATTCATCTTTTAATTAAAAGTAAAATATCTTAAGGAAATTCCTATACAACATCTATCATAATTCACTAGCAAGTTAAATACATACTCTATCCCTTTAAGCAACCTTTTTTCTTTTTTTTTTCCTTTCTTTTTGGTGAAAAATTTGCATGAATCCCACAGACATGCGGCTGCTACACATCTCTACCAGGTATCAAGTAAGGCATTCTAAGCAGCACTTCTAGGTATATTTGCTATCTTACAGGCAGAGAAATCAAAGCAATTGATAGGTAAACGTCATGCAGTCTTTAGATACCCTTCACAATAATTAAAACATCGGTTATCAGCAATTGAGTGGAGTTCCCTTATAATCTACAGAATAACTTAAAGCATCCAGACACTCCTCAGTGCTACCACTCACGTTCTCTTACTGGCCACATTGCATACATTCAAATTACCACAAGCTTCATTCACCAAATCTGCCTGGTGCCCTGCCCTACCATACTCCCCCAATCCTGTTTACACATTAAAAAACTGACAACTGGTAAAGTAACTGAAATTCAGGTGGGGGGGGCTCACCTGCAATGCCCGTTGCTCCCGGCTGAGCTGACTGGAATCTGCATACAGTTCGGTAGTGACACATTTGAATCGGTCACCCACGTAACCCGCTGAGTTGGCGATTCTCTTTGCCAGCTTAGATGGCTTCGGTTTCAGAACTTTGCCATCATTTGATTCGGCCTCATCAGCTCCATCTTTGGTATAGGTGGGGGTCACGTCCACACTTGGTGGGGCATTGCCCACACAAAATGGTTTGGGATCCTCTTGGGTTTTACCAAAAGTTACAGCAGGGCCATCGCTCCCCAGAGGTGGCTCCAGGAATGGAGTCGAGACTGGCAACCCTAGGTTCTCTTTGTTGGTACCTGCCAGAACACTGTCCTTGCTTACGGTGAAGACTGGCTGTTTGAAAGTATAAGTTTCGTGGAAGTCACTGATGCGCCCCAACTCCTCTCTCAGGGCGATGAAATCACGGTGCTGCTGCAGGGCCGGCTCAACTGAGGGCTTGGGGGGCTCAGCGCTCTGGCCAACACTCTCTGCTGCAAAGCTGGGTTTGGACACGTTTGTGTCAGTTTTAGCATCTGGTTCTTCTCGGAGAAGGTCTACGTAGACAAGTTTGTCGCTTTTGACAACAGTCTTCCCTTGATTCCAGTTGGGGTTCGGCTTTAGGTTCTTGTCGGTGGGGACATCTGGATGTAACTTGGTGCTGCTAGTTTCCAAAATCTCGGAAAACCGATTCCGGAGGGTTGGGTCCTCGTAACGGGCTCTCTCATGGGACCGGGATCTCCTCTCTGGTTTCTCCTCTTTAGTGATCTCTATGGGCGTGTGTGGTATCAACATGGGATGCACCATGCCCAACCCCAGGGCATCTTGGTAGGTCACAAACTCTGGACGGCCGGTGGGCAACCCATAGGGCAGCCCAGGCTTTGGGGCAAGGTGCCCAGGAAACAGACTGCCATTGGGTAACAAAACTGGGTGAGGGTAGACAGGTCCTTTGCCATGTAAGGAGAGGGGACTTACAGCAATGCCCTCGGGGGCTGGGTAAGGGAGGTAACTCCTGGGGTAGGGAATTGGTGGGGACCTGAATGCCTCATTTGGAGACAGAAATATAGAGCTTGGTGGAAGGCCGTTCTCGTTTGCTTTGAAACTCGGTTCTGGGTTGCTGGCTTTGGCGCCCTTGCTGCTGGTGCTGCTACTGTGCTTGGCAGGAGTGGCCGGGGGCTGGCCCACGTGCTGAATAACGGATGGTGTGGTTTCTACAGAGCTCCTGCTGGTTTTGGTGCCATCTGCATTGGCATTGGGGGCGGGTGATGCGGAGGCTGGGCGGCCTGCACTCGACACTGACCCTGAAACGTTAGTGATGACAGCATCGGTGCCGCCCATGCGCGGGCATGATGAACTCCGCTGCTGTGGTATCGCCCAGTCCAATGCCTTGTTTTTCAGCGACATGCTTTTGCCATTGTTCTCTTCGTTAGGACTTGGCCCGGGCACCACCCAGGATGAGGGAGCAGTGCTGATGATTTCAGATCTATAGATAGCACAACCATTTCCTGGAGGAGATAGTGTTTCTTTCGGAATCTCACTTCCGGACAGCACTAAGCCACTTCCAGCCCTGCTGTGAACCAGGACCGTGGGAGCCATCTTTTTCATGTGGTCAGCTTTGGAAGCATCTACATCCACCACTTTAGAAGACAAGTCTAGTGGCTTATCTGTGACGTCTTTGGTAACGGTCTGCTTCTCCAACAGAGGAGGTGAGCTGCCGTCTTTTCTGTCTTGAACCGCTGTCTTCCGGGCATGCCCGGGCACTGGCTGGGCACCTTCGCCCCCTTCCGGAGCCTTGGGATACTTGCCATTGGAAAGCCTGGCCGCGGGGAACTCGCTGCTAACTGTCATGTATGGCTTCGACAGGGCAACTGAAGGAGAGGTGGAGATCCTGGCATAGTGCTTGTGGAACTCCGAGTAGGTGTCTGCAGCAGGCTGGGTGGGAAGGTGGACTCGGGGTGATGGCCGAGGCGAGGGGGGCAACAGGAGAGCTGTGTCCCCCGGCAGGCCACTGGTGACCGCCTTGGCAGAGGGAACCCTGGGCTGCTTACTGTTCTGGATGTGAGGATAGGCGTGGGAATCAACGGGATTCCCAGGGCTGACGCCCATCTTCCACGGGAGGCTTTTGTCTGCGCAATGGACGAGAGGCGGGATGGCTGGGGAGGCCGAAGGTGTCGAGAGCCTCATGGGTGATGCCAAGGACGATGGGATGTGGGGACCGACGTAGTGAGGTGGCGGCAGGTAGAGAAAGCGCTCCCCATTGGTGCAGACTGGAGAATACAGCGGCTGGGCCAAGCTGTAGGACTGCTGAGGTAGCAAGGCCTTGTACATGTTCAGTGAATACTTATTTGGCGAGTCGAGGAAAGGGTAGATGGCTGGTGTGGCACCCTCCATGTAAGGATTGACCCAGGGCAGCCGCAGATAACTAGCACCATTGATGTTGAGAGGGCTCTGTTTGTCGCTAGCAGGCCTGTCCAAGCCCAGCGCTTCTGCTGTGGCTACAGCACTTTTTTGTATTCCAGGTGGTGTTTTGTATATAGCACTGAAGCCATTTGGGGGTTTTCCAGAGACGGCAGAAGCCTCCACTGTCTCGGGTGTATTCGGTTTGAACTGCATCTCTGGATTTCTTTCCGAAGAAAACCCAAGGCCACCTAGAGTGCTTGCGGCAGCCTCCCGACCTTTCTCTGAGCCCAGTCCACACAAGCTAGAATAGACGATGTTTCCGGGGACCCGCAGCCCTTCCCGGATCAGGCCAGTGCGGTCCATGCTCAGTGCTGCCAGGCCATCGATCCTATGGGCCGTGCTCGCATCCACCTTTGCAGAAGAACAACACGGGTGTTACTGGGGCACTCCTTCAAGGCAGCAGCACTCAAAGACACTGCCAACTAGCTCAACATGCCATCAGCCTTAACATCCAAGCAGAAAGGGTTAAAGACAGGCTTCCGGCGGGGCGGGGGGGAGGGGGTCTGTTTCCCCACCCCCTTATCCAAACCCCTTTGCTGCCTGCCTTCTCACCTCTCAACTAGTATCCTGGAAGCAGGGAAAACATTGGTCCCTTTGGACTTGAGGCCCATACATTAATTCAGTCATCTATTAAGTCTGAAGATTTTGGCCAGGCGCGGTGGCTCACGCCTGTAATCCTACCACTTTGGGAGGCCAAGGCGGGCAGATTGCCTGAGCTCAGGAGTTCAAGACCAGCCTGGGCAACACGGTGAAACCCCATCTCTACTAAAATACAAAAAAATTAGCCAGGTGTGGCGGTGTGCGCCTGTAGTCCCAGCTACTCGGGAGACTGAGGCAAGAGAATTGCTTGAACCCGGGAGGTGGAGGTTGCAGTGAGCCAAGACTGCGCCACTGCACTCCAGGCCGGGCGACACAGCGAGACTCTGTCTCTAAAAAAATTAAAATTAAAAAATAAAAATAAAAAAGTCTGAAGATTTTTACCTTCTCAGCAAAAATTCTTTGCTACCACTAAGACACCAACTCCAAAACTCTCAGCATCACCCTCATGGGGTACAGAATTCACACTAACCCTCCCTGGGCCTGTCAGGCTTGGGGGTGGGTGTTCGCTTCATTTCCCCTGGGTGCAGGAAGGCATGACTTAACAGAACAAGAAACAATCTTCAATGGGACAACAGGAACAGAGGACTTTAGCAGCCTCATTTCTAAATCAATAAAGAGGCCATGGGTCAAACTGTGGTTGTGTCTTTTGACTTCCTCTCCCTTGTGTCTGAAGTGACAGTCCTGTGTTCCGTATTTTACTAGAAAGGTAAACCCTAAGGGGCTACTTGGAGGCTGGAAATTTATCCAGCTGGGAGCGCTGATGTGGCATCCAGCTTATGGAAGAAAAGAGAGTACACATCCCACCAGTCACTAGGGGACAGGGACATGTGTGGCGAGGCAGGAAGGCAAGACTGGAAGAGCTTGGATGGGGGCCTTGTCCTCTCACAGAGGCCTCCAACTCAGCCCTGCTCTGAACTGCCACCCCTACCCCATTCCCCACCCTTTAAGGGCATGCAAATTAATACGATTGATTACAGATCACTGATATGCAGATATGGCATCAACAGAAGCTATTAATCTCTTACCACGTTGTGGTTCAAGGGATTCTCTTCCCTCAGTTCCAGTCTGGCTTTTGAAGCGTCACCATCATTTACAAGGATTTTCCTATTTAAAAAGATATACCAACTTCATGAAAGCATTCCTCACTGAATCCATCTTTCACAGATCTCCCCAGAACAGACCAGTTTCTACTAACCCAATTTTTAAAACTGTCCTTAACCCTCCGCCCCCACCAGCTGTCAATGGCCCATATTGAAAGTTGCCCCCAAATGGTGATTCAACTTGACCAGGAAAAACAAAGGAAACGCAAAGCTTTCATGTGTGAGGACATGAATCACAAATATGATGTCCCCAAGGTAGGTAAGCCAGAAATTAAGCACAACCACTTCTCCCTCGAGATTTTTTTCTCTAGAGGCCAAGTAGGCCAATCGGAGCTCGGCTGTCCCAGCCAACCCTTATAAACTCTCCTGGAGGGTAGACATGAAGTGGTAACACAGCCAAATACCAAAGGGGGCTGGAAGGCTGGTCGTGTCATCAACCACTTCCGTGTTACCCAGGAGGGCAGGCTTTCAAAACTTTTTCCAAAACAAAGTTAGGGACCATGTCCTATGAAACTGGTTTCCATGGTGATAAAAAAGCCATATTTGACTGCCTTTGTCAAAATGACAGGGGGATACACACTAGTATCATACAAATGTCAGCTGTTCCAGGCTGAAAAGGAAGCTGCACATCTGTGCCAGGCTGCTGCGGCTGCCCTGGGACTTGTTATCAGAGAGCATCGATAAAGAAAGTGCTTGGTGCCAACTTCCAAATCCCCAGGATAAAAATCGCTGACAAGCGGCAGAGGAAAAGTTTCCTCATTACCCCGAAGAGCAGCTTCAATCATCTACTGCTTAGCTGCCTCCACCCCACAACTCCAAAATTACTGATTAGGAAGCATAACAGAGCTGTCTGACGACCAAAAGCAGGCGCCAGTGGCCTCTGGGAACAGGCAGCAGAGGACAATGAGAGATCCTGGGCTTCAATGAAGGAAAACGGTGGCTCTCTCCCCATTTATTACTGAGCAAACTATTTGTTTTAAAAGCACATAGAATGCTGCTCCACCTGGGCCCACACTCCTGACATTTAGAGTTAAAGCAGTATATAGACTGGGATTAATTCTCCTTCATAAATATGAAATAATAAATTAAGGACGAAAGTGCACTGAAAGGCCGCTTTAGGGGCTAATCTTTTAAAGGGCGGCAATGCTTCACTGAGCCAGGTTGCCTGTTAAAACTGTAAATCAAGAGCGGCCTACTAGGCGGGAAGCTCTTTCTCTCCCACCCCTTTTGGGCCCACGGTGGCTGTGAGAAGGTGAGGGGGGCTTCAGCATGGGCGTGGGCTCCACTCAGGAGCGCGGGAAAGTGGCCCATGCTCCCCTCAGGCCCGGCCCAGGTGGGCGAATTCACCTGTCTTCGCTCGCCCCACACATGCGGACCCTCTCACTGTTCATCCAGCTGTGAACGTTCCCATACAGGGGGGTTGCTGAGAGCATGTCGTCTTCTGGGATGGCAGCTTTGCTTCAAGCGTCTAGTCTGTTAAAAGGAAAGAAAAAAAATCCCAGGAGGTTCAGTAAAGGAGAGCCAAACAGGGCGCTAGAGAAGGCCTCTTTCTAGGTGATCCATACAGGATGCAGATCGGGAAGGCAGGCTGTGCCTGCTGTCTACAGTGGTCTGGGAGCCAAGGACAGACACCTGACTCGAAGGGACAGCGGAGGGGCATGCAGCTTCCCTTGTAGGAGGTGCTGGGGCTGGGGAAGAAGTTTAATTCGAAACAGGTAGCCTCATCCAAGGCACAGAACACATCCAGGGCACACCACAGCACCCGCCCACTCCCTTTCCTCTGAAAGTGTACAGTGGTCATTCATTCTTGCCACTTGTTAAAGAAGGTAAAGAAGACTTGATTCAACAAGGGGAGGCTCTGACAATAGGTTCAGGGATGCTGCATCACTGGGAGGCACACAACTGATCTTTCCTGGGACCAAAAGGGTGCAAGAAGGGTGGAAGGCACCACAGTGAGGTGAGCGGCAGGTCCAGCTCTCAAACTACCTGCGTTTCTAGGGCTGAATTTCCAAGGCTGTCGTGTGTGCAACTTACAGATCGAGTGTGAAAAAGAGTCGGTGGGCTGGTGAGCCACCCCACCAGAGCCCTGGATTAGATTAAGCAGCTAACCCGGGTGGTTTTGCCTTGCCTGGAAGCTGCAGAGAGAGGCGGCTGAGTAATTCAATGACGCCTGCTCGCTGGGGACGAGAAATCATTAGCGAGCACAGAAGTCTTAGCAGCCCTGGCTGATGGGCTCCAAGCCGCTGGCACATGGGGAGCCAGCAGAAGCCACCCATTTTCCACGTTCCGGGAGCGGGAGGTTGCCAAGGCAGAGGAGCTCAGACCACCTCCCACACCCCTTTACCCCCTCTGCCCACCGCCCCCACCCACACCACATTCTAGTTTGCTGCATGAGTGAAGGGTCAGGACAAGCTGCATTTTATTAACAGGATTATCACGGCGCGTGATTTATCCTCGTGCAGGATTTTAATTGCTCTTTGGAGGTTGAGCCGTTTCTTTTGACTGCGCTTCAGCCCATATCCTGCTGTTAAATGCTGGGTTAATAAGTAGGGGAGCCTTTAATGCCTGGGACCGATGGCCCTCGGCAATTCCCTGCTCACAAACACATCTCAGTGTCCCTTGTCCAGACCGGCCATGGCATTTTTCCACGGGACCCAAACCTGGGTGTGAAATAATTGGTGTGCAGATCATCAGGGGAACTTTTTTATCCTCCCTCACACACCCACCCACACAGTTTCCGAAAGCCCAAATGTTCCCTAAGTCGACACATTTCCTTTGTTAGCAGGAAAAAATATGCAAATGCTTGCTTTTACACTTTAGCACACGGAGCAGACTGCCAGGTCGGTTGGGTTGGAGGCACCAGGTCCGGGGACTCTTCTGTGACAGTGACTGAGGGTGGGAGTTAAGGGGACACCTGGGGGATGGAATCCCAAAGCTGGTCTGTACTTTCTCATTTCTTTGTCCTAACTAGGTCTTTTGTCCACCAGCATCCCCCATGGGCCCCCATCCATAGAACAACGTCTGTTAACCAAAATCCACATGCAGCGACACATCACGTATAGTTAGAGCTCAACAATGAGGCTGGAAAAGAGGTAAAGGGCCCAAGAAAAAGGCAGAAATCTGCAGAGGCATCAGGCATGATGGGGTTCTGGAAAGCTATTTCCCTAGGAAGCGTCTCCAGACAGCGGCTCTTCCAGTGGACTAGCCACAGCGCCCCCAAAAGACCGACTCGGCTGTTGGGGAAGGTTCTATAAGGGTTCGTGGCCTTTTCTTCCATCTTGCAAATACACAAATCAAGTGGGGAAGGCCACCACTAGTGCTGGGCAGACCACAAGGCACATTCAATGCACTGGCAGTGTCCCCTCTCCGGCCCCTGCTGCCCTTTCTCACAAAAGGAAGACATTCTGGGTAGGATAATAGAGAAGGTGGAACATCATTCCCCGGTGCCAGTGTGTCCCGGTCATCGGGCTGCAGCAGTGGGACTGCACCATGCCAACCCCTCACTGTGCCATGATGAAATACAGAAATTACATCATGAGCCAAAGGGTCACTCAACCAAACCCCCAAGAAAAGGATGAGGGAAGAAGCGTGTGCCTAATGAACCTCAATCTTCTGGTGTCCCCATTCTTAAAAATTGGCCTCCCCTTTAAAAAAGCTGCCTCTGGCCAGGCACGATGGCTCACGCCTGTAATCCCAGAACTTTGGGAGGCCGAGGTGGGTGGATCACCTGAAGTCGGGAGTTTGAGACCAGCCTGACCAACAAGGAGAAACCCCATCTCTACTAAAAATACAAAATTAGCTGGGCGTGGTGGTGCGTGCCTGCAATCCCAGCTACTCGGGAGGCTGAGGCAGGAGAATCGCTGGAACCTGGGAGGTGGAGGTTGCGGTGAGCCGAGATCACACCATTGCACTCCAGCCTGGGCAACAAGAGCAAAACTCAAAAAACAAACAAACAAACAAAAAACCTGCCTCTTACCCACCTCCCTTAAGTAGACACCTTGTGCAAAGGACCTCCTGGCACCTTCTTGGGAAACAGAATCATTATACTGAGGCCCAGCCCCGAAAAGGCCAGCAGCTGCTTCCCTTCAAAGGGCCTTTCTTCAGCAAAGGCCACCTGGACTTAGCAGAAAGGTGACTGCGGTTTACAGGCACCTGGGCCTACTGGGTGCTTTCAAAGCATCTCCCCTTCTCCAGGGCTCCTCCTTTGGGGCTTTCCATATTAATGGCACACAGATAAATGATACCAGCCATCAGAACGAAGTGTTCTCAGATGCACAGGGTCAGATGGAGGGTTGAGGCTAGCAGAGCGGTTCACTGTCGTGTGTGTGTGTGTGTGTGTGTGTGTGTGTGTGTGTGTGTTTTGGGAGGGAAGGGGTGGAGGATGGGGCTGAACATAAAAGCAAAAGGGGGGAACACATTGTTGGATCCTGCTGTGGACTTACGCACACACGTGCACGCACGCACACGCGCACGCGCACGCGCACACACACACACACACACTTATAATCTTTAGCTGCCCCATGAACTTTTTGTGAACTGTTTAAAAGTGGAGGTCTGTTGAACAAACAGCGGCGCCACTGCCAGCCATAATTTCATTGCAACAAGCTAAAGACTTTTAACTCTTCGGGTTCCTGGCCAAAGATGGAGAGGAGTGGAAAGGGCCAATGAGCAATGGCCCTGGCTCACAGGAGGCCCTCCTCCTGGGTGACAAAGAGCAGTCCAAACCCACAAAAGCAGGGACCTCCTTTGCAAAGGCCATACGGCTCACACCAAGCCTCTACTGAAGAACAGGGGTCACCATTACCTACACCCCACCCTGGTTTCTCTGGCATGTACAACGAAGGGAACATTGGGGTAAGAAACAAAAAGAGACTGGGAGGCAAAGTATAGGGACATCAAACTTCTAGAAGCTGCTGTTGAAATAGCTGGGGCCTTTTTTACCTCTAAGGCCAAGTGCTTCGAAACTGATGTTGCTGACCCTTGGCAGCGGAACACTGTGGAGAGGGCAAATGACCTGATTTCAATGACAAACAGCGCCTCAGGGTGCTTTGCAGCTATAGATGAAGCTCGTTTGCTTTTATTTTTCAATGCCCACCTCCACCCCCCACTTCTTCCAAATGCAGGCTATGCTTCCAGAAGTGCCAAGATGTGTGAAGTCACTCATGAAAAGCACTTTACAAGCACCAACCTGTTCCACTGTGAGCTGCGAAGCTGCACCTTGGATCTGGGGTTTAACCCCTTTTTCTAGTAGTGGAGAGAAGTGGGTAAAGGTGCTGGATAGGGATGGAGAGGAAAGACAGCTGAGAAGAGGTCAGATGGGGAGGGTGTGGGTCTCTAAAGAACAGACTGGGAACTGTTCCAGCTGCCTGCAGGAACACCCAGGGCCAAGTGGAGAGACCTGGCTTGTGAGAAGCAGGCGTGAACACTGCATACTGCATGGTCTCCAGCTCTTAGCACCAAGGAAATGGAACGCATAGGAGAGCTTGGGTCACCCTGGACAGACTCTGAGTAGTCATTCGCTCTTCAGCCAAGGGTTATGATGAGAGCACCTGAGCTTGGCCCGGACACCGGGGAGAAGGCCTGATTGGCAGAAGGGGGGGGTCGAGGGACCAAGATCATAAGCCATCACTCCAACCTTGGCATCCCTGAGTAGGGACACACCCACCCTCTGTGAAAAGATGTGAGGGCAGACCACAGGTCCCAAGCCTTGGACCCTTTCCTTCCCCACCCCCAACCCTGGCCCCCTCCTGCACTAGGGCCACTTTCCACTGCCCCCACCCTTGAGGCACCGATCAGTTAAAAGTCTGCACATTACACTTGTCAAGTGGCACTGACAATTTGGAAAGCATGGCCACCAAACTAACTCTGCTCACGCCTCCCTGCTGTCCACACAGGCATTGAGGGTGGCCCATCTCGGGGTCTTTTCTTGGGATCTCTCTCACTAGGTTCCCCTTGCCCCCACCGGCAGCTATCCAGCAGTTAACAGCCAGAAGAACTGGAGAGGTTCGCAAGGGCTTCCAGCCCAGGTGGCCAGGCAGGCATTCCCAGCCAGTGTGCTGGGGTCCTCTGGCAGAGGACTGTTCAGGGGAGGGGTCTCGCTACTACATGGCTGGTTCTCTGTGGAGAACATGGTCACCACAGCCTCCCGGCTCCCACCCTCACTCACCGCGTGTCTCTGGGCAGGTGGCTGAACCTCTCCAACCTTGGTCCCCTCTGTAAATATTTGGCACTGTGTTTTCCAAAGGATTAAGCTGCACTATGGACTTGAGTTTTGCCTGGCAATAGCTGGTGCTGGCCACGTTTAACCCCGCTAAATAGTACCCGACTCCAATAAACATACTGTGTAATAAGCCCCAGAATCACAACACAGTTTCTTTGGGGCACTACCACCTCATCCTGCGGGGGAGGCTGAGGCAGCAACAGAGAGGGGATCAGAGCAGGGAGGGACCTTCAGCAGAATTGTGTAGATTTTACAGAAGCCCAAAGCTCACCACCCGCCAACCCTTCCTGGGGTTGCTCCAAACAGAGACTGCGTCACAGCAGCAGCGCTGTGCTCCGGGTGTCAAGGAAGGGAGGGGTGAAGAAGTTCCTATTTTAGGATGTGAGGGGTGGGGGTGGGGTGTGTGGGGGTGGGAGATGAGAAAAAAAGCTCTTCCGGATGTGCAGTGTGGGATGGGTCCTCTGGATCTGCTGCAGAGTAAGAGACCCCAAGGCTGCCCCCCAGGTCCCTGGGAGGCAAAACCGCAGGCTTCTAGGGGTGTGGTCGAGGGAGGTGGCTGGCCCGGTCCCAGCCCCTCCCGACCCCCTCCCCCGAGAGAGTTGGGGGTGAGGGAAGTGATCCAGCCGGCCCAGGTGCTGCCTCTTGGCACACTCCAAGCCACAGCCGTAGCCGTAGCCTGCACGGGCGTCCCCGCCCACACCTCCAAGTTTTGCATTAGTAAGGGGGAAGCGGAAGGGGAAACTCGCCGGCCCAGACCATTCCAGCACCCAGAACCTTCCCGGCCTCCTCCCGGGGCGTCGGGGTCTGAGCGGAGAGCCACCTGGGCTGGGAGTGAACTTGGCCCCGGCGAAGAAGAAAGGGGGAGGGGCGCCCCCTCCCCGGGCTGAGGCGCTTCAGCCCGGAGCGCGATCGGTCGGCAACAAAGGGATTTTCTCTCCCACCACACACACCCGTGCTGCTCGGGGCTCGCCCGCTCCTCCTCGCCGCTCCTCGGCGGAGGTCCCAGCGCGCGGGGCCGCACCACGGCACACACTCACGCCCTCGCGGCGCGCCCCCGCCAGGCCTTCCAGGAACTCCAGCAGCCTCCCCGGAGGCGGCCCGACCTCCCCAGTTCCCGACCCTAGGTAACCCCTCGGACCCTGCGGCCTGGCACGCTCTCCATGGTGCACCTTCCCAAGGCCCCGCCGCACCTTCTCTCCCCATCAACGAATCTGACGAAAAGAAACTTTGGGTGGGCGCAGGGAGAATCCGAGACCTCCCGGGAAACGCCGCCGAGCCCACCCGGGGAATGGGCACGGCAGACCCCTCCTCGCCATCGTTCTGGGTTCCCTTCCGATCATACTAGAGCGCTGCTCCTCTAGACGCTTCCCCTTACAAAGATGTGAGCCAAGCGTTGCCTACTGTAACGTGGGAGGGGTGCGAATCTCGGGCGTTGGGGTCCGGGGTGGAATCTGCAGGGGTTGACCCTGAGGGTCGCTGCCGAACCTGGATTGTCCGCTACACTCCCCTCCTCCAGGCAGAGCCCATGGCCCGGGGTCAGGTGCCCCCAACCTCTCTCTCACAGACCAACGGGGGACACTTGCCCGTCTCCCCGGATAATCTGTCCAGGCCACCCCACCGGCTTTTTGTTCTTTTCACTTTCCTTCATGGTTTTGCCACACGGGGAGTCAGGAAACCACGTGTGTATTCAAGAGAGGGCAAATTTAGAAACAGGTGTCCCTTCACAGGAGGCCACCCGGCAACAGAAACCCAAGTCAAAAGCCAGGAATCCTTCCTTACTCTCTTCCCTCCACGCAAAAAGAAACCACTTGCCCCCTTTGATCTAGTCCCTGCAGAACTGGGTCCCCACTTGGGAATCTACACAACCTGGGGGCAAATCCAGAATAAATGTTCCACACCATGCCTCCAAAGGCTGTGTCAATGAACTTTTGTTTCCACCAGGGCTTTGTAGGAGTAAAACACAAATGCCGTCGCCGCCACCCCCCCCACCACCACCACCACCGAAGGGAACAAGCTATACCGTAAGGCTAATAACAACAGCTATCATTAGTATACACAGGAAGCACAAAGGAACTTTTAATGCATAAAAGATGCGTAAAATGCAGGGGTCCTGCAATCTGCAAGCGAGTCTCTCACTGATTGTGTAGAGCCTGGGAGTTCCAGAAAGGCTGGGATGAGGGTCAGAGAAGGAGAGGGGCACCCACTTTCTTTACAAGGAACAATAGGAATCCCATGTCTGCTACTCAGTCATGGAACTCAGAGCACCCAAAACAAAGCCATGGAACAACTGTGGTATAGATGGGGGCCCATGAATTTTTGTAGCTGTTCAGGGCTTAATTACTCCTCCTTGATCCGTGGGACTAGACACGACACCGCCAAGGTTAAAATGCCCCGAACAGCGCCGAGCAGATGTGAGCGAGCTGGCAGACGCGCAAATGAGGCCTGCCTCGGAGCACGATAACAAGTGACTAATACATTGCATATCGTTGAAAGAAAATTATTTTTCTCTAATTTGCATTTGCTTGGGGGAAAAAAAGCCAACGCGAGTCCCTCCTCACATGCACAAGTCTAATCCTGGAAATACAGCCCGGCTGCTTTAAGAGAGCTGGAAGGAGGGAAAGACTGCCAGTGTTTTGGCGTTGCAGGCTTGTTTATCTTTCCGCCTTTCCTCCAAGGCGAAACTCGTTTTGCAAGCAACATTCCTACAGAAAATGGCACACGTCATAAAAAGAGACCAATTTATAGAACTGGCACCGAAGTTCATGTCTCACTCCAGAAGCATCTCCCAGCTCCCCATCGGAAACCCAACTAGATGTAGAAGTCCATGTTAAAACTTAGACAGTAGACTTAGGGAGGGGAGGTGCTGAGGGTTGGGGGGACAGGAGAGAATGAACTAGATTTGCAGATATCCTGTAGGCTGTACACTCAGAGACCAAAGTCAGCCCTAAATGATCTTCCAAAACCCAGGGAGGACCAGGCAGGTGCCAGGGCTTGGAAGGCTTCAACCTTGGGACTCATGGGGGAGAGGAGTGAATTTTTACACCCAGCTTGCCCCAGGACGGTCCAGAGGCAGGTCCACATTCTTGGCCATCCTAAGTCCACCTGCTTGGGCCAGCCATGAACCTCCAGGACTGGCCTAGTGGGTAACTGCCACCACCAACTGCTCTCCCTCCCACCCTGGCGCCTCTCTGCAGGGCCTGGCGGGGTACCAGGAACTCAAAGAAAGCCTGTTGCTGTGGGCATCTAGTTGATGAAGTCAGAGTAGGTGGTGCTGTGGGCAGGCTTCAGGACGACACCTTTGCGTGCTGCAGTTGAAGGCAAATGTGCTCTTGAAAACGGGAAGGCTTGGAAGAAAAGGTTAAGGGATGTGGGTAATCAAAAGCCAATCTGTCCTCCCTTCCCCCCAAAATACACCCCCCTTAGGGTACTGAACCTGCACACTTGCATTTCCAAGCTGGAAACAGTGTCGAGTGCACAGAACACAGCACCCGCCTGTCTCTAACTTGTCTGAATAACAGGGCCATTTCAGAGGGGAACAACGGCCTTCAGAGCCTCTGCAATTTCCAGAAAGCTTTCAGTTAATAACACATTCTTTCCAACAAGCTTACTTAGGGCTGAAAGTTATTTTCCCAAATCTTAAAAACTCTTGTCATAAACAGCTGAGGACCCAGTTCGACGGATCCTGGACAAACCCCACCAACACGGTGACTCTCACGGCCCCGTGGGCCTTCTCCTGCCACCTCTGCCTCACCACAAGTTCCCTAAACCACAACATACAAACCATCCTGCACTCCACCCCAATCCTGGGAAGTCATAAAGATGTGTGTTGGGGATGGAGGGCGGGTGTGCCGTGGAGCTTTCTCTCATCTGGGGATGCACTGGCCAGAAACTGGCCGCCACCTCTGCAGCTCGTCCATGGGCCTGCATAGTGCGCGCTTTGTGTAAGTGCTGAGGAGGCGCAGCGCTGCTCGCGCGCCAACAGCTGTCACATTATTTGCACTCGCTGTAAACAGCCTTCACATTCCCCCCTTACCACATAGTTAAAGCCAGACTAACAATCCACAGTTAGAGATCAAACCAACAACAGCAGCATTGTGTCTGCCTTTGCTGCCTTCACACCAAGCCCAGCAGCTGGCAGGTTTCTCCGGAACAAGGGACCCCTTCTCCCCCTACCCCTCCGGGATCCAGCCAAGGCTAGCCAAGGAAGCATGCGTTTGTCAGCGCTGTTTGTTAAAGCAAAAGAGCACCGCCATTTCGCAGAGATTTCCGTGTGGCTCATCAGCCCTCTCCGAGAGTTTACTCCTTCTGGAAGCTCGAGGAAACATCACGAGAATAAAGGTTATGGAGACTCGCAGGGTTGGTTTCCATGCTCAGCAAAGTGGGGTCTGGCCGGGCTGGGGCCGGGACAGGGAGGTCTGCCCCTCTCCATGCCATGTCACAGAGGCCAGACAGGTCTGCGCTTTCTGCAGCCTTCAGCGGAATGCCTCCTGTCTTTCGGAAATTGCCCAACTCACTGAATACTTACTGGCCACCCCACTGATCAAAATGTCTCCTTTATGATTTTTGGTTAAGTTGAACATTTCCATAATCGTCATTATTAGTGCAAATTACACGCCTAATCGGTCCTTAAATAGATTTTAATTAAATAAGCATACAAGGCTCATTTTATGACTTAAGAAAGGCATTACTTTTCGTTATAAACTTTCCACCAGGATATAGAATAACGATAGCAGACAAATACTTATTCTTTGAAAATCACCAATAACCGATGGGCAGAGTATCATGAAACATACCCTGTTTTACCCTCTGGAATCAAAGCTGAGACCAGACATATCACAGCTGTACAACTTTCCTCCTGGGATGGGAGAGAGGATTTCTTCCTCCAAAGCACTATGTCTGTCTTCCTTGTGGCCAGTAGAAATAAACCCCCGGTGCTGCTTTCCCTACCCATCTGATGAGATTTCTCTAGTTGATGTCCTCTAGCAACCACTCCTCCCCCACCTCCATCCATTTTCCACCCTTTCGCCTGCTTAGAGTCCTGGTGCAAAGCAGGCACGCTGTGCTTGTTAAATGCTGTGTAAAATGCTGTTAATAAAATAATAAATACAAAGGATGGAGGCTGCTGCTTCCACGGGTGTTTTGACTGGAAATGCCTTGGCACTTGTCATGTGTTTATGGGAGGGCAGACAACGCTAGGATTTACATAGTTTGGACATTTCTGTACTTCATTTATTCTTTCCTAAATGACGTAGGCCTCGAGCTATTTCAAGTTTGCATTTGTACAGAACTGTTAAATGCCTAGGAGTTTCTCCAATTAAACCAAGTTTAAAATCAGACCCAAAGCTGGAACATACACTCAGACTTGCCCAACTCCACCTTCAGCCTCGGTGGCTGGAGAAAACAAACAGATCCTCGAAAACAATCAGTCCTCGAGCTCCCCACCTTCACCCCCCCCTCCAGGAGGGCCCCTAGGGCAAAGGTTAAGGCGTCTCTAGATTCCAAGCCCCAGCCCAGGCTACACACTGAGGCAATCACTGCAGTAAGGCGCGTCTTGTCCATACACTACCTTTAAAATCGTGCGCTAAAATCGGGGGGAAACTGCTGGCCTGGTAAAACCCACTGTTCACAAAACAATGTCAGCAAAGGCTGTAAGGCATTCTTTAGAGAGGGACCAGGGATTCGTGCCTACTGAAGCTCTTTCAGCACAAAGGCTTTTAGGGGAAGAAGGGAAAAAGAGGGAGGAGGAGGGGGAGAGGAGGAGAGAAAGGGAGGGAGGGCTCCTGTTTCAGAGCAGGCATCCCCTGAGAGTCAAGAACCAAGTGTAGCTTCAATCAAACACTGACTTCCCCTCTGGGAGTCGAGTAGGAAACCTGATCACAGTAGCTTACTACCAGCCTGGATCCATACAGGTCTGGTTTTCTTCTCATGCTAGTAATTTTTTTAAATACATATCGATATAAAAGAAGCAATCCCTGGCAGACTTTATTGAAAACCACATTGAGCCCTCATAACATCCAGACTTAATCCCTACCAAACAAACCACAGCACCTCTGGCCTCTGCACCAGGCCACCCCCTCTCACCTCTTCCAACCAGGTCTTGCCCCTCTAGGCACCATGGTTCCCCCCTGAAATAATGCCAGGAAGCCTTGCTGAAGGGTACCTAGATGCCGGTTCTGAAATGAGTTCCTAACCATATAATGATCCCACTTGGGGGTGGAGGGGAGAAGCAAGTCTTTTCATATGGAATCCTTTAAAAGGCAGAATGCAAACTACGGTAACAAAGGGAAAGAGGAACCCAGGAAGGTGGACCTAGAATACCCTAGTAGGGGAGATTTAATCTGCATCCTTGGGTCCCAGGACACAGGCCTAGCAAGTCTCAGGGGGTCTCAGGGGCAGCAGGGAATGGAGGAGCAACCTATAGGAACATGACAAGTCAAAGCAATTATTCATCCTTGGGGCCTACTATGTGCCAAGCATTCTATTTAGATCCTAAAGGTGGATAATTATTCCCAGTCTTACAAATGAAAAAACTTACTGGGGCTCAAAGGCCATAAATAACTTGCCCCCAAGGTCACACAGCTAGTAAAAAATGGGCCACGGTCAAACTCAGTCCTGGAGTTGCGGAGAGGAGCCAATTATTGGTCTAATTGTGCCATTTGAAATCCTGATTTTCACGTACTGTCTCCTCTGAAAAGCTTCCTTAGGCCTTATGTACCCAAGAACGAGGTAAAGAGTGTTTAACACCTATGTTACTTGGTCTACAGTGAGCCGTGAACCCAGTTTCTCCTGTATCTAAGTCATCTCCTGGTCCACTCAAAGTCTTTCACCATTTCCCCCTACATCCTACAAATCTCCCTACACTGTTATACCCTGGTGTAAGGCCAATGCTCTCAACAAGCCTCCCCTTTCCCTTCCTCCAGTACCCCAGAATAGTCAGGGGTAGGTGGGTCGACTCCTTTCAGGTCTCTGGGAAAAGTGCTGACTACTGGTACTAGGAGCTAGGCTTGCCACCCCAGTTTCGCCACATAAAGCAATAAATCAAATTATCTAGATAGAGCAAAAGCCCTTTGGAGGGAGCTCCTCCATCTACCTTTCCTAGGATTTAAAGGAAAAACCTCAGGGAACAAAGTAGTGTGGGAGAGGGAATTAAGATGGAAGACGCCAGCAAGATGTTCTATTGGGCCACCCAGAGTCCCCCACAAAAGCACAAGCCGAGGGATAGGCTATCTTGTCCTTTCCCCAACCTTTCTTTACAGAAGCGGCCGGCAGCAAACCTCAGGGCCCAACATCCCCTCCCCACCCTATCCCCAATTTCCGGGTCTGCCCCAGGCTTTCAGATGCTCCGGGAACTACCTACACCCGCAGAGCCTGCCAAAGCCACCTCCGGCTCGGCTCGATGGGTACAGGCAGGGGTACCGGACACTCGGGCTTCCCGGCCCTGGACTGGTTACTCCTCCAGACGCTGAAGCTCCGGATGTGCGAAATGGCTCCGCAGTGCGACCGGGTGTGCAGGGGCCTCGGCGGCGGGAGGGACGGAGGGGAGACGGCGGCGCCGGGGCGCTCACCCCGCTAGCCAGCCGAGCACGCCCCCGCAGGCCGGCCACCCCTGGCTGCAGGCCAGCCCTCTGCAAGTGGCGTTCTTTCTCTTTTTTAAACTTTCCGGCCTTGGCGAACGGGCAGGGTTTCCAGCCCTCCCCGGCCCCCACCCAGTTCGGGGAGGGGCGGGGCTGGCCCTCCTAACCCCTCCGGGGAGGCGATTCCCCCCAGTCCCGGGCACCGCTAGACGGCGGCCAGGGCAGACGCCTTGCTCCACCCCACCCCACCCCCGCCTACTTTGGCCACCTGGAGAGGGCGGCTTCCCGAAGCGATCGCCGTCCAGCCAAGCCTGGGACCGCAGCGTCCGGGGAGGAACTCCCTACAGCGCCAACGGTCCTGGCCTGACCGCGGTGCGCTCTCTCCGAAAAGTCTAACGCTCCGGGAAGGGGGAGGGGAGAGAGAGCAAGGCGGGAAGGGGGGGACGGGCTGCTTTTATTTATTTTTTAACTCTTCAAATGCAAGAGGTTTTTGGTGTCCCTAGCACGACTGCGAGCGCCTGGCCAGGCAGAACAATAGAAATGGAGGGGGGACGCCGGAAATGGTGCTGGAAGACCCCTATAACCCTATAAACCTCTCCTCTCCCTCTAAGTTCCTATTAGCATTGAAAGATCCTAGTGACTTCAATGCAAAATTGTCTTTTTATAACTTTTTTCCTAAACACATTCCCCCTCCCCACATGAAATCACAAGGGCAAAGATCGCTCCCAAAGTTGTGACCTTCCGAGGCTCCAGGGCTTCTCACCTGCTCTGCCCCTGGCACCCTGACCTGAGTCAATCCCATCCCCCAACAGTTCCCCTGGTTTGCACCTAGACAATAAATTTAGTTTAATTTAGCTTCCGGTCTTTAATTTTAGCAGGTCTCCTTTTTGCATGCAAATCAATATGGCAATTACCATCTAAAAGCTCGCCCAGCCCCGGGTCAATGTAAATTGATCATTGTCCGCCTTCCACAAAATAACATCGGGAGTCTGTGGTGCATAATGAGATTATACTGGAAACTGTCTTTTAGATCACAAATTATCTTTTATGCTGTCAGGATCTTCTCCGAGTGGACTTCCCCGCTTCTCTAATCATGGAGAGCCGAGCCCGTGGGTGCCGGCTGTGGGAGACACAGCTCTAAAACAATGACGGAGTGAGGACCCCCGTTTCTGAGACCCTCGATTGTAAACACATGGAGGTGAGCTTGCGCCCCAAAAGGGACCCTTCTACAGAAATATCGCAGAAAGGCATCGTTAATGAACTCCACCCAACAAAAAGTAAGATATCCCTTCCTGATGAACACGTTGAGGGCAACCAGAGAAAGCCGTCGGGCAGGGCTGGAGACCAGTGGACGCCCCCGGCCAAGTGCGCGCGACGAACGCGGCTCGGCTACCACCCGGGCGGCTGGGGGGAGACCATTTACTCCCGCCCCGGCGGCTTCTCCTGGCTCTACCATCTAGGCCTCAGCAGCGCGTCCGGTTTTGCAAACAGACGGAATCCCGTCGGCCATAAACACTGGCAAAGAAGCCGGGGCGGGTCAGGGCCGGCCCAGGCCTCCCCACCCAGCTCTGGGCGAGGCCCCCACCGGGCCCGATCCAGAAGATGGGCTGGGGCACCGAGGCAATAAGGAGGCTCCTCTTGACCCGCAGCACTGCTTTCTCCCACCCATCGGCGGCCCCCGGGGCACGAGTGTGACCTCGGGGCCTAACAAAGGGCCTTGTGAGCTCCTTTCGGCCTCGGGCCGGAGGGAGAAGGGTGGGGCGGGGCGGCCGAGATGGACCCAGGAAGTTCCCCGCCCCGCCGCGCCTCTCCGGGTCCGCCGTCCTCGAGGAAACCACCGGGGTGGCATTGCCAGGGCTGCCCGCAGCTCCGGGGAACGTCCTGCGGGCTCCAAGCCTCCCGCCCAGCGCGACCGGACCCTGCCCCACTCGGCCCGGCGCGGGCCCCACCCAAGTGCGATCTTCCCAATAAAAGCTGGAATTCCCGGCTGGGCTTAGACAAAGAGGGACCGCAGCAAATCGACGCCGCGGGCAAGCCATACCCTAGCCGGAGTTTATGTGCGCGTCTGGGGTCACCGAGGCGCCTGCTAATCCACCCAACACAGGCTGTCCCTGCCACGGTCTCCTCCACAGAAAAAAAAAAAAAAAGAAAAGAAAGAAAGCATACCTCCCTTTTATTCCTCCCAGAGGCCGCACTTCTTCCTGTTCTCCTTCCCAGCCCACTGAGGCCCTGCTCCACCTTAGCAAATTGGACCCAAGCAGTGCAACAGCCATTCCTACTGACCACAAAGTGGAAAGCTACCCCTCTTGTGGCTACACGATCCAGCCACTCCAGGTCAGGAACTCAAAATCTCTTCAGAAAGGCTCCTACCTGCTCATCACCAACCCGCTGCCCACTCCACCTCACCCCTAGAAGGGAAAGAAACTATAACCAGAGATAGTCCTAGTTCACTGCACACCATCCATCCTTTAGGCTGCTAGCTTGGCCCTCAGTTTCCTTCAAGCCAAAGACACATTATTTCCCTGTGAATAAGTGTGTGAATGTGGTTGTGTGGCCCACTCTTCTGTACCCAAGTCGGTCTCACTCACTCGGCAGGAAAGTCTTCGTCAGGCATTGAGGAGTGTTTGTCATTCAGCCTGTGTATCTAAGCATGGATGTATGCATATGAATGCTTTTTGTGTTTCCAAGTGACCCTCTTCACACCTTTAAATGGGCTATTGTCTCTGGAACGCACTTACAGAAATTCTGCCCCAGTTTCCAGCTCAACAAAGTCTGGGATTTTTCTCTCAGAATATCGCTATACATCTCTGTATTTGCATACCCATGTTTACATTCCCCTTGGCCAGTTCTTTATCTCTTATGTATCTCTTGTTCCATTTGGGCAACGGAGCCCAAGTGTCTTGATTTGTCTCAGCACATGTCATTCAAGCGCACATCTTAATCTGAGCATTCCTACTACTTCCATTCTTTTTGCTTTGCCTATAATGTGGCTCTTTCCCAGGCCAGACCAATATGGGTTTGCAGTTTAAATGTAAACAGAGGATCCCTTAAGATCACAAACTCTTAAAGAAAGGAAGAGGAGGGAGGAGGAGACTGGAATGTTAGTAATGAGTTATTTATGTATAGGGTAACCCATCCGCCCATTTCAAGCTGAAGAAAGAACTAGATAAATGTCTGCAGAGGTGTATTAAAATTTTAGACCAATTTAATATTAGCCATATATATATACACACAAATGATGGATCTCATAACACATCAGTGTCCAACTCCTCTTTGGAGGCTGTCTCCTTGCACGTATCTAACTCCTCACAAGTTCCTGGTTAAAAGTATGTCTATTAATATAGAGACAACTCAAAGACCGCTTTGCTCTCTTCAGTGCATACCTGTACATGCTGGCGGGGCATTTCAGGCTCAGGTCCTTGGTCTGCAGCAGTCATGGTCAGAGGCCCCACCCGACTACAGCTATGTGCAGACCTTCCCGTCCTTGAACACCCGCATGAATTCTCTTTGGGAACATTGAGTCTACGTCTGTCTTCCAAACTCAGTTTTTAAAGTGAGGGTGTTCATTGTGTGTGTTCACAGCTCCCCGACTGAGAACTACCTGGTCAAACTAGATCATCTAGCAGCTGCGTTTGGTTTGTGGAAGAATCGAGCCCGATGCACCAAGATGTGACCGTGCACACATAAGAGAAAGGAAAACCCTAGGCCCAGACTCACAGCTCCTCCCCACTGCGAGCTACTCTGCCTCCAGGAATTTCCACTAGGCTCTTTGCCCCCCTTTCCCTATTACACTACCCAACCACGGCCTTTAAAGGGTTAAGAGAAACCCCCAAGGCCTTCCCTCCACCCAGCTCGCTGGGCCCGGAGGCTAGCTCGCTCACTCGCAGCTCACGGAGTCTGCTGCCGTCTCCGCGCCTCCCCCCCCTCCAGTCCTTCAGCCGGGAGGGAGCCTGCATGCCTGTCTAGACCGATCTATCACCGGCACACCAACAACACCCGCGAGAGCGAGGAGACCCTGCCCAGGTCCCCCGGCCCGCACGGTTCACGGCGGACAGAACCCGGGGAGCGTGACGGCGCCTGCGGGGTGGGGGTACAGGGCCCACAGGCACTGGCCGCTCCGAGCGCACCATGGGTCCTCTCCAGCTCCGGCCCCCCGCGCTCCCACCAGCCCGGCTGCCGGGGCACAGTCACAGCTCCGCGCGCTGGGCAGTCCTATTTTTATCTTGTCTAATCCTAAACTGGGCGGGGAGCACAGGCGTCGTGCTTAGAGAACAAGAGATAGGCGCGGGAGGCGGGGAGGAGCAGCCAGGCAGCGACGCGAGCGGGAGCGAGTTAAAGACACAGTGGAGGCGACCGCGGGCAGGAAGAAAGAGCGGGCTGCGCGGGCCTCGAGGCGCCGCACGCAACGCGCCGCCCCGCGAAGTTACACTCGCTTCCCCGCCGTCCCTCGCTACCGGCCCCTCCCCACTTCCCAGCGGCGCTCCCCGCAGCCTGGACAGCGAGGCCCCGGCCTGTGTGGGAGGCGGAGGCCAGGACGGCCCTGCAAAGGGCTGGAGAGAATCGCTAATGAGCTGTGCAGCCCATTGATCCGGAGAACACTTCCTAATTAACTCTCAGTCACCTACTGGTGACAGCGCCTCAAAGGACAGCGCTGGGGCCAACCGAGCCCCAGCCGCGACTTGCCGGCCGGGCGCCTGCTGCCCAAAACCCGCGCGCTCCCCTAAACACCCCAAGGCAATTGGTGTGCGTGGCGGTGTATACCCGCACACTGAAGGCCAGCCTCGGATTAAACCTGGATGGCATATTAATCATCGCCTTCCCCCCCCCACTCCGCTCTACGCGCTGAAACCGTGCCCAAAATAAACACGAAAACCAACACTGCAAAACCCACACCAGATAACAGGTCGAGAGTGGAGTGGGCAGGGTCGAGGAACGAGCGTATTCCCTAAGTGTCCACGTACAGGAATCTTTGAGGCTGACAATTAAAATGCCTTCCACGCAAGCAATTCTGTTGGCAAAACCGAACCCAACACTTCGTAAGGATTGATTTCGGCCCGCGGTGTCCGTTTCCAGTGCCACAGGAAGTGTCAGATGGCCAGAAATACCCAAGTCTGTCTGCACTCACCACCCACCACCTTCTGGGGTGGGCCATTTCCTCCTAGTCTTTACTCCCAGGCCATTTTAAGGATCTTTCTCCAAGAGACTACCCCAGAACCAAATACCACACTACTCCTCCTCTAGCGTCTTCTCAAAACGAAAAAAGGGGGGGGAAAACACAGCTAAAACCCCGAGCTGTCTAGTCTAGACGCAGCGAGGCTGTGCGAATACCTATTTGAAGCGCGTTGGTTTCTTTTTAAGGTTTGTTTCTAAATACACATAACCCTCCTCCTTCCTTCTTCGCTCTTCCATTCCCCCCACCCCCACCCTCCAGACGCCGGCGGCGCGCGCCCTGGCGCGCGGGCACTCACAGCCTCTAGCTGGAGATCGCGGACTTTCTGGAAAAGATTCATTAACAGCAAATTACGCCTCGCCCGGCCACGGCCTACACGCTGCCAGACTCGTCCGTCTCCGGGACCCCGGGAAGTGCCCACTCGAGCGTGCGAGCGGCGGGAAGCCCGCCGGGACCACGCGTGACTTCGGCCGCCCTACTCCACACACGGTGCCCCAAGGCTCTCTCCGTAAACAGCAGGCGCTCGTCACCGCCGCCGCGAGCCCCCGAGTTGGCGGAGGCTCTGCAGCGCAGCCGCCCGCCGGCTCCGAGCGCGGGCCCCGCGGCGCCTCGCCCTCCCCGCCTTGTCCGAGGATCTTGCCCCGGTGCGCAAGTTCCTCTTCGCCTGCAGCCTCCTTGCCACACGCCCTCCGAGTGGGACCAACTTCCTCCGGCCGCAGACTTTCACACGCCCATCAGGGCTACCCACCAGACTCCCCATCGCCCAGCGGAGGACCCAGGTCTCGCCCGCCCCCGCCCTCCCTCCACGACGCTGCCCCCGCACAAGCATATTCTACACCCACTCCTGGGGGCTCATAACTTAAAACCTACGCTGAACATCGGGGAGGGAGACGAGGGGGAAAGGGGGAGGGGGATCGCAGATTATAATCTTAAAAGAACATTTACAAAACAAAGCGTCTGACCTGGCTGGCGGGCGGGCCAAGTCGGAACCCCTCGCTCTGCTCGATTTCTTAGTAGTTTTTTTTTTTTTTAATCCACGTGATTCGTGCTTTGGGGCAAGCCAAGAAAAAACGGGACTCCCCTCCCGAGTTGCGCGGCAGCGGCGGCAGGTCGAGCTCGGCTCGGCCCGAGGCACTCGCCACACACCCTCGCGCACGCACATGCCGACGTTCCACTTGGAGGAACGACCGGCCCCCGAAGAGGCGAGACGAGGCGGCGGTGGCGGCGGCTGGGGGTTTTTACAGTTCTTTCCCGAGTCGAAAAAGAAAGCAGACGGCAACCCGCTGCCCTCCCCTTCCTGCTCGCGAGCTAACGCCGAACCCAGCTTCCCAGCCTCCAGCCCACCTCCCCCCCCTCCGCCCGACTCGCGGCGCTCAGCGGCGACCGCGCTCCCGCGCACAGACACACACAGGCTGCAAACTTCCACTCTGCGAACTCTCTGCTGTCCTCCTGGCCCACCGGGAGGCGCCAGGCCCCCAGCCGCGCCCCCTCCCTCCCTGGTGCCCACGCGGGGCCGCTTAGGTTGGCTGCATTTTTAATAACTTATAGCTATGAAATAAAAACGAAAGCGAGCCAGGCAGCCAAAGGGAAGCGCGAGGCAAAAGCTTCGCGGGGTACGCTGCGGGCGGGGGCCCCGGGAGAGGGGGCCGACTGCAGCCCTCAGCGCGCCCGCCCGCCCACCCGTCCGCGGTCTCCCGGGGGAAAGGTGTTCCGGGCACTGACCTGAAATCCCCGGTGGGGGAGTAGGCAGGGAGCCTGCGATCCGGCGCTTTGAAGTTTTCCCCCGAGCGGACTCGAGGCGGCGAGAAGGAGCGGGGGGCGGTTGGGTGGGTGGAGAGAGATATGAAGGGTGGGGGGGTTTGGCGACGTTAACGAGCGGAGAAGGAGCCGGGCCGGAGAAGCGCGGCGAGCAGCAAAGTTTGCGGTCCCCGGCTGCCCGCAGCCCGCTCGCGGCGCCGCGCTCACTCGACTCCCTCGCCGTCTGCTGGCAGCCGGCTGCCCTCCGGGTCGGCCCCGCCGAGGGGTGGGCTCTGGGCCGGGTGGGGGCGGGGCGGGGCGGGCTCGGAGCCTCCGGGCAGGTGGCGACAGCCCCGTGCGATCCTCCGGGCTCCCGCAGCTGGACTGGGCTTGGCCGAGCTCAGCAGCTCCCGCGCTGCCGCCGCCGCCCGCGCTCGGGCAGGAGCCCCAGCGCCATGTTGACGGTTCGCCGCGAGCGCCCGCTCGGGCTGGGTGTGTGTGAGTGTGTGTGAGTGTTGGCCAAGTCGTCCCTGCGCGGCGACAGCGCGGCTTGGGCTCTCCGCCCGGCGGCTCGCGGGCTCCCCCTCCGCCGCCGCCGCCCGCCTAGCTCCCGCTCTCGGTCGCGGTCTGGGCTCCTGCGCGTCTCCCCCGCAGCCGCCGAGCTCGGCCCGCGTTCAGCGAGGAGCGCAGCTCTGCCTCACCTTGCCGCTGGGAGCCCAGGCTCCGTCTGCCGCCGCACGCCGCGATCCCAACGCGTCCCCCCTCCCTGGTTCCCTCCTCTTCCTCCTCCCCCTCCCTCCGCTCGTCCTCCCTCCCGCCCGCCCTACCTCCCTCCCTCCTAACAGCCGCCTCCCCTCCCCCCGCAGGCGCAGCGCTCCGGCGACAGCCGCCCGCCCGCCGCCGCCTCCAGCTCTCGCAAGTTTGAGCTCCGCCAGTCTCCGCTCACCCTCCGCTGCGGCGCCTCCGCGGCGAGGTTTCGGGAGGGGTGATTCCCCAGGAAAGGTTTGCCCGAGTTTCCCCGGCCGTCATCGATGCACGGCCCGGCACGTTTTGGCCTCTCTGGATCCGAACCCCGGACCACTTGGGTGGCGCCCCCCCTCCTCGTCCCCCGGCCTCTCCTCCCCAGCTCGGGCCGAGTTGGCTGCGCACGCCCGGCCCGGGCGCACGTCCTGGGCGAGCCGGAGACCGACTTGGGCGGCGGCGGCGGCGAGGGCTGCCGGCAGAGCCAGAGCCGAAGGGATGGGGGCGGCGGGGGCGGCTCTCCCAGCCGCGCGCCGAGACTCCCCTCGCTACCCAGAAGGCCAGTGGAGGACCGCAATTACCATAAAGCGCCTCGCACTCCGTTCAGCCAAAGCTGTCAAACCCCAGCGGCAGCAGCCGCTGCCGCCGCCTCTTGCCACCAGCGCTGCGCTCTCCCGGCCTCGTCCCCTCCGAGACCCAGCGGAGCGTGGCCTGTGCGCTCCCGTGCTCACCCCCACCCCAGTTTGCCCCTTCCTCCCAGAGGAGCCCTTTCCCATTTCGGTGTTAAAAGCTACCTGAAAACACCACCCCAGGCAACGGTGGCCGTTCCGCCTGAACTCCGCGCCCGAGTTCCCCGGACGTTTCAATTGTGTGGGAATTGTTTGGAGGTGGGGGAAGGGGGGAGCAGCCCGTGGAGGCACCGGGAGGCGTGTGGGGGGCGGTCGGAGAGCGGAGATCCGCCTGTATTTCTCCCGGTTCTCGAGCATTTTCACGGTCTGTACCTCTGACGGTTGGAGGGGCTGCCCAGGCCCCTCACCCCGGCGTTGGGAGATTATCTCCCGCGTTTTATTTTCCTTGACAGGGAGCAACTTTTGGCTTACACCGTTCGCCCCATAAATTTCCACTCGGTAACGTCGTGCTGATCGGTGCTCGGCGGCGGCGTACAGCCTGCGCCCGCAGCAGTTCAATTCAATTGACACGTATTGAGCTTCTCCAGCGCACCCGGCGCGGCGCTGGGCGCGGGGGGAGGGCGGGGGCAGGCGGGAGGGAGGGGGAAGCGGAGAAGCGAGGTTCCGGCCTCCCCGGAGCGCAAAGCCTCAAGGGCGAGCCGAGAAGCCCTAGTTGGTGAAGCTGGCGGGAAGGGGCAGGAGTGGGGGAGGGGGTATTCCGGACTAACCGCGCCCAGACTGCGGGCCCGGACTTCGCGGCCAAAGGTGACCCCATTCGGCTGCCCGCTAGGGTCTTTTTATACTGGGAAGGGGGTGGGGTGTCTCTTTCTGCCTAAGGACAAGATGGTGCAGGCTCCATGAAACATAAATCTGAAATGGAGGTGGCTTGTAAATCCACACGGAAAGTTTTTAAAATATCCTGGAGTGTCCCCATGCCAAAAATAATCAAAAGCATCTCAAGTTGATTACTAAGTCAAGGTCAAGGCCAAAATCAGCTCTAGCTAGCAGATATTTTCCCTTTTAAAAATTAGACTCACTACTGACTCTGGGACTGGTATTAGGTGCGATTTTATTCATTCTGTTTTAGTTCTCAGCACATAGTTATAAAAACAGCCCTTCTCAAAGCAGAAGTGAAACATCTCTACCGTTTGAAACCCGAAACTTCGGCAGAATTAAATCTTCATGCTCCAGAGCTGCTTATAACAACTGATGCAAAAGACAGGCGAGCAAGTGCCCCCGCGAGCAGTGCCCAGCAGGGCTGGGCCGCGAACGCTTCCAGGACCAGCGCCTGCAGAATGGAATGCACGCTTTTTTCTTCCTGGTCTTTCTGGGGGTGGATATCTCTGCAAGCCAACCCACACATTTTTTTAATCTCCGGTAACAAGCAGAAAGACACCTGGACTATTATGCTGTAAAACTATTTTTTATAAAGACATTTTAGGACCAGACATTAAAAGTTATTAGATTGAACGCATGCGAGTTACAGACACAGCTGGAGAAAAGGCCTCTGGTTGTGTGTTGTGGCAACATTTCTTTTTGAAGCGACTCCTTTTATTCAAAACAAGTCAAAAATAACCGGGAAGGCTGAAGCTGGGTATTTGTGGGGAAACTCTGAACGTGGTTCCAGGCGAGGAGGCCGCTCTGCTGCTGCAGGCTGGACGGGAGAACTGGCCTGGGCCAGTGTGGAGCCGTGCCAGGCTCTTCCGGCTCGGTTAGGCCGAACCGCAGAGGCCCTGGCCCGGTGCCCAGCCACCTTCTATCCCCTCCCCTAGTCTCCCCAACTCTGCCCCCAGGCACAGGCTTTTCTTGGAGTTCGAAGTCGCATGTAAACGTCCAGAACTTTTAGAAAATCCAGGAACCGAGCTCGGGGCCTGCAGCCTCTCGGAGTCTTACGGCCTCCCGGGGCTGCTGACAAAGAGGCCTGTTTGTCTAACTTTAAAAGTCCTAGAATTCAGGAGGCTGAGCCAGGAGAATCGCTTGAACCTGGGAGGCGGAGGTTGCAGTGAGCCGAGATCGCGCCGTTGCACTCCAGCCTGGGCAACAAGAGCGAAACTCCGTCTCAAAAAAAAAAAAGAAAGAAAAAGAAAAAAAAAAAGTCCTAGAGTTAAAATGAACGGGGGTGGTGGGGGTGCTGTAAATGCGAAGGGGCCGAGGGGAGGGCTGACTGGGGGAGAAATTTGATGCTGGAGACAAACAGGCCAGTAAATTCGCCTTTGACGTAATTTGCAACATCCTCCCCCACCTTTTTTAGGGATCTTGCCTCCACGGTAGGCTGGTAGGATTAAAGGGTTTCTCCTCCATCTCCTAGGGATACATTTTTCAACTCCGTGGGATTTCAAAAATATCTTATTAAGGGAGTCCTAAGAGGCACGAGTGGTGGGGGGGGGGGGGGATTCGTGACTCACTGGGAATTAAAATGTGGGATTTTCCCGAGGCGCTATAAGGCAGAGGGGGGGAGGGGAGATTACACCTATTGGCCCGGTTAGTTCGAATTGTTCTGGGGAAAACAAGCAGAAAGCTGTCGAAGGGCAATCCCATCTTGTGTCCTCACTCAAGAAGGGGCTCAGGGAGCTGGGGATGCCGCGGGGCCTGCAATGCGTGCCGGTGGTTTGGCCCTTCTCCTGCCCCCTCCTCTCCTGCCCTCCCACGAGCCCTTCGGGAGCTGACCCGGGGGTCAGGCTGCTATACCCAGCACTCAGCAAGGGGAGGATTTCAATGAAAACAGAGGAGGAGGAGAGAGTGAGCAAGGGAGTGCATGGGAGGAGAGGCCGTGCAGCCCACGGAGAAATAAAGAAATAGGTGCCGAAATGAGAGGTGCTGCAGATGGAGCAGCGGGGGCTGCCCCTCCGCCACCAATCTCCCTTCCCATGGAAGGGTCTCCTGATTACAACAAACCACTCGACCTCAGGCTAACCAGGCCCTGCAACTGGGCAATCGAGCTGGCCCTTCTAGGAGCAGGCCTTGAGCCTGGCTGCCCTTCTCAAGGCAGGTTGACTCTGCAAGACCCGCTAGGGCCTCTCCCACACACCTCCAGCTCCACCCTGGCCTAGGGGAAAGGCCAGGCATCCTGTGTTTGGGGGACCCTGGCCTTCTAACCTTGTGTGCAAGATTTATTTATAACGTATGTGTAGGATCCACATCATAAAGCTTATAACGTATGTGTAGGCTTCCGATGGTCCTCCTCGGAGGCTGTTCTCAGGGCGATGACACTTGGTACTGGAACAGGTGGGACTCGGATGAGTACAGATAATGTATTTTTACATAATGTGAGGTAGCCTTTCTTTAAAAACACACCCACACTTATAGTCTTCTGGTCACTTTGTACAAGAACTCTGGGCTTATCCAATGGCACTTTAAAAAACATCCGCTGCCCCATCCTCCAAGCACAAGGCACAGCTGGCTTCCCCTCTGAAACTCAAACGAGGTAACAACAGGAGGCGCATCCTCCTCCCAGGATTTCACTCATGTGGAAACATCTAAAGGTAGCTGCCTCCCAGGGCAGAAGACTGCTGGACTTAAGGGTCGCCAGGCTGAACATGACTGTTCTTTCTTCTTCCTGGCCTTTGGAGGGTTATTGGGTGTTTGGGGAAGGAAGGCCCTAAGGGCAGCCTCTCCGTGGTTCCTAGCAACCATCTTGGAATTTCTGGTCTGGGCTCGATTTGGGTCAGGCCCTGAGCAACTCGAACACAGGCACGTGTGGGTGAACTAGCATCTACACTACGGGGGCCCGCAGGGTGGTTGGGTGTCGACCAAATGGGCATAAATACAGGAGGCTTCTGGGAGGCTGGCCGCCTCTTGCGCTCGGCAAGGGCTTAAGAGCCCTCGACACCGCCGCGCTGGGCCGGGTGCTCCTGCAGATAAACCCGGACGCCACGTCCCGCCTCGGCTGCTTATTTAGCAAGGCGCCTTCTGCGCATATTTTACCCGGCTGGGGGCAGTGAGTGGGAACCGCCGGGAGAGGGGGAGGGGAACCACCAACTACTCGCCTTCGGACCCAGTGTGCCGGCCTCCGGCCCCAGCCATTTTGTATCCAGCTTCCCTCCTCCACTCCCACCGGGTCCCTGCGAAGACGCACCACCCCGAACCCCTTCACGGTACCACTCCCGAACTGGAGGGGTAGAGAAGGCTCTGCCAGCCCCTCGCCTGCAGCAGGAAGGTGGGTACGGACCAGCAGAAGGGAAAGCGGTGCTGATCTGTCTCTAAATACCTCTGCCCTCCCGCCCCCAACAAAGTCGGTCACAGAGGTGAGTGGCGCGGGATGGTTGCCTCGAGAAGGTCGCAGCCAGGAGCAAAGCTTTGGGGCTCACAACGGACTGGGGATTCCAAACGGTGTAATCTTCGGCACATTTCACCCGCTCCCATTCCACCTTCCGAACCACTCTACTCTCGGTGCTCATCCTCCTCTCCATCCCTGCGTTTCCAGCGCGTTAGCAGCCGCGCAGCCCCGGGCCTGAGTGCGGGGGGTGGGGTGGGGGGGCTCAGGGTGGTTTGTGTGGTGCGGCCTGACAGAACCTTCTGTGTGCGGCGGAGGGAGGAGGCTAATGCATAATGCACAGCGCCTGGAAGCCCGGCCATTAGCGGCCTGTCGGTGACACAGACAAACGACTGAGAGGGAGGAGATCCAGCTCGCTCTGGAGTTTAAATAGACCAGCGTGGAGGGAAAACGCCATGATTTAAAAGTGTGTGTTTGCAGACACTCGCATATATTTTAATGATTTCCAGCAGGCTATGTGTCCTAGCCTTGCATCCCCCCCTCCCCAAAAGGAGGATGTGTCTAGAGGAGGGAGGATGAAGGCAGAGTGAGAGGCCTCAACCCAGACCCACCAGCAGCTTTTGAGAGATGAAGGAGGGGAGAAGTTCAGAAAGCGAGGCCTGGGGAAGCCACACGACCCAAGGCCAAGCCCAGACTTTGTTCTTAAAATAATAATTAAAAAAAAGAACCACCCAGCCTTCCACCCTGGACTACACCCTGTGTTGTACCAGAAAGGCCTGGGGGAAAGAATAAATTCTGCCACCCTTGCTTCCCTCGGGAGCCCACATTTTTGAATCTTCCTTTTCCACTGACACTCCAGAGACCTCCTTCCTCCCGGTTTAACACACTAGTGTTTTTTAGCAATTAAGGCGAGAAGGGGGTGGGGATAAAGATAAGCCAATTTTTTTTTCCGCCATGCAAGTGTGAGAGATAAGATAACGCTAAGCTGGGGCAAAGCGGCTGCTTACAACCTCCCCTTAGCGATTTTGATCGGTCACTTCTTATCTCGCAAAAATGCTCTTTTCGAAAACTGGATCAAAAAAGAAAAAGAGAAAAAGAAAAGAAAGAAAGATTTTCATTTGGAAGTGACATTTAAAACCCACCTCTCCTCCACTGACAACCCACCCCCCATTGGCGGGGCTCCCCAGGAAAAGTCGCACCTCGACTGCAGGATTTCAGGCTTTCTCGCGGGGGGCAGGATTACTAGTGCAATTAGGCTGAATAAAACCAGGGATGCGTGATGAGGATTTATCCTGTATCCAACCCAAGCTCGCGGCTGGGTTTTCCTTCTCTTAGTTACTGGTCGATGTTTGTGTTTCGCCATCGCACTCAGTGCCTTCAAACTAAACAGGTAGTTATACTTGGGAGGGTCATATAACTATGTCAACATGAAGTGGTTGTTAATGCGAAATAAGAAGAAACTCTTCTGATATTTATAGGCCCCTATAAAGGGAGAGAAAGGAAATCACACTCCCTAGAACCCGAAAGCTCCCAGCCGAACCGGACCCTCGGGGAGTTTTAGAAATCCTTCTCTCCGCACAGGAATTTCGCGAAGGGGTTTCCGGAAGACTTTGTCGAGGAAGGTTTTGGTATCGGACTCCACGACCTCAGAGCGCCCTGCAAATTCCCCCCGGCCCAGTGGCTAGCCCCAGAACGCAAACCTCAAGGCGGGCGCCCCAGACCAAGCTGACCTAGCCTCTGCCCACCCCCAGCTCACAACCCCGAGGCTCCCACCCCCTGCCCCCGACCGGGTCGGCACCGTGCCGTCCGGCACATGCCAAGTCTACCGTCTCCAGGCCAGGCTGCAAGATCCAAAGGTTGGGGCCTGCCGCGGCTGGATTGTCCCTGGGGAGCCGAAACCGCCCAGCGGGGAAACCCCTTCTCTCGCCTTTCCCCGAAAAGCTTGGCCGCGGTCTAAGCTCCGAGCAAGCGGGCATCCGCTGACAGCCGGGCCTCACGTAAGGCCCACACGCGTCCCATTAGTCAGCCCGAGTTCCCCTCGGGCGAGCCGCCTGGCGCGGCCCCAAGGCCGGGCTCAGGCGGGGAGGGGGTGCGGGGCCGCAGCGAGCTGGGGGCGGAGGTGCGGGCTCCGCGGGGCCCGGCCAGGCTCGGTTCCGCGTTCCTGGGCCCGCGGGTAAGCTGAGTCGGCGGGGCAGGCCGCTCCCTGGCTGGCGCCGGGGCGCCGAGCTGCGCTTCACGTGCCCGCCATATCAGCAGCAGCGGCGGCGGCGGCGGCGAGGAGGAGGGCTGGGAGGCGCGCGGCCGTTCCCGCGGGGTCTCCGGTCCCCGCCTCCCCGCCCCTCCCCGTGGGGGCTGGGCCGAGACCACCCTGCGGCCCCCATCCCAGCGCAAGCCGAAAGCGGCGCTGCCAGACGCAGAGAGGCTCCTGGGGCGCCGTTCCGAGAGCCGCGCGGCGGCAGCAGCCAGGGGAGGGTGCTCCTCGCGGCCGCCCCGCCGCCGCCGCCGCAGTCACGGGGACCGGAAGCCCTCACGCCGCCCCGAGCAGCCTCCGCTGGCCCCAGGGCTGTTCCAGACGAGGGCTGGCCGCGCGTCACCCCTGATCCCTCCTCGCCCCAGGCGACCACCCGGGCCCTGCGGTATCCCGGTGTAAGCCGGGAGAACCCTTCCTGCGGTCCGATGAGATGTCCCTGTCCCTCTGCTACCACCATAAGCACGCCCCCCCGCACCGCTCGCAGCTCCGCAGCTGGGACGGGAGGGGCGCGGAGCCGCCACTCCGGCCGGGCAGGAACACCTGCTCCCAGGCCCTGCAGCTGGGCGCGTGCTGCTGTGAGAGGCTGCCTACTGTTGTGTGCAGAGATCGCGGAGGAGAAAATAGGGCTCCGAAGCTCAGGGCCAGGAGCAGCCAAGCCTCGGCCACCCCCATCTCCCACCCACTGCGGGCGACAGAGCGCGAAGCCAGAGGGCCTGCTGGGGGCCCGGGTCTCCTTTCGAAGGTCGAAGGGCCGCCACCCCTGGGATCCGGCTTCTGGCCTGAAGAGGTCGTTCATAAAACAGATGGGGCAAAACCTGTTTTGGGAGCCTTCCCAGTGTCTGCCCCCGCTCTCCAAACCAGACACACTCATCTCCCCCTCAGCTCTACTCTAGCCTCCGGCGGGGGACGGGAGTAGGTCATGGCGGCACCGGTACTCCACCCGCCCCCCTCCACGTAGGGACGTAGGGTCGGCTGCGGGGCTCGGACTTTGCCACTCCACCTAGGGGAGGGCCAATGGACGCTCCCCGTCTCCTCCGTGTCCGGAGGAGATCGGGCGGCGGAGCTGACCTGCAAGGCTTGCCCTGCCTCACCCACCCCCCACCTCCGTCCCACCCTCCCCGACTCTCCTGGCCCAGGGCCCGGCCGGGGAAGGCGTTGTTTTGCCAGCGGGAGCCGAGCGAGTGCACAGAGAAAAGCCTCCCTGCTCTAATGAGAGTGCACACAGCGCTGCAGCGAGGAGGATGATTACCCGGCGGGCGGGGGGGCGCGGGCTCGGGCCGCGGGCGGCGTGTGCGGCGGCCCCGCGGGCCCGGAGTCCCCGCCTGTCTGGCTGCTAATCGCACGCTTTCTGCTGTTACGGAGGCAGGCGGGAGCCGGCGGCCGAGCCCAGCGCCGGCGACTCGGCGGGTGACACGGAAACATGGCGCAGCGCCCCTCCCCCGCCCGCGCTCCCGCCCTCCCCGCGCTCCCGCCTCCCGCCTCGCACTTCCTCCCGCCCGCGCGGCTTTTGCAGTTCTAATGCTCTGCTTTCGGCCTGGCACCATAACGCTAGCAGCCGCTTCTCCGCGGCCCCGCGCGTCTCTTTCCCCTTTGTTTTCGGGGTCTATAGAAAACGTTTGCTTTTGTCCCGAGCTCTCGTTAAACCAAACTTGTGGTGGCAACGGAAGGCGGTGCAGGCGGGGAGGGGTCCGGGGATTTTGGCAGCAGCCGACCAGAGCGTGGTGGAAACTTCTCTCGCTGGGTTCTCCGCTCCCTCCTACTCCCCCTCCCCAACACAGAGCCGCCGGCCTCCCGACGCTTCTCCCTTCGCCCCCGAGAGGCCCCAGTGCTCCAGGAAGGTCTGGGCCACAGAGACTGTGACCAGGGGTGAAGAACCCAGAGTGCGTGTCTGTGAGCCCCGAGGTTTTGGCACTCGATGACCTCGCTCCCTGCAGCCCCGACTTACCTCTTTCCCTTTGGTCATTCGGGGCTTTGTATCAGTCGGTGAAGAAGGAAGGGGAGGGAAGAGAAAGTGTTTCTTTCGTGCGTGTGGTTTTTATTTTAAGGATTTGTTGGAATCTGTCACCCCCAAATGCACAGCCCCTTCCCGTATAGGATCTAGGGCGAAAGCGGGGAAACGTCGGCTTTAGGGGGAAAGGGTCGGGTCAGAAACCTAGCCCTGGAGGCTGGATCGTACTCTCCTGGCGGGCTCAGCCACACTTGGTCGGCACGCGGGGCGGAGCGACCCAGCAGAGTGGGGGACGCAAGGGCCAGGTCCCTCGGTCCAGGAGACGCCAAACGTTCCAACCTTGGAGCGAGAGAGCAGGAACCCCCGCCCCCACCCAAGCGCGCGCGCGCTCCCTAGCTCGACGCGCAAGCCGTGGCTCTCCGCGCCAGAGCTGCTCAGGCGGCAATTTTTTAAGCCTGCAATTAAGCGAGGCGTCGCCGTGTCCTCTGCTAGTGTCGGTCCTGTCAGTCGCACATGGCCTTGGTGCTCCGGTCCGAGGCCCCGCGATTAGTCACAGGCTCGCTTCGCTCCTTCCCTAATCCGCCTCTGCAGGCAGCCTGGGGACGCGGCCGACTTGGCGGCGCTGGCAGGGAGCCACTGCCCGCGGGGCGGGCCGCCTGACCAGTGCCAGCCCCGCTGCGCCCGAGCCGGCGCGGGCCCTGGGGTGCGGGTTTGGCGCCCCTCCCCTCTCACAGCCCCCTGGCTGGGGTGGCGGCGCCCCTCCTCCTCCCGCCCCTCTCCCGGGCCTGCGAGATCTATTTGTGTGGTGTCATTTGCATAAAAATAGGACAAGTGTTTCTGTGCGTTCATACGCGGGAGGCGAAATCCTTATTGATGTGTCTGTGTGGAGCCTTCGGTTGTCGGAGCGGTTTGATTTAGGGTGTTTGTGTTGCCTTCTACAAGAAAGGAGAGAAAGTCCTTCTCAACTCCTTCGGCGGCCTGGGCCCCCAGAAGCATGTCCCTCTGCGCGGCCGGAATGGTCCACCACTTGGGCCCCAAGCGCGCCGGATCCACAGCGAGCAGGTTGAGGGCCAGGCGGGAGGCCCATTATGACTCATAAAATCGGGCGGCCTAATCGCCAGCTGCCAACCCATTTACATGTGGAGCTTCCCAATGCTCCCTTCGCCCGGGCCCGGCTTCCTGAGGGTTTGCCCCGACACAGCTAGAGCCGCCAAGTGGGAGCTAATCTAGTGGCCTCTCCTTCCCGTCGGCAGCGTGGCTTCCCTTCCCCGGCGACCCCCGCTCTCTTGGCCTACTGCGCTGCTCGCCAGCAACTCCTCAGCTTGGACAAATAGCTGGGAGGGCGCCGGCCGCGCGGAGCCAGTAAATCAATCATTAACTCCCAAGCGAGGCCTGGACCAGGGAAGGGAGCGGCGGCCAGAGCCGAGTCCGCGAGGCGAGCGCAAAGCCCCCACCCGGGTTAGGAGCCACCCACGCGCCAACGAACCGGGTGCGTGAAGGCGGGTCCCGCCATGGCCTCCCGGGCCCCTCCAGAAGCCTCCGCCCGCCGGGCCTTTCAAGCCCGCACCTTGCCTGGCCAGGCAGGTCGAGTTACGGCGCTGCCCCTGGGAGAGCTTGAACATTAACGAGTCGCCTCGGGCCTCAGCGGCCTGCTCTCCACAGGAGAGCGTCCCGCGCTTGGGCAAGCTCCTCGGATCCGGCCGGGCTCCTCCTGGCTCAGGCTTGCTAAACCAAACTGATCGCACCCTGTATCGACCAATCTCCCTGCGGCACCCTCTTCCCTCAGCCCACGGTGGAGCCGGCACGTAGGGGGTTAAAAGCCCCGGTTCGCTCTGGCTCCTCGGCTGCGAGGAGAAAACGCTGATCAAAGTGCTTAAGGGGAAGGTAACACATGCACATTCGGTCCCGGGTCGAAGGAGGCCGACTGGAGACGGCTCCCGAGCCACCCGCCTCGACCCGCTTCCCACACTCCCGGGAACGCGGCGGCGGCGGCCCTGGCCCGCACGATTCGCTCGGCGGAGCGCTGCGCTGCTGGGCTGGGAGGGCGGCGGGGAGGAGGAGAGACGAGGGGGCGGGAGGCGAACCCGGGCTGCGCGCCAAGAGGCCCGGAGCCGCAGATTAGTCACCGCTCGGCTCTGCGCTCCCGGGTGCGCCCGGGAACCGGGAGGGCAGGCGTCGGCCCCGCTCAGCCGGGCTCCCCGGTCCTCGGCGCGGGTGCCCCCCCCCACCCCCGCGCGCTCCTGGCGCGGCTGGCTCGACTCTCGGGGACCCGCGCAGCCGAGATCCACTTGTCAGGTCACGGGCAGGACAGAAACTCTGCAAGCGGAGTCTTGCGAACAGGAAATTTCTCCTTGACGAGGTGCTGCCCCTCCCCCACGCCGGGCTTCAAAACAAAACTCCAGAGCGGGCGGCCAGGTACCCAGCCTCGCTCGCCATGGCCGGCGACCTCCGCTCCTCGGCCCCGGCCCCGGGCGGCGGAGCCAAGCAAACAGAGCCGGCGGACGGACTCGGCGCGGGCCCCGCGGAGGGCGCCAGGCTGCCACCCTCCGGGGCCCGGACGGGGTCGGCGGGGGTGCGGAGCCTCGGAGCCCCCGCGCCTCCCCAGGTTCTACAGCCACCGAGCGGTTTTGCGGAGCTGCCCGAGGCCGCCGGGTCAGCGGCTCCCCGGAGGGCGTGGGGGGCGGGGAGGCCGCGCGGCGCCGCCGACTCGGCGAATCCCGCTGCGGGAGCCCGGGAGGGCTGCGAGCTCGGCCTGGCAAAGTTCCTGTGGAAACTCCATGTTTTGAAACTCCTGCGGCGTCGCGGAAGGAGGGGGGAGAGGGGAGCGCGGGAAGCGCGCGGGGGCGGTCTGCACCCGCCTCTCCCCGCCGGGGAGTGGGTTCCGCGGCCCCCCGGGCCTCATGAGAAGGCTGGAGGGCGGGGACGGCCGGGTCCCCGGGCCCGTTCTTTTGTGTGTTCTCCTCTCTCTCTTCCACACTCTAAGAGAAATTTATAAACCCGTTTCATTTAGTGAATTCACCCGGGAGAGGAAGGCTGCCTTTTTAGGGACCATGATGTTCAGGGTAATTTCGTATTTGACACATGTAAATACTTAGTACTCTCAGGTAAGGTCAAATTATTTATCATCTTAATTTATATTTCAATAGGCCTACAATTTAGAGGCGAGAAATGCCTCCTTATGAATCATTATGGTCTATTAGGGGAAGTAATGTATAAACAGCACTATTTGGGAGGGAATCACTTATGTTGACATTTAAATAGCTCTTCAATAGTTAAAAAAAAAGACATTTGAGTGTCTTTGATTAAATATACAATTTACAAGACCATCAGCATAGCCATCAGGAATATAAATTCTTCTTGGAATTTTTATTTATTTCCAATTTTTGAAACCTTCCAGGGCATGCGTGTCATTGAATCCCTATAGGGGAAAAAAATCTTAACATTTCAGGCAAAATATTCTCCTCTCCCCAAGCTTCCTGTCTTATCAGGAACTCAGGGAACTTCTGGAACTCTGAGCACACTTCACCAGCAGGGACCACAGTGGGAAGTTTGTAGATCCTGTACCTCTAAGACAATCAACCATTTTTTCTTTTTTTTCTTTTTTTTTTTTTTTTTTTTTTTTTTGAGACGGAGTCTCACTTGTTGCCCAGGCTGGAGTGCAATGGCATGATCTCGGCTCACTGCAACCTCCGCCTCCCGGGTTCAAGTGATTCTCCTGCCTCAGCCTCCCAAGTAGCTGGAATTACAGGCTCCCGCCACTACACCCAGCTAATGTTTTTGTATTTCTAGTAGAGACGGGGTTTCACCATGTTGGTCAGGCTGGTATCGAACTCCTGACCTCAGGTGATCCACCAGCCACGGCCTCCCAAAGTGCTGGGATTGCAGGCGTGAGCCACCACGCCCCGCCGAGAATCAACCACTTTCTAACAATATTGCAGCCAATTTGTGAAACAGCACAGCTTCCCTGCTGGAGTTGAACCTTCCAGAAGGCCAGTGTCTGTCCATCCATCCTGATGTTCCCGCGGCACCCAACATAGGATCTCACACTGTTTTAAGTCATCGTTTCACACCTGCTAAAATATCACCTTCTTAGAGGCTTTTCCTTGCTGCCTCCACCCTCACCCCCCATACCCTTTCTTGAAAGGCCCCCTGTTATACTTCTTTGCTTGAAGCATCACCCATCTTTATAATGCCCCTTCTTAACCTCACATCTCCTTTGCTAGTTCCCTATTTATCTATTTCCCTGTACACCTGGACTTCTTGAAAGAGGTGTCTCCATCCATGTGGAATTTCTGCAGGCTTACCTCATGTTCACTCTAAAAATCAGCTAGTCATGAAGTTATTTTAAGACACTGGAATAAGTGCAGCTTTGTTTGTAACAGCATAGGATTATAAACAACCTAAAGAGTCAGCAGTGACACTGATGGCACATGCATACAATGGAATATTCTGTAGCTGTTAAAATAATAAAGAAGATCTGCTCTGTGTATTGATATGGAAAGACCCCCAAGGTCTACAGTTAAGGAAAAAAAAATAAGGTACAGAGCAGTGTGTACCATCTGCTACAGTTTGTGTAAAAACAAAATAGGGGGGAATATAGACACATATTTGTGTGTGCATTAAAGATTTCAAACACTGCAGGGGAGTGCCCCCTTCCCCCCCCCAGTTTCTTTGTAGATATGCATGTCCTCTGGTCTATTTTCAGAAATGGGAACACACTGCACAATCTGTTCTGTACCTCACCTATGAAACTTATCAATATATCTTACTTTTCTAGCAGCACATGGAGACAGGCCTTGTCAATTTCCAGGCTGGTGGAATTTCACTGTATAGACACATGGTCATTTATCTCACTCCTCAACCCCTCCATCCTCTCTGGCCATTCTGCAGAAAGTGCTCAAGATCACTGGTTACTTCCTTGTTGCCAGGAGTGGGGGCAGGGGGGGCGGCGGCGTTGTTTTTCAGTCCTTGCCTTCCTTGGCCTCCCAGAAGCATTTACCACACCATGACCACTGCTCCCTTGAGCTGCTTGCTCACAGGGTTTTCATCCTAGCTGAGAACCGCTTTCAATTTCTTTGTGGGCTTTTCTATGCTCTACCAGTTGCCTTGGGCCTGGATCCTCCCCTTCCTCCCCACCAGTCTCATCCAGGTTTATGGCTTTAAATACCACCTACTTATTGATGACTCTTACATTTTTTTTTCTAGTTCCAAATCCCCATATCAAACTTCAAACTTGGTATCTCAATTTGCATCTACATTCAGCTTAATAACAATAGCAAGCATTTACATCAGGCCTGTTAGGTTGAAGCTCTCTTCAAAGTGCTTTCTATAAATTAACTATTAATCCTTACAACTGCCCTATAAGGTAGGCAGAGTTATTATGTACATTTTTTCCAGATGAGGAAACTATCAGAGAAGTTACTGAACATTCCTAGAAAATGGTGGTGCTAGGATTCAAATCCAGGCAGTCCTATCTTCAGAGTCCATGGTCCTAATCACTTTGCCACACTGCCTCGTTGGCATGTGTCTCGAACTCCTGACCTCAAGTAATCCACCCGCCTCTGCCTCCTAAACTGCTGGGATTACAAGTGTAGCACCACGCCCAGCCACAACTGAATTCTAAAAAGAGGAATTAATTTACAAATATTTGGGGGCATTTAATAAATGCCAGGCCTTGTAGCGGGTGCTAGGAAAACAGTGGTGAGCAGGACAAATGTCTCTTAGATAGAGAAGAGCTTTTCCTTTAGAACCTGCTCTTTGCTTTAACTCCCTTCCCCATCACAGAAAATGGCTCACCCACTCAGGTGCTTAAAGCAGAATCCTAGGGGGCCATTCTTGATCCATTTTCATTCATCTCCCCCTCACCTTCCTCCAGTCCACTGGCAAAGCTAACCCATTCTACTTCCAAATAGTCTATCTAGTAAGCCTACTTCTTCCCATTTTCCTACATCCACCTGAGGCCAGGCCACCATCTTGGGCCTGGATTATTTATACAGGATGATGATTCTAGCAATCTCTGTGCTGCCACTTTTGCTATCCTCCAGTCCACCCGCAACGTGGCAGCTAGAAAGATTTTATTTATTTATTTATTTATTTTGAGACAGGATCAAGACCTCATCTCCACTTAAAAAAAAAAAGAGTAGTCAAGTGTGGTGGTGCACGCCTGTAGTCCCAGCTACTCAGGAGGCTGAGGTGGGAGGATTGCTTAACCCTGGAAGGTCCAGACTGCAGTGAGCCATGATTGCACCACTGCACTCCAGCCTGGGTGACAGAGGGAGACCATGTCTCAAAAAAAAAAAGTGTTGAATGTCACTACCCCACTAGTTCCCACTGCACTTAGAACAAAATCTAAATGCCTTAACAAAGCCACTTCATTGCTTGCCAGTGTTTAACTCACCCTCTGAAGGCCAACCACACAGGCCTGCTATCAGCTCCTGAATAGGCTCTGCGGGTTGGTCCCTGGGAGGTCATCTCCCTCAGCAAGACCGTATCGTCCATAATGGTACAGTGTATCATCACCAGGTGCTAAGCTTGCATCAATGTGCAGCGATGTACATATATCCATAATGTTCTCAGAATTTTGTTTCTGGCTGTATGCGCCCAGTGCCTAGTATGGTGCTCACCACATATTGATGAAAAAAAAAATCTGATAAACAATAAATGAAGTATTGCATGCCTAATACTTCTTTTTTCTTTTTTTTTTTTTTTTGAGATAGAGTCTCACTCTGTTACCCAGGATGGAATGCAGCGGCACGATCTCAGCTCACTGCAACCTCTGCCACCCGGGTTCAAGTGATTCTGCTGCCTTGGCCTCCTGAGTAGCTGGGATTACAGGTGTGTGCCACCAAGCCTGGCTACTTTTTGTGTTTTTAGTAGAGACGGGGTTTCACCATGTTGGCCAGGCTGGTCTCGAACTCCTGACCTCAGGTGATCTGCCCACCTCAGCCTCCCAAAGTGCGTGAGCCACTGTAGCTGGCCACTTAATACATTTTTGCTAACTGAATCGGTATTCTATATCCTGGCTAGAGAAGAAACCAGGTTCAAGAGAACAAGACAGTTGTGGAGAGGGTGCTATAGGAAAGGGGGTACCTGGACTCGTGGGGAGTGGCTCTGTAGTTCTGGTGAGGATTGGGGCAGAAGAAATTAGGAAAGTGAAGCATGACGCTGGGGGAGACACTGTCTTTTGGGGAGGCCCGTGGGAGTATGGGACACCTGTGTACAGGTCTCTGTCGGCTGGAGGAGCCAAGTGACCTGGTGTGCATGCTGGTGGGGAGGCCTTGGGAGTCCTGTCCTTAACTAAGTCCTGCAGAATATCATCCCCAGGAGATGAGAAAGCCAAAAGGAAGACAAAACCCAAACCAGAGCCTTCTTAGAGTACTTTGCCTATTGCCAATCATTTGGTCCTTACTTAGTGGCAAAAGATTGAGACTGTTTCTCCTTGAGACCCTAAGAAACCAGAAGTGTAGGTTCTTCTCACAGCTGACCCTGGGCAATTGGAGTTCTCTGAATTCCATGCCATTTGACCTCTAACAGTAACTGTGTCCCTACACTGTTTTTGATAGCAAAGCAAGTCTTTTAACAATGAATAATTCCTATGTGATAAAAATAGCTACTGTTTATTAAGGACCTTTGTTCATTTCAGTTACTTTATCAGGTACTTTTCCAAGTTATCTCACTCACACCCCAAAATAACCCTATGGCTTAGGTATTACCATTCACTATTTTTTTTTTTTTTTTTGAGTTGGAGTCTCGCTGTGTCGCCCAGGCTGGAGTGCAGTGGTGAGATCTCGGCTCACTGCACGCTCCACCTCCCGGGTTCATGCCATTCTCCTGCCTCAGCCTCCCATGTAGCTGGGACTACAGGCACCTGCCACCACGCCCGACTAATTTTTTGTATTTTTAGTAGAGACGGGGTTTCATTGTGTTAGCCAGGATGGTCTCGATCTCTTGACCTTGTGATCTGCCCGCCTCGGCCTCCCAAAGTGCTGGGATTACAGGCGTGAGCCACTGCGCCAAAACACATGGCTAATCTAGGAGAGTGTGGCTACGGGGATTCTACCTGACTCCAAACCTAGGCTCTTTCCCATAGGGTATATTGTTTGTCTGTCATACATATGCACTGTTTCCCCAAACCTTAAACTATTTCTGGGACCAGATCCTACATAGCTTCTGTAATCGCATCCTTCTGGGTCCATCCTGGCAACTCGCCAACTGCAGTAAGTATCATAAAAGGAGTTTCTTTCTTTCTGGGATCAGCAGGCCTCTCAGCTCATCTGTTGTGTTCACCATGGGAACCTAAGAATTGATGATCTGAATGAAGAGTTGCCTTCCTTCCAGGTAAGCCTTGAAAAAGTGTGGGGCCGGCCTGGGCTCGGTGGCTCACGCCTGTAATCCCAGCACTTTGGGAGGTGGAAGTAGGCGGATCGCTTGAGGTCAGGAGTTCAAGACCAGCCTAGCCAACATGGCGTAAACCTCGCCTCTACTAAAAATAAAAAAATTAGCTGAGTGTGATGGTGCACGCCTGTGATCCCAGCTATTCAGGAGGCTGAAGCACAAGAATCGCTTGAACCCAGGAGGCGGAAACTCTAGTGAGCCGAGATCGCACCACTGCACTCCAGCTTGGGTGACAGAGTGTGACTGTGTCTCAAAAAAAAAAAAAAAAAAAAAAGTGTGGGGCCAAGAAGTTCAAGGGAAGGACTTCCTCCCCAGAACAAATAGATTCTGTTTGAAAAATACCTGTACCTCCACCAATACTAAATTATGGCTCAATGTCTGGCGAGATTATAAGCTACCTTGCCCTTTCATATTCCTGGGCAACACTTTTCCCCGTTTTGAGCTTCCATAAAGACTACTCTTGTCCTTACCATGGGAAAAGGTAGTTCATGAAGGGATAACATGGGAAGAACTCATCACACAGCTCTTCTGAAGCAGAAGAGCTCTTGGGATTTGAGGAAAAGAGAGTTACTAATGTTCTTCAGCTCCTAGAAGAACAATAGCTAGAATTTATTAAGGGCTTTCTATCTGCCAGGCACAGTTCTAAACATTTTATACACATTAATAATCTCATGTCATATAGAAAACTGTCCTATATGGCCGGGCGCGGTGGCTCACACCTGTAATCCCAGCGCTTTGGGAGGCCGAGGCGGGTGGATCACGAGGTCAGGAGATCGAGACCATCCTGGCTAACACGGTGAAACCCCGTCTCTACTAAAGATACAAAAAATTAGCCGTGTGTGGTGGTGGGCGCCTGTAGTCCCAGCTACTCAGGAGGCTGAGGCAGCAGAATGGCGTGAAACCAGGAGGCAGAGCTTGCAGTGAGCTGAGATAGCGCCACTGCACTCCAGCCTGGGCAATGGTGCAAGACTCTGTCTCAAAAAAAAAAAACTGTCTTATAATAAAGGTACTATTATTATCCCCATTTCAGATGGGGAAACTGAGGCTTAGAGGATAATTAATTTGCCTGCTTGCCTGGAAGCTCACTGACCATTCCCAAAGCCCAGACTTATTCATGCCGTCACAGCCCCTGCCATCACGGTGCAACACTAGCAACTAAATTTCGGACTTTCCAGGCACCTGTGGTCAGCTTCATTACTCTGCCAATTGCACAAGTTCATGCTAATTGGGTGCTTTATTTGGATCTGAAGGCAGTGGCCTTACTGCATCCTGGCATGCAAATGATGTCCCCTGAGGACACGATGGGCAATGAATTTGTCCTGCAGGTCCCTGTGAGAGGCCTTTTCTCTTCTGTAGCTTCCTAAGCAGAAGCTATGGATGATCCACAGACAGAAGGTGGTCATCTCTAACCTGTCCTGTGACAAAGCATGCTGGTGAGCCAGTGGATGCCCCCATCGGTTCCATGCCAGTGGCTGCACCGGGACCCCTGCTTGCAGGCACAGGGAACTCGGAGGAGAGAAGATCAGTTTCCAAGATAATTTAGGTTCAGTCTTTCTTCAAACCAGCCATTGTCCTCTGCTCTAGATCTGACACCGATGATTAATGCGCCTCATATTTGAGTATTTCTTCTTTTCGGCTTCTTCCTTGCTTTGGGGTTTATTTTCCAGCTGCTGCCAGAGTTTCTCCTCAGAAGAGAGTAAATACTCACAGACTGGAGCACTGCCCTTGGTGTTGCCCTGAAAGCGTCCCAGGTGTCAGATCGCACTGGGCCATTCCTGGAGTAGGTGATGTTACTGTTTAGAGTTCAGTGCTAACCCACCACCTCCACCAATCGAGACCTAAGCCGTTAATTATTCTGAAAATACCAAAAATAAAGATTGCAGGGAAGGCAATTAATAGGATCATACGGTCTATTCCTCATTTGTAATTACATATTATTATTTTTCTCCCTACTTTGTTCCAATAATGATTTAAGGCTGCTTCCAAAGATACACAAAACCCAGCAAAGATAAATAGAAGAAGTGGAACATGAATTATAATGTCATGCCTGCTCACAACATCTCTGCCCCATTCCACATAATAGAACTGAATTCATAACGCCATTCAAAAATGAGGTAATTCAGCTATTTTGGTGGCAACACTAGGCTCTTTGTAAAGTGAAAGGGTGGTACACGATCATGGAAAAACCATGGAGGGGACACTCGATCCCCTTTCTAATGCTGGCTTTCTTGGTGTGTGACCTTGGGCAAGTCGCTCACCCTCTCTGGACTTCAGCTTCTGAAACTCTCAAATGTCTCTGCCAGTCCCTGAGGCTTCCTCCTCTTTCTGATGTCCAAGGGCACCATCAAGGAGGCAGACGCCAGTACTACTGCCCTCTGGCATGAGGCTTCCTAGAACTACTATTCGAGAGATAGTTTCCCAGGAAGTATACTATGCTCGCACTCTTTCTCTCTCTCTCTCTCTCTCTCTTCCCCGCCCCCCACCCCTTTTCCTCCCTATCTCTCTTCTCTCTAACACACCACAGGCACAGAGAAGTCTTTCTGGATGACTGAGATAATAGAACTGAAATTGTCTCCTCCCCCAAGGCAAGGACCCCCCCTTTCAGGAAAGTGACTTTAAGGGTAGCACTGAGGGGATCTTTTTGGGAGGCGGGGAGTCACAACCCTTCTGACCTTTCTGTCCTCCCCTCAGGTGTGAGCTTTCACTTTCTTTCCTCTTCTTGCAGTTCAAGACATTCTTTTATTTATTTTATTTATTTATTTTTTTCTGAGACAGAGTTTTGCTCTTATCCCCCAGGCTGTCGTGCAGTGGCGCGATCTCAGCTCACTGCAACCTCCGCCTCCCAGGTTCAAGTGACTCTCCTGCCTCAGCCTCCTGAGTAGCTGGGATTACAGGCGCCCACCGCCGCACCTGGCTAATTTTTTTTTGTATTTTTAGTAGAGATGGGGTTTCGCCATGTTATCCAGGCTGGTCTCGAACTCCTGACCTCAGGTGATCCGCCCGTCTCGGCCTCCCAAAGTGCTGGAATTATAGGTGTGAGCCACTGTGCCCAGCCCAAGACATTCTTACAACCTGGCCGACTCTAGATCCAGTCTTATCTTCCCTTCACCCCCTCTTAACCGCATCTTCCACTTTTGTATCCAGGCAGCATCTAACACAATGCTTAGCATGTCATTTGCTTAAAACACCAATGCTGTCCTCTGCCCCACACAAAGTCTCCACTGACCCCCTAGTTCCTCTACTGAGTATTCCACAGGCTACAGGGGCCTCCTGAGACTGGGCCCTGATCCCTTGCCTCAGGTGGGAGGCTGCTTGGGAGACTCTGTTTTTGTTGTTGTTGAGACGGAGTCTCGCTCTGTTGCCCAGGCTAGAGTGCAGTAGTGCGATCTTGGCTCACTGCAATCTCTGCCTCCTGGGTTGAAGCCATTCTCCTGCCTCAGCCTCCCGAGTAGCTGGGATTACAGGCATGCGCCACCACGCCCAGCTAATTTTTGTATTTTTAGTAGAGACAGGGTTTTGCCATGTTGGCCAGGCTGGTCTCAAACTCCTCAGCTCAGGTGATCTGCCCACCTTGGCCTCCCAAAGTGCTGGGATTACAGGCATGAGCCATCACCCTTGGCCGGAGACTCTGTTTTTTAAGATGCAAGCACACACAACACCTTGCAAATGAAAAGAAGCCAGCCTCAAAAGAATATGCACAATAGGATTCCATTTACATCTAGTTTGGGTGTTTTTGTGTTTTTTGTTTTTTGTTTTTTTTTTTTTTGGTGGTGGGGGGAGGGACAGGGTCTCACTCTGTCACCTAGGCTAAAGTGCTTTGCCTATGTCAAGTTTTAAAGTGGGCAAAGGTTTTAATCTGAGTTGTTATAAGTCAGGATGGGCCAGGTGCAGTGGCTTGCTCCTGTAATCCCAGCACTTTAGGAGGCAGAGGTGGGTGGATCGCTTGAGCCCAGGAGTTCAAGCCCTGCCTGGGCAACATGGTGAAACCCCATCTCTACACAAACTACAAAAATAAGCTGGGTGTGGTGGGCGTGCTGTAGTCTCAGCTACTCAGGAGGCTGAGGCTGCAGTGAACTGTGATCACAGCACTGCACTCCAGCCTGGGTGACAGAGTGAGACTCTGTCTCATTAAAAAAAAGAGGAGTCAAGATGGAGTTATCCTTGGAGATGGGGAGCACAGTGGGACTCCTTGGGGGCTGGGAACACTGCAGGTTGATCTGGAAGCTGGTTACATGGGTGTGTTAAAATTCATCAAGCTGTACTCTCAGGATTTGTACACTTTTCTGTCTGTGTGCTGTACTTCCAGAAAATAAAAAATAGAAACTAAAAAAAATAATAAACCAGGGAGGAATCAGTTTTAAAACTGCAATCACACTCTGAGCAGATGACCTGATAGCAGGAGTGTGGGGTTGCTCTGAGCCAAGTTGGGGGGTTGGGGGAGGGCAGTGTGCTGCTTCTAGAGACAGCAAGGAAGCAAATTTTGTTAATAAAATCACGTGAATAGAAGCAAACTTACTGCTCTACAGTTGGGGCGGGGGGAGGAGCGGGGTGAGAGTGATGCGCCAGGCAGATGTGCCGTATTGGAGGCTTGGCAGCATTTCATCATGGCAGCCCTAGGCATGGCCCAGGCTTCCAGAGTGAAAGCGTGGAGTTGGCAGCATTAACGGGTTGCCTAGGCCCCCACCCTGTCTTTCTCACCTTCTCTGCAGGAACTTCCACTCCAGCCTAAATTGGGTTTTCCGCTATGCCCGGAGCAGACACAGCCTTTCCCCATTGTGGCCCATGCATGTTCCCTGCAGGAATGCCCCTTCTCTCTTCCTCCCCTTAAAACTGCTTCTTCTTCCTGGTCCCTGCCAACCACCTGGTTATACATTCCAGAAACCTGAGAATCACCCTTGACCTCTGCAATCCCTTCACTCCCCAAGCCTGACCCTTCACCAAATCCGTTTCCTTTTCTCTGCGCAGTTTTAGGAGTCCATCCATTTCCCCCACATCCAGCGCCCTGCACTGCCTAGCACAGCTTCTCACCTACGCCATGGCAATGGCCTCCTCACTGGGCCCCCTCCTCTGGCTCCTACCCCTCTGCAGTCCATGGCCCCCACAGCAGCCACCAGCCACAACCACACCCGCAAATAACCACTGCTGCTGGGTGCCAGGTGCTGCTCCAGGCTCCCGACACACCCCAGGAAACAAAACAAATACCTGTCCTCGGGGTACTTGTATTCCAGAAGGAGAGAGATGGGCGATAAGCAATAAAGGTAAGAGGTCACAAAATTACCATGGATGGTGGACAGTGATGTATGCCATGGAAAGAAAAGTAGGAGCAGGAAAGAAGCACCTGGAAGGCAGGGTGTGGGGAGAAGGATTTGCAGGATTAAGGTGCTCGGGGAGGTCTCTTGGGAAAGTCAGATGTGAGCAAAGACTCAACGGAGCCGAGGGAGCAAGCCAAGATTTCTGGGGTGAGAGTTTTGCAGGCAGAGGCAAAGCCAGTGCAAAGGCCCTGTGGTAGGAGACTGCCTGCTGTGTTTAAGGAACAACCAGGATTCTAGAGTGGCCAGACTGCAAAAGAGGAAGAATGATCAGACAGGTAAAAGGGGGTCGGGGGTTGATCCTGCAGCCAGAGCGAGGGTGCTCCAGTGGCTTTCACTATTGAGATAAAGATGGAAGCCCTCAGCCACCCTACTGGGCCCTGCCCCTCAGACCTTGGCTCTGGGCTTCTCAGTTTCCAGCCCCTTCCCACATCCAGCCGTTGCCTCCGGGAGCTGGCTTAGATTTGCGATCCCTCCACCCGCTTCACTTAGTCATTCACAACTCTGTTCAAACAGCACTTCCTCCAAGATACCTTCCCCAAACAGTCATCCAGACCAGTTTAGTGGCTCAGCCTCACCCTCTCAAACCACCCTGCCCTTCCCCTACGCCACAGGCCTCCCCAGTGCACAGCCATCTAGCGTTAAGGCTATAATTACTTCATTTGGTTCATTGCAAATTTGGCAGTTGTTTACTCTGTGCCAAGCACTGTCCTGGGTGCCAGGGCACCGTGGAGAACAGGACTGACAAGGTCCTTATCCTATGAGAGATGGACCATAAACAGAGCAAATAAGGTAATTTTAGATGATGACATGTGCCACACAGAAGATGAAACAGAGCAGTGTGGCTGAGAGTAGTGGGAGGGAAGGCAGCGTTAGCCAGGATGGCTTGGGAGGCCTCTTTGAAAAATTGACTTTGAGCTGAGAAGGAACCAGCTGCATGAGTATGGGGGAAAGAGAGTTTCAGGTAGCCGAGCAACAAGTGCACAGGCCCTGAAGGAGGACCAACCTTGGACCACCTGAGGAAGAGAAGGACAGCCCACATGGCTGGAGCAGAATGGGCTCTCTCTCTCCAGCTGGAAATGGTGCTGCACACGATTCCAGATCCTCTCTGGTCTCTTTGTCATCGCATCCATCCCTTGGGCTTGCTGACCGTTGAAGCTCATGGCATTCATTGAATGAAGGTGTAGCCATCTCATTTCTGCCCAAACTTCGATCCTGCTTTCTCCATGAACTCTTCCCAGCCGCTTCCAGCCCTCCAAGAACAGTCTCTCCTCTATACAAAAACCTCAGAGCCCTCACTTGAGATCTGGGGCTGGTCTACTTGGGGCCGGACACCCCTGGAAATGCTGTGAAAATGGTGGCCCTCGGTGCACATGCCCGCTTTGCCAGGGGTACATGCATCAGAGTCCCAGAGGGCCTCAGACACCCAAAATGTTGATGAAACAGGACTCCCAAACCCCTCACTCTGCAGATGAGGAAACTGAGGGCTAGAGGGTAGAATGTGTACCCTGGGCCTACCTGACTTTCTGTCAGGCTGCCAGCTGCCAGGCCACAAGAACTACCCCATCTGGCTGTGGGAAGCCAGCCTGGGGTCCCTTGTTGGCACTTGGTGTCTCGGAGACTGTTCCCTTCTGCATGGTTGTCCTTGTTTTGATCTGTTAACGCACAGTAAGTACCCCATGGTAGGTCAATGTCTTCCCTTCTCAGATTATTCCTTGAGGGCACGATCAGGTGGTTGGTTTTCTTTAATGTTATTTTACTCCTTAACTTTGTGTCTGCACAATTCCTGCTGAGGGACTCCACAAGTACTGGCTGCCCAGTCGGCTCCTTCTTCCCATGCCCTAAGGACCATGGAAGCCGCCACTCGGGGCGTTAACTGGCTTGTGGTCAGGCCTGTGGCTGGATATTCTTAGCACCCTTCGGTCACCCATCCCGAAAATTTAAACTCCCCGGTCACTGGGGCTTAGATCTCTCCCCGCCAAGGGAGAGATGTTTTCTATAATATTTTCAGGCAGTCAGCTCAGTACAGAGCCGAGTGTGCTTTTGCCATCAAAGGCTTAAGCTTTCGGGGCAAGGCCGAGCATCACACTGTCGCTACCCACCACTGCCCCGGGCCTGCCTGACGAGCGGGACTGTTTGGAACTGCTTAGCATGATGGAAGCTTTTGGCCACATCAGAGCCGTTATCACATCTGACCTCGTTCCTGGGCCCTGGGGCAGCTCGGAGGCCTGGGAGTCTCGGGCACTTACTGGCCTTCCTGTAGAGATGTCCACTGTGGGTCAAATGGCAACTTAAAAACAGGCATGGGGATTAGAGATCTCCATTTGGGCCATTTCCTTAACCTGCTAGGTGAATTCCCCTTCTAAATGCAACTGTTTCTCTCACTTTCAAGGAGATACCATATTCGGCTTGCCATCAAGCTCTGTGTGCAGTGGCAGGGAGTGAGAACAAGGATTGAGAAGGGGTCTTAGGGACCCTCCAACAGAGCAATATGGAGGGGAGGGTGGTGTATAGTCAGTAGGGGTACAGCAGTCACTTAAGCACACTTTTTTTTTTTTTTGAGACAGTTTCACTCTTGTCACCCGGACTGGAGTGCAATGGTGCGGCCTCGGCTCACTGCAACCTCCGCCTCCCGGGTTCAAGCGATTCTCCTGCCTCAGCCTCCCGAGTAGCTGGGATTACAGGCATGCATCACCATGCCCGGCTAAGTTTTTTGTATTTTTAATAGAGACGGGGTTTCACCATATTGTCCAGGCTGGTATGGAACTCCTGACCTTGTGATCCGCCCGCCTCGGCCTCCCAAAGTGCTGGGATTACAGGTGTGAGCCACCGCGCCCGGCCTTCTTTTTTTCTTCCACACTTTCTGATTTCTCTTGGGGTGGCTACATCTGCAGCTGTGTTTTTCCTCCATTTATCTGGCTCTGGAAGTGCAAGAGCACAGACTGGGAGGAGACGTGGGCTAGGGGAAGAGAAGGTTTCCTGGTTTGTGTGTGTGTGTGTGTGTGTGTGCACGCGTGCATGCATAAGAGGGTTCAGAGGAAGCAGAAATGTTTCCTCTCTCCCAGCACTACCATTCCACCAATCCATAGCAAGCAAAACTCAGGCTGAATGTTCAAACCCCATGCTTTTAAGGATGCCACATGGTGAGAAAGGGCCACCATGTAATGAATCCTGGGAAAAGGCCAGGGCCCTTGGGAGGGGGAGAATGAGCACCAGAGAAGCTGATAGGAGAAACCTTCAGAATCCCCACTGGCCTCTTTGCAGCTTTGGGAATTGAGAGAACTCAGGGGAATATGGTGAACTACGGACTTAAGAGTACCATAAAGATTTTGAACTATTGGTTAGGCAGGGTGGCTCATGCCTATAATCCCGGCGCTTTGGGAGGCTGAAGCAGGAGGATCGCTTGAGGCCAAGAGTTCACAACCAGCCTGGGAAACATAGCAAGACCCCATCTCTATATACAATTTTTTTTCTTTGAGACAGTGTCTCACTCTGTCACCCAGGCTGGAGTGCAGTGGCACGATCTTGGCTCACTACAACCTTCGCCTCCCGGGCTCAAGCAATCCTCCCGCCTCAGCCTCCCAAGTAGCTGAGACTACAGGCATGCATCACCATGCCTGGCTAATTTTCGTATTTTTTGTAGAGACGGGATTTTGTCATGTTGTCTGAAACTCCTGGGCTTGAGTGATCCGCCCACGTCAGCTTCCCAAAGTGCTGGGATTACACACGTGAGCCACGGCACCTAGCCCTTACAATTTTTTAAAAAGGTTTTAAAATCAATTCTATTCCACAAACACTTCTTTTTGAGAGGGGGGTCTCACTCTGTCACCCAGGCTGGAATTCAGTGGCGAGATCATGGCCCACTGCAGACTTGACCTCCCGGGCTCAACCAATCCTCTCACCCCAGCCTCCCGAGTCACTGGGACTACAGGCACACACCACCACCACCTGGCTAATTTTTTGGTATTTTTTGTATTTTCTCAAACTCCTGGGTTCAAGTGATCCACCTGCCTCAGCCTCCCAAAGTGCTAGGATTACAGGGCCACTGTGACTGGCCCACAAACCCTTCTGAAACACCCCTTACATATATGTACAGAGCTATGAAAATAAGTAAGACATGCCCTTAAGGGAGGCCACCCTGGGAAAGACATTCTAGGCATCTTGTGGGGAGTGTTGGGTCAGACAGAGGATGGAGGGGTGTGTGTGGCGTCAGGGGGGTGGGTTGGGGAGGAGGGGATAAAAGCAGACGTGGCCAGCCTGCTTTGTCCTGTTCTGGAAGGCCATCCAGTCTGCTCAAGGGCAGCTGAACAAGTGGGAAGAGAGGTGGCAAAGGCAGATGAGGTGGTCCCTGCAGCCTGCTGTGTGCCAGGGAGTGATGCATTGGGGCAGCAGCTCCAGCAGCTGCCTGGAGAAGGTGGTTGATTATGGGAGAAATTGACTGTGGAGTCTCACTCTGTCACCCAGGCTGGAGTGCAGTGGCGAGATCTCAGCTCAAGTCAACCTTTGTCTCCTGGGTTCAAGTGATTCTCCCGCCTCAGCCTCCCTAGTAGCTGGGACTACAGGTGCACACCACCACACCTGGCTAATTTTTGTATTTTTACTAGAGACGGGGTTTCACCATGTTGGCCAGGCTGGTCTTGAACTCCTGACCTCAAGTGATCCATCTGCCTCGACCTCCCAAAGTGCTGTGATTACAGGCATGAGCCACCACATCTGGACCTCTTCAGTCTCTTCTAATCACTACATTTTTCCTCCCTCACGCCCAGCCAAGTGAGTGAGCCACCACAGAAATGTATCATCCAGCATCCCAGCTTCAACTCCTCCAGCTGAAGCCCCAAACATTGTGAGCAGAGACAATCCATCCCTGCTGTACTTTATCTGAATTCCTGACCTACAGAAATTAAGAGATAGAATACATTGTTACTGTTGGTTTATGCCACTACATTTTTGGGCAACTTGTTATGCAGCATTAGATAACTAATATGGGGGTGGGTGAGTTCCCTCAGAGCTGTCACAGCTGAGTGTGTTCACAGAAGTTAATGGCAAGCCTAGAGGGCACATGTCTCACAGCCTCCAGGCAGACAGAAGAAGTCACTAAAGAATCATCTGGGAGTCGGCCAGGCGCGGTGGCTCACGCCTGTAATCCCAGCACTTTGGGAGGCCGAGGCGGGCGGATCACGAGGTCGAGAGATTGAGACCATCCTGGCCAACATGGTGAAACCCCGTCTCTACTAAAAAAAAAAAAATACAAAAATTAGCTGGGCGTGGTGGTGCGTGCCTGTAGTCCCAGCTACTCAGGAGGCTGAGGCAGGAGAATCGCTTGAACCTGGGAGGCGGAGGTTGCAATGAGCCAAGATCGTGCCACTGCACTCCGGCCTGGCGACAGAGCGAGACTCCGTCTCAAAAAAAAAAAAAGAATCATCTGGGGCTGGGTGGTGGCTCACACCTGTAATCCCAGCAGTTTGGGAGGCCAAGGTGGGCGGATCACCTGAGGTCGGGAGATCGAGACCAGCCTGGCTAACAGAGTGAAACCCCACTTCTACTAAAAATACAAAAAAATTAGCTGGGTGTGGTGGTGCGTGCCTGTAATCCCAGCTACTCGGGTGCCTAAGGCAGGAGAATCGTTTGAACCTGGGAGGCGGAGGTTGCAGTGAGCCGAGATCGTGCCATTGCACTCCAGCTCGGGCAACAAGAGCAAAACTCCGTCAAAAAAAAAAAAAAAAAGAAAAGAAAAAAACCCACAAAAACAACAACAAAAAAGAATCATCTGGCTGGGCACAGTGGCTCGCACTTTGGGAGGCCAAGGTGGGCAGATGGCTTGAGCCCAAGAGTTTGAGACCAGCCTG